>NC_081533.1:13306864-13951864 GCF_030273125.1 Centropristis striata
ATTGTAAAGAAAACGAAATGATTTGAAATGTTTGAATGTTGAAATGTTTGTGAAAGTAAGAAGCCTTGCAATAAAGTATTAAAAAAGCATTTTAAAAAACCCCATCTATTTTACCACAAGACCAACAAACCAGACACTTCTCGTTTTTACTTTCTGTTTTACACCCCAAACAGAGAGACCCGGGTTCAAAAAACCTGCACATATAAACATTTGTGCACATAAACTTTGAGCTGTGCATATCATTTTAAAAGTTCTGTGCGTCTACACAGAAAAAAGCATTTTGAGCCATGATGACAGCTGCAAAACAGTTAGATTCAAAACATCAATCTCAACCTTGCAATGAGGAGGGAACTGAAAAGTTCAAGCAGGAAGTTGACACGTACATACACACGTGTCAGCAATATACAAATCAGCAAGTTCTCAGCTGAAAGCCTTTCACTTTCTTTAACACGGAGAAGATCCAGCTCACAGAAAGGTAATTACAAAACATCTGCTTATCTGATATGTATCATATTTTACTTTAATCACTCATAAGTTTGGATTAATGTTGAATGCAGATCTTGATGAAAAGATGACTGCAAAGCTCATCTTTTTGAGCATCGTAAATTATTGCTACTAAAAGAAAACCGTCTTTGAGTTTAAGGGAAGTTAGTGTGGGCGTTGGAGTTTGCACTTGTGTTTTCTTTACCGAAGAACATTTTTTAGGAAGTATTGCCCTTCTTACACATTTCAGACTCAACTTTTGCAGCTCTTGGGTTCGACTTCAGCGCTACTGAAAATGTCAGATGAGCGAGAAGAGGCAGATGAGCGAGAAGAGGCAGATGAGCGAGAAGAGGCAGATGAGGGAGTGTTTGCTCTCCCCTCATTGAGCATAGGTGAGAGGAAACAATGCAACTGTCATGTAGTCATGTATGCTGGTCACAGTTCTCACAATATCTACAGTGGCTCCGTGCAGGTGTCTGTGCTGACTGTCTGTTCTTCCACAGCGTGCTCCAAGCTGATTTTCTGCATCCTGCCTGTTGCTCAGATAGTAGTCGGTGAGTGACTAAAAGTGTCCTTGCTTTTATAAAGGTGCATTCAGAATGTATAATATTTCAACACATTTAAAGGGGAGGGCACTGGTTTCACCATACATTGTCCAATCTGCCTTAAACTTGTCATGCATGATGATGATCCATCACTGAACAGTTCTACATAACAATATTTCATAAAGTCCCGCCCCCTTTATGCTTAAACCACACCCTCTTCATAACTAATGAACCATTTGTCCTAGCGACTTGTATGAGGTGTCAGTGTACTCAGCACAGAGTCATGTTTAACCGGTGATTGACTTTTATAAGCCACGCACCCTTTTCAGTTCATCGCCTACAAAGTTGTCTCTGGTACAGCACCTACCTACCTGAACACACTGATACAGGCATATGCTACCTCACGACCGTTGAGCTCTTCCAATGAACGGCGCCTGGCTCTGCCACCTGTTCGTTCAAGGCAATCCAAACTTTTGTTGTTCCCTGTTGGTGGAACAGAGCAGGGGCATCCCTCTCTACCTTTAAAAACCTCCTGAAGACCCAGCTCTTCAGAGAGCATCTTCTCTCCTAGCACTACACCATTAAAGAATCCTCACTAGCACTTATTGCTGCACTAATGGCTGGTATTGCACTATAACTTGATTGTTTACCTTTTTTCTGTAAGTCGCTTTGGATAAAATCGTCTGCTAAATGACTAAATGTAAATGTATTCCCATGAATTCCCATGGAAAGTTTTCCATCTTTAACAACCAAAATATTGCAACTCTGGTGGTCTGGTGGGCAACCACCCCTCTAAACTCCAAAACCGGCTGGCTAGTGACATCACTAGGACTGTAAGACAGGGTGGTTTAGCTTGATCAGCTCAATCTTTGTCCACTTGTCTAACAGGAGCTGTCTACCAAAATGACTGCCCGAGGCAGCCCTTCATCCCCATCTACTTGGAGGTGATGGGAGCCTTCAGTCTGCTGTACATTGGGCTCTCCTACCTGTTCTGCCTCAATAACCTCAGTCCTTTTGGCATGGCCCTCAACATCGTGAACCTTCTGATCGGCTTGGGCTGGTTCTTCACTGGTGAGTTCAAATATGGAAGAGGTTCTGTCATGTTCTGTGGGAGCTTTGCTTGTATTTGCCTTTAGGGGTAATTCATGACACTGCCAGGTCATGATGTAGCATCGCTTGTGAGTTATGTTTACGTTTTCAATCAATTCTGTTGTTGCACAGGTGTTGATGTAGTGCATTTTGATATGTTATATAAATGTTTAGTTTAGTTGCATGTAACTGTCGCTATTGCTAAATTAACAGTGAATTACATCTATCTACATTATTTACAAGTTATGTACAGCTATTTACATTAATAGCTCTGTGAATATATATACAGAATAGGTTCACTAATTGATGCAGTAACGAGAAAGAAAGACATACATACATTATCATTGTTGACTAAACGAATAGCTGTTCTTTGTTATTTTGGGAGAAAGTGGTGCAGTTATATCAACAAGCCACTAGATGTCTCCCTGTAACCTCCACATCAATCTGCAGCACTACAACACTTGGGCAACCACAACTCTTTTCAGGCTGTTTTATTGGGAATAGTGCAGTGCCATACACATTGAACATTGATATTCGCTGGAAACTATTCGAATATTATTGGAAATTCGAATCTTGTAGCGAATTTCAAAACTCCGAAAGATAGGTAGGCTAAATAGACTTACAGATGAGTTGAGTCAGGCGTGGAAATCCAGAGTGAATTGTGACCAGGTGTAGGCCTATCACACAATGGGGCGGAGCTCCCCTAAAAGGCATCCGATCAGAAACAGTGCAATGCTGCAACACATCCTACGTAAATAATGATATTTTAAAAAATGAATTCAAAAATCTTCAAAATTGAGGATGCACACCTTCGTACAACGGTCAGCGAGATATGCCCTAGACACACACACACACACACACACACACACACACAGACGCTTCTTGCTTTTATAGATAGATTTTGGAAGAAAGTGGTGCAGTTATATCAACAAGCCACTAGATGTCTCCCTGTAACCTCCACATCAATCTGCAGCACTACAACACTTGGGCAACAACAACTCTTTTCAGGCTGTTTTATTTGGATTATTCTTAAAGGCTTGTGGAAGGCCCATGACTTGCAAAATAAAATGCCTGGGTTTCATTATTGATGAAAAATTGTCTTTTAAATTTCATATTGAAAAACTGGTCTCCAAATTAAAAATTAAATTAGGTTTCTTTTTTAGAAATAAATCATGCTTCTCATTGCAGGCCAGGAAACGTTTGTTCACTGCGACCTTTTTACCGTTGTTAGATTACGGTGACCTGCTGTACATAAACGCCCCTGACCAGTACCTCAAGAAATTGGATACCGTCTACCACTGTGCTCTGCGATTTTTAACTGGCTGTGGAAATCGTGTCCACCATTGTACCCTGTATGCCACTGCAAAATGTCCATCACTATCTGTACGCAGACTCTCACACTGGTTGTTTTTTGTTTACAAGTGTCTTATTGGGCTGGTCCCTTCATATCTATGTGTTTACATGTCCACAAACAAATGTAGCTATGGTTTGCTTTCTAGGGATGTGTTACAGATGTTGGTACCCAGAGCTAGAACTGAGTTAGGGAAAAAGGCCTTTAAATATGCTGCGCCTTCTGCCTGGAACATTGTGCAAAAGCAGCTGAAGCTGTCTGAGCTGGTCACCTTGGGAGAATTCAAAGGAATCCTGAAGGACAGAGACGATAGTTCTCTTGGTCAATGCAATTGTTTGTAAAACTATTTTCTGATAACGGCCGGGTTTATTCATTCATCTGTCACCAGTTTATTTATTTCATTTTTAACTGTACTCATTTCAATCTTCATATAGTCTTGTCCCTGATCTTGTATGTACTTTAATTGATGTTGAATGTGGTGTATGAGAATTGTGGTTGATTGTTCTTAATGTATCATGGTGCTGCCTTCTTGGCCAGGTCATTTTTGAAAAAGAGATTTTAATCTCAATGAATTTTTACCTGGTTAAATAAAGGATATTGATTGATTGATTGAAAATACAAAGGAGAAAAATACTGTACAAACACAGAGAGCTTCTGTTTCTCTACTGTAGGTAACTGGTGGATCTACTCAATCTATCAACCCAACTACGACAAGACGACAACAGATTACTGCAACAAGACGCTCTACCTGTTTGCCTTCTGGACCACCAACCTGTTCTACATCCAAATTCCTCTGTTTGTAGTCTTCTGCCTCTGCTGCCCCCATCACCTTCCACATGTAGTGACAGGCTGTGGCAATGAATAACAATTGGTCTAGTAATTATTAAAGCTGTAGGATAATATATGTGGTAATTAGGGTTGCAAATAGGTGGGAAATATCAGGTCAATTTCCTTAAAATTTTCATGAAATTAGGCTGGGGGATTTTGGAAATATTCCAAATCTAAAACTTTACATTATGGAAATTCATGGGAATTCATAGGAATTAACTGGAAATTGGGGGGTAATTTAAATTAACTGTATCATATCCAAACATAAATATAAACATTTTGCATTGCGAATCGTCACGATCGGGCAATTGAGGACACATGAGCCTTGAAGGACCGTTGGTTATCAATCATGACACCCAAGTTAAGTGCAGAGCTTGTGGGCTCAAGTTGCATGGATCCAAACTGAACACTAATAGGCTGATGTAGGGAAGCTCAACTTTCAATACGTGGCAGTTTTTACTCTTGATTTTTTCTTTGTAAGTACTCAAAAAGCACCAGCATTCAATCCCTAGCCTTAGTTTACTGCATGCAGAAAAATAGTTTGAATGTAGATGGTCGACTGTTGATCAACACACATTGCACCTCATAATTTTTCATGCTCGGCTGTGATCTGAGACTGTCATTCTCCTGCTTTTGTCATTCTCTTTCCCTGCCTTCTTGATAATAATTTTGGTTATTATCCAGAAAAAAACAGGGAAAATGTCTAGATATCAGCTCTTAAAATAAACTCTTATGATATATTTTTGTTGTTATCATTATATTTGTCCAAACAAATGTACCTTTAGTTGCACCAGGCATTAAAATGAGCAAGGAAATGAAGAAAACAAGGGTGGTCTAATATTTCTTTCCATGACTGTATAAAGTTAATTTATTTTCAACAGTAACTGCTCTGTTTCTGGATCTTACTGTTTTACCCTGGTGTATGGATTTAAACAGAGGTCAAGGTAACTGATACGGCATCTTGATAGACCTCAAGAGATCAAAGACTTTACCCATAATTACTGAAAAAGAGAGAAATCAGTCAATCCCTAATGCAACAAGACACCCTACTTGAACTGAAATACAACACGCCTACACAGTGGGTGGTTGGTGGTTGTTGAGTTTAATGACAAAAAACATAAAAAATATTCATCTGTGTATTCATGTGTGTGTGTGTCTAATATACATTTTAAAAGTTAATCATGTCAAATGTCATGAAAAACTGGAATGGAGATATTAAAATAACCCCAAGCACCAGAATCACGTGTATCTATTATCACAAAATATTATAATTTACATACAAAATACAAATATAATACTTAATGTTGTATGTTAAAATAACTTTTAATGACAGTATTGCATTGTGTAAAAAAAAAAAAAAAAAAAAAAAAATTACGGTTGGATATTACTCATAATATTTTCACTCTTTATATCAAGTTGCATGTTTCCAGACAGAAGGTCAGGGCTCTTCATCTGATTGGTGGGCGGGGCTGTGATGTCAGCATGCTTTGCGCGCCAGGTTGGCCAGTGCTTTGGCGTGGATGGGTTTATAGAGCAGACTGAAGCTGGAGGGGCTGAGAAGGCCGCCGCCCTGTGCGTCGACTTTACCCATCAACACGTAGTTACGGCCTGAAGAAGAAGAAAAAAAATCAGAATATATATCAAAAACAAATCATATTTACTCACACCAGAGGAGCTAGGTGGGTTAAATTAAGGGTCTTGTTTGAATTTAATAGGCAACTTAATAACTTGTGACTTGTGACTTCACTTGGACTCGAGCCTGTTGACTTGCTACTTTCCAAAGATTAAAAAGTCTGTTACTACACTGAAAAAAATTGGAGTGACATTTACTTAAAAAAAGCTAGGCAAGTTTTTCCACACAGAAAGTGTTTGTGATCTTTACTCAGGCTGTTTCTAAGTAATATTAATTTAATATAACCACTTTTTTTTTATGGAAATACACAAGTAAATTGCAGATTCACTGATGTCCCTCAATTACATTTTACTTGGAAATATCAACTAATTAAGCCAATGAACTGGTTTAGTGAATATTACTTGGAACGAATGATTCAATTTACATACAAAACTGAGGACACATAATAACAAACAATCACTAAGTAATGCACTACATGAAAAACTGCTATTTTAAAGTAAAAGCAGTGAATTCATATTTCTTTGTAGAATTTATATAGATGATTGAAATCATAATTACGCGCTCTATCTCTCTGTGTGTGTAAATGTGTGTGTCTCTCGCAGGCGGCAACCTCCGGGTCTGAGCAGGGAGGCAAACCAGGAAGTGCCTTAAGCTGCATTCTACCCAAAATTCCAGCAGGAGGATTTAGTTTAGATATTGCATGGCATAAAGCTCTTAGTGTTGAATCCAATGGTTGTGTAATATCTTGCATTTGATTCTTAAGGGGTTTACATTTTAGTCTGCAAAAATGTTGTGTAGAATAGTTATTTAATAGTCATCATCTCAAATGTGTTATGAACCTGTGCTAAAGTCAAATTAAAATTTCTATTTATTGTTGCAGTTCATAGATCCTTGGTGTACTTGTGTATTTACTGAGTTAAAATTGTACTCATCAAAAAGATTTAATGCATAGTCCACACTACATATGTATTTTTCGAAAACAGGAGTTTTTTCTCTCTTTTGTGGTTAAAAAACAACAACTTCCAGATACCATTTATGTGTGGACAGTGCACGATTTTTGTAAATTTTTCTGCAGTGATATACCCACATTGGCGTTCTTCAGGTGACATTTTGGTGAAAAGTTATGTGTTGTGTTGCGGGAATCTGCACTAATGATTGGAAGCTAGGCTAAGTAGCTAGGCTAGTTAGCCTCCATTTTCAGAGTTGAATACTTAACAGTTAAGCCCATACTTTTAATTTTGTATGGGAGCAAAGGGTATGAATCACAAATTTGCCATTCTAGCTAGCTAGTTTTTTCTAGCTTGTTAGCTTCCACTTCACTCCAAACTTCTCCCCTAGTGGCAATCTGTTGGCTGGAAAATGAAGCAGATAGTTGTACTGTACCTTTGATTAATCCCGGGCATCTCTTGCAGGTGGAGGTCAGCGTGACCGACATGATGGGCCCTGACTTGATGATGTTCAGGCTTCCGGCCTTATAGGCCTTGATGAGGAACACCTCCACCGTCGCTGAGCCCCTCGGGCCATTGGTTATAGATGTAACCTTGCCCGTAATCACTGAAAGAGAAGGGGAAATAAGAATGCAAAGAAAGAGAAAGTGGGTTGCATGGAATGTTTTTTTACACATTTTTGAAAATAATTTCTAAATATTTAAGTTATGCTCATGTTGCCGGGACACCGAAGCTTGCAGCTGATGTGGCTCACCGAAGTCCTGAGGGCAGAAGCTGGACTGGAGAGTTCCTGTCCTCTTGCAGGCTTGAGTACACAGTGGGTTCAGTGGTAAAGCTGAAGAAAACACACACACACACACACAGCAACGAACACATGATAAGCACATTGGTTTGCTTCTTGATACAGGTGTGCACATTTACATTTACATCTAAAAAAAATTTGAATATCATGAAAAAGTTCAATATTTTTTGTCAATTATTTCAGAAAGTGAAACTCATACATTATATGGATTCATTATGTATAGAGTGAGATATTTCAAGCCTGTTTTTCTTGTAATTTTGATGATTCTGGCTCAACACAAAACTCAGCGTCTCAGAAAATCTGAATATTGTGAAAAAGTTCAATATGTGAGTCCTCAGTCAGTCAGTGGTGGTTTGGGGCCATGTCCTCTGCTGGTGTTGGTCCACTGTGTTTTCTGAAGTCCACAGTCAACATAGCAGCCATCTAGCAGGACATTTTAGAGTCTTCATGCTTCCACAAGCATTTTGGAGATGCTGGTTTCATTTTCCAGCAGGACTTGGCACCTGCCCACACTGTCAAAGGTACCAAGAGCTGCTTCAGTGACCATGGTGTTACTGGGCTGGACTGGCCAGCAAACTGGGCTGACCTGAACCCCATAGGAGTCTATGGGCTGTTGTCAAGAGGAAGGTGAGAGACACCAGATGACCTGAAGGCTGCTATCAGAGCAACATGGTGCCGTAGGCTGATCTTCTCCATGCCACCAAGTATTACTGCAGTAATTCATGATTCAAAAGGAGCCCAACCAAGTATTGATGTATAGAAATGAACATACTTTTCAGAAGCCTGACATTTGTGTTAAATATCCTTTTTTCTTGTGTAATATTCACATTTTCTGAGACACTGAGTTTTGTGTTTTTATTATCTGTAAGCCAAAATCATCAAAATTACAAGAAATACAGGCTTGAAATATTTCACTCTATGTGCAATGAATCTATATAATAACAAGTTTCTTTACTTTCTGAAATAATTGACAAAAAATATTGAACTTTTTCACAATATTCTAATTTTTTGAATTGTACCTGTAAGTTACATCCATTAAAGCAAAGTGCAGTTTGTTAACTTAGTAATCGGTTACTTCTACTCACGTTTCTTGCTCACAGAAGGCTTCTTCGTTACTGTCTTGCTAACTCCAGGTTTGGGTGTCACTTTGGGCAAAGTCTTGGGTTTGGCTGTAGGTTTAATTCCGCTCTTAGAGGTTGGCTTGACTGGTTTGACACGAGGTTTTAAGGTGGGTTTGGTCTTCACTGCAGGCTTACGTGTGGGCTTAGCCTTGCTTGGTTTGAGCGTTGGCTTAATGATCTTAGGCTTGGGTGTAGGTTTAGTTTTAGGTTTAGGTGTGGGCTTTTTCACAGGTGGTTTAGGTGTGGGTTTTTCTGGTTTTGGTTTAGGTGTGGGTTTGACCACAGGTTTGCGCGGTGGAGGCTTCAGTGGTATCTTCACCAGTGGTTTCTTGGCTGGTTTTGGAGTGGGTTTGGGCTGGACTCCAGGTCTAGGTTTTGGTGGTGGTTTGGTGGGTTTGCTCGGCCTTACGACTGTTCTTTGAGGTGTCGAGGTGGTCTGAGGTCCATAGATGAAGTCTCCCCCCGCAGTGGGCGTCCGAGACCCACGGGGCACACTGGAGTAGTGGGCCATGAAGCCATCGGAGGTGATGCTGAGGTCGGAGACGAACTGGACAAGGAGCTCGTTCCCATTTGTGACTATTGTTCTGTGTAAAGGATGAGAAAAATATAGGAAAAAGAAGTACAGGAGCAAAAGAGAAAGAGATGAGTGAAAACCATTGGCGGAGCTTAACTCTGCTTTTTTAACACCAGTTTCTGATCAGTCATCTCACCCTGGTGACCTGTCCCCGCAGAATTTCCCAATCCGCCGCGAGTTATCCCTCTCTCCTCCGTTAAACAATGCCACATAGTCGTAACGACAGTACGTGTCAGGCTCCAAGTCCAGCTTCACGAACTTCACTTCGATCACCTAGGGAAGAGGTGGCAATAAACACAAAACACGCCAGCACAAACTATGAGATTTATAACAGGGAATGAATGATGTGGGCTGCTATATGTTTATTCCTGAGTAGTTTTCAAGAATGCTGCACAGTGCAGACATACAGTTGGTAGTGGTGGCGGTGGAGGAGAAGGGCCAGACTTCTGAAATACAGAAGGGCTTTTACTCTCTCCCTCGCCCTCGCTTCCTTCCCTCTTTCCTTACGTTCAATCTCTTGGCACACATGAACACACCTTCAGGCGCTCAATGAGGTCTTTCATTTGAACTTCGTCACACACTCTCTCTCTCACACACACACATACACACACCTGAGGTTGAACATTTCCTCGTGATGGGCCCCTTCACTCCTATTTTCATTTCTCCTTCTCCTACATCAACTGACCTTATTCAACACACCTAGCCGCTCAATTTTTGTGTAAGCAAATCCAAAATACAGTGATAATGACCAATCTAATTAAAAGAAAAAAACTTTCAGCCTTAATAAATTGTAGTTGTTGTACAAAATCCACCAGTGGTCATTAATTGGAAATACACTAAAGAGACCAAAACCTTTTTTTCGTACCAGGCTTTGAACATGTTTATTTCTGCTGTAAAGTTGTTCTTTTTAACATGGGAGTCTATGGGGATTGACACGCTTTTTGAGCCAGCCTCAAGTGGCCATTTGAGGAACTGCAGTTTGTTGGCCTTTTAGCGTTGGCTTCATTTTCCAGCCAACAGATTGCCACTAGGGGAGAAGTTTGGAGTGAGATGGAAGAAAAAACTAGCTGGCTTGTGTGGCAAATTTGTGATTTATTCCTTTTGCTCCCATATAAAATGAAGCATTTGTGAGGAAGTTTTGGCTTAACTGTTAAGAATTCTACTCTGAAAATGGAGCTAACTAGCCTAGCCACTTAGCCTAGCTTCCAAACATTAGTACAGATTCCCACAACACATTACTTTTCACCAAAATGTCACCTGGAGAATGTCAATGTGGGTATATCACTGCAGAAACATAAACAAAAATCAGGCACAGTCCACACATACATGCTATCTGGAAGTTTTTTGACCACAAAAGAGGAGAAAAAAACTCTTTAAAAAAACAGTTTTAAAAAATACATATGTAAAATGTATGATGGATGAATTTTAAAGATCTGGGCACCCTTCTTCAAATATGCTGGTAAAAGACTCAACTATTGTATTAACCCTTTGATGCACAAAACGGGTCTAAAGTGACCCAACAGAGTTTTTATGTTCTGTAGCTTTGTAATAAATTATTTTCATCATTCAGTATTCCAGGTTTTCCTCAATTAGTTTGTTTTTTGATCATCATACATCCTAATTTTTATGTTTTCCTTTATTCATTTTTGAATAAAATACCTTTTTGAGTCACTACCCTTCTAATGCACAACATGGGTCAAAATGACCCATATCCATTTTTTTTTAGCTAAGTAGCTTGTTAAGCTAACTACTTAGCTAACTTCCTGGCTAAATAGTTAGCTAAGCAAGCTACTTAGCCAAGTAGTTAGCCATGTAATACTACAAAAAACTTTTTTTCTTCATAAAGTATGAGAGGAAAAATGGAAATAATGATCTGTTGTTATCACCAACAAGATATTTAAAGAATACTTGGAATATTCAATCATAAAATAAGTTGATATCAAAAGAAAGAGCACTGAAACACACAGCCAGCATGAAATAACATGGGGAATGAATGCGGGTCATTTTTGATCCATGTTGTGCATGAGAAGGGGTGTCAATATATTGTGCATCAAAGGGTTTAAAGGGATGATAGATGGCAATGAGGGAAACTGGCTAACTGATGTTTTGGGTTATAAGGCAGGACATTAATTTACTTATAATTATTATTATAATTATTATATTTAATTTTCCTTTAAAAAAACATAGCATTTTCTATCGAATATTATTGTTAAAAAAAAAAAAAAATTCTACCACTATTCTTTCTTTCCAGATCTGTATTTACATCACTGTCAATTGTAATGGGACAGAGCATTTTCATTGTATTGTCTGTATTACATAATAAGTAGTTGGATATTTGTTTTCTGTGGCCACAATGTGTTGTTGTTTGTTTGTTTTTGTCTATGTTGGAAAATACAAAAAAAATATTACTAAAAAACAAATATATGTAGTGTGGACTACCCTTTAATTTTTTTTGATGAGTAGAATTTTAACTCAGTAAATACACAAGTCAAAACAAGCACCATTATGTTTGACTTTTACACAGGTTTGGTGATGAAATTTGAAAATGTCAAACTTGGAGTCCTCCAAAAATGAGACATTTTAGATAACAATTAGTAAAAAACACAATAGTATGCTTACATTGTTTGGTTCTACAGAGATGTGCCAGGAGCAGCTGATGCCTGCTGGGTAATTAGTGTTGGGCCAGTTGGGCGTCTTCACAGAGCCCTGCGACTTGGTCAGACGTCCTCCACAGAATTGGTTTTCTGTTGTAATAAAAAAAAGAGGAAATGTTAATAAACCGGAATAACCTTTTCCAAATAAGGGAAATATGTTGGTTTTTTTGTCCTGTAAAACTGCATTTGGGGCAAAAAAAACAAAACATATATGACAAAGTCAGGTGACTGTTTTGTATTTTGAAAATGTTTTTAGCGGGTCAAAGCTTTTACTTACTTGACGGGTTGTAGTGATTCGGACATTAAAAAAACCCACCAAAATGTAGTTTCACAGGCAGAAAAATATTTAACAACAAATGAGACGACAGTGCTGCCACTTATCCCTAGAAAACCACGAGATGTAGAGACCAAACCCTCTTTTTGTACCAAACTGTAAGCATATTTATTTCTGCTGTAAAGTTGGACATTTTGACATGGCAGTCTAAGGAGATTGACCTCAAGCCTCAAGTGGCGATTTGAGGAACTGCAGTTTTAACTGTGTAGCTTCATCTTTTGTTGTTCGTCCCGTGTGTGTGTGTGTGTGTGTGTGTGTGTGTGTGTGTGTGTTAAGGATAGGGATGCTTAGCTTAGCTTAGTTTAGCTTAACCGTAACTGAAGTGATAAAACTATTATTTGTTAAAAAACTTTAGTGACGTTTCAGAAGGGTGCTCAACAAACATTTAAAGTTTAGTTCCTCTATTGAACTGCAGGTCAAGGGGTCACATCCTGCCCTCATCCTGAGCAAGGCTCACTTTTTCTATTTGGCTATAGGTTAAAGGTCAAAGGGAGACCATTGTGGTAAAAAATCAGCATATCGGATATCGGCAAAAAATCCAATACCATGCACCCCTAGTAAACTGTATTCAGTTGTTTTGCGTCTTCTGTAGAAACCGAGTCTAGAACAAAAGAACCGGGGCAGAGTGCAGGAGCCCCGGCTCTAACAGTTTCTATTCTTGTTGGATTACATGTCCACACCTTCCACATGAGGCTTCCCTGCGCTGAAAGAAGCGAGAAAGCCTCGTCCTCCCGTGGCGTCGTCCGACACCATCTCTAACATCATGGTGTTGGTGGTGGCGATGAGGGCGCCGGGCCGGAACGTCCCACAGAAACGACCCAGCTTCTGCACCAGGCGGGTGTGACCGTTGTAGACGTCCAGGTAGTCGTAGCGACAGGTGGGGTCGGCCTCCATGTCGAAGAGGCGGAAAGACAGCATGACCACGTGACCCTCTGGGACCTGGAGGGGAAGACAGGTGGCGCCGTGAGGAAAGAACGTAAGAAAAAGTCTTTTGGGGCAGTTGAAGCATCAGATTATGTCAAGGATTATGAGTCAATATTATATTTTTTAAAGGTTTTCATCAAAGCAAACCTCAGTGTTGCCCTCTCAATTGCTGGGTTTTTGTTAAATAAAAATGGTGTTTGGACTTATTAAGCTGACAAAGCATCAGAACTTCATTTAAATTCTATATTTAAGGTTTCCAGAGTTACCACATACAACTGACTGATTTTTCTGGGAATGTTTAAAATGAAGCACAAAAGATGTAGAATATTCAGAATTGGGTATTAACAAAATAAAATATATAGTAAGCGTGTGAGAGTGTATAAAATATTGTTATTAATATTATGATTTTAAAGCCCCACATTTGAGTGAATCTTTTTATTTATCAGTCACATTTCCAATAATCCAATAAAAACTTGTTTAAGTTCTGATCTGTGAAAAAGTCAAAAATGTCAAAATCTGATTGGTTTGTGGCTGATTAGTTAAAGTGAAAACAGGTGTGTATCATGAGGTCCTCCCGCGGGAGATACCAAGTTGTGGGAGCAGTAAAACTGTTCTGCAATAAATTAATTTCACTTAAAGTTGGTGCATTTATGTGCACTCAAATATGAAGTGACTGTCAGCAGTTAACGAATGAATTCATGTTTTATTTGTTATTTTGTACTTTTTGAGAGCTTTGTGTCAGTCCAGCGTACCCTGTTTACCTGAGCAGATGGTACGGTCCACTCAGGTCAGAAGTTATATATAGGGCCGGTCGGTTGTTGGCAGTGTCTATGAGGCTACAGATGATACTGAATGAACAGAAATGCATCTTCAACATTTAAAAATAAACGACAGAAGCCCTGACATAGAAGTGGGACTGAATATAGCCCACTAAAGTCTCATAAGCCATTTATAACTGGAGGCATGAATGAAAGGAAGAGCCATTAAAGCAACACCTACGTTTCTGAAAGATAAAATAGGACTTTTCTAAAGAAATTTTGAGTGTGCTTGACTCTGGCCCTTGACTCTCACCCAAACATTATTAGATTACAATTTGAATGGAAAAGAGGAGGAAGTCATGGAAAATAAAAAAAGCAGGTGTCTGTCTGTCAGTCCGACCGACCGACACTGTCAAAATAACGAGAAAAAAGTCTAAGTCACGAAAAAAAAGCCAAAGTCATAAGAAAAAAGTCCAAATGAGAAAAAAAATGGAAGTCACAAGAAAAAAGTCAAAATGAGAAAAAAGGCGAAGTCACGAAAAAAGTCAAAATAACGAGAAAAAAGTCAGTCACAAGAAAAAAGTCAAAATGAGAAAAAAAAATCCAAGTCACAAGAGAGAAGTCCAAATGTGAAAAAAGTCCAAATAACGAGAAAAAACTTGTTAGTTAGTGTGTAAATCTGATCAGTTAGGCCGTGTTCAGACGATTTTTAGCCCATCCAGATTGGAACTGGATGGCTCTTTTGAAGTCTGAACAGTCACAAATCACATGAAATCCGATTTTTGCGAACCGGATCGAAACCACCTTCGGGAGGTAGTTTCAGAACGCATTTGGACAGATGCGTCTCAGTCTGAACCGCTCCAAACACTCAGATCGGTTTTGACTGTCCGTGACGTCACTCTACACGGTCAGACGCTCTGACGCCGTTACTATGGCAACCTGTCAGATCAGTCAATAATGTGGCCCAGTCTGAACAGAGCCATATCCGATTTGGAAACTTGCTAAAAACAGTGTGGACAGTCAGCCCTAAAAATCGGATTTGAGTAGGAATCTGATTTGAATCAGATTCGTCTGAACGCAGCCTTAGTGTAAACTGACAAACTGACTGTCAAGCAATCAACTGAAATTAACTGCTCCTGTGAAGCCACTGACAAAGAGTGAAAAACAGCAAAATGTTCTCCTCAAACAGAAAGCATATTTGGCTTAACTGTCGCTCCTATGATTGATCCGGCTTCACTTTGATCGTCCTGAGTTCTTTGTGAACGTCTACATATGTGTTTTGTGAAGAAAAATGAACAACTGAACGTTTGAACTCATCAGAAATTAAATGCAACCTTGCTCAGTTTAATGCACTGGGGGCTTGTCACCACAGCCTTAGTTGGCCTGGCATGGCCAACTAATATTAGCAAACATTTGATATGTGATAGTTGATGTGCAACTTATGCCAAACAACCTTAAGTTATATCACTGCTGCAGACTCAGGTTGCCAGGGAGTCACAAGAACATGAACAAGTCTGTTTTCTTGTAAAGGAGGATAAGTTGGTGAAATTGTTGACTGACCAAGACAGTATTATGACTCTATATTTAATTGGGGATGTTAGTGAGTTGCCTCCTCTCATTCCCACAAGCAAAATAACACAGCCAACCAATGGAGGCTGGTAGCAAGTTGTGAATGTGGAGTTTGTACAGTTTTTTTAAATGCATTATAGTGATGCAGAATTGACAAGAATACTGTCAACACATGACATCTTTTATCCTGGGTTTCTAGAGTTAGGCATTTTTGAAGACACATAAGGAATTGTTTGTTATATTTCATAAAGGGAGATTGGTGTAATATTTTCCACCAGTCTAGTCTTGGAAATAGTGAACCCCAGATCCCCAGTCATAGTCTGAAACAGGGATGGGCAACTTAAATGCTGGAGGGGGCCATAATTTTTCATGGACACTACCACAGGGCCACATATAGGATCGTGCACTTAACCAGATATGATGAAACTGCAATTTTAAATGTGTTTATAGTGCAGTAACTTAACATATTTCATGTTCAAATGCATGTATAACAGTATAAATAGGAATACAAAAGGTTTGAAGCCAATAAAAAATAACCACTTACTGTGATTTCTTTTTTTCTTCAGTGCAAGAACAGCAGACCAACATTAATTGCAAGAAGTAATTTTGTGCATTTTTACACTGCACTTTTAAGATTTCATGCTTCAATGCATGTAGTTGTACCGAGGGCCACTTCAAGTGAGGGTGCGGGCCGTATGTGGCCCCCGGGCCTCCAGTTGCCCATCCCTGGTCTGAAAGGATGTCAGACTTCTATTCCAAGTCTTCTCTTTTGACACCATTTTCAAAAAAAATATATAATATACTATGAATACACAACAACACAGGTGTCTTCACTTATTTTCATTGACTGGTTGAAGGTGACTGATAAAATGACCAGATTAGATAAACAAACTCTTTACATTAATAGTATTAATACATTAATACAACTGGTAGGAGGCCCCGGCGAAGACCCAGAACACGGTGGAGGGCTTATATCTCTCTCCTGGCCTGGGAACGCCTCGGGGTCCCCAGGAGGAGCTTGATGTTGTGGCTGGGGAGAGGGACGTCTGGAATACCCTGCTTAGCCTGCTGCCCCCGCGACCCGGCCCCGGATAAGTGGAGGATAATGGATGGATGGAAGGATGGAGCTGAGACCAGACGTGAGATCTGATCACTCACGTCCAAATTGATAAATGCCGAGCTTTCCTTAAAATGATCGTACGCCCACTTTACGCTCACTTTCTGTCTTACGCTCGTTTGATAAATGACAGTGTGAATGTATTTAAGTTCATTTTTGATGTAATAGTGTAAAAAAGACTCACAGTGATGTACCAGGTGCATTTACTGTTGGGTTTGTAGGGACTGGGGAATCCCTCGCTGGCCACGATGCCTGAGTCTGTGACCAGGTGGCCTCCACAGTGGAAGATGGGCCTGAAAAGAATATCAAACAACCACCATCAACGGCATTTAACTTGACATGCTGCACTGGAAGGAAACACACTTTACTTGAGTCCTGAGGCACAGCTCACACACACACTTTTTAACATACGCTAAAAAACCACAGCGGCACAGTCTGTCTCTGTTCTCCGAGTCCGGGGAGGTTCCCAATGAACTCTCCTGGTTTGTGATTTTTTTTTTCTTCATAAAAAGTTAGACTGTCAATATACAGTATATGTGCTGTGAGCTTTCTCCACACACTGACTGTACCACAAGAAAGTCTGCAGTAGACCTATTTACTTTGAGCAGACAGGCGCTTTGATCAGCCCGCTAACACATGGAGTTGGGTTACACACACTCAGATAAACACCGATCAAAGCAGGGCAACCTCAACTTTTAATTTTGCAGCAGACTTGTTAATTAAGATGTCGGCTGCTCTGGCATCTTGACAGTTTGTCTCCCCTTTTTTCAAATCTGCTGTTTTATCACTGTGGTTCAATTTTTTCTTGTTTTGTGCTTGTTTCTTGGCGAAAAAAGCCAAAATTTACACTCTTGAGGACCATTTCTATGATCATCAATCCATTTATAGTCTTTTTTTCTGTCCTGTCATGCTCTTGAGGCATGCTTTGTGTGTCTGCTGCGGTACTATAAGGCCACATTTGGCCAAAAAAGAAGAAAAAACCTCACTGGTGGTGGAGTCCCTCCCTTCTGACCCTCTGGAGCTGAACAGCCCACAGGCATTTGTTTGTCTCTCATGTTCAATTTACACCCTGTATGTGTGTGGAAGTAGTTACACCAGGTTCAACAAGCATCTACAGAGACAAAACTGTGGATTTAGAGGGTAAAAGTCAGGATTTATTTCCAGCTTTGACAAAAACATCAGACGTGAGGGCAAACTACTCTACAGTTGCCCAGTAAAATCACTACATCAATTACAGCATGCTGTCATTTGGCGTGTTTACAAGACGCCAACCACTTCTTCCTAACACTGCAGCCTTCTATTTCTACTGGGCTTTCTATAATCATAATACTGCAACCAGGAGAGGAAAAAACACAGTAGTTAATCTAGACAGATGTGGGCTTGAAAACGGCATGCCACATGTGCACATGCAGGACGTAGGCAAGAAAACAGATGCACAAGAGGGACATTGATCGCCGCACATGCCAGAAGACATTTAATATTTAAAACTTACCTGGTGAAGTTCTGAGTCTGAGCCTCGGCCCATCCCAGCGACAGAATGACAAGAAGGCACACAGTCCACACCCTGTCCTCCATCCTGCTGTCCTCCGAGGTTAGGAGAAGACGGGAGAGGAGGAGAAGAAGACGCAGGAGAGAGATTCAGAGTAGAGGCGTGGAGAGGCACAAGGTTCAAAACGGGGAGGGCAGAGCAAGAGGAGGGAAGTGATGGGTGAGTAGGAGGAGGTGCAGGGAAGGAGAAGAAAGGAAAAGGTGAATGAAGGTAATATTAAGAGGACAGAGGGCTGTTTGATACAGGTTAACAGGGAAAACATTAATTACACTGACTCACAGCCCAAGCAATGTATGTACAGTTCAGAGTACAGTGTGCTTGTTATGTCCCAGCTCTGTGTTGTTGTTGTTGTTTAACAGGTAGAGTAATGGAATATATGGAAAATGTATGTTTCTACAGGTGTGTGTGCAGATGGACAGAGTACCACTGTTGTGTGTGTGTGTGTGCGTATAATGACCTATTCACTGCTGCAGCAAGGCATCTGTGTTTGGCAATTTCGGCCTAATAGTCGACTGTTTTGGTGCAAACAGAACCATGTGATGGTTTTTTGCAAAACATGCATTCATGCTCCCCAGAGGATTAATCCTCATAACTTTGGGAATTCCTTTACTTTTCCTCTAACGCCGATAACGCCACGAGGTCAAAGTCTTTACTTTCCCCGTGAAATATTTCAATATATATCAGATTAACTGGCACAAGATATTTTCATAGGTGTTCATGGTTCCCAGATGATGAATCCTAAGGACTTTGGGAATCCTCTGACTTGTCTTTTAGCACTACAAGAAGGTCAAACATTTTACTTTTCCCATGAAATATCTCAATATATACAAGAGGAATTGGCACAAGATATTTTTATAGGTGTTCATAGTCCCCAGAGGATGAATCATACTGTATATTCAGACAGAACCATAGACTGTAATAAAGAAGTGGATATAGCCACAGGGGCCATCACCCTTTAGTTTGCAGACTGCTGTTTTGAAGACTTGAGTTTGGCATTTTAGCCGTCACAAATTAAGTTTAAGATTCCCTAAATAGTCCCACAATGGGGAAATTCAACCTCTGCATTTAACCCATCCTTTTTACACACCAGTGAACGCACCATGCTTAGGAGCAGTGGGCAGCACATTACTGCGCCCGGGGGGTTAGGTGCCTTGCTCAAGGGTACTTCTGTCCTTGCCCGTCAGTCCTGGGATTAAAACCGGCAGCCCTCCTGTTACAAGCCAGATTCTCCAACCTCTCGGCCACAGATTGCCTAGTGGTTGTTCTTGGTTGTCTTGGAGTCAGTATTTGGATGAGAACTGACCAGACGAGTCATTTTAATCATATATATTCTATTTTCATAATCATATCAGACATTTTTCATGTGTCCCTGGAATTGCAGTCCACCCTGTCATTATGGGTTAACTGCCCTTTTAAGAACCCCTATGACGCTCTCAGACACATTTTTCGTGTCAATTTGTCTTCCTTTATTGGAGGCTGAAACAGTGGCTAGTTGCAGAATAAGTATTTACGCGTATATTTTGTATTTTCATCACATTATGTGTGTAACTAAATGTTGTCAAGCTTAACATGTCCACCCTGTCATAGTGAAATATCAATCAATGTAAAAACTTTTCTGAAATTTGAAATATATTTGCTAAACAGTACACAGTCAACTTCCTAACTGAGTCATGTTGCTAACTGAAGGTCCATTCATGCTAAATTAAATGCTAAAATTGGCCAAAAATGACAGGGTGGACTTATTTTGCTGTTTGCATGTACATTGTCTATAGTTAGTTTTTTTTTTTTTTAAGTGTGGTAGCTTGACCAACATGCATTTCTAACAGCATAACATCGACTTAATACAATAAATATGAAGTTCAATGTAAAATCTTATTTATTTTAAATGGGTAATTCTCAAAGGCACCTTATGGTGATATTGGCTATTTATATGTACACAGTGCTATGGACAACCATTGCTACACCTCTATCCTGATTAACAGGTCACTATGGTAGAGACGTAGCCACACCCTAAAACATACACTGCTTTATTGTCTATTTTACTCTCAATGGGACCATCGTTAAAATAAAATTAACATCATGTTCAATTGAAGAAGTCTTAAAACTGGCAGTTGAGACCATAAACTATTGGGATACAATGTGAAAAAGTGAGCTGAGAACATAAAACCCTTTGAAACATTAACTTAATTTATCATCTTTGGGGGATATTAAGCTGGGGAACATGGAAATAGTCTTTTTGCTTTTGCTCACATGCTAGTTGTTGTAGCTTTTATGTTCTTTGTCCCCATGAATTTAAACCTTTAATTAAAAAAAATCCATTTTAAATTTGTCCAGTACTTTGCAGACATTTAGTCATAAACCAAATACATTCAAATTAGTCTAAGCTGAGCTTTGAGTGCTAATTAGATGCTAAACTGCATGTTGACGTTAGCAGTTAGCTTAACGCAAAGCCTGAGCACAGCTTCACAGAGCTGCTGGCACGGCTTGTTTTTGAAAGCTACCTGGGCACACACGCACAATTTACCCTGCAAGTGAAGGTTATTATGTGGATTAAATTCCTTTCCACAAAAATCACATGGGTGGAAAGTAAGTAGAGGGTAAAAAAAAGTTCACTTTAAATGCAGGAAAGAATGAAAAATACAGTATGTTATAGAACCGACTTATAAGCTAAATTCTACAGCAAAATAGATTTTATTTTGGCAGGAAAAGGGCCATCATTATGGTAAAAAACATAATTGTGACTTGAAATATGCTAGTTTATTAACACCAGCTCTCGCATAAAAAAGTGGCCAACTTACATTACAATCATTGTCGTCATTGTTATAATGAGAAAGCGCAATGAAGTCAACTTTGTGTTTGTCTGAAGGAGGGCATGCCTTTGTCTTTTTTAAGCTGCGGTGACCACTCTGGGTAGAAACCACAGCTGAATAGAAGGAGACTGTGGTTGTGTGAGGAAAGCAGCTGCCCTGATCCGCTCTCTGCTTCCAGTTCATTCTGGACACTTCTGAGTATCCAGGCCAACTGCAGCAAAACACCCGCTGACAGAAATAGCCTGCAAAGAGATGTAATCATAAAACTAACTGCGGAATGAAAAAAAAAAAAATCAAGACTTCACATTTAAAGGATTTTGAAGTTTTATTGTCTTTTTTTGTACAAAGAATTTCACAAAAATATTTAGAAACTGTTGCAGACACCACTGACGCCATAAAGCAAAGGATATCACATGACCAGAACAGTGCCACAGAGAGGAAGAGAAAGAGCGAAAGGGACAGAGAGGGGAAAAAAAAGATAGTAAACGCTCTCCAAACTCTCTCAAAAAGACTTTTGAGAGAGTTACGTCCACCTCTTTTCAATGCACTTTCCAATGTGATAGAACTGGCAACACGGGAGCCTTCCGTCTCAGAATGGTGCAGTTTGGGAAATACTGTCTGTGAATTCTTAGAGAGGCATTGTTCATTTCCCACTGTGGGGGGGAAACCACACCAATGCACAAACTAATGCCCGGCCGAGGAGAGACCTTACAAGTCCAGGTTCGATCTCCTGGCGATTGCCACCGTGCCCCACAATTACCTGTACATCCCTCAATGTATGTGTCATCTTCGCTTCAAAGACTGTTTTTTTTTTCTTTTCGTCACCGACAAGATTTGGATCCTCGACTTTCACATTTTTCCCTCGTTACAGTCGACACTCTCGGGCATTTATCCTTTCTCTATTTGCAGTGGATGAAAGTATAAAAATATACACATTGTTTACAAAAATTAACCTGGTTCTCACTGTACATTTTGTCTATCGGGTGTAAGTTTTTCTTTAACTGGGGCAATTTTTTTTTTTTTTTTTTTTAGAAACAAGTGGGATCCCAGACCACCTGGGACACATTCGACAAGAAGAAAAGTCACAGATAAACTCCCTTCTTTTTCCTCGTAGCACATCCATCTTTACGTCAAAGGTGCCTTTTCTGTTACACATTCGCCTTTGTCCTCTCTGATTATCTTACACCTTCAATAAATATGCCAAGAATGACAAGAAGAAGGAAAGTGAAGTGCTGATCCACTCTTAAACTGAGTGTGCGTGACCTGTCTTTTCCAAGGCATTTAATGTCATACAACATGCCTGTTATACTGTCGTCAAAGTCAGACTTCAGGAATGGACGCGTGTCCAAAAATCAATGGAAGTCTCAACCGATATGCACCTTTTTAAATGTCCCAGCAGATCCCGTTTTAACATCTTTACACCATTTTGTAAATGAAGTTTGGAGCACAGGAAGTGGCGGACGGTGCACGTTTTCTGCGTGTCAGCACAGAAACTTTGTGATAGTGTTCTCCATCTTTGGCCGTCTGCTTAGTGAGTCATGTGAGACTTTTCTTTCACATCTTCTGAGGTCGCTTCAGGGTCCTCTGTTGTGATGTCCTGGTTAATGTTCTGTGTTTTGGTTCCCTTCTCCTCTTCTTCGTCCTCGTCCTCGGGGTGAGCTTCGTCCATGGCCGTCTCCAACAGATTTTTCTTGCCCTCCTCCTGAGTTTTCAGCACGCTGCACAGCTCCATCTCGTGAATCTCCACGTCGAACGGAGCGGCGGGGTGCACGGCGGGGGGAGACTTGCAGCCTGTACAGCCCTGAAAGACACCAGAGACAGAAACACATGAATTTCTTTCATCTTTATTTGTTGCTGTGAGTATTTTTCCACACTACTATGACCCATTTATAGCTCAGAGTTGCTTGATTATGGAAAAAAAGAAAATCACAATCATTTTGGTCTATAATGAGATCAGAATTTCTCACTTTGGAATTATAATGCACTTATTTAAGTTTTTTGTGTGTTTTCTTGAATTTCAAAGATAATTCCACCACCCCAAAAATAAATAAGAAAAATAAAAAATATATAAATGCATGGACAAATAAGATCAACTATGCTGAAACATACTTTATTTTCAGTAGGTTGTGAAAGTGTTCTTATAAGTTTTACAAATATTTAATAAATAAAAAGTATAAGTTTTTTTAAAAATCTGTAAATAATACATAATATAAAAATACATTTTTAATATATATATAATATGTAAAATAATACATACCGGTACATTTGATCAAAATCAATAAAAGCAGCTATGTTAAAAAATAAGTGCACTTTCATGACCTACTGAAAATAAATATTTAATAAATAAAAAGTATAAGTTTAAAAAATCCGTAAATACATAATATATTTTAATTATATAATATGTAAAATAATACACACATTTGATCAAAATAAATAAAATCAGCTATGTTGAAAGCCACAAAATATAAATATTCAACATATAAAAATAAATTAAGACCAAAATAAAATTAGATCGACTATGTTGTAGTGAACTGCCGCAACCTACTGATAAATCCTAAACATAAATTCAGCTTATTAAGTAAATCATATTCCAGTCAGTAACAAAAGCACACCACTGTAAAGGAAAAGTGGTGTGCTGCATTTATAACACAAGACAAAAACTACAGCATCACTGTGAAACAGAATGCAGTGCTATAATTGTTTTATCCCAATCTAATTTTTATAACCTGAAATAAAATCAGATCAAGCCCTGGCCCTGGTTGCAGTGTACTTACAGAGATGTTGATGGCTCGGGGCAGGCGTCCTGTGCGGATCCAGGGGTGCACCTGGCTCAGCTCCCTCTTCTGGTCCTCAGTGAAGCGAGGCTGGTGTTTCTGCATGCTCCTCAAGGCCTCGCGGTCCTCTCGCAGCACTGTCTCCATGTCTCTGTTGAACAAACACAAGGGGGGGAAAGGTCACAAAAGCTCTGATAATACATCTGCAGAAAGTCTGAAACTTAACCCTTTGAAGTCCATCTATTTATTGAAAATATACGTTTTATTTACAGTAATAACTTTATTTCTATATCATATGTAGACAAGCTGAGAAAGCCAGTTAAAGTGCATCATAGGAGTTTTCACAGTGTGGTATTTATGTTTCTAGACCATTTTTAAATTGTGAATTTTCTTTCTACAATGAAAACTATTACTATTTTTAATTTACATGCAAATAGACTGTTTTGTAGTTCTTTTATTTATTATTTTTTCTGCTGTTTTTGTGTATAAATGGTTAAAAATTTTTTACTTTTCCATAGACATCTGTGTCTTTTGTGTGTGTTTTGGGATCCTGGAAGCATTATACTTTGTTAATTAAAATAAAATGAAAAATCTGACTGATAACCAAGTTTGTGTGGAGAAAAAGGAGCCATGCATGTGATGCAAGGACAGACAGAAACTAATGCATAGGAAGGTGACAAATTTGAATCAAAATCTCCTGGACTTCAGAGGTTTAACAGGCTGCTGTGTTGTGTGGTCCCATTTTGCCCTCAGTCTTACCTGAGAGGCAGCTGATAAGTCATCATGACTTTGTCGTCTGTGTTGGCCATCAGCAGCCAGATGGGGTCCTGCAGGACACACTTGATAAACTGCTCCTCGGCACCGTCTCCTCCTGCGCTGCTGCTGCCCCCTGCTGGCTGTTTGCGGGAATCGTTCTCTGATGAGTCGATGCTGCCGAAGTACTTGCTGGTGTGGCTGCCCTGGCTGCTGCCTGAAAGGACAAGGAGGAGAAAGTTGGGAATTAAAAAAAAAAAGTGCACTTTTTCACGAGTTTAATCTAACACTAAGATTTTCATCAGCGGAAAGTGACATAAGAGTAATTCTGCCATTAGTGCGTTTTATTTTCCATTAAGGAAATGTTTGAAATAAAAGATATCCATCAGGGGAAATTGTCTTTTGACATCTATTATCCTGGATGACTCTGTGTAAAGGAGGCAGCGTGACTCAGCTAATGTCGGGGTGACCCGTAACTCTTCCAAAACGGAAATTTGGTTGCGATTTAAATGTCAGAGATGGTAAAATTAGACTACTCACTCATGCCGCTGGTGCCAGAGGAGCTGCAGCCGTTGGAGCCGGAGCCTGAACCAGAGGACCTGGTGCCTGAGGACCCGGAACCAGATGCAGCTGAACCGGTGCCTGAGCGGGAGTCTTCCTGTAGCAACATGTCCAGCAGGTCGCTGGAGGTGGACATGGCGTCGTTGTTGGACTCGTTGGCTTCACCCTGATGGAGGAGAAAAGTTTAAGATATGTTATTAACAACCCTTATCCCTTAACCTTTGTGGCCAAAAACGTCCATGCACACTAAAACTGCTATTAAAACACCATACATCAATATTTTTTTCAGATTTTTTGTCATAAATCTCTTAAACAACTTCAGACTTGTTCAAAACTACCAAACATTAAGTCATTTTCAAAAATTTAACCCTTTATTTGCCTGTTTATATATTTGAATTTTTCCATAATTTCTTCCAAAAAAAAAAAAACTACAAAAAACTAATAATTTTCCATATAATAAATAGTTGGGAGCTGGGGTTTTGGTGCTGATTTTGGATATGTCAAAGATTAGCAATAAAATTGATTTGATTGCATTAGCATTTTTAAGTAGTGCCAGATACTCCCTCTCATGACCTTTTTTGGCCAAAAAGGGTCACGTGAGGGTTAATGACAATGGATTTAAAAAAATTTACTAAAAGAAAAAGTTCCTGCAAAAATTCATGCCTCAAGCTGTAACACAGCCTAAATGATCAACAAATGAAAAAAAGAGAGAAAAATGTACAAAATGCCCGAAGAGGGCATAAGGGTTAAAAAACACAACCCTCCAGCACGTTTGATCAGCATTTTTTTCTTTTAAATGACACCATTTATCATGGCAAAAAAGAAACCATTGGCACCGAGTCCTGTAAAAAAACAAGACATACTGAGCTCCTCAGGGTGACCTGAAGCTTTAGAGGTTTAAATGACACATAATGGCTTCCAGAGCTTAACGTCCTCTCATGAGTCTGTGTACTTACATTCTCGTTCTCCTTCGAGGTGTCGTCGGAGCTCCCCTGGTTGGCCGACTGTCCTCCGGTCACGCCGCCCTGCACGGACGGCGTGGCCTGCTGCGATGCTGCCAGGGCCGTGGCGACCTCTAACCGGTTGCTCGGCGACTCCTCCAGCTGCAGGAGGTTGAGCGGCGAGGAGCACCGGGACTGGAAGAGGGGGGACTCTGCTCCCTCGCGGTCAGCTGGCGTCTGGCTGTAGGACTGCGGGGTGCTGCTGCGGGACGGGGCGATGGTGGCGGGAATGGGCACGGGGTGGGACATGACGGTGGGGAGCGCCGCTGGGGCGGCGGGGTACGTGGGTACAAAGTTCGGGTTGTAGAAGTGTCCGGGGGCGGGGCCCGGCTGAGCGAGGGGCGCTCCCATCTGGGGGAACATGTAGTTGGGCAGAACGAGCGCCATCATGGGAGGTACGATCTGGTTGGGGGCGACCCGCGTGGGGTCCGGGACGGGTATGACGGGCTGAGCCAGAGGTGAATAAACGGGATAGATGGGAAGCATACCGGGAGCGAAAGGGGCGGCGGGAATGCTGGCCTGGGAGCCCACAGACGGCCAGGAGGAGGAGTTTGTGGGAGGTGCGATGGGCATGTTGATGGCCATGGGGATGGTGGGGGTGATGGGGTCGTGGCGGCTCCCGCTCAGCCTCAGAGAGCTGTGCTGGTCCGACGACTCCTGGTGCTTGAGCCTCTTACCGCCGCGACCACGTCTGTGACTGGTGCTGCTTCCCGCGGCCGGGTAATCCCGAGAACAACGAACTCCTGGGGAAGAGGAGAAGATGCAGAATTAAGCAAAATGTTTTCAATTCTAACAATCATTAACCATTAACCCTGTGGAGTCTCGGGCTATTTTGGCCGTTTTTGAATCCTTTTCAATCTGCCTGTATATAACACACCAAACATATTCTTGGATTATTCTTATTATTATCGGTGCATTAATGTTAGCAGCATTTTAATTTTCTTAACGTAGGGCTCATTTTAACTACTTAATATACTGTTATGAGGTTTGATTTAAAAAAAAATAAAAAATCAGTAATCAATTTAAACTAATCACATTTTTGTGTTAAAGCTTTCCCGGAAAAGCAACTAAAGCTGGCAGCTAAATGTAGCGGAGTAGAAGCTTAAAACTACATAAAATGGAAATACTTCTTTTCACCACTGTGCTATAAAAGGGGATCCACTATTAGTGTTTTTTTTTATAGGTTTTTATATAATTCTGTTACTTCCCAGTAGTTATTATGTTGTGGACAAAGTACATAGCACCTGAACCTGCCTTTGTAATAAAAAAATCACTTTACAACAAGGGATCTTAAGTTATAAATGTTTCTAGGTCAATTAACATATTGAGCATGGATTAATTGTACCTGTCTTGGACTTCTTATGTACTTATTTTTATTTTATTGTTTTATTTATTTATGTTTTATTATCATAAGATTGTGTATCTTAATTTTGCCCCCTTTTTTGTCCTTTTCTTAATTGGTTGTTAGTGTGGTCTTGTAAAAAAATTGTAAAAACTCAATAAAAGTTGAATCATAAAAAAAATAAATAAATGTTTCTAGGTCAGAATATATAAAATAGCGTTATCTCGTCGAGAAAAGCAGAATAATGTCCCATCAGAGAAACTGCTGATGGAAAGCAATAAACCACAGCTGGGAGTCAGTAGGAGTCACATTTACAGGTTGCCTGCATAGAAATGTGTTTCCCACTCTATCTGGTGAGTGTGATGTCTCCACATGTCAGTGTGTGTGTCGGCCTGGTGGCAGCGGCGTGGCCTACCTCGTGACAGAGGGTTGGCAGCTGGGTTCTGACAGCGCAGTGCCGAAGACGCCGTCTGATCGAAAACGCGCAGCTTGCTGAGGTCTTTGAATCGGTCGAGGAACGCCTGCTCCTCCTGCTGGGTGTGGGCGGACAGCACCTCTTTTGTGAGACCCATCCGGCCTCCTCCTCCTCCTACACTTCCACCTCTCCGACTGTCCCTCTCCGGCTGAGTGGCTTGAGCGGGAGGAGGAGGCGGGGGAGAGAGGGGAGGAATGGTGATGGCTGCGTTAGCGGGAGGCGCTAGCCTGCTGCTCAGAGGAGTCGGTGTGGTCGGTGGAGGAGGAGCGAGAGTGGGAGTTGTGGGGGCCTCCTCCATGATGATGTCTGAGATAGATGAAAAAAGCATAAAGGAGTGTTAAAGCAGCGAACGGAGACTGTGGAACCTTTGAAAGAGAAAGTGGCACATTCTGCTTCTGACGAATGAAAAGTTAAAATACATAAAATGCATTCTTGCTCAATTCAGTGCAGATATGGAGCCTCGCTTGGTCCGCTATGACCAGGAGCATATGGTGGCTTGTGTTAGCAAATTAAAGATAGGTGTAGGCAGTAGTAGATTGGTAGTATTGTTAGTTGTTGTACTTGTACACTGTATTTTCGTGTTTTACCATTAACAAAAGCTGTATGATCACTTTAAAAAGACAAAAAAAGACAGCAGAAACTGTAGCACACGTTTTGTGTAAAGCAAAAAAGAAAAGGCTGCAAAAGAGGGCGACACCCAGAAATTAAAAGAGAAATTTTCCAGAATGAGCCAAGATGAGGGAAAAAAAGGCATAAATCAGATTACCTGAAATGTGCAGTTTTATCGTGTGGCTGCAGGTTTCTGCAAGATAATTCTTTAGACTTTGTTTAATTAATAAAAAAAAACACTTTTTTTCGGTGAGTTTCAGATTAGTCAACATAGAAGATGTAAGGGCTCCAAACAAAAATGAGAATCTTAAATTCAAATGAATCATATATATATATAAATAAAGGTGCATCTCAATACATGAGAATATGATGGAAAAGTCTATTTCCATTAGTTCAAGTCAAATAGCCCCAACCAAGTATTGAGTCATATAGACAAACATACTTTTCAGAGGCCAACATTTCCATATTTAACATTAAATTGTTCTTTTGTAATATTACATTTTCTGAGACACTGAGTTTTAGGTCTCCATTAAATGTAAGCCATAATCATAATAATTAGAAGAGATTAAATAAATTAAGACATGAAATGTTTCATTCTGTGTGTAATGGATCTATATAATGTGTTATTTCAACTTTTTGAATTGAATTACTGACATAAATAAATGTCCCAATGATATTCTAATTTATTGAGATGCACCTGTGTATATATAAAAAGGCCTACAAATGAATTTGGGATTACATAAATAAATAAAATATTTAAAAAATAAACAAATAAAAACAGGAATAAACAAAGGAAATACATTTAGAAATACAAATGAAGTACAATTATTAATTAAATGCCAAATAAAAGGAAAAAAAAAGAAAATAGGAAGGTAAATAAGGGAATTATCACAAAGGTAAATAAATGAGAAGCAGCAATATTTTGGTTCATTTCTTGAGCCAATTCGGTTTTTTTTTCTCTTTTGTCAGCTTCTGTCCTTTTAAAGGTCATATTTTGTCATAAAAAAAAAAAGTAAATTAAAAAAAAAAAAGTAATAGACTACAGGCTTCAGAGAGTGTGAGTGTCGAGGATTCCCACCTGACTCAGGAGGCTTCTTGTCTCCCACATGCACGATGGTACTGCTGAAGCTACACTGCGACGTGACTGAGGCTACACTCTCTGCCTTTGTGGCCATGGTCAGGGGAGGCAGAGAAGGTGGTTCACTTACAAGGTTAACTGAACCACCTGCAGAGACAAAAAAGCCCAAGAAGTTGCTGTAAATGATCGTGTTCCGTCCAGACAAGCACATACGGACATATGAAGCATGCTTATTGGTAACCTAGGAAGCTGTCATGAGATAAAATCATGCTGCTGCAAATAATAATATTAATAATAATAATAAAAAAAAATCCATATTCAACAACAAGAATAAGATTGCTCTATCAGTATTTTTGTTGGTAAATACATACTAGCCAAAAAATGGAAAAAATGAAGCTAAGTAAAAGGGATCGTATATATATCTATAAATATATATATATATATATTGAATTTATATTGAAGTTAATTATCTGAAAGTACCTGTGTTGTTGCTGGCCTCCTGCTGTTTGTCGTCATCCGACGTGGAGGAGGCGGTGTAGGAGCCGCACTTCCTTTTAACCGTGTTGGGAATGTTACAGCTGTCCAAGTACCTGTGTAGAGTCAAAGTGCTTTTTAGTAAGTGAACGATAACCAAAAACAAAAAAACAGGAAACATTAGGAGGGCTTTAGCGTTGCGCACTCACCTTATGATGCTGTCTAGACAGTTGATCTGCTGGTAGGAGTAGCCGGTCGGGGGCTCCTTCGGTATTAGTGGAGCGGGGATCACAGCTTTGGGCGGCTTAGTCATGTCGGCTATCAAACCTTTGATGGGGTCGGTGCTGATGGCTCGGATGTTTTTTATTGCGCCTGGATGAAGAAAAGAGAGGAACGGGAAATTAAAACGTTAGATCTTGCTCAGTGGATACTTTTAACATTACATATAGGCGCGTTTCCATTAAGTACTTTTCCCTCTAGTGAGCCGCTATGGGTGTCACTTTTAACATCTCCTGCTCTGACTGCAGCTGGGCAAGACCGCTGCGGGAGGACTGGGCCGCTTGTGAATGTTTTGGGACGGCGCTACTCATTAAGAGGAGTAGGAACGAGTCTCCAAAAGTCTCCAATAACACCAGAAAGAGTCACTAGATCTGTACCTAGCCACTCTGAATAAAAGTCGCTAAATATAGAGACAAAGTCGCTAAGTTGGCAACGATGCTTGCTGCGTCAGTCTGTTGTCACATTCGGACTCTGTTGGTTAGCCGCTACAAAAGTACCTGATGGGAACCGAGGCCAAGGGGAACTAACTAGTGGGCGGAGCCAAAAGACTCAGCAGCTTTCTAAAAAGTACTCAGAGAGAACACGCCTTGAATCTAACTTTATTGGCCAGAGATGATTATTACTTATTTCTCCTCTAAAATGATAACTTGGAAAAGCAGAGAGGAGACTTGTTTGTTCAAAACAACAATGGCTCCTAAAGATGTTAGCATAGATGCTGCAATATTGTACATAAGAACCGGAGAGTATTTCTTCACTGAAAGAAGAGCAACAACACTAAAGGCTAAAACAGACATGGTTCGTCCAATCAGCTGCCCGTTTCCAAAACAGTTTCCCATGTGTACTAAACCATCTCACGTGTCAAGTTAGTATCACGGGCCAGGGAAGAACCCATTAAAGTCTGGAGCGGATCTAACTCCCGGATATGTGGATTATTTTTCACTTTAACAACATTAACATTGCGTGTGTGAGGAATGTGAGACTAGTGAGGCTACCCTATCACATAGTTACACTCTCTGGCCCAAACTTCAAAACTATTGGCATGAAATATTTGAATTCCTCTCACTGATTTTGGGGATTCCTTTTTGTTTCTTCTACGTTGTTGATGCAGGTTTCTGCTTGTTTATGTGCCATTGGTTTTTGTCATTAGTCATTTTTGTTTCTTACTTTCTCTAACAAAAAGGAGTGATAACTGTCGATTGGTAATTTCACTGTTAATTGTCTTGCTTCCCAATAAACATTTTTGAAACAACATTAACATTGTTAATTACCTGTGCTGGTGTTTTTTCTGGGTGTTGGGCGGTTACGGGACTCGATGAAAACCTGCTGCCCGTTAGTCTTGACCATGTGGACGTCTTTGCAGATCTGCTGGAACGTCATCTAAAAAACATACAATAACAGGATAAATAAGAGGATAACCGGCGCTTGCTTTCCTCTGCTAATTTATCTACCAACAATATCCACAAAAATTGGTTTCTTTGGACTCACGGGTTTGTGCAAAGCGACCGGGGCGGCGGCGCAAACGACCTCCATGGTGGGGCCGTTGCTGTCGCTGGAGGAGGCGGCCGAGGCACTGAGGTGCTGTTGGTGCGAGCGGTGGGAGCCTCGCGAGCCGCTCGACCCGAGCGAGCTGTAGCCCTGGGAGCCGCCGCTGTGCACCGGCTGCACAAGGAGCCGGTGGATCTGCTCGCTCAGCTGCACCACGTCGGGCGTGGTGGTCCGAGTCTCGCAGCCCTGGGGCGTCGTGAACACGTCTTCGTTCAGAGGGCTCCTGGAGGACGGGGGATAACGTGCTTAGTGTTTTGATATCAACTTATTTTATGATTGAATATTCCAAGTATTCTTTAAATATCTTGTTTTAAATAAATATTTATTTCCATTTTGCCTCTCATACTTTATAAAGAAAAAAAGTTTTTGTATTATTACATAGCTAACTATTTGGCTCAGTAGCTTAGCAAGCTAATTAGCTAACTACTTAGCCAAGAAGTTAGCTTAGCAAGCTACTTAGCTAAAAAAATGGATATGGGTCATTTTGACCCATGTGGTGCATTAGAAGAGTAGTGACACAAAAATGGATTTTATTAAAAAATGTATAAAAAAACCCCATAAAATTAGGATGTATGATGATCAAAAACAAACTAACTGAGTAAAACCTGGAATAATGAATGATGAAAATAATTCATTACAAAGATATAGAACATAAAAACTTTACTTTAGCAACAAGTTAGTTAACTTACGTTCTGACTTTGTGGCGGCCTACGATGAAGGCCACCTTCCGGCTCCAGGGGTTGACGAAGGAAGACCAGCTGGTGTCGATAGTCAGATATTCCCCGCTGCGGGCGCACATCCTGAAGGGCGTGTAGTCAAACGGCTGCCCTGCGAACTGAAAGACTAAAGAGACAAAACAATGCAGACATACATAAGGAAGTTAATACGGGATAAAGAAAGTAATGTGAGCAGCGGTTACAGTACGTGCAGAGCTAAATGTACTCACTCTTCTCGTGTATAGCCACCATCATGGGCCTGTCTTCGGGGTGGATGTAGAGCAGAGCGGGAGTTCCAACCAAGTCCTGAGGCAGGTAGCCCAACAATGGCACTGCCCTGTTAACACAATGTATATTCACACTGTTAGACAGCCTGGTACTGCACTAGAGCTGCAGGCAGATCAGCTTACAGCTAAATATTCACGGGTGGAAAATGATGCACAAAAGGGTGTTTGTTTTCACTGGTTTGATCATTATTATGGGTGTTCACAGAAGTCACGTTGAGTTCATAGTCCTGTTTAGGAGACTTGGTTTGATGAGTGTTTGGCACAGCGGAGGGGAAAAACACAAACTCAGATACATAAGGATGAGGGATGCCTCTCACGCCACCTTGTTGTGCTGACCTCTGCACTTGTTCTAACAGCGTACGAGTGTTTCTGGGCAGAATTCACCCCCAATAGTGCGACAGCTCAATAACAATACCCGTTAGGCCTGTCACAATAACAAATTTTTCAGGACGATATATTATATATATTTTTCCCATGACAATAAATGATAGTATTGTTGATGTTGTGGGTTTTTTATGCCGCTGATATGATATTAGAGCATAATAATTCAAGTACATCCTTTTTAAGAGCAATTAACATTTAATTCTCAAGAATATTGAACCTTGGCATTGAAATGCTGGATTGGCTGTTTGGGATGTAAATGTCAATTTATCGAGTCCCGAAAAACTATCGTGTCCATTCTTAGCCTGTCGATATATTTATTATCGTGACCGGCCTACAAACCGTTACAGCCCTAATTATTTTGAAAACTGTATTTTATTCCAAATGACTGACCTCTCGTCAACTTCCTGGAAGAGGCAGCTGGGGGTGTGACTGGTGGTGAAGATCCTCTTGTCCGCAGGGATACGAGGAGCTGAGAGGACAAAGAAGGAGAAGCAGGTTTTAATGACGAACAGTGTCTTTGATATAATCAATATTCAGAGCTATATAGTATTACAAAACAAGCCACTCTCATTTCCCTTTCCTCTCCCACACACACATCATTTTTCAAGTACAGTTTCAAGCGTACGCTCGACCTGGTTTTTAAATCAAACAATGAGTAAAGTTCATAATTGTGTGGAGAGCTGCTCTATTTAAATAAAGGACATACAATCACAAAATAGAGTTAAGCTGACACTCAAATATCAAATCTCTGGTAGTTATAATGCCTGGGTTACTCTGACCAAGCATTATCAACAGCCTTGATAAAAAAAAAAAACTTTGAAAGCTCAACATTGGAAGAGGCTACAATTGTTTTCTCTTCATGACCTGATACAGGGATAAAGAATGATGTTTGTCTTAAATGTTCCTTCTCTTTCTTTCCTATTTCACTGTGAAGTTCATTCTCAGTTTATGTGCACTGGCGGCTTCTTTATATCACACTTGTGTAAGTTGGCCAATTGAACCAGGATTGACTTCTAAACTATTTGTGAGTTTCAATAAGCACAGAGAAAGTTTGCCTTCTAGTGTCAAACATCAGTGTTCACAGTGAGTTTAAAACATCTAACGGGACGTGGGAACAAAGAGAAACATATTTTCTGAGTGGATGATGAAGATCTCTCGCTGAAGAAGCAGAAGCCGAGTTATATGTGTGATCACACTTTCTCATAAACTAAAAATAAAAACAAAAGCTTCTCTACCTCACAAAAAAAAAAACGCTGCGTAATATGCTCAGCCCTCGTGTCGTCTACTCGTGTTTTAGCTCAGAAAGCTTCTTGTCGTGTGCTCACATAAATACAGGTGCAGTAAAAAAAATGACAAATACCTTCGTATCCGGAGTGGACCCTCTCTGCAATGAGCAGGCAGCAGGGCTGTGGCTCAGAATCGTCCGAGTCTTTGATGGTGAGCTGGTAGGGCGTGAGGCGGAAGGGGTAGTAGCGCATCTCGCCGCCCTGCGCCTTTTCGGCGCTGATTCGGCAGAACATGGACTTCTCCTGGGTGCAGTCGACTGGAGGAGAAGCTGAGGGGAAAGAGTTGGAGAAAGGCACGTTCTTTAATACATCTTGTTTGTGTTTTTCTTCTTTTTTTTTTACTCTTCGTAATTTCTCTTTGCTTCAACTCACCAGACCCGATGCAGGAGGCCCAGTTCGGCAGGCGGCAGGGCGCCGTGCCGCTGTAGAAAGTGCTGACGTCCTGCGGGGCCAGAAGCTCGGAAAACATGGTGCCCTGGAGACGCTCTGGCTTACAGCGCAGCAGGGACGAGCCCTGGGGTGACACGTACACGACCTTCCCAGACAAGAAGGACACGGCCATGGTGAAGGTGTCCTGAGGAGATAAAAAAAATGGTTTCATAAGATTGGGTTCGGCAAAGAAACACATCAACACATGAGCCAGATTGGATCTCTAAATATAAATTCTGTTTTACTCACTATAAAGGAAGACTGATAATTGTGTTGCAAGTCATCTTATTTTCTCCAGACTTGACTACTGTAACTCCCTCCTTTCACTTTGTTTCCAACTGGTTTCAATAAAATGACATCACATCTAGGGCTGGGCGATATATCGATATAAAAACTATATCGATATATTTTTAAATGTGATATGGAATTAGACCATATCGCATATATCTATATAGTTTTTTTCTTCTTTCTTTATATATATATATGCTGCCCTTACTAGGGTTTGTCATATTTAGTTTTTTTTTAATGTTCGTTATTCTATTCTCATATGAATATATTTATTTCAGAAAAAGATTGGCCTATTTTATTTCATAGGCTTTTTTTTTTTTTTTTTAAATGTGCACTTTATGGAGCTTTGATTTTTTTAAAAATGTCATATTTGTCTTTGACTGAAAATTTGCTCTCACTTTGCGCTAAAAATATCTGGATATACATCGTATAGAGATATTCAGCCTAAATATATCGGGATATGGCCTTCTGTCCATATTGCCCAGCCCTAATCACATCCAATCATTGCAGCTTTTGAATGAACTGCCTGCGGAGATAAGGCTTACATAATCAGTGACTTAATTTAAATCACATCATAAAATTCCATTTTATGTTTTTATTGCCATTTTATTGCTTTTTATTTGTCATGTATGATTCATTTTGTCTTCCGAGAATCCTGCTTTTGCTTTGTCCGTCAAAGCACATCGTAAACCCGGTTTTCAAAGGTGCTATATAAATAAAGTCATCACGAGATTGATTATTCTTAGCAGAACTTGCAGTGCTTTCTGGATCTGATGGACCAACATTTTTTAATGAATCAGTATCCCATGTAGCTTGCAGCAAAATATATGCAGCACTGATTAATCGGGATCAATGAAGTCTCATAAATCTTTGTTTCGCCCACATGGCTTTAAATGACACAATGTTCCAGATTTTATACCTGAGGGTAATAAAAAGATAATGTCCACGGCTCATTAACCACAGTGGAAAGTTACTTGTATAAAAGTTCCCCTAAACATCAAAGGTTTAAAGTTTTTAAGGAAAAAAAAAAAGGAGGAATAAACTTACAGTGTTTTTGAGTGTGTATTCTGAGGTGATGTTGTCCAACTCCTCAATTGTGAAGGCAGATAGGTCGAGGCTGCAGCCATGACACTCCTCCACGCTCCACTGGTGATAGTACTCTTTGTTGGCTGGAAATGTTAATCATAAATCAGTCACGGTGTGTATATGGCTTAAAATGTATCACTAACTAGATAAGGTAAATGATCACATCAGGTAGTCACGTACTGTAAGAAGATCCAAACAAAAACACGGCCTCACCTCGGACTTGTTTGACACACTGAAGTGCGTATTTAAGTGCGTTTATCGTGCTGCCGTGGCCCATTGTTTTGCGCTCGGATGGGAGGCGGAGCTTCAGCTCCTTGATGGCGTGCATCAGCTCCTTCTGGGTCTGGACCCTCGCCGACTGGTTGCTGCTGCAGCCGGAGGTGGAAGGGGGGTCGTGCTCGGAGCTGGTCGACAGCAAGCTGTAGGCCAGAGAGCTGCTGGGAGGTGAGGGGCTCTGGGAGTTGGAGCTGGGGAGGAAGAGACACACAGGTGGTTTAGAGATTTCACTATGATTTAAGTACAAAAAAATATGCAGAACTAAAAACATTAGGCGTGTTTCCACGGAGTACTTCTTGGAAAGTGTTTTGGCTCCGCCCACTAGTTAGTTCTCCTCGGCCTCTGTTCCCATACAGCTACTTTTGTAGCGGCTAACTAACAGAGTCTGAATGTGACAACAGACCGAGGCAGCAAGCAGCGTTGCCGACTTAGCAACTTTGTTGCTATATTTAGCGACTATTCCGACCCCTCTAGCGACTCTTTTTCAAAAAAGCGACTAGAGACAAATCTAGCGACTCTTTCTGGTGTTATAGGAGACTTTTGGAGACTCGTTCCTACTCTTCTTAACGTGTAGCGCCGTCCCAAAGCAGTCTCTCCCTGCTGCAGTCAGAGCAGGAGCTGTTAATCCCTCAGTAGCAAGCAGCTTTTGATATTTGTTTTCTGAGTGAAGACTGTTCAGGGCCATGCTTTGCAGGGGAATCTCAATGCTGATAAGCATGTGTCTGCCCAGAACGAGCAATAAATCTTAGAATTATCTGCATGATTATGTCTACAAGTGTGTATTTCTGTCTCTTCTCTTACCTTTTGTTGCTCTCTGTGGTTTCCAGCATCATGCCGGAGTCCTTGCCGTTTGACGAGCTGTGGGAGCTGTGCACGGACTGGCGTCCACGTGACCCGTTGTCTCTCCCCATCCGTCTCTCGCTTTCCCTGTCCCCGGAGTCGTTCCCGCTGGAGAGTCCGTCCATGTCATCCGAGTTGGGCCCCCTTCGGTCTCGGGACAAACCTCCGGACCCTGACCCCACACTGGGAGAAGATTCACCAGTGGAGTCGCCTCCATTTCCACTTCCCTGCTCCTGAGTGGGGACACCGGCGCTGGGCTGACCACTGCTGGTCTTCAGAGAGTTTAACCCTTCTGATTCAGCTTCCTGGTCATTGTCTTTCTCGTCAGCCCTTGCCACTCGTCCCCGAGTGCTGCTGCTCGCCATTGATTTAGAGTTGTCATAACTCATACTAGAGTAGGATGAGGCTGGAGCAGCTTTATTAAAGGTGTCAGCCAAGATGGAAACAGGAATAACTTTAATTTAAGTGGGACTACTATGTATAACCATGTGAATCATGATTGCTGTTTGGTAGTTAAAGAACTAAGGAGAGAAACTCATTGCTTCTTAAGCAAAAAAGGGGCAAAAAACAAAGAGCTTTGGGCTGTAAGCCCCTCTTTAGGGTTTTCAAAAAGTGCAGATTTTCAAACTGCTGTAAAAATTATCGCAAATGACCAAAGGCTGCCTTTCCAAAAAGACAGCAATTATCTCAAGGAAAAATTGTCACTTGAAGTGATGCTGACACGAGAAGAATTTCTGTTTATGAAACGGCCTTGGCACAAGTGCTCCAACAGATGGGATGAGAGGATTGTGAAGGAGAGTGAGAAAAACAGCTCTTGGTGAGAGCAATGAAAAACACTTTTCACACTGTATTTGGTCTCCTTGCCTCTTCAGAGATGTGATGCTCTAGGTGCTATAGGCCACCTGAGAAGAAAGAGAGAAAAAAAAGGAATAATATTAGCTGCAGGATTACAATACTTGGCATAGTCTTGAACGTATCTCCCAAGGACTATAGCTATGAAAAAAGAAATGCTTATCATCACGTTGGCTTTCAAGGATGCTTCAAATATGGCCATGAAATGTTGTAACTGCCTCGTGTTGCAGCAGCCAGCTGTTAGTCTTTTACCCAGATTACCCTGAATAAACAATCGGCCCATCATGGGCACAGAACGACAATAATCTACTCCTATTAGCATGCAGCAAGTGCGTATGCATGCATCTGAATATAGAACAAGTGGACAGGTGCTAATACCAAAATTACATGGGACATTTGTTCTTCGTCATAGCTTAGTCCCCTTTTATCCAAAGGACATTCAAAACAACAGGGCACAAGGAGGACGCAACAAAGCTCGCCATCAAATTAAGGATTGCTTGTGAATAGTACCTCAAAGTATATATTTTAAGCCACCACCTACGCAGGTAAAAGTCTAGTTCTATTTATTCCTTGCACAGGACAGCGAAAGGGAGACACCCCATAATCCTTTAAGCTCTGCAGACGCAAACAGAAGATGCAAGCGTCAATCCTTTCAATTTTATACACCCGGCTGCCCCACAACCCTATTTACCTGCCTCCCAAATAGTGTGCAGTGATGCTTTCGGTGAATTTGTTCAGGACATTTTTAATTAGGTTCCTGCACTGACAGCTCAGACATACTTGACGCACAATACGGCTGAGTGGTCAGGTTCGCTTCCAGCTGGAGATTGCTCATTGGGTCTTAGAGGATAACCGGTGCACACGGTGAATGACAAATGTAAGTCATTACACTGAACCGAGTAAAGCAAGTTCCAACGACCTGCAATGGAGGTATTGGAGTTCATAAAATTAATGTGATGCTGCTTCGTTGTCAGCCATGAAATGCTAATTAGCATTACGATTGGTCAGATGGATGATGCACATGTCAAAATGTGTGTGCTGTGGCTGAACTGGGTGGGGGGAGGAGCAATTATCATCTGCAAATATGCAAGCAGGGCGTGAGTGGGCGTCAAGGCAGGCTGGCATCCATGCATACATCCATGGGTGATGGCAAAGCCACACGGCAGTGGGTGGAGGTGCTGGTGGGGAGCTGTGTTCAGGCTACTAGAATACCTGGATGTGCCAACCCGGTCCACCCACCCGCCTGCTAAGCCAACTGTAGTGGGCCATTTGTTTACAGGGTGCATTCCCAATGCACCCAGTGCATGCTAGGTGCACTGGGTGGCAAGTGAGGAAGACATAACATTAATGCTCAAATTTCCACCTACAGGCAGTTTAGGGCTTCCAGTTCACCTAACATGCATGTCTTTGGACTGTGGGAGGAAACCCACACAGACACGGGATGAACAGGCAAACTCCACACTGCCACGCCTGAATCAGCTAGGTCAGGTTTTATCCCACGACTGTGAGGTAACAATGCTAACCACTCAGGCACTATGCTGCCCACCTGCTCACATTAGTCACAGGAAATGCACACCGTAAGACCAGGCTCTTATTATGCCATGTAGTGTCTGTCTTAGTGTGGGAAAGACTATACAGCAGCACAATAACAAGATTGTGATTACTCTAAACAATTGGAAAGTTTTGTTTTCAGAAATTGCTCACATGGACAATTGTTTAAACTGTAAAGTCAATGTGACATGGAACCTTTTGTTATTTTTAGACATTATATTGACTAGAGCAGTGACAGAAAAAGAATTGCTAGTTAGTCACCAATCAAAATAACTTAATTGCAGCCTGTGTCCATCATTTATTTATTACTAGGGATATGCTGATACCAATATTTAAAATAATAACTCGGCTAATAAATGATGCTGATACCAATGTTTTCTGTTGCTATTTATTTTAGTTGTCATTTAATTCACATTTGTGCCTGAAATAAAGACATCTTCATTATAAAAAAAATGACTAAACTGTTCAGCAGATATATCTCTATATATAAACCACATATCAGAACTGTGACATCACCTCTTTTTTTAGTGCTGAGTGCAGCCATTTTTATTAGACAAAGACTAATGTCACCGTGCCTGTAGTGCAAGCCTGTGTGCAAGTTTCCCTCTGTGAGAAACCTCAGAATCAGGTTAAACATGGCTGTTAAAAAATGCAGGAGACACCACTGCATCTAGCAAAGTCGTACAGTACTATTGCCAGTGAAATAGCGCGCCTCCACCTGACATTGGCTGGGCTCTACTCCAACAACTGCTCATAAATCTGCTCATTAAGATAGTAATGTTCATCTGATGTAAAACTGTAAAGCCCCAAACAATCTTACACAGTATCAAGGAAGTGAATTATACAGCATGATGACTGTCATAACCATGTGATCCAGTGCCAGGCATCTTAAATAACATGACTGAAACCACAACACAGGCTTAGGCAGTTATGATATAAAAAAAGTACTGAACATATGCACGTGCATGTGTAATCGCCTTGAAAATGCTTTTACTGTGCTGTTGCAACAATGAGGTATTTCTAAGGGAATCTACAAACATATAAAAGTGCATGGTAGTATTATGACCTGAAACAAAAGATTCAGTAATCTATAGTAATTTAAATATTTTATTAATAATTATTAATTAATTCAGAAAATAATAAGCAGATTAATATATAAGGAAAACAAGTTGCATTAGTTGCAGGCCTTGATAAGATCATTGTGACAAGCCTTGTATTTATTGTATTGTAAATGTGTCCATTTACCATATTTATGCCAAATCTACAGAATGGTTTATACAAATTTGCTTTCATTATAAATACAGAGGCATGGGAAACACTGGTTAAATATCTGCTATGCATTTTCATTTTTTCAACAAAAAAAAAATCATTTTATCACAAGACTTAGCACTGTGGAGGACAATGTGCAATTCTGCCATTTAAAATCAATAATAACCACAGTATGCACAGTCCAAAGTACAAACACAAAGCCGCCACAAACACATACTGACAAGGAACAACTTGTCCAAAACAAGAGGCACCTGCACTCATCGTAGGCAACATGAGAGCATTCCTTACTGTACTGTACCGCAGAAAGCTGCAGAAGGTGTGGCGCACTCCTGCGCGAACATGTGTGAATTTGTCCGCTTGTCACAGAGAGCCCGCCCCGCTGCATCACAACACCCCGCATCACGACACCGACATATCAGTCAAGAACGTCTTTAAAAAGCATTTTCGTTTCATACCTTGTCCGAATATCCGCATCAATGCACATTGCTCCACATATGCTTGTCCTGTGGAAAATTGTGCTCGCACAGCAGCTCTGCTCACTCTGCTCTTCTGTGTACATATTGCACGTGTACACGGGTGTGCTTTCCTAGAGGCTTACTGGCTCCTGATTGGTCCGCCGGCCGGACCAATGAGAGAGCGGCCGGGCCTGCTGCCTATGACAGAGCTCCCGCTCGCCTGCCAGACACTGGTCTCAGCCCCGCCTCGAGGTTTGCCTTTCTGAATATGCAAACGATGGGCAGATGCGCGAACTGATTCCCGATCAGCGTCTATGAAAGACTGGGCGCGGAACATAATGTACATTAACATGTACATTTGAGGCGGCGAGACACGCGCATAGGACGCTGGACGTGAAAACCCCTGTATGACCACATGACTTCTTAAAGTAGTAAGAAGTACATTACAGTACACCATGTTATCCAGTTCTTCTAAACAATATAAGTCTATTACAAAAACTAATACATATACATATATATATATATATATACACACATATATATATATACACACACATAAATATATATATATATATATATATATATATATATATATATAAACAAAACATTTAAAAACGAAAATATTTAATTGAATTTATTTTGACTGAAATTATAATTGTCTCTACTGCATATATATATATATATATATATATATATATATATATATATATATATAGCTTTATACCAAACTTTTTTAAAAGTCTGTATAATGCAATCTTCTCATCTCTTTTGCACCACAATACTTGGATCAGAATGGTGTTTTGACACACATTTTTCCTTTAACAAATATAATATATTCTGAAAGTCAAATAATCAAATAATGGCAGATGTAAGAACTGATTAGGTTGTCATTACAAATGTCAGTGGAAACTGCAGAGCTTTCTGCATAATCCAAGTTGTTAAAACCTCATGTTACTATAACCTAGTTTTGAGATTATTAATGAATGCACAATAAAGCAGTGGCGCAAAGGGGAACGTTGAAGCACATCCAATTATTTGTACTTCCTGGATTTCTGCATTTTTTTTGTTGGGAACTTTTCCTGATTTTTCAAACTTATTTCAATGTTCCAAATTCTGCCAACTTCCTCTGCATCACTGTACTGAGCTGCTTTAACAAATAAGTAGCTTACTCTGTCATCCACTGAGGTATTATTTCATCATTGAATGGCAGACTGACTAATGATGCAGATCTTTTTGTGAATAAGTTCAAAATAAATGCATAAAAAAAGCAGGGAAAATGTTGATAACAGAAACGATAATCATAGCAGCATCAATTCACAATGCAGACTGATCTAGCATTAGTCTACATCACATATTAAATTCTTTGTAGTAAACATGATGCACTAAGCTTTTCGACCCTAATTGGCAAGTTGAAAATCAATAAAGAATGCAATCTGGTCAGCCTGCTAGCCATACTCCATATTTTGTCCACACAACTTTGTTTAGTGCCCCAGCACAGCAATAAATATAGCAAACAAATATGTGGTTAGAGCTTAAATGAGACAGGTTAACAGTCACCACCAGACCTGGGATAAATAATATTAAATTGCAGGACAACCCTCATTAACAAGAACAACGGATGCCGCCTCTGGCACATTTAAGAGCCACATGTGAACTATTTCCTGGCAGCCTGTGCTACATTTAGTAGTCTTCCTTGTTTTATTTTCATCTGGGGACATAAAGGACACACACACCAACTATTCGCCACAAATCTCTCTTCCTCTCCTAAAGTGGTTTGTTTTTTCTTCATTTTAAGGCCATTTAGTTTTGATTATAATGGAATAGACACTCAGTAGGAAACACTGTGTGACTTTCTGTGGCCAATGAACACAATGTTCTTGTAGCAAAAACAGGAGATGCATTGTTTTGCTACTTTTCTGCTTCAGTCGTTGCTGCTGAATCACTCACTGATATTAAAGTATCACAGTGACAAAAACTATAAGCCGTTTACTTATCCTGCCTCAAGGGATGAGTCATTCCCCACAGTTGAGTGATCACATAGTTCAAATGTGGATTGTACCAACTCTGCCCCTGCCTGCCATTTCACCTCTTCACTCACCCATGCCCAATTAATGCTACTTACTGGTGGCAAAACTGACATGTTTTATTTGCTTATAAATAAGCTGAAAGAGACATCCTCAACCCTTTCTGAGATTTATAAATGGGTCAAATATTAGGTGAAGGAAGGTCAGCATTCCTTTTTTAATCTTCTGTTTGCAACCTAATCTGGTACAAGCTTTTGTAAACTCTGTGGATGTTTATATGCACGCAGGGTGTCATTTCTGCAATAACCTGCAGGGCTGAATCTGTGCACATTCCAGTGCATCTCTGAAGCTTCGATGGTCTGTTATTGATGCAAGGATGCTCTATGTAGATTCTCACAAATGCCACTTCATGCTGTACATAACAGAAAGTGATGGCATGGATGCCAGCTTGTTACTTCATGGTTGCCACTTGCTAGATGTGAATACACATGCATTGAAATGCATTGACTGTGAACGTATGAGCAAATGCAAGTGATATACATGTTTTTCAGCAGGTTTTGCCAGGGTTCTTGATAAGAGGCTGAGATGCATCGTGTGTAGGTGATGTGCAGCAGCACATTGCACAGGCATGCGTATATTATAACAGTTGTCAATCATAGAAAATCATTTGACTGATTAGATGCATGTCACCTGCACACATCTGCATTCAACAAGTGCATTTATATACACACTAGGAGCCTTAGTGGATCAAAATTGTACAAAACTCATAATCTGTGTAGTTGTTTCACTAGCTCAGCCAAAATTGTGTGTATAAAAAAATCGTCATACAAATAATTCATCATCAATCTGAAGTGATGTTCACACCCATGCATCAAATGGGGCTTCCCAAAGTTCTACTAATAACAGTGTAATAACAGTGACACGTATGCACTGTTAATAAGACTATGGGTGGTTCATTTGGTGACCAGTCACAATCATGTTTACAAGACAACATCACTTGAGCAAGCAAAACGTAAATACTGAACAGTATTGAACCTATCACAGTGGATCTTTAGGCAGCCATGATACTGCATTGTGCAACGTCCACATGTATGTCCACACCACATAAACTAAATCTGAGATTAAACACTAGATGTGGTGAAGGGTCGAAGTTTTGGGAAGAGGTTAGTGTAATAGTTCAGGAGATTCTATTGATTACTATTAACTAGTTCGGGAACCCAGACTTATGGAGTATGGGGACGTTTTATACGTTACATTAAGAACAATAATATGGCTCATTTAGTAAACGAACCTACTCTTTTTTTGAATGGATCCTTAAGGACTCTTGTTCTTAAATTATGCTACCTTTGGCCGCCATGTTCTTGTATGTTTGCTTATTTCATATTTTTCTTCATGTGTCAATTTTGTAAAACAAAACTCAATCAATATATTGTTTTAAAAAATAAAAATAAAGAAAAAAAGTCTTGAAATGTGCATGAATGTCAATATAATTGTGGAACTCATGAGCTTGTGTTGTTTACTTATTATGACCTAGATAACAAGCGTTAATAAATGCCTTTTTAACCTGATGGTGATATTTACGTTACACGAGGCGACACCCAAACGAAAGCACTATTTTAACTGCAACTCGAAGGAAATTCGGAACATCTTTTGGCTACGATAAGAAGTAGTTAAATAAAGGATTGTGGACAGTTTGTACAGGAATAACCCGGATTGACGGCTAACGTTAGCATGCTTAGCAGTAAAGGATCGGCGACAGAGATGACAATTTACAGAGCAAAATATTCCACAACCTTACCTTAGATATGCTTCAAAACGATAACAACTGCGTAATAACAGCGTAGATATTCCACGATGAGGTGTTTGAAGTCACAAAGACACAGTGTAGGTCCTGGTAGCGACGACAGGCTTTACTTCGCAGTCTGAAAGTGCTGTAGACATTTTTGCTCACCTCCCCCAACACTAGTTTACACGCAGGAACACACGTGCCGGTACATGGGCACGATGTACTTTTAATTCAGCCGCTGTGATTGGACAGGAGGATTCTCTGTCCCCGCCCGAACCCGCCCCGCCGCGCTGTGATTGGACAGGAGGATTCGCTTGTCCCCGCCCAAACCCTCCCCGCCGCGCTGTGATTAGCTGGGAGAAGGGGCGTGGCTAACTGCACGGGGCTCGGTGCTCACGTTGCAGAGTGCTTGGTCCTGAGTTCATTTCCAAACATACATGAGAGGGCGTAGCCCGGGCCCACACTGGCTCTGGCCTACTTGGATGGCCGTAATTAACGTCATAGCACCGCAGCGAGATTTCGTATTGTCTTTGTGAGGCAACTTAAAGAATGGTTTAAAATCCAAAAATAAAAACTCTTCCACTTAACTGTAGTTCTATCTATCAATAGGGGTGTTATGATTCAAAGCCACGATTAATATTTTTGATTTTAAGCTCACCACTTGATTACATTTTTCCATTTAAACTTTTTGAGAAAAAAGACTGCTTGTTTGAGGAAAATCCTGCCTCGGCATACGCCACACACTTTCACCTAAATATTACAACATAAAGATATGTAAACGACAGAAAATAGCATGTTTTTGAGGGAAGAGGTTTCTAAGGATAAGATCTAAATTCTTAAGAGACCTTAACTTGGAAAATGCCATTGTTACTGTTTTAGTTTTCTAACACACAAGATGTGTAGGGTCAGGCAATTGGATGAATATTGGCTGTTAGCTGAGCATGTCTAAAGTCTTCAACCACCGTAGATATAATGTTATGTTACGGTGCTGTACACATACAGCCATGGAAAAAAATAATATAAACAAAACATTTAAAAACAAAAATATTTAATTGCATTTATTTTGACTGAAATTATTATTCTCTCTTTCTCTCTCTCTCTATTAATACAAAATGTAGATTTGCAAACAACCAACAACCAATCAAGCCTATCAAACCAATAGAAGGCTATGTGTGTGTCTTTAGATGCATGTGTGGCAAAAAGTGATATATATATGATATTTATATATATCGGGATATGACTTTTGGTCCATATCTCCCAGCCCTAATCACCAGCCAAGGCCATCTAGTTCCAGTATATTAAAAAAAACAAAAACAAAAAAAAAACCTAAGCGCTCACACCAAAACAACCTAGATTAATAGATAGAACTAGGTAAGAGGGAAAAACACATCAAATAGTACATGATGATGATGGCAGATAAAAATGATAATAACCATCATCCTCACAAGCAACTTTTTATTTAACTATAATTTCCATAATTTATATGCTTTGCCTTTACATTTCTATTTTATATCTAACCTTGGCCAACTGGTAAAGACTGAGATGCAGTTGAAAGCTCCTCTTGCTCAGCTTGTGCTGAGAATTATTATTTCTCTTTGTCATACCCTAAAACTTATAACAACAGCAAGTATTGTTGATGTTTTTTAAATTGCAGGTTTTTTAAATTCTTAATAATTTAGTTTCCAAGCATAACAGGCAAAGCAACAATAGTATGTTATTATCCTAGTAGTCAAAGTCTACATTCATTTCACGTCACTGCATGAACATTGAAGAAATCTGATCTTTATTGTCGACTGCATGCCTTGACTCGTGCACAAAACACAGGGCTATTTCTGCTGCGCTTCTACGTCGTACAATACGGCTGCGGCAAAGCCTCTGCATGCACAGTTCAACGTGCTGCTTGTCCGTGACGTCATTTGTTCTTCTGGCTCTCAGAAAGCACGCGGCACATGGTGTGGTTGAGGAGAGGCAGTAAACAGTGCAGATGTAGGGCACATGCCTGCGCTATACTCCAATAACACAGTCAAGTCGTTGATAGGGGACACTTTTGAATTGTTAGAATGCCCTTAAACAACTAAAATCTATTTTTAAAAATGTTAATACATCGATGAGCTTCTCTCCCTTTTTTTTAAACGGTGGTTGAGAATATTGGTCAGTCATCAACATTTGGTCACGATTATAATACAATAAACAATGTATAAAATACATATAAAATTGTACTATTACTAAAATAGTAATACCTTTTAATTAGGCTTAAATAAAAATGATCCTGTAGTCCTGCATCCAAAACCTGAATATATTAAAAGGACACTTGGATCTGCAGAACTACATTCCTCATACCACTTGTGTTAGTCTGTGCAAACAACAGTTGTTTGCAAATGCAACTATGTGCACATTCTAGCATGGTATTGTATGCATTATTCAAGACTCTCCTTTCCCCACAAAAAAACAAATTAGCTGCAATATATATATATATATATATATATATATATATATATATATATATATATATATATATATACATACATATATATATATTAAAATGGGAGTTAAATATACCGACTAAAGATAGCCGGACAAACAGGAAGAGAGGAAAAATTCTTGACACTCCCGTGTCTAAATGTATCACTTTCTTCAGCAGTTTACTGGTCACTGGGCTCTCTGCCGTTCGATGTTTACTCGATTTCACTTGGCCGGTCTGAGCTTGTTTCTTAGAAGCTGCAGTGAATCTCAACCATGATGTTTTTATACAGACTTGCAGAATTATTTACCAGCAGGTCTGGCAAGAGTTCAGTGTTACCATAATAATATTAATGTGTAAGCATGGATGAATAACTATATATTTACATCAAATGGTTTTAAATCATGCTTGGATGCTTTTTTGATGCTTTTGATAGATGGATTTACATCGCACTTGCTTTTTAAAAATGTGTTTCTGTCTGAACGGTTGGTTATTATTTTGAATTTACAGCATTTCACTGATTTAGCTGCACAGAGCCATCTGGCAAATAGTCAGGTGTTTGGCACCGACTACTGGCAGGTGCTAGTGTTTGCTTCTTGTTGACAACAGTCAGACCAGTTTACTGCACTGTCATGTTTATCCCTTTAAATATATATTTAATTTAAAATATTTGTCTGGCTGCAGAGGCTATTTTTCATGCTATAAGCAATATACCATAACAAATGCATGTCATGCATCCATGTGTAAATGTATTTGACATCTAAATACATTTTTAAAATAAAAAAAATATATGCATAGTGGTAAAAACAAATACAAAATCCTTTAACTGACATTGCATCACCGTGTTATTGATATTGTTATATTAATTAATATTCTGCACACTAATAAAGAAGAACATAAAGACCAAAACAGGATGTTAAAACACATTTTTTGCAGCTAATTTGTTTTTCTGGGGAGAAAGGAAAGTTTTAAATAATGCATACAATACTATGCTAGAATGTGCACATAGTTGCATTTGCACACAATTATTGTTTGCACAGACTAACATTTGCGTACTGCAAGTGGTATGAGGAATGTAGTTCTGCAGATCCAAATGTAAGCCTGAATGTGTCCAGTAGAGGACAGCATTGCATAAAATTGATGGAGGGAAAACACTGACATGCAGGAATGTACTAATATAGTGCAATCACAACTAAAAATGCAATCAATAAAGATAACTTTTAATGAGGTTAGTAGTTGTTAATGACGACCACAAGGTGATCATCTGTTTAAGGGCTCGTGTGGTATCAAGTCAGATCATCTGCTAATTATAGATGTGGAAACGGATGTGAATCATAAGCTCCTTGAAGCAGTGAGTGATGGGAGTGTCAAGTTATTAACTTTGTTTCAGCCAAGCATGAAATAAGCCACTGGTGAGCCAGATATCATTGAACCTGCACTTACCCATATTAGATCATGCTAACTGAAACAATTGTAGCCTATGGACCACCTGAAATTCAGTGTCACAAATATCAATTTTTTCAAACTGCACGTCACTTTAACTTCCTGCCCAGTATACAGTGATGTCATCTTAGCCTCCAGTGATCATATTACAATGTCAGAGGGCCCTGCAAGCCTTCACCTACAAAATGTCACTCGAAGAAGCACATCCCAACCAGGAAGATGCTCAAAATAACCACAAAGAAGCATAAAACAACTACAAAGGCACGTAAAAAATGTGTTTATTTGTTTATTTAGAAGGATCCCCATTAGCTCGACCCTAAAGTAGAGCTACTTTTAGTGGGGTCCACATTTAAAACAGACATAAATAAAATTAAAAATATATATTCACATAAAATGACAAGTATATTCATTCCAATCATGGCATACTGCATCATGGCATACTGCATCATAGTTTGACTGATTACCAACATAAATTAGCAAAAGTAAAAAATGACTGAAAAGGCACAAAAAGACAACAAAGAGATGCAAAAAACAGCAACAAAGACACAAAAAGGCACAACAACTATGAAAAATAATAAGAAAAAAACACAAAGCCACTTCATAGAGACACAAAATGACCACAAAGACCACAGTTGGACTATAAAGAGATTCAAAACAACTACAAAAAGGGGAAATAAAACGACAGGGCTTTGCATCTTCAACAGGTTGAAGGTTTCCGGAAGCTAAATCTCTTTAGGTGCACGATCAATACACTGTTGAGAAAGGGAGATGTGATGGAGGGGAAAGGGGAGATTACATAATGACGAAGGAAGACCAAAGGGAAGTGAAACTGCTTTGCCTGACACCTGACTGTACTTTGGTGACGTTGGATGATATAACTCAATTTCGCAGAGTCAAGAAAGATGCCTGCTGCGATGACGTCTCTGCTCCACATTCGCACTGATACTCCAACTGGTTTTCCTGCAGCTGGACGTAGGAAGCAGACTTACAACATTTAACGTAGTGTGACGATGAGTATTGAGGTGACATCACACTAAATCTGAAGAAAATAGCAGATCATTTTTGGATTACTGAATGGGCTGAGAGGGCAACGTGTCAGAGGCCTGATAATAGCCAAAATCATTATTAAGAAAACCATGGAAAATGTCTAGATATCAGCTCTTACATTAAACTCTTATGAGCTTTTTTTGTTGTTATCATTATATTTGTCCAAACAAATGTATCTTTAGTTGTACCAGACATACAAATGAATAAGAAATTAAAGAAAACAAGGGTGGTCTAATCATTTTTTTCAATGACTGTACTGCTAGCTTGTGAATTTCCCTCAATAAAGTCTCATATTACATCAAGTCAACCTATAACAATACGTCATAATTTATATTGTTGGTGACATTTTGTGTTAATATCACCAATCAAACCTAACAAACCAACAGAAATCAAGTGCTAGTTCCAGTCTTTGTGTGCAAGAACAGGCATGAGATTGTATGTATCTTTAGATGCATGTGTGGCAAAAAGTGACACTTTAAGTGTGTTTTTTTGCAGATATATTTTTGTATCGGGATATGACTTATGGTCCATATCGCCCAGCCCTAATCACCAGCTGATATCTAGCCAATTTCCATGGTTTTCTTGATGATAATTTTGGTTATTATAAAGAAAACCATGGAAAATGTCTAGATATCAGCTCTTAAATAAAACTCGTATAAGCTATTTTTGTTGTTATCATTATATTTGTCCAAACAAATGAAGAGCAGAAAAAGTAACAATACAAAATGTAGATTTGCAAACAACCAACAACCAATCAAGCCTATCAAACCAATAGAAATCAAGTACCAGTTCCAGTCTTTGTGTGTAAGAACAGGCATGTGTGTGTCTTTAGATGCATGTGTGGCAAAAAGTGACACGTTTTCTGCAGAGATATTTTTGTATTGGGATATGACTTTTGGTCCATATCGCCCAGCCCTAATCACCAGCCAAGGCCATCTAGTTCCAAAACAAACCCTAAGCAGTTCACACCAAAACAACCTAGATTAATTAATTGAACTAGGTAAGAGGGAAAAAACATCAAATATTACATGATGATGATGGCAAATGATGATGATGATAATAACCATCATCCTCACCAGCAACTTTTTTATTGAACTATTATTTCCATAATTTATATGCTTTGTCTTTACATTTCTATTTTATATCTAACCTTGGCCAACTGGTAAAGACTCCTCTTGCTCAGCTTGTGTTGAGAATTAATTATTTCCTTTTGCCATACCCTAAAAGTTAGAAACAACAGCAAGTATTGTTGATGCTTTTACATTGCATGTGTATACATTCTTAACCCTCTGGAGTCTCCAAAAGCTCCAAAGCATGACTTCTTCATCACATCCAGACTAGAAAACAAAGCAGCGTGGAGCTCTACTGTAAATTTACCTCTAAAGTTTTGGATGTAAATTCCATGAGACCAGTTTCAGTTTGATGATGATATACCAAGTAAAACCGGAGACAAGCTCAAATATATTTTGTATGAAATGATATAACTGGATGTAACCCTCTTATATGTTGTATTTGCAACCTTTGTTCACATTTGCAACATTTAAAATTATTTATTGAGCATGATAGTGTTTTGAAAGTTAAAAAAAATTAAAAATCACATTTTATGTTGGACTAAAGGATTAAAAAAGACACAAAGTGACCAAAAAGAGACACAAAATGAACAAAAGACACAAAATGACCAAAAAAAGACACAACAAAATACACAAAATGACCAAAATTGTTACGCTAAACACACGAGACACAAATAAAATAGAGTCCCACTAGAATAAAAACCAGAGTTGGATGACAGGATCACACACAATCACAAGATCACATTTATGTTGGCTTTTCTTTGTTTCCTTTTGGTTCAAAATTTGATCCAGTAAGTCAGAATGAAAAAATCAATTATTATTAGGTCATATAGGTATGGTTGTGCTAAAAAAATACCAACATGGCATTCATTTTTTAAGTGGTGTATACAGGCAGGATGAAAAGGGTTCAAAATAGCCCCAGAGTCCATAGAGCTAATAATTTAGTTTCCAAGCATAACAGGCGAAGCACCAATATGATATTGTATGATATTATTCTAGTACTTGAAATCTGTCAAAGTCTGCTAGATTGTGAATTTCCCTCAATAAAGTCTCATATTACATTAAGTCAACCAATACAACAATACGTCATAATTTATATTGTTTGTGACATTTTGTGTTAATATTTTGAACCTGCACAGAAAGAAGAAAGTTAAGTAAAGTTTCTTTCAAACATTGCTAAAACCGCCTCTTTTTTATTTTATTTTTTTTAGCTACAACCAACGATTCTTTTATTTGTTTTTAAATCTTTAAATGGTCTCGCCCCACTGTACCTCTCTGAGCTCCTCCACCCCTACTCTCCTGCTCGGTGCCTCAGGTCAGCTGATCTGCTGCTCCTGGAGGTACCGAGGTCTAAACGGAAGCTCAGAGGGGACAGAGCTTTTTCTGTTGCAGCCCCCAAACTATGGAATGAGCTGCCTTTACACATCAGACAAGCCTCCTCACTGTCCATTTTTAAAAGTCATCTTAAAACCTATTTTTATTCCTTGGCTTTTAACCACGCATGAGACTCTGCTCTTGTTTTTAGTGTTTTATGGTTTGCTTTTATTTATTGTTTTTTAAATTGTCTTTTAAAAAGCAATAAATCTATTTATTTTAGTGTTTATTTCCTGTTTTATTTATTTTATTGTCTCTTGTTCTGTTTGTTTATGTACAGCACTTTGTTGCGGCTGTTGTTGTTTTAAAGTGCTTTACAAATAAAGTTGAGTTGAGTTGAGTTGAGAACGACGACGGAAGTAGCAGGAGGTGTATGCTCTCGCTCCCCCGCCTGTGTACTGCTCTTTGTCTATGGGGAGTACCGCTTTAAGATAAGGGCGTATCCACTCTTTGGGAATCAGGAAACACGTTACTGTTTGTGAGAAGTCCCTCCTTTACTTTAGTTTGACCGCGGTTGGTGGTGACCAAACCGTCAACGGCCGCCCGTTCCAAACATCATCACCAGCTCCGGTCCATCAATGGCCGATTCAACTGCGGCCGTCGATACCCGTAAGTTTCTCCGCTTTCCCCCTTCGTTGTAGAAACTAAAAAGGTGTAGTAGTGCTGCACAGTCAGTCGATAAAATCCAACATATTCTCTCGTCGGAAAAGTTTGCTCTTAATTTAAAAATAGCTTGTGTTTATTAAGTTATAGCGGCGCCAGGATGTCGTTGCAAAGCGTTGACATTATTTACTAATGTTCGTTACGTTACTAAGGTTACCAAAGCCAGCACTCAAAACTAAAGTTTTGAATTTTTTTCTGAAAACAAAACAAAACAAACAAACACACACATCGGGCTTTTAGCCTATAATAGGACACCATATTAATATGCTGCCGTAAAATGTCACTGTAAACTCAATATTGAACATCTAATTCAGTTGTCTCTTCAGTTTTTTTTGTATTTCTGTTATTGTTCTATAAACTTTAAGGCTACATCAAGTATTGTCGAGGTTATACTACAAACTAATATGACCTAAAGTTCCTCTCAAACCAAATTAACTTGGTGCTACTTGCAGTATCTGTCAGTGAAGTGTTGTGATTTTCAGTGCAGCAGCCAAAACTACAGACTATGACCCTCTAAAGTGTGTAGCTGTCATATTTCAGTATGTATTTAACGACTGACATATGCTATCTGCTTGTAAACTCAATATTGAACATTAATTCAGTTGTATTTTTTGTTTTGTATTTCTGTTTATTGTCCTATAAACATTAAGGCTACATCAAGTATTGTCGAGGTTATACTACATTTGTGGCTTTACTATGTACTTTTCCTGCCTAAAAGCTGTTATTTCTCAGTATTAAACGTGTCAAATCTAATTCTAAACCCTCATGACATCTTTTAGAGGGCAAACTTAAACTAATATGAACTGAAGTTCCTCTCAAACCAAATTAACTTGGTGCTACTTGCAGTATCTGTCAGTGAAGTGCTGTGATTTTCAGTGCAGCAGCCAAAACTACAGACTATGACCCTCTAAAGTGTGTAACTGTCATATTTCAGTATGTATTTAACGACTGAAATATGCTATCTGCTTGTAAACTCAATATTGAACATTAACTCAGTTGTATTTTCTTTTTCTTTTTTTGTATTTTTGTTATTGTCCTATAGACGTTAAGGCTACATCAAGTATTGTTGAGGTTATACTACATTTGTGCCTTTACTATGTACTGTGTACTGTACTATGTATGTGCTGTGATTTTCAGTGCAGCAGCCAAAACTACAGAATGCAGTATGACACTTTAAAGTGTGTAGCTGTCATATTTCAGTGTGTATTTAACAACTGAAATATGCTATCTGCTTGAAAAAACATCTTAATCTTAAGTACATAATTGACAGGAACTAACTGTTGAGGTGTAATCATAATGTAGGAGCACAAAAATGTTATCTTTGTCAATTCAGAATAAATATACTGTGTAAATGACCAGGGTACCGGGCTTTTTTACTATTCAGTCTTTTTTTTTTTATCGTGCACAGCCTCCTGAAGACCTTTTAGTAAGAGATCTTTTGAAGTACTTCTGGGGCAATTTATGTCTCAGAGAGGAGCACTGTATGTGTCTTTGTATACTCTTTTAGTTCCATGTTATGCTTTGGCTTTCTTCATAACCTTTAAAATTCTGGGCCTGTTTCCCTTTTTCCATGGAGAGTTTGCGGGAGTCTGTGGCTTGCAAAAGGCCAAGGCTAAACCCTCACGCTCATTTAATTAGACCTAGTCATCCAGTACGTTGGTTTGGTATTAATAATACACTCTTATAGTGTGTGTGTGTGTGTGTGTACAGTGCAAGCATACGTGTTGTCTTGGAACAGCTGTCTTCACTGCTTCATGTCACGGCTGCAACATGCATATCCTGGCCTGAACTCACTTTGAGTTGACACTCATTTGCAAGCTGTGGAAATTATTGTGGTCTTGGTCAGTGGTTGCCAACCTGGGAGTGGGGACCCCCCAAGAGGTCCCGAGCTAAATGTGAGGGGTCACAAGATGATCAAATGAGCAAATAAAAAACAGCTTGCAAAAAACTGTTAATTTTTTATTCTTTTTATTTATAGAAGTCCTGATACTTTCACCTTTCCAGTAGGGGTGCACCGATTGCAATTTTCTGGCCGATCACCGATTTTTAAAAAGCCTGACCTGCCGATTCCGAATTTGGCCGATACCGATTTTTTTATAACTCACAGCATACACCTTCAATGTTTGAATCTTATTTTATTGAAAAACAATAACACAGCAGTATTTTTCTTTAACAAATAAAGGAAATCACAATGTCTGAGGTAGTTAATAAAATATTGAACTTAAAATAAAAAAATAAATAGCAATAATTTACAGGACAAACTAACAATGAACTGCAACCATAAATAAAGTGTCCTGAGTTTTTGGTCTCGTTATAGTACAACATACATACAACACAGTCATGCAGAAGTACACGTACTTGCAGACGCACTTTCAGACCTTTGTGGAGGTAGATAAGATCGCTAGATGAGATCGGTTTGACGTAAAAGAATCGGCCGATCGCCAATCCCGCAAAATTAAGCAAATCGTAAGATGAACCCCTACATAAAACTATGTTTATTATTTTTTTATATTTATAGAAGTCTTGATACTTTGACCTTCCCAGGCCTGTGTACTGTATTTTTACTCATAGGCAGGTATCACCGTATCACACTCACTGTAAGATGAATGCAAAGCATTATTTTATCTCCAAAACCCACTGGTAGCATTGTGTTTGATATTGCATTTGTAATTTAGTACGCTTATAAATGAAGTTGTAAAGTTTAATGCCAGCTGGGTGAGTGGGAGTTAGGGGAAGCTCTGTACAGATCCTTGTCTTTTTATCGCAGACATAGTCAATTGAGTTTAAACAGATGCTGCTCCAAATAACACAGGTACTGATCAGGTTACATCACAGAGCTGCTAAATTTTCCAATTTGCTGTGATAATAAGATCATCTGCTGCTGTTTCTTCTTGGTAAATAAGGTGATATTCTTGTCTATCATGTGAAGAGGGCTGAAGCAGGAACATGATTTTTAAAATTGTTGTTTGACAAAAAAATAAATAGGCATGCTTGTAATTGATCATTTCACAAGCAAAAATGCCAAACATCACCTAATTCCACCTTCTCAATTGTGATGATATGACCTTGGGCTTTTGGACATAGTCTTTCACTATTTTCTGACTTTTTATAGACCAAATGCCCACACCCTCCGTTGAGAAAAGAATCGTCACATTAATCAGTTGTAAAGGAAAAATACTTGCAGGCTTCATGCAGTTTTTTCCCAAGGTTTACGGTGGTTTAGGTTTGAGGTGAACATATGAACAGCAGTCTCTCCCAGCTGCAGAGCCAGAGGAGATGTTAACCCCTTAGCGTCCAGTCTGCACATTGCTAACAGGCTAACAGTTAGCTCTGTAGCAGTAGAGTGTGTATGTGCTGCTGCTGCTGCAGGAGGTGTTCACTTAGTGATCTCTGTTTGTTTACAACAAGCACCGGACACTAAAAACTGTTCCTATTGTTTGTTTAAAAGTAGTGCAATAAAAACAACTATAATAACACAATGAATAATCGTGATTAATTATCGTGATTACAATATTGATCAAAATAATCGTGATTATCATTTTGGCCATAATCGTGCAGCCCTACCCTCCACATTGATTTTACATGCAATTGGTTTAGATGAAGCCCAAAATGGATGGCACCTAAGCCTAATAATAGTCCTGAAAACCCTGTACATGTGACAGTATTGTAATTTAGATACCACAGCCCTATTTATGGATCACTTGTCAGATTACCTGCATGAAGCTGAATCTCTGCTTCCGGAGAGGATGCAGTAATTTCCTCATTCCTCAAGCAAAATTGGAATTTTCTGCTTACTGATCAGTCTGCACCATGAAAATGCAGTTTAGCAAGTTTTTGCACAACAAGTTCACGCTTGCTCTTATGCTAGGCTGTATATACTTAGCTACTTTAGCTATGCCATTACCAGCAAACACAAGAGGAACATTTGGCATGCAGTGCTGTCTGATATCTCACAGTGTCAGAGCTTCTGTATGTCTGCAAGTGAAACAGGGATTGCGAGAGGTTTCATCTCCCCACTTGAAGACGATGTCAGACTAAGTGGATATAGATTTGGAATGCCAGGGCTCTCTCATGCAATCTAAAATGAGATGTGGTTAGTTAAAGTCAGAGGGTCTTGGATTTGCTTTCTTAGCTGCACATAATTTCCTGAATATGAGGAAGTGGGCGAGCCACAGATAAGCTGAGCCTTTTAACCTACTTATATTCAGTGCAGAGCTGAAGGCTGTAAACTCTTATCCTAATGTGTGGTTGTGATGCAAAAAACCCAACCTTTTACTGTTTTCACTTTCTCAACAAGTAAGAAACATTCTTGGTCAACAGCTATTAAGTATATTTTATAGCTATTCAGTAACTTTCATTTGACTAATACTCTACTTCTATCCAGATGTATCACAAACCAAATTTCTACAAAACCGGCAAAAAGAAAATGCAAATGAATGCTTGTTTCCATCCACAACTGTTAAGTGACTGTTCATCAAGATGGGCAGTAGCTTGAGCCAATTCTCTAGTTGGAAAACCATTATAACATTGCAGAAGAAGCTGCAACAAGATGAGGTCATTAAGAGTGCCGGTTGAACTTGAAACCTTGAAAAACAATGTAGAAAACTCAATTGAAACATTTTTGTTTAGTGTGTTAATGCTAGAAAGGTTACATCAGATCTGTGTGGAGCGATGAGGAGACTGTTTTTATCATGCTACATTATGTCTACTTAGGGGAGCTGAAGCGTAACTGGACTTTAAAGTCACATGCTTCATGTTAGGGCTGGGCAATATGGCAAAAATGTATTGTCCAACAATTTAAAAGAGACTTGTCTACCCTCAAAAACAACCCCATAAGTCATTTGTGCAGGCAGCAAAATATGACCCATATTTACGTCCTAGACTGTCCTCAACCTCCCTCTACTGTTGTGAATATCAGTGATGTGCAGTATAAGTGATGTAAGTCACACTCTGGGTGGTTGGGTTGAATAGAAGTCAGACTTTCACCCAGGAGAACAGGGTTTGTGTGACTGAACTTTCGTGCATCGCATTTTTATGTAACTATGTCACTTCTGGTAGTCACATACATTTATTTACTTAATTTAAAAAAAAAAAAAAATTATCATGGCTTACCAGGAAGTTTTTTGGTCTTAAGCCAGGAACACACTGGCCCGACTGTCGGGCGTCAGGGACAGTCTGGGACAGTCGGACGACGTCGGGTACGCGTCTGTTTGGTATGTTCATCTGTGTCGGGGAAGCGCGGAAGCTGTCGGGCCTCGTTGGACTCGTCAGGTCCTCTGATTGGCTGTTTGCTAGCTATGGGCGGATCTGATTGGCGGTGCTCTAGTGAATCAGCACGGTGTGTGGGAGGGGCTGAAGTGACAAGAGTAAACAAAAACACATGGCACGGGAGAGACATTTTTTTTTGCTTCGTTTTTTGCATTGTTTTTAAAAATACACTGGAAGCCATGGCGACGTGGACTCAAGCACTGGAGGAGCAGCTGGTGGCACTGGTGGAAGAGAGACCAACGTTATATGACATAACGCTACAGTGTTATTCCAACCGGAGTATTCATGTTTTGGATTACAGTCATGAGACTAGCGCCACCCGTTGTTAGGGAGACTTATTGCATCTTGCGCAAGCGCAGAACGTACAGGCTGCTTTGTAGTCGGCAGTCGTCGTGGCGATGTGTTTCACTGCTTTTTTTCACCCGACTGTGTCCGACGAGAGGCGACAGAATCGTCGGACAAGAGCTCGTCGGCGTCGGGTCCCGTCGGGTCCCGTTGGGTCCAGTTGGGTCCCGTCGGGGCGGTGTTTTGGGGCCTTTAAACCTAGATCAGTGGTTTAGTGCTCTGCTGTGTACTGCGAAAAGCTCATATGGGTCGTTGGGTGGTATTGACAAACAACCTATTCTGTTGTTTAGGTTGGAGATCTTGTTGATTTAAAAGTGTCTGTCATATATCATTTTCTTTATCATTTTTATTGCAATGTCGAAAAACAGCAGTTAGACTGCATTTCGGAAATATGTCATGTCGTTTGGATTAATCTTTAGGTTCGGATGCTGAGTGAAGCTGGAGAGAGTTACTAAAAAAAATGTGCTATATTGTGATATATATCGTTATCAAGATATAAAATGACTTGTATAGGGATGAAAGATTTTTTCCGTATTGTCCAGCCCTACTTCATGTGTGTGATACCTTATTTACTGAATCTGTTCCCCATATACTTAGTTGCACTCTGCTTTTATCGATACACCAACTGTTCTACCTGAGACAAGCTTAAAAACCTTTCCGCCATATCTTCAACACCAAATGTTTTGATCAGATTTGTTTATGCGTACTCTGTGCCTTTGGGGAACCATGACAAGAAAATAAAAATGTACCTCCTGAGGTCAATGGACAATGGAGTCTCTCTCTAGAGTAGGTTAACCATTTAGATGTTGAATGTAGATACAGACATTGTAAAATGGGAAGGAGAGGTTATTAACCAGCCAAACAGTGGTCAATAAGCAGACGTCAAACAGTTTCCATTTCCGCTCTCTCTCCTTCCCAAGATGAGTAAATGGAAGCGAGTAATGCAGTTACATTTAGTTTGGGGTCAGGTTACTGACTGGATGTAGCTCAGAGGTCCGTTACTGGAGGGTAAATGGATTTCCTGAATTTGCCCAGACTTTTATTCAATGCAACATTTGCCAAAATGTGACTAAGGAAGTTGGAAAAATCTAAAAATGTTTAGGTCTGGAAACACGCAATGTGCTAGTTGTTGTCATGAAGTCTTCTGCTGATCTCAGCAGTAATGAATGTGGACATCCTCTTTTCTGAGATGCCTGTTGGCGTTGTGGTGTGGACATCAGCAGTATCCACTGACACTCTGGGTAATGACTGATCCATGGACAAATCTGGGTGCTAACAAGAGCAGGAATTTCAGATCCAAATACTCCAGCACACACAGGCAGTGTGACAAATTGACGTTATTAATAGCTAAAAGTTCACAATAAGTTAATCTGATGTTCAAGAAAGAAGAGAAGAGGCACAGAAAGGAAAAGAAAAGAAGATCGAGGCAAAGAATTCAATCTCCAATCACTCTCCTTTTGTGTGTTTTTGCAGCGATTGATTTTACATCATTGTGTGAAAGAAGCTGTTACAGCAGAGACGTCGATAACCTTTAGAAAGATAGAACTTCTCCCGGAGTAAATCCTCACAAAACTGCAGGAAATTAAACTCGCAGAACAGTAATGCTGACCTATTCAGCTTTCAGAGGATGCTTCACTTCAAGGATTTGACTCTGTAGACAGAAAAACAGAAAAGGGAATACCTTTAATACCTCATATCTCAAGATCCAGACAATCCCACTATGTTACTCAGACATTGTGCTGTTGTAGAATACTTTCTTACGCTCAGAATCACCTCCCATTATTCTCATCCCAAGGTCAAAATAAACACAGCTGCTTTTCATCTCCAGTTTATTTTTAGTGTGTCTTTTGAAATCTTTGAAACTGGTGTTAATGTTATTGATGATGAACCTAAGTAGTTTGTTTCTACATTTAATACAACAACCAAACTTATAAAAGACAGCACAGCCAGACAGAAAGTTATAGCTTAAATCAGGGAATCAAAGATTAAAACAATATGTGTCCAAGATACGGCTGGGCGATATTGACCAAAAGTCATATTCCGATATATTTAGGCTGAACATCGATATACGATATATATCCCAATATTTATATCGTAAAGTGACAACAAATGTTCAGTCAAAGCCAAATATGACATGTCACAAGTAGTTTTATTGAAACCGTTTATTAAAGTGAACATAAATACTGTATAATAACAGGAGTACCTTGTTTTAAAAAAAAAAAAAAAAAAAATCAAAGCTCCATAAAGTTCATTTAAAAAAAAAACATCTGAAATAAAAATAGCCTATGAAATAAAATAGGCCAATCTTTTTCTGAAATGAATATATTTAAGTGAGAAAAGAATAACGAACATTACAAAATCACTAAATATGACAAACCCTAGTAAGGGCAGCATTTATATATAAAGAAAAAAATGTTGAACTATCGATATGCCATATGTTCTAATTCCATATCACATTAAAAAATATATCTATATACTTTTTTATATCAATATATTGCCCAGCCCTAGTCCAAGATCTGACAAATGTTTGATTCACGCTGAATCTATTCGTCCATTAATATTAAGGATGTCACAGTTTCAATTTGGAATAAAATATGATTGAAATGAGTTTTCAATTCCAGAGATTGAAATCAAAAGCAGGAACAAAGGTTCCTGAAAAAGCGATTGAATTGTGAGCAAAACCTTAAATGACAACCCTATTGATTGACACAAATGTAATTATGAACAATTTTGATATTTAGTGTATCATTTAAGCACATTATTGGCTTTAATGACCAACATTCTTGGTTCCTGCTTCTTACGCATAAAGATTTGCTGCTTATCTTTGGTTTTGCATCATTATATTTAGAATATTTGAGGTTTTTGGGCTGCTGGTTGGATTAAAGAAAAGTGTAGATGTCCCTTTGGGAGATGGGAAATTTTTTCATTATTTTCTAAAATGTTATCGTCTTTAAGATTAATTGAAATAAATGAATCAATAAGAAAATGATACATAGTTGCCACCTGAGATTTGCATTTCCCTTTCAGCTCTCGTTTCGTTTTTTTGCCCAAAGCATTTAGGTTGTTTTGTACCCAGACCTATTTATATCCTTTCAAAACGGTGGCACAAAGTATCTAATCAGAGCTTAACAACCCTGTTTGTTGCTTATAAATATCAGAAATGACAGCATGAACCCACACCTGTGACGTGTGTGTGTCTCAGACATCCTTTGGCTTGTCCCTCTGAGGACTTTCATTATCACCCCAGCTGTGGTTGCTAAGAGATTTTTATGAATCAAGTCTAAATCCTCCTTTATGACTCCATTCAACCCATTTAGCAGACTGCAGCCTTTTTAATACGATCCTCTAATTGGCCCATGATGATTTGTGAGTTATTTGGAGAGTGCTTATACAGCCTCGCAGTGTATAAGCACATGGACACACAACAGTCGGTCACAGGATGGCCAGCTAGCAGACAATAGTCTTTATCAGTGTGTTCAGTTTGATGCATCAGGGAACAGGCACAATGGGATTGCACAAATGCCTGTATGCATCAGGAGGCACATGGTTAGGTATGTAGACAGGCACAGTGCTGTAGTACATGTCAAAACGGCATGAACATGTTGATGCTGATATTATTTGAGATTCTGTTCAAAATGTGATCCACCACTTCAGTGTCTCTCTCTCTCTCTCTCTCTCTCGCTCTGTGTGTGTGTGTTCTTGTACTTCCTACATAGTGAGGACCGGAACACGTTTTTAACTAACAGAGTGAGGACATTTTGGCCGGTCCTCACTTCTTTAAAGGCTTTTTTTGGATTTAAGACTTTGTTTTAGGGTTAAGGTTACAAAAAAATGATAATTAACTGAAACTGTATTGTGTGGTTACAAAACTAACTAAAATTATACTGAAAATGTCTTTCGTTTTCGTCTTCGTCAACTTTTTTCATACATAATGAAGATGGATAAGGCAAAGGAAATAAAGGCAGAATTTACTGTGACCTCTTTTAATCTCCTACCTAAGAAATACCCCAATACAAAAAACTAAAACTAACACTAAAACTAATAAAAGCTAAACTAAAACTAAAGCATTTCAAAAAATAAATACTAAACTAAAACTAGCAAACTCACTCTAAAAACAAACTAAAACTAACTGAATTTGAAAACAAAATTTCACAACGAAATTAAAACTAAAACTAATGAAAAATCCAAAACTATTATAACCTTGGCAGGGAATTCACTATTCCAATGAGGGCCCTCACAAGGATAGTACAAGTACAAGTGTGTGTGTGTGTGTGTGTGTGTGTGTGTCTCTATCTCGCACACAAACGCACACTGATGCAAACAGCAAGACAGACAAAAGCCCTCTTGTGCGTTTTGCTGGAATGCATCACGTGGTTCGCCAACAGCAGGAGCCAGGGGAGCTTTCCCCCTGTAGCTGACCACAGGTCGCTGTCTACCCGTTGACCTTTGACCTGCCCATTTTCAAGACGTTAGGTTCATGATAGATATGGAATTTATTTGCACAGATTTGACGGAAAGGTACTCAGAAGTCTGCTAATAGAGAATATTTAACATTATTATGCATTATATATACAATGTAGTACATTGTCAAGCTAGGGCTGGGTGATGTATCGATATATATATAAAAAAAAAATATATATATATATATATATATATTAATTTTTTTTATGTGATATGGAATTCAACCATATTGCATAGATCGATATTGTTCAATTTTTTTCTTTTTTTTATATATAAATGCTGCCCTGACTAGGGTTTGTCATATTTAGTTAGGTTGAAATGTTAGTTATTCTTTTCTCACATAAATATATTTATCCCAGAAAAAGATTGGCCTATTTTATTTCATAGACTATTTTTAGTTAAGATATTTTTTTATTTAAATGTGCACTTTATGTCGCTTTAATTTTAAAAAGATGGTACTCCTGTTGTTATACAGTATTTATGTTCACTTAAATAAATGGTTTCAATAAAACTACTTGTGACTTTTGGTCCATATCGCCCAGCCCTATGCTAACCAAATATATATATATATATATCATCAGTAATGCATGTTCAGTATCAGCCAGTTATTGATTTTTTTTTTTTAAAAAGAAAAATTATAAATGTCAAACACCATTTCTAAATCAACCCAAGCACAATTTTCTGCATTACATGTTTTAAAAAAAAAAGTTTTCATATACGATGATACTAATATAGTTATTAGTTTCAGCCCTAGAGCTTTGTTTTAAGTTGAATTGAAAGTGGAGTATGTTGAGCTCAGCACCCTTCCCAGTCTTGTGGCACCCTGATGGGTCTAAAGTCCGGTGGGCAGATGGGAGTGGGAGAGGGAAGCTTGAACAGTAGTGATAAACTTTATGGTTTTTGTCATGTTTTTTGCTGCAATCATTGACTAAAAAACACTGACATATGACCAGCCCTGCTACATGTAGACTGAGTGTTTATAGTTTGTGGTTTTGCCTTTTTTTTTCACCCTCCTGCTTCTGCCTCTAACTCCAAATGAGTCCCCAAAGCTGTGAAAGGAGGGCCAGCTTGCACCAGATCAAGCAGTTAGAGGACAGAGATGGCAGCAGCCTCCATTGATCCAGGAAGGGAACATGAAATCTCTGTCATGTTGCAGCTGATAGCATTTAAATCCCCTCAGCTGCTCAGGCCCAAATGACTCACTGTGGATATCAGGTTGCCACCAAGGGCATTGTAATGAGAATCCGTGGTTTTGTTCTTCTGTATGTCCTGTCACAACAATATGTGGAATAATTTCATTCCTGCATCTCCCCTCCCTCCCTCTTCCTCCTCCAGCGGGTCAGCCTACAGTTAACGGAAAAGGTGACGGTGGAGCGGGGACAACCAACCCAGACTACATTGCTTTCGTCCTGGTTCCGGTTTTCTTCCTTCTGGGCCTGTTGGGGGTGGTGATCTGCCACGTGTTGAAGAGTAAGGGCTATCGGTGCACCACTGAGGCCCACGATGGGGAGGAGGAGTGTGAGGAGGAAGAGAAGGATCCTGAGCTGGGCGGAGGTAAAGAAGTCTGAATGAAAGAGGGAGGGAGCTGAGACAAAAAAAGTCTGAGGTGCTGAAATAACGTGACACCATTATGATGAGCTTGATGTTTTTATTGCATTCATGTGCTCATTGTTTGAAGACGTTCATCATCCATATGCCGAACACACCCAGGGTTATTGCTCAACCCGGCTCAAATTAATCTACGTAGATGAGGAAGAGATTACAGAGGCATTAAGGGAGAAGAGCATTTTTTATGACAGAAAATTAGATATAAATTGGAAGTAGGCAGATTTTCCAAGTCACAGTATCAGGTTAGGGCTGGGCGATATGGACCAAAAGTCATATCCCAATATATTTAGGCTGAATATTGATATACAATATATACCTCTATAATTTTATAGCAAAGTGAGAGCAAAAGTTCAGTCAAAGTCAAAGCCAAATATGACATGTCACAAGTAGTTTTATTGAAACCATTTATTTCAGTGAAAATAACCTTTTTTTTTTTTTTTTTAATTAAATCAAAGCTCCATAAAGTGCATATTCAAATAAAAAAAATCTTAAATAAAAAAAACCTATGAAGTAAAATAAGCCAATCTTTTTCTGAAATAAATATTTTCATATGAGAAAAGAATAACAAACATTACAAAAGAACTAAATATGACCCTAGTAAGGGTAGCATTTATATACAAAAGAAAAACTATTTGAAATATATATATATATATCGATATATGTGATATGGTCTCAATCCATATCTCATTTAAAAATATATCTATATATTTTTTATATCGATATATCGCCCAGCCCTATATCAGGTCAGATCATCATATTTATGTAGGGCCACTGTCTCATTAAAGCATTTTATGTTATCATGCCTAACTGATCACAAAACCATACTTTAAGAACACTTTGTCAAGAAACTTCAAAGATTTCAGTCATTGTTGACCACTGGTTACGGTACTACAGCCCCCAGAAGTCTCGTGCAGCGAATACTCCATTTGTCAGAAATGCACAAGAAGAACAATTGATGTTTGTGTTTACAGTGCAGCAAAAGCTCCACACAGCTGCAATGTGATTCCAGGCTGTGCACTCATATGTAGTCAATTAGAGTTGGATGGGTGCCACTCACTGTGGCTGCTATGACTTTTTTTCATAAAATTGATCTGCTGTCACAAAAAGCAAAAAACAGACCTTTTTATTTTCTACTGAAATGCTGCAAATTACTCTTAATAATTGCCATGAATATGTACATGCGTTTCTTGTGGCTTCTTCACAATAAAGGCCACCTGTTAAGTTCAGTCCCTGACTTGGACAAAAAAGGTCCTTAATTAAGCAGTTGCATGACATATATACTTGCATAAATTTGTATTAATATATAACGATTCAGTGATCAACGATGCAAAGTAAAAATATCAATGCATATCATCATCTTTAAGAGATGCTTTTATTGTGAAATTCCCACTATATTCCATTTCTATTAAGAGGAATTCATCCAAATGCATGGGAGAGCCCAGTAATAACATTGTGAAAATATATTTTAGTTTCTTTTTTGTGATGAACTTGTAATTTTCACCCCTGATATCTTGTAGGGGAGGCCTCAAATAATCTACTATCTGGCGATTTTATTTAATGAGCCTGATTCAACTACAAATCTCACTGGAAAATGTGCCTATATAACAAAGGATCTTTCCATTTTCATTCAATATTTATAGAATAACTTGCTTATCCCAATAAATCACATTATATAGCCTATTTTGGTATAAATATCAGCAGATTAATACTAGAAACAACTACTGATGAGAACTGACCCATGCCTGAAATTATTATTATTAGGATGTTCTTAAGGATTATAACATCAGCAGCAGCACATGAACTGAAAAATTCCAATCAAGTTAAAAATTAACTGATACTCGATTTCTAACTGTAGTCAGCCACACTGGGATGATGTCATGTTTCAGTAAATGGAAAACCCATTACAGAATAAACACTTTTTTTCCCCAAATGAGTCATTATGAGGCCAGTATGAGGTTTTGCATTTCTCTGCCATGTGATGGTGAAATTCAAGGTCAGTGATCATGCAGTAAAATCACTAGAAACTCCCACCTGACTTTGAATACTGACAGGCTTGTACCACATTCCTAGATCTAATGAGTTTGCTGTGTGCCAGGTACTGAAGGTGCAGACTGATGTTGATTAGAGTGAACTTGTCTGATGCGAATGGCTGCTTTCCTAGGAAATGTGATAAAAAATGTGTCATAAAACGTACCAAAAACCTTTGTATGTCAGAGCTTATTTAAGGAATAGTGACTGGTTTTATTCACCGTCTTTTTAAAAGGTGATTATCAATGTTCAATCTTCATAAAACCCCTTTTAAAATCACCAACATAAGCCCAGAAATCCTGTTAACAGCATATTTATATTTTTCACCATGTGATGATAACATCTCTTTCACCATTTTCATCTATTGCGCCTGATCTTTTTTAAGGAGTGGAGGCCGATAGAAACCAGGAACTGATTGGCATTGACATCACTCATGTTCTGACTCAACTAGGGGTGTGTTAAGCAAGGTGAGACAAAGAAATTCTCAGCAAAGGGACAGTTTTTAATTCCCATCAGCTTGTAATGATAAATACAGATGATGCCTCATTATTATGAGCATTGTGTACGTGATTATGAGCTTTCAGGCCTCTCTGAGAGCATAGAAGACTGTCTGAAATTTGTCATGCTGAAACAAAAGTTTACTCTCTTTGTTTGCACGTCACTCTTTGTTTGTACAGTACGTTACATAACCACACAAAGACAGTAAAGTGGGGATGTTAGTGCTTTGCCTGTCTGGTAACTGTCGTGTGCAGACTTGAAACCTCACTGGGTTGCCCTGGGGTTTATCGCAGGCATGAGAAATGTTATGGAAAGAATGAACTATTTACACTATGCTGCCAACATCGCCAAGAGTCTGTGCAGACTTTATGTTTCACTGTTCTGTTATCATACAGCATCTGCACAGTTTCCCATTGAATTATTACCTGGTGAAAAAGCCAAGTCTATAATATTTGATACACAAGTTTTTGAGACCTCTACATCATCAGTGTGATATTTTTTTCCTGAAAAACCTGATGTATAAAATCAGATGCATGCAGTTCCTGGATATTCCACTAGGGATTAGTAATTAGGCGTGTTTTGACTGAGGCTTTTTGGAAAGCAGCTGAGTGTTTTGGCTCCGCCCACAAGTTAGTTCCCCTCGGCCTCTGTTCCCATACTTACGTACTTTTGTAGCGGCTAACCAACGGAGTTTGAATGTGACAACAGACCAACGCGGCAACTTAAGCAGCGTTGCCAATTTAGCGACTTGTTGCTATATTTAATGACTATTCAGACCCCTCCAGCGACTCTTTAAAAAAAAAAAAAAAAGCGACAAGCGACAAATCTAGCAACTCTTTCTGGTGTTATTGGAGACTTTTGGAGACTCGTTCCTACTCTTTTTAACGAGTAGCAGGCGCTGTCCCAAAGCACTCACAAACGGCCCAGTCCTCCTGCAACAGTCTTTCCCAGCTGCAGTCAGTAGAGCCGGAGCTTTTAGCCCCTCAGCGTCCAGTTTGCACCAGTCTGCAAATTAATCACGGTAAAATTGTCGCTCAGGTAGCGGCTCAGAAAGTACCTACCTGAGGCAGGTACTTTCTGAGCCGCTCACTAGGGGGAAAAGTACCTAATGGAAACACGGCTATTTATGCACCAGGGGGCCTTCACTTGAGACATCCAATATGGCTGCCCTCAATCAGTGACCCATATGTAATTTCAAGAATATTTTTTGTCAATTTTGAAAAAGTTCAGATAAGAAAAACTTTCAAATTGTTACTGATGCTTCAATAGGAATATTTAATGGCGTGATGACTTATTTGAAAATGTGTCAATTGTCTTTTTATTGCTTTTCATACATTATCCATTAAATAGAGCAACAAACAGCTTTTTTCTCATATAGGTAAACTAAGTAAAGGTTTAACTGACGTAATTAGGTATATTTAGAGTAAAATTGAGATATCTCATAACTTTTTTTTTTTGGTGTGCATTTTTAGGTGGCAAAAAATTGAGCATTGCAGATGTATTGAAGATAAACAAACTGAGCAACAAATTACACAAAAATACCAGATGTATCAAAAATAATTGGCTGGTTCCACTGGTGGATCTGTCATTGCTGACATCAAAACTTCATATCAGCAGATGTATGTGTTGTGTTGTGTTGCTTGAAAAAAAAAAGTGTATGTTTGAGGAAAATGTTAGAAGGAAAGTCAAAGTTTTAACAGGTTATATATTTTAGGTTTCATATGTTTTTGTTAGTTCAAGAAAAACAAACTGTGAGCAACAAATTGCACAAGAAGACCTGATGTATCAAATATGATGCAAATCAGAATTAATATACAAATTGATATTTAAATTTGTTTTTAAAAATTTGTCGGCAGGTTCAATAAACACTCCGGTTTAAAAAAAAAAGAAGGATTTTCTGGCAATTGTTTCATGGTTCAGGCTCTATAGGGTTAAGTAGAGAAGGTATTGAAACAGGACGGACGTAAATCTGGTTTCTCTTGTGCAGTCAATGTGAGCTCCTTGCCAGCAACACAATAGTCACAAGTGCATCGGGGTTTTACCCTGCTGTCTCTGTGTGTCTTTCTACAACGCGCCCAACCCTTTCTCTCTTTCTCTCTCTCTCTCTCGCTCTCTCTTTCTCTCTCACTCTCTCTCTCATACGGCGAAACAAAAGAGCAGAACATTGCTTGTTTGTTCTCTCACTCATTCACTTGATCCAGTCTTCTCTTGTTGCACAGAGATCAGGTTTCCTCTTGACCATTTTTTTTCTCTCTGCTTTTGTATCTTCCACTGACTTTTATACGCAGCTTCCTTTTTTGTATAATGTGCAGGTTGGTTAATCCAGCCATGAGACGCCTCTCATAAATTTCTGGAGGAGTATTATGTTTATCAGAAATGAGAAAAGGAAGGATGCAGTCAGCAGGAAGCTGTAGGAAGTGCCTCACAGGGGTGTGTGCAGAGTGGAGGGGCTCACACAGGTTTCAGTTTCTATGCAGACAGTCAGAAGACAGTTTATGATTTCACATTCATAGGGAGATGTGTACATGCTGAGAGCCTTGGAGCAGAGCTGAGCAATGGTAACAACATAAAATATCACAATATTTGACCACAAACATAAAGTTATTTCACAAGTTTCAATGTGGATATTGTTGTGTTGTGTTTATAGCTTCTTGCACTGCCCCCTAGTGGCCATAAACTTTATTAATAAAAGTTTAAGACTAACAAAACACAAATGAACAAGACAGCCAACTTCCCATACTACAGTCAAGGAAAAAAATATTAGACCACCCTTGTTTTCTTCAATGTCTTGTTCATTTTAATGATTTTAGTTTATTATCAGGAAAACCAAGGAAAATGTCTAGATATCAGCTCTTAAATTAAACTCTTATGAGCTATTTTTGTTGTTATCACTTAATTTGTCCAAACAAATGTACCTTTAGTTGTACCAGGCATACAAATGAACAAGCAATTGAAGGAAAAGGGTGGTCTAATAATTGTTTCCATGACTGTATATCTGCTCTTTTGTCACCATTTAACTCTTTGAACCCCTCAACCCATCAGCAAGTTTGAAAGGCGCATTGTCTTTTAATAAATCTGCAAAATGTCACAATTTATCACAGCCAGAAACTGTAAAGACAGAAATTATTGCCATATTTTCTGATTTCCCATGGTCTGCAAACTTATCATGTGTGATGAAGGCTTCTGTCAAGAAAAGTAACCAAATCAAAGCTTAAAATAAGTGACACTTGATTAAAAAAAACAACTTTATTCTAACTTTTCCCATTTTGAATTGGGGCTCAGCTGAGACAAAACAGGCCACAATAGGTGAAATGTGATGGGACTGAAAAAATGCCCTGAAACTTCATGGGGCTAAGAGGGTTAATATTATATTAATATATTGCCAAGCTTGTATCTCGGGTAAAACAAGCAAAACAAAAGGATCAATGAGTCTCTGTGAGCTCTTCCATTCTGAATAATAAACTGGACCAAGAAGGGTTAAACAGTAAAAGCTATGGGAGTATTCTCAAGTTGAACTATGATTTATGGGTGTCGTGTTTTACATTAACAATGTAAAAAGGGGCCCTTGGGCCACGCCTGAAGAGTACTTGCCTGTCAAAACACATTTACACACAAGCTTTCAGGCTTTGTAGTTTGTTTTGCTGTACTGCACTCCAGCCTGAAAATATTTGCTTGAGGATACTTTAATTTTGAATACTTACTTACGCTAGGGCTGGGCGATATGGACCAAAAGTCATATCCAAATATATTTAGGCTGAATATCGATATACGATATATATCCCGATATTTTTATTTAGAGCAAATGTTCAGTCAACGTCAAAGCCAAATATGACATGTCACAAGTAGTTTTATTGAAACCGTTTATTTAAGTGAACATAAACACTGTATAACAACAGGAGTACCTTTAAAAAACTTTTTTTTTAAAAATCAAAGCTCCATAAAGTGCACATTTAAATAAAAAAAATATCTTAAATAAAAATAGCCTATGAAATAAAATAGGCCAATCTTTTTTCTGAAATAGATATATTTATATGAGAAATGAATAACAAACATTACAAAAGAACTAAACATGACAAACCCTAGTAAGGGCAGCATTTATATATAAAGAAAGAAAAAAAATTGAAGTATATCGATCTATGCGACACGGTCTAATTCCATATCACATTAAAAAATATATCTATATATTTTTTATATATGTATATCACCCAGCCCTAACTTACACCCTTTATAATTCAAGTCTGTCTAATTGTGTGTGTATTTTTCTTTCCTATCTTTCAGACATGAATGACACCATGAGTGACAACAATGACACAGTCGGACAGATCGTCCGCTACATCATGAAAAATGAAGGTATGTGTCCATCAAACTAGAGGACAAACTGTTTCTTTGGACACATTTATAAACTTATAACTGTTGATCACACGTCGTACTTGAAGTTTCCTTTTTGTTTCGAGTGTTTTCTGGCTTCATGAAGTCATTACAGCTGCACTGCGTTAATGTTTTGGCAAGAACATTGTCACATTATTCAGGAAGGACGTGTGTGTGTGTGTGTGTGTGTGTGTCCGTTTGTGTGCAGTGGCGGTAGTGTGTATGTAGGACTCTAGTTTGGCTCAGGAATGAGGATGTTCTTGGAAGTTAAACATCAGGTCAGTCAGCTACTACTCAGGAATTTCAAGTGTATTTATAATGACACAATACGGTTAGTGTTGTTGATACTGTTTCCCATCGAAGTCCCACTGAGACTCTTCCCTGTTATTGGATTTCCTTATTTCTGTGAATTGAAATAATTTCCCCCAGTGAAACTAAATCACAGCGCTCTCCTGTACCAAGTAATTGCGGTTCTTTTGTTCAGCTGAGTTTATACTGTAAGTGGCAACACAGGAGAGATAAGGATCAATGCAGCTATTGTGTCAGGTTGATTTGTATGAACCCATTTGCCTTTCCTGATGTAGTAGATTACACTTTTCCCTCAGTGCTAATAAAACACCAACAGCAGTGGAGTTCTATTGAAATCAGATTAACAGATGTTAATACTTTTTGTTTGCACGCAACTTTGTTTTGAAGATCATAGAAAGTTTTCATATTCTAGTGAAGTAGAGCAGTGGTTCCCAAGTTTCGAGTTTCCAATATTTCGAAACAGTAAAACTGTCAAATTACATCAGAAATAGGGCCTAAAATTAAAAATTGTATGTCACCGTATTAGACATTTTTAATTACCATAAATCAAAGAATAGCACAAAACTTTTACTTTTTTCCGTCATAAACTGGAAGAAACACACAGTTTTCCTGTAGAAATATAAAAAACTTATGGAGAAATATATGTGTGAATGAATGACACAATTACCCTTAAAATAACAGGACTATTCAGTCTAATTTACAGTTTTTGCTGATATTTACATTTAAATTTAGAATAGAAAATTCACTCACTGTAATTTTTACGGTGAAGTTCTGGCAACCACAGCTGCCGGTATTTTTCCGGAAATTAAACAGATTATTTTTTACAGTGCAGCATTGGAGAACAATTAAATTATTTCAATTTAGCCTTGCCACGCCCCCCTTTTGTAACCCTGGGCCCCCCCTACGGGTCACGCCCCCCAGTTTGGGAACCACTGAAGTAGAGGAGCTGTTGTTTCACTTGAATATTGTATTTGTTGGAAGAGTTTTCTGAAATTTTTTTCATGCAGGATCAGCATTGACTCCTATTTAAGTTTATTTCATTTGTTTTGAATCATTAGGGCAAGCATTCCTTTATAAGCTTTCAGCATATTTAAACTAAAAAAACTTGACCTCTGCACCTCCTCTTGGCTCAGTTTTCAGGCTTTAGAAAATCTAGCCTGTGATGCAGGCGGCAACCTCCCAGTCTGACCAGTGAAGCAAACCTGGAAGTGCCTTAAGCCTTCATTCTTAAAAAAAATTCCAACAGGGGTCGCCAATGGTGGTTGCAAAAGAACTCCGGTCCTATCTATCATAATACAAAATGAGACGACTTCTCACTTGAATTATTACCTCAGAAAAAAATATTGTGGCAACATTATGGTCTCAATCGTTAGTGTCAAATCTTCTTCAAGACAATATGATGTAAATGTGTAAATAATGGTCCCATTTAGAAGCTTATGATTTGCTGCGTGGCTACCTTTGATTGACAGGTCGCTAATGGTGAGCTGTTAATCAAGATAGAAGCAAAGCGAAACAATGCTTTTCCATGGCACTTTGTACGTCTAAATAGCTGTGAACCTGTTTGTCGTGTTTTCGTCTCAGAACTTTGACCCTTTCACTGTGTGATTTCAGTTCATGAATGTTTATTTAAACATTTTGGTCATTTAGAATGTCGTGTTCAGAATTTATTTTTAAATAAAGAACACTCCAAGGAGTTGTTTAAGCATTGAAAATGTATTTTTAGATACACCTGTCCTCGCTCCTCCCCGGTCCAAGTCTCCATGTAACGGCAGGAGAGCTTGGACTGACCGTTGGTTTTTATGGCTGTGCAAATAAAAAACTTTTCAACAACTTGCATTTCTATAAACGGCACAGAGATCATGACAAGGCAGGGAGAGAGGCAGACGTGTAAGGGGAGGAAAAGAAGCACTAGACGGAGACAATAACACTGTAGAAGACTGTCACACTGTCATTTTATTGTATGCCACCACAACTGTTTAGGATATGTGGCGTAGTGCAACGCCCTATTTCCATCCACCGTCAACACTCCCTACATTGTATGTTCTATCTTTGCAGTAACACTTTTACTGCTACACTCAAGCTAGGATTCATGCACTGTATATTAATGCTGCAACTAATAATTACTTTCATTCTCAATTTAATCTGCTGATTCTTTTCTTGAATAATTGTTTGGTTTATAAAAAAGTCCAAGTTGATAACTTTTAAATGGTTTTTTTTCAGTACAAAGCCCAAAGATATTCAATTTATTTATGATCTAAAACAGAAAAGGCAGAAATCTTCATATTTTCTTAAATAAAAATAATAAAAAAATAATTTTGACACTTAATCATTAAGCTGTTTACAGCTCTGCAGTATGTGTTTTATAAACCTTTTTTTTAAAATAACGCACTATCATTGATATCGTTAGCTCCTGATGGTATATAAACAGATAATGTATGACAATATAATAAAATACAGCTGTAATAATATAAAATGTCTTTGTAGTAGAGGTGGGGGATATATATATATATATATATATATATATATATATCGTCTACGATCATATTCATAATGCTGTTTTGACGATATGCAATTTTACATTATCGAGTATTTATAATATCTTAAAAAGAAAAAACAAACTGATGTTTACCCATTTAATGTCTCGACATTAAAGTTTAACTGGGAGTTTCGTGAATGCTTAAGTTTAACGAACATAAACAAGAGCTGTTGTTCTGAAACATTATGTCCATCCATATATGGTCTGGTAAGCAAGAAGAAGAGCTTTTTTGTTGTTGTTGTTGTCATCAGATTATTGTTGTCGGAAAATTACAAAAAGTAATCGAGACATTTTTTTTGTCCATATGGCCCACCCCTACTTGTAGGAGATATTATAGCTGTAACATTAGTAAACACTGTGCATACAACTACAATGTATATGATACAATTTATAATTATAATATTAATTAGATGTTTAGTTTATACACTGCTATTAGATCGTGGATAAAAGGGGTCAAAGTTAAGTGTTGCCACTATTAACATATTCATTTAGATCAAATCCCTTTCAAAAACACAAAACAATCAAGTTCCGTACTATTTTGTCTTCTTACTTCATCTTTAATATCGGTTTACTTTAAATCTTACACATGTAAAAGTGCAGTGTTTGGCTGGAAAATGTTTTTAAATACAGGAGATACAGAGATGCATCTTATTTGTGAGTATTTATCCCCTAAAGATGAATTCAACAACAAAGCAGTCAAAACCTCATCCAGATGACTAACTTGCTTTGTGACACACGAAGGCAGCATTGTCCTGTGTTGATTTTTCTGTCCACCCTCACGAGGCGAGCTTTGAGCTGACTCATCACTGCCTTCGTCGTGTCGGAGTCCGTTAACTGTGACTCATCCTCACAATGTCACTCTGGAGACGCGGCGTGGCTCAGGATCCCTACGACCAAAATAGTCTATAGAAAGAGACAGTAAATGTCTGTTTAACCTACAAAATGAACGGAAACTTCATTATAGAACCTGCAAATCTATCAAACATACTTTGGGTATTTTTGTCTGAAAACACAGGAAGTGATTTCCAGCTTGCGTATGAATAAACATAAGAACTGAGAAGTCACTATGAGGAGCAGCAGATGTCTGTATGGCTGAGCAAAGACTGCCCTCTACTGATAATGTCAAAATCAGTCATCATCAGTCATATTTGTTCTCATTTGCTGTCCAACAAACGTCAAAATAAAATCCACCTGTAGGATAAAATCCCCTTTACTTGTTTGTTCTGTTGCAAGTCACTCAATAATTCAATGTTTCTAAAGGATAAAAAGATAACTTTTGTCTTTAATTAAAATTATATATGCTCTATATCTCAAACTCAAACTCAAATTACCTGGGGGTCGCTGGAGGCGGTAACAAAATAACCAAAAAAAGACAGAAAATTACATAAAAAAGACACAAAATGACCAAAAAAGACACAAAATTACTGAAAAAAAGACACAAAATTACTTAAAAAAGACAAAATGACCAAAAAAGACACAAAATTACTGAAAAAAGACATAAAATTACAAAAAAAAGACACAAAATGACCAAAAAAGACACAAAATGACAAAAAAAAAGACACAGAATTACTAAAAAAAGACACAAAATTATTTAAAAAGACACAAAATTACCAAAAAAAAAAAGTAATTAAAGGGACCTTCCACACACAACATGGTAAAGTGCCATTCGTATAAAACTCACATTAAACTTTCATATTAATGTGGGGGCCGCAAAATATCGTCACGGGGGCCGCAATTGTCCCGCGCGCCGCAAGTTTGAGACCCATGCTCTATATGGTAAAATAAGTACATTACCAGATTGAAAGTTGTTTACATTTCCATCCTTTATCTGCATAAGCAACATCTCTGTGATGTCATGACATTATCTACATTTAGTCAGGTTTCTGCAGGAATAAAAGAAATCATTAAAAGGGTTCAGAAATTTGCTGCACATTACAAACAATTGTTCTTTTAAAAGAATAGAATCCAGTCAAGTTCAAACCAACAGAACATTAAAACTTTCCAATTGAGAACTGTAGAATATATATCAATCAATATAATATCAATCCCATAATTCATCTCACAGAAATATATCAGGGTTTTCTTTTAAAAAAACACTGAAAACTTTGATTCAAAATTGTCACTATTACAAATATTTCTGACCAAATAACTGAAAATAAAAGTTTTTGAAAGGCATCATTTCTTTTAGGTAAATACTCAAAAACTCCGCATGTACACAAGTATTTTTTAAAACATAGCTTTTGAAATGCATTATGGCCTTTTTACAGTTAACTGAAAATGGAACTTTAATAATGATTAAAAAGATTTTCAGAAAATCTGCTTTCAGTGTTAACACATAGGCAGACAGGTAAAAATGAGTTTTGACATTTTGTGGGCAAAATGACTGGTTTTAACCTCCCTAACAGTACTTTTTACTTGTTTACCAGTTATTTTTTTATAGCAACAGAGGTGTCACAATGCCCCACAGAGTGTGTGACAACGCCTTCTTCCAAGTAATCCCTGCTCACTTCAAACCAGTAAAAAAAAGCAAGGCCAAAAACATAAACCTGTCATGTGAAATAACCAAAACTGTTGATGAAAATGAAATGGTGTTTTCTTGTAAGACTCCTTTCCAGATTGAGAAAATTGAAAACTGAAAAACTGAAAACAAGTCCAGCGTCTCAGTCTGCAAATAAAATGACCAAAGAAGTTGCCACTTCATAATGCATAACGTCACACTGTTAAAATAATCGCCTAAGTCATTTGTTATCAAAGTAGTTTTTTTTGCCTAAATCATCTCCTCATGACTCCGGCCACCTATGATAAAATCTCCTACATCAGGCAAGTCCAAACTATTCCACAAAGGGCCGTGTTGCTGCAGGTTTTTGTTTCAACCAAGCAAAAGCACACAGTTTGACCAATCAACTGTCTGAAGACTGAGATCAGTTGATTAACCGAGTCAAGTCTGGTGTGCTGCTGCTTGGTTGGAACGAAAACCTGCAGCCACACGGCCCTTTGTGGAATAGTTTGGACATGCCTGTCCTACATCCTCAGTTGATCAGATCATGTGATTTTACCCCTTTAAGATAATGGCCTATGTCAAGTGTGTGACTTAAGTGTATTTATTATGCCTAAGTCAAAATAAAATGTGACTTAGGCAATTTTTTGAACATGCCTTTGTGACTTAAGCAAGATATGGTAACACTTTATTTTGAAGGTGTCTACATAAGAGTGACATGAGCGTGTCATAAACATGACATGAGATGTGTCATGAACATTAATGACACTTGAAGTAACATTAATGCTCATGATACTTGTCATGTCATGTTTATGACAGGCTTGTGTGACTCTTATGTAGACACCTTCAAAATAAAGTGTTACCATATCTTTCTTAAGTCACAAAGGCATGTTCAAATTGCCTAAGTCATTTATTTATCTTAAGTTACATAATTTACACAGTGTTATTACTATGCCAATAGCCATCCTTTGTTACATCCTTTTTGAGTGAAATGATCAATAAATGTCATATGTTACACTTTTGGTGAAGTTTTTTGTGTTTCCTGCAAAACTTGAAAAAATGATTTAGGCGATTATTTTAACAGGGTGACGATATGGACTAAAATATCTAGCTATTTGTATGCATGTTTGAAAGCCCTGCAGTGCCTGATGATATGAGGATGATCCAGAGTGACAAGAGGGACAGCTGTTTGAGTCAGACGTCCGTGTGCGTTTAGATGAAATCAAAACATGAATCCCCCTCGTTCACCTGCGTGAGTCATCTCCGTACCGCTCGCTACATCTCCCTCCTTCTCCTAAGGTACGAACAGATTCCTTTATCTGTGCACGCAGCCAGCTCGCGGCGAAGTCAGTGAATGCATCGGGGCCAGGCCTTGGGGAAATCTGTCTCTGGGAGCAAATTATGTAAATCTATATCTGAGCTGTTGGTGTGACTTTGTGTGGGAGCAGAAGTTGGAGGAGTTGTTGTTCAGTGTGAGAAAATCAAAACAACTTTATTTCCCTCGGCCAGAAATTCCTGACCAGCATACAGAAATGAAACTTTTGTGGAGTTTGTTTGCTCCGATAAAGGTTTTTTTCTGGTCTGGTGCTTTCCTCCCGAGGTAATTGTGTTTCATGAGTGCATGTGATGTGCCATTTAATTGTGTTAAGGAGGTAATCTGTTGGAGCCATCTTTCAATAAGCGCTCTGCTTTTGAAGTCACTGGAGCGTTCCTGCTAATTCCCAACACTACTGTTATCTCCCGCTCTCTATATTCATAAGTGTAACTTTCTCTCTCTCTCTTTTCAGCAAACTCAGACGCCCTGAAAGCCATGGTTCATGAAAACAGCATCGACTCTGATGGGTGAGTGTCCTCTCGTGTTGTTTTTAGCCCACTCTGAAGTATAAACCCCTCTGGCTCTAACAAGATACTTGTTAGCATGACTCAGATACTTGAGTCACGACACGATATTATTGCGATTTTAAGCATTTTGTGATATGGTGAGTATTGCGATACAATATGTTGCGATTTAACTGTTTAACTGCATTTTGTGTCCACAAAATTTAATTCAATTCTCCACAATAAGAGTCAAACCTACAGACTGACCAACAAAGTATTCAGTCAAACTGAACAGAACTGATATCAAACATGTATGGATGACAACACCTGCAGCATTTTCTCAAACTTTCTTCAACTTTAAGTTTCACTGAATATGATGGAAAAGTCCATTTCCAGTAGTTCGAGTCAAATAGTCCCAACCAAATATTGAGTCATATAGATGGACATACTTTTCAGAGGCCAACATTTCCATATTAAACGTACTTTAAAATTGGTCTTTTGTAATAATCAATTTTTTTGAGTCACTAAATTTAAGGTCTTCATTAAATGTAAGCCATAGTCATTATAATTAGAATACATTTAATAAATTAAGACATGAAATGTTACATTCTGTGTGTAATGGAGCTATATAATGTGTTATTTTCACTTGAATTACATTTTATACATATTTTCATACACATTTCTATGATATTCTAATTAATTGAGATGCGCCTGTACATGGTTTTATAAATTGTTTGATTGTTTTATTTATGTGTTCTTAATTTCATTTTGTTTTATCATCAAGCACCTTGTAACTTTGTTTTGAAAGGTGCTATACAAATAAAGTTATTATAATTATTATTAACCATCTCCACCACCAGATGGCACCATCGGCCTCCTTGGAAGCTTGTCGGCTCACAGCTGAAGTGGCTGAGATGAGAGTAGCCAGAGCAGGAAATGAACACACAAGGCAATCAGGCCACATTTCTCTTCTGATACTTTTCCAGATTGGCAGGGTTTGATCGAGGGCGAGCAGCTGGGGACTCTTCCCGAAATGCCACCATGCCCCATATCACTGTATTGTGGGATTATTAAAGCATATTGAGCACATTGATCCTCAGCTAGAACACAGTTAGTGTGACTCCACTTAAAAAAAGAAGCACAAGGCAAAGAAACATGTAGGTGTCTTTATACTTGAGGCATCTTTAAATTTGTTGATCAGTCATGCAAAGATCCCAAACGTGCCGATTCCAGCTTCTCTAATGAAATCATTTGATGCCTCTCTCTGTTTCTGTCACTGGGAATTGATAATCTTTTGGTTTCTTGGACTGTTTGACTCTGTTGAGGCATTGGGATGTTTGTTTTTTTAATTTTCTGACATTTTAAATGATTAATTTAATCATTTCAATTTTCTCTGTCATAAAAGATTCATGTTTGATGAAAGTAATTTGAATCGGCACAACAGGCCTGTCGAGCTTTTGATTTCCCTACATGTTGAAGTGATTCAATGTGCATGGAGCTCTAATAAGAGGTACTCTGCATATAAAGAGATCTCTTTTTTTTTTTTTTACATAAATAGTAATTGGTAAGCAAGAGTTGCTTCAAAGGTGAAGTAGCATTTTATTTTACATCATTTTTGGGAGTTTCAAGCACTTGCATTACCTAGAATAATTGGCTGTGTGGGAGCTCCTCCAGGCAAACATGATTGGCTCTGTCTTCTTCTTTGGTTTGTATTCAGGTTGGACCGAACATTCACCAAGTCGTTTTACAAAAGAAAGAAATAGAGCTGGACGATATGGATAAAATCTGCTATCCGGACATAGCGCATTTTATATCTCAACAACGACATATCACAAAATATCATGTTTTCTGGTAATTCACTCAATAAATAGTCTAAATGAAATACCCACACAGTGAAGCTCCTGTGTGATTAAATACAGAGCATTTTCTTACTTTATTAAGAACTTGTTGCAAGATGAACACAACAGTTTTAAGTAAAATTTCAGAGGAAAAATAAATACACACAGGCCAAATCTGTGTCTTTTCCAAACAGGCTTGTCCCCTTTATGTAAGACGGACAGTGAATAATGTATTATATGTGCTGATAAATTAACAGGTGGCAGACATTAAGGCCAGTCATAATTACACAGCTTGGTCTGAATCAACAGCATGTTAGATGCATTCGGCCTCTGTAAACCTCACTGATTATTATACAATTAGTATATACTGGTTTTAAACCTACTTTGTTTAAATTCAGTGTCACGGCATTGTATAGTCACTCTCAGTCTGCCGTTTCAAGCCGCGATATTTGCGCCTCTGTAACGTTTTGCCTGCAATCTGAATGTGCCAGAGACGTGGTGGGCGGACCGAGTATCCCGGTTCTGTCACACCTTTGGAAGTAGTAAGAGAGGCGTAAAATTGGTGAGACTGTTCAAGGCGGGATCAATGTGAACCGGTGAAAGTGCAAGAGTGCAGCACATAGTGCATTTGATCAGAAAACAAATAAAATACAACAACAAAAAACAATACAGCTTTAACCAGAATCTTTGACTGTAATCCCAGACATCATAAATACAGGCAAACATTGCTTCTATAAAAAGTAGCGTCCTTTCAACCAAAATAAATGAAAAAAATAAAAATAAAACCCCCAAAAATAAAATAAACCCAACACCTATTGGGTACCCAATACCTACTGTATAAGGATATCTTGCTTTTTTCTTGACGGATATCAAGTGGTAATTCATTCCATATTTTACTCGCTCTATAAAGCAGTGTTCTTTTCAGAGAATTAGTTCTTGGATGAGCTTGTACAATATCACCCTTGTCTGCCTTCCTGGTAATATGCGGAAACGCAGTCTGAAAGGGGCTTATAAGTAATGGACAGGAAGTTGATGGTGTCAAACATTGATGCCAGGCTCGCTGGGAAATGTGGGAGCATGCACGGCTTCTCCAGAGATAATTTTAACCTTGAGTGAACGCTAAATGAACGGTCAGTTTCAGCCCAAGCCTGCATCTAATGGCCAAGATTCTTTTATCGCAAAAATCTATCGGCCTCAGAATTGGTTCCATTCACATTTTTTTGACCATCACATCTCAAATCAAAGGCCGCGTGCTTGTCACTTTGAAACGACCCCGCATCATAAGACCAGGAGCCGGTGCTACGAGCCGAGATTAGACGTCTTCACTTTGCTTTGCCGCCGAGATAAGGGGAGAGAGAGTTCAGCTGATAGACAGATCGGAGGAGGAGAAGCCTGTGACAGAAGAGGAGAGTGAGTAAATCGAGTTAGTGGAGTACGTTCCCCCCTCTCTCCTCCTGTCATCTTTCTCGTCCTGCTACATATTGTTCTGGGAGGAAAGGAGAGAGATAAAGAGAGGAGAGATGTTCTCCTTTGTTAGGAAGAAACGGCGTGGATAAATGGTAGGAGCGTTGTCTCTGCCAAGGATTAGGTACTGAGGTATTCTGCTCAGTCACATTGGGTGTCCTGGAAAAATCAGCAGAAATCTGCAATCGCACACATTTTCCCCAGCGTCACTTTCATGTGTTTCGCTTCTTCATTCTCTCCAAATTTCTTTTTTCTCACACATTTCCACAGCTTGTTTTCTCTCTGCCGTTTCTTTCCTGCTTTTTTTTTTACATTTTTTTTCATCAAATCTCTCTGTAGTTCTCCCTCGTTCTCTTGCCGTTCCTCTTCATATCTTTCCCTCTTTTCTCCCAGCCAGGTTGGGCAGTCTGCCAGTGGATCACTTAGAGATGGTGGAAAAGGGGGGAAGAAGGGTATCAGGGGTAATTTATGGGACACTTAAGGGGGGGCAGAGAGACAGACAGGCAGGCAGGCAGAAGGAGAGAGGGATGGAGAGAGACTACAAGGAGAGTGACTGTAGTGTGGCCAGGCCTCCCTATCTGCCTCTCCAGATTTGGTACTTAACTTCCCCTCGCCTCAGTGCTGCTCTCCCCATCAGTGCTCCAGCCTGCACCTCCCCGCCCTCCCTCAGTCCCCTTTCCACAGATGCTCGGTTCACATCAGTTGATCTCCCCTTTGCCGTGTCTTTTTTTCCCCTCCTGTGGATCATGATTCATACCTCTGCTCATCAGGAATCCTCACACTGTACATGACCATAATACTTATTTTTTTCTGCATTTTGCAGTTCACCTGCATATATACTTACCAGTTCATGGCACAAACTGTTAAATAAGGGCTGGACACAAAAATATATAATGCCAAAATAATGTGAAATTGAGATACGAAATGAACAAAATGGGGATAGAATACTTTGGCTATATCAATGAGCTTAGGGCTGGGCGATATGGACCAAAAGTCATATCCCCATATATTTAGGCTGAATATCGATATACGATATATATCCAGATATTTTATCACAAAGTGAGAGCAAATGTTCAGTCAAAGCCAAATATGACATGTCACATAATACATATTTTTTTCTGCATTTTGCAGTTCACCTGCTTATATACTTTCCAATTCATGGCACAAACTGTTAAATAAGGGCTGGACACAAAAATATATAATGCCAAAATAATGTGAAATTGAGATGCGAAATTAACAAAATGGGGATAGAATACTTTGGCCATATCACTGAACCCTACAGCTTAGGGCTGGGCGATATGTATGGGCTGAAATATGTGCCACCAGAAACTGAATTTGAAATATTTATATTTGAATTTGAATTGCTTGCTTAACTTGAATAACTGCATTAAAAACTGTATAATTTGAATCATTGCATTGAAAAACGGACTCTGAATTGTAATTCGAATTTTAATTTAGCCCATAGACATGGACCAAAAGTCATATCCCCACATATTTAGTCTGAATATCGATATAAGATATATATCCCGATATTTTTATCTCAAAGTGAGAGCCAAACATCACATGTCACAAGTACATTTAAATAAAAAATATCTTAAATAAAAATAGCCTATGAAATAAAATAGGCCAATCTTTTTTTTAAAATATATATATATTTATATGAGAAAAGAATAACGAACATTACAAAATAACTAAATGTAACAAACCCTAGTAAGGGTAGCATTTACATTTAAAAGAAAAAAAGCTATATCGATGTATGCGAAATGGCCTAATTCTATATCACAATTAAAATATATATTGATATATTTTTCATATCGATATATCGCCCAGCCCTACTACAGCTACAACTATTCAGTAATGCACAATGGGACGAAAAAGCAGATAATACAGGAAAATCTTTAAAAACAAACACATTTTTTTGTCTTACAAGTATGTTTTATTCCGCTTTCCTATTCTGTTTAACTTGCAACCACTAGTTTACAAAATATGGCCAATAATGACACCCCATATTTTACACTAAATGGGACCATAATTCACAAAATTAATCATCATCATGCTCTATTAAAGAAGACTTGAAATTTCCGATTAGAGCCTGACAGATTTATATCGGTCGACGGATATTATTGGCCGATATTAGCCTATCAAAGACATATTGATATCGCTGTCTGATATGTGCCCTTATGAAAACTTTTTTCACACAATTTACATATATTCAGTACATTATGATCTATTAGCATTATGGGTAGGTTCATTTAGCCTTAGTAGGCTGTTTCATCTTCATAGTAAGGCTCAAAATAAGGTATTCCGTTATGATATTTTTCTCTTTTTTTGGCCAACAATGGCTCTTTAATTAGGAAAGGTTGCCGACCCCTGGTCTAGGTATTTAATGGGAAAGCCTTACGCCACTACGTCAAGAAGTAGGAAAGTTGCCAATATCATGATATGCATTTTTTTACTCCTTAAAAAAAATATATTGCTGACTTTTAAATCTGAATGTGACCAAATGCTCTTGTGACTGAATGGAGGCTGAATGTAGGGATTTGTTTTTCAAAGTGTTGTGAAAAGCATTCTTAGAAAAGTTGAGGTTGTTGTACCGCCCTTGTTTTTCAAATAGGGAGATTAATATTCAGCTGTTCACATCAAGGTTATAATAGTTTTGGATTTTTCATTAGTTTTAGTTTTAATTTCGTTGTCAATTTTTGTTTTCAAATTCAGTTAGTTTCAATAAGTTTGTGTTTGCTAGTTTTGATTAGTTTTATTTTTTGGAAAATGCTTAGTTTTAGTTTAGTTTTTATTAGTTTTAGTGTTAGTTTTAGTTTTTTGTAATGGGGTATTTTTGGGTACCAGATTCAATAAGGTCACAATAAATGTTACCTTTATTTCCTTTGTCTGATCCATCTCAGCCCCAATAAGATTATCAAGTCATAAAACCAGATAGATGAAATAGATTTCATATCAACCAAAAAGGTTGACGTATGAAAAAAGTTGACAAAGACGAAAACTAAGGACATTTTCAGTATAATTTTTGTTATCATTAAGTGTCCCATAAATTACCCCTGATACATTTTGTTAGTTAGTTTTTTAACCACACAATACAGTTTCAGTTAGTTATCGTTTTTTTTTTTTTTAAACTCCCGTTTTTATTTTTATTTCAGTTAACAAAAATGTTTTTTCAATTCTAGTTTTCGTTATTTCGTTAGTTTTCGTTAACTATAATAACCTTGGTTCACATACTTGTGACCATATACAGTTCCCCCTGTCCAGTCCCCTGCTGTACACTAAGTGCCTATTCCTGTGGAGCCTCCTGAACCCAGATCAAAGAGACATAACTCATTATGCTGCCTGTCCCTCGACACACATGCATATTTCTATATACTAAATATTATATGAGCATGTCAATGAGCTGGAATGCTGTTTATTCTACCTTTGTGTGTAAACAATGTGAAGAGCTACTCTCTAGGGTCATAAAACATGCACACACAGTTACTCTCACAAAAAATAAGATCAAACAGATGAGGAAGCTGGCCTCCATTAGTCCCTGTTAGCCCACATGAGATAAACACCGTACCAAAGTGGAGAGAAGCGGTACGTGTTGTATCAGTTTGACTTCTTTTTGCAGCTAATTCTCCACTGATCCGGTGTTGCAACACTTCATGCTCGTACAGTAAATTGCCTCCTTTTGACTTTAGACATCACCACTCAGCGATTATTCATGTAGAAGTATTCGTTTGGAGATGCTAAATCAGATATTTATGTGTCATTCCTGCTGCGATAAAGGCAGCGCTGCACAATTCAATGAGCTTGAATTCATTTGTGTTAAATAAAAATGTTTCTGAATGTAGGTCAGTTTCTCACTGTGTGAAAGGTCTCACTTCTCAAAGCTGCACTTTTCACTGATTTTTATTTCATCTTTCGTTGGTGACACACTCTGCTGACCTATGACAGATTCCTTGGTTAGTTTCTGTCCTGGTTGCGTAATCATTGTCCAGGGGCTGATTCACATTATTCTGCCTGTGCTCCGCTCATGATAATAGGCTGCAGCCATCTTGATTACACGCTCGTAACTAATGAGTAATTGTGTACTGTAATGAATCATTTATCAATAATAAATGGGTCATTACTGAAGCAAGAGGGTTTGAAATCTGAAATAAAGGAAACGCTTCATCTTAATAACTTCTTTATCAGCGTTCATACGAATGCTTGAAATCCTTGAAAATGCTTACATTTTAATGTTGTATTTTCAAGGTTTGAAAAGTGCTTGGATTTTGGATAAAGTGCTTGAAAATGCTTGAAATTTTCATTGTATTTCTCTTGCAATCTGACTATAGATAATCACATGTTCAATGAAAAAAATACTAAATTGAATATTGAGATTAGCAAACTGTACTTGGTACTTGGTTGTTAAAAGTGTAATACCATCACTGTTGGTATGGTTGAGTGAAATTACCCCTTTTAGCATGTAAGTACTCATCTAAAACATGCAACTTCCAACCGTTGTAAGGTCCTGGAAAAGCTTGAAAATGGACCTTGAAAGTCCTTGAAAAGTGCTTGAATTTGACCACTGAAAAAGTGTATGAACCCCATTTTTAGCATTCATCAAATTCTAGAGACTGTTTTCAACAAAAATAACTTTTGTTTCAATTTGTTATATTTGGGGGATCTAGAGGAACTGGAGTGGAGGAATAAAGATAAATATTTACTTAGAATATTACTGGTGGCCTGTAAGAAATCAATAACGAAGAAATGGCTGAAGAGGGAGGCACCTAGTGCAGATGAATGGATTGATATTGTGTACAGCATCTTTGTAATGGAAAGAATTACTTTGAATTTAAGAACACAAATAGAGGTATTTATTGAAAATTGACAAAAATGGATTACAAATGTCTCTACCATAAAACCGGATTTCAGGTAATCTCAGATTGGACTATCAGAATACTTTCATTTCTTTGTACCTTTCCCATGTATTTATTTATTTATTTATGGGTGTTTTCCTTTTGTACGCTTTTACTTTTCCCTTGATATTTTCTGTATTTGCCTATAGGTCTTCATGTTGATTGTTTGTTTGTTCATTTCAAAAACCAATAAAAAGTAAATTACGAAAAAAAAAAAAAAGAAAAAATGTATGAACCTTGATTTCTGTCTCTCTGTCTTTAGTCCTCCGCTCACCCCCACCTCTCCGGGCACCCCGACCCCTCCGCTGACTCCCGTATCCCCGGGTGCACCCCCAGGAGCCGCCAAGCACACCTGCAACCACCTGCACACCATCGGCGGCCTGGGCGGCCACAAGAACATCTGCAACCGCTGCAGCCAGAAGAAATGGCCGCTGATGCGGAGGCCGTCGGCCCGCAAGGCGGAGCAGCAGCAGCAGCAGCGGCACAGCCAGCACAGAGAGGTCACGGTCCTGGCTGTGGGCAGGTGGGCAGGTCTGTGTGTGTGTGTGAGTGTGTGAGTGTCTGGAGAGTTTGTTGCTGCTGTACGATGAAAGTCCTACCTCTACAATTTGTTAGAATCACGCCAGACAAGCTGCTTTAATTAGCAGGAAACAGTTTGCCCCCGGAGGCATATTAGATATTAGTTCACACTCAACATTAACGATCAAACATTAACCCTGAAGAAATCCAGACTTAATTACTCCTCGACTTACTCGACTAAGACTTCCATGCACTTTGACACCGGAGCAGTGACCTGGAAAACGCACATGTGGAAAGACACGGTGAAGCCTGGGAAAACGGGCGCTGCAGAGTTCAGACTGTGCAGAAGTTTTCTGTGAAGCTTCAGTAGTTAACCTGTGTTGTGGCGCTGCTGCTCCGTGGCAACAGTCCCTGTTAAAAACGCACTAAACAAGAGAAGTGTTCACAGAACTAAGAAAGTGACAGCTTCAGAGAGATTTTGCTTTTTTAATATGACTTCATGTGGCTGCTTCACAATAAAAGCCAGCATGAAGCAGCAGCAATAGGATGTTCTGTTTGCTTTAACAGTGATTTAATACAGCTCTCACAAACTGTGAGATAAAACTATGATGCATTATATACATGCATCTTTTTCCTGTGACTCTCTCGTTCTTATGAAGGCAATCTGAATCCAGCACAGTAATGTGCACAAACCATGAAAGCTACTTCATAGAGAGATAATTACAGTAATAAATAAGCCCATTGAATGGCTGTTAATGGGGCTTAATTTAAGAAAAATCATATTCCAAACAGCAAAAAAATGAAATAATCCCTGAGCATTTAGTATAAAATAAAAAATTAAATTAAAAAAAAAAGAAAAACAACAGTAACATTATGTAAACAAACATTAAGTTTAATGTTTTTTAAAGGGGCTACAATTCTTTAAAAAAAAATCAGGACTGATGTTGGTTAAGATCTCAGTGAAAATGGAAAATAATATTAATAATTTGTTTTTATGGTATTTTTTTATGCATAGATTGCACCTGAATGGCTGACTCTGCCACTAACAATGAAAGCTACTATATAGAGAAATAATTACTGATTGTCAATACATGAAATGGCAATTGCTGAAAAAATAAAACCACAAATGATCATTTTAAGAAAATCATATCCCAAACAATGAAAAATGATCACCCTGCACATTTAGTATACAACAAATGATACATTTTTTGTTTTCTAATTAAAACAACATGGTATTATGTAAACAAACTGGCATTTAAAGGGTTAAAATTCTTTAAAAAATTTAGTTTAATTTGGTAGCTATGATTAGGACTGAGATTGGATAAAAAATTTTAACTCGGCGAACATGGAAAATAATATTAATTCATAGTTTTATGGTCGTTTTTTTGATGCAAATATTGCACCTGAATGGCGGACTCCGCCAAACAATGAAAGCTTCTATATAGAGAAATAATTACTGACTGTCAGTAAATTGAATAGGTATCGCTGAAAAAATAAAACCATAATAATAATGATAATTTAAGGAAATCACATCCCTCCCAAACTTTGAAAAATAATCTCTGTGAACATTTAGTATGCAACAAATAAGAATTTTAGCCCCTAAAAAACAAAAAATCTATTAAGAAATGAATGGATATTTAGCCATAATTAGGACTGATGTCAGGTAAAATACTGAACTATTTTATAATTTTCTGGTGGTTTTAGATGCATACATTTTAGACATCAGAGCCACTTTTTAAAGGGAAACATGGGACTCTCCTGTGCACAAAAACTTTGGGGTTTTCTTTTTTAAAAGATGGATTTGGACCCCTTTTTTGCTCTCCAATGTTTGTAAGGTTTTTTAAGACAAAAAAAACGTCATTAGGAATATCTCTGACCATATGCTGCTTCTATAAAACAGCGTCCAAGACGTGTAAAGTAAAGAGATCATCTCTCAGTCCACTTGTGAACCCAGGAAGGTGTCGGTCCCCGCCACGCAGCGAGCGCTCTGCTCATCCTTAATGTCCCGCTGCAAGCTGATTGGGATGCAGAGAGGTTTCCTTTTCATTTGCACGCCCAGATGAATGGCGGCGTACGCAGAGGGGTCAGCACGACCTGGATACGAATATTCATTCGCTGATTTCATTAAAGCTTCGGAGTGTGTGAGTGAGTGTGTGTGTGTGTGTGTGTGTGTGTGTGCACAGGAGCCTTTCTTTGAGTGGGTGGATGAGAGAGTGGTTAAGTTTAGGTCAGGGGGAGTGTGTTTGTGTGTGTGTTATCAGAAGCAGATGCCAGCTGTGGCACAAATGAGAACAGCAGATACCCACTGGGTTTATTCATTAAAGGACCGTTTCTTTGTTCTGCTCATAGTGTGAATGCACTATTTACAAAGTGAACAAATCGGCAGCGAAATGGTCAACTCATTTTGTTTTGACCTAGAAAAATAACAAACTCTCATTTAAAAAACTTTCTCAAAGAGTTGAGTAAGTTTTTTTTTTTTTTTTTCATTTCAGCCACATAAGAGCAGCAGTTTGTTTTAATGAGGCGACTCTGCACCGTACGAGACCTCGGCTCTCATTCCCCAGTCTGCACAAACACATCCAAAACACTTTTTTTTATTTATTTATTTTGTCGCCTCTCAGGTTCCGGGTGACAAAGTGTGAAAAACCAACGAGGGAGAGGCGGACGCTGCTGATATCAGACTCCAACGGGAGCGTCCCCGCGTCTCCCACGGAGCTGGAGCCCCGGAGCCGGACCACGTCTGAGTCCCAGCAGGTCTGTATCCTGGAAACTTCCTCCTCTGTGTCCTGCTTTCTCTTTGTCTCCCACCAGACTCGTCCCGGCTCACACCCTGTGTATAAATAGGTGTTGCTCTTATATGCAGAATGCTTGGTGGATGCTCGTCTGTGCTCTTTGATGACAAGATGAGGCCTTTTTATGGACGACAAATTGTTAAATGTCACAAAACTAGAAAATGTTACGACTTTTATAATTAAAAACAGTCAATATTTAGGTGATGAAATAGTTAATTTACAAAAACAGATATTTAAAAAAAATTTTTGTTGTTGTGTCCAGTCCAGGAAATAATAATAATCACATTAGTGCTGAGTTGTTTTGATGAGAAATTTCTTTTTTTGTTTTTAATTTTCATAATTAAAAACATTTTTTTTAAATTGTGCACACAAGGGAAAGTCAATCAAACTGTTTCTTTTATAAACATTTTTTTTACAATGGCTTCAGTCTATTTTAACACATGAACTCTAATTGTTTCAGGACTATTTACTATTAATTTGCTCATTAATTTCTTGATTTAAGCTTCCGAATGTTTGTTCTACAAAGTGTCAGAAAATAGTATAAAACATTTTTTTTTTTAAAAGCCTGAGACATTATTCTGAAGCTACAGATGGTTTATTTTAATGAATTTTGTCCAGTCCACCTTCCAAAATAAAATAAAAAATGAATAATCACAAAACAATAAATCAATTATCAAAATAGTAGCCGATTGATTTCCTTTTGAACGACCAATCGATGAATGGTTCAGTTGTGTCAGCTTTAAGCTCTGTGATGTAAAAACTGTAGCGAATATTTGTCCCAAACTGTCACTTATTTATCATATTCAGTGATGACAGTGATGTAGTATATTCACACAGCTGTTAAGAAAACAGAAGACCAGTCAGCTTTATTGTTTAGACTCTCCTTACATCAAACAGAGAGCCAATAAATATCAAGAAAACAATAAAATGTCTAACATTGAGAAAATTAAGACACCTTGTGAGTCACAAAAAGAAGAAAATTATTTTAAGTTAAGAGATATTATTACTTTTTGTTCAAACAACAAGTTGTTTATTATATTAGGTGAAGTTAATATGATTGCAGCAGAACTGGTTTTAATGATAAAGAACCAGTGAAAAATCCATCCGCAGCAATAACAACCCTCGAGCTCTGCTGTTTTCTGTTTACATCACAAGATCTCTGGTTATGAAATTGCACAATGCTTCAGGTGATCATGAACAGCCTCCGCTCGTCTCCTCGGTGTTTAATTTATTGTTTACAAGAGTGTGCAGACGCTGCTGTTGAACACAACAGAACATTTCCCCCGTGATAGATTCCTTTTCTAATTCTTTTGTGACTGAAAAACATCACAAATAGCATCATATACTGGTATGAAAAAAAAAAACAGAAAACACCCAAACCTGATTCCCCCCAATATAATGAATGCTAAAGCTGTTGCATCATCAGTCAAAATAATCATAATTAGATTTTTGCAGCCCTAATTAGGTGCAAGTTTCTGCTTTTTACATGCATAAAGCTACTACTTCAAAATAAAAGCATTTTAATGTAAAAGCAGTACTCTCTCTCATTGTAAGAGAAAATGGACAATGATATCTGCCTTTTCTATCTATCTATCTATGTATCTATCTATCTATCTATCTATCTATCTATCTATCTGTCTGTCTGTCTGTCTGTCTGTCTGTCTGTCTGTCTGTCTGTCTCTTTCTTTCTGTCTCTCTCTCTGTCTCTGTCTCTGTCTTTTTCTCTCTTTTTAATTAGTGCAAAAACAAAACAACAGTGGCTTTATTGGGTACAACCATGGCAGAAATGGGTGCAAATAGAAAGAAAAAATAAAATAAGAGTAATAAAATATTTAAATAAAACAACAATGTTTTGATGAATAGAAAAAATCAAATCAAATCTATAAATAACTACATAAATTAAAAAAGAAAAGAAAACCAATGTTCTATCAGTGTGTTTCAGGTTTGGTCATGTGAGAGATTTGAGTGTGTTTCGATAAACGAATTCTGACCGAATCAATGTCTTAACCAAATTTGCTTCCTGGTGGAGAAACATTACACTCGTGTTTCATTGATGGTACAAATGCAAAGAATCCATTTAGAGCTTTGAAACACATTTAACATCAGTGTTTGTTTCCTTTCAAACGCTTAGCTCTCTTACTGACTTTAAGTTTTCTCATATTGACTGTGTGAGAAAGAAAATGCCTTCAGCCAAGAGAGTAAACACAACTGGTTACAGAACACACCTTTTGATGACGATTTACTGTATTAAACAAGATTATTTCCTTCTACAGGAGCGGACGGACGACTCGGACAAAGAGAAACGATAGAAATCCAGGTAACGTGCCACATTTTTATCAGCTACGTTAGGGCTGGGCGATATGGACCAAAAGTCATATCCCAATATATTTAGGCTGAATATCGATATACGATATATATCCTGATATTTTTATCACAAAGTGAGAGCAAATGTTCAGTCAAAGCCAAATATGACATGTCACATAATACATGTTTTTTTCTGCATTTTGCAGTTCACCTGTGTATATACTTACCAGTTCATGGCACAAACTGTTAAATAAGGGCTGGACACCAAAATATATATTGCCAAAATAATGTAAAATTGAGATTGAAATGAACAAAATGGGGATAGAGTTCTTTGGCCATATCACTGAACCGTACAGCTTAGGGCTGGGCGATATGGACCAGAAGTCATATCCCCATATATTTAGGCTGAATAACGATATACAATATAAATCCCGATATTTTTATCACAAAGTGAGAACAGATTTTAGAAGTAGTAGTTTATTGAAACCGTTTATTCAAGTGAACATAAAAACTGTATAACAACAGGAGTACCTTTTTAAAATCAAAGCTCCATAAAGTGCACATTTAAATAAAAAAATATATTAAATAAAAATAGCCTATGAAATAATCTTTTTCTGAAATAAATATATTTATATGAGAAAAGAATAACGTACATTACAAAAGAACTAAATATGACAAACCCTGGTGAGCTAAGAGCCTAAGAGCAGCATTTATATATAAAAGGAAAAAAACTATTATGATATATGCGATATGGCCTAATTCCATATCACATTTAAAAATATATCAATATATTTTTCATATCGATATATCGCCCAGCCCTACTACAGCTACAACTATTCAGTAATGCACAAAGGGAAGAAAATGCAGATAATATAGGAAAACGAACACATTTTTTTTTTGCAGTACAAGTATGTTTTATTCTTTTTAACTTGCAACCACTAGTTTACAATATATGGCCAAGAAATGACACCCCTTATGTCCCCTTATTTTACACTAAATGGGACCATAATTCACAAAATTAACATCATGCTGAATTAAAGAAGACTTGAAATTTCCGATTGGAGCCCGACAGACGTATATCGGTCAACATTAGCCTCTCAAAGGCATATTGATATCAGTGTTCCATATCGCATTTAAAAATATATCGATATATATTTTATATCGATATATATATATATATATATATATATATATATATATATATATGTGTGTGTGTGTTCGCCATTTCTGCATCTTAATGCTTATACTCGTTCTGCAGCCTTTTACAAAGAGAGGAGAAAACAACAACATCTGGACTCTTTTTAAAAAACACAAACAACAACATTAAAAACATCAGCGCTGGAGGAGGAGCAGTGAAGTCGACCAGGGAGTCGAACCCTCCACGTTCCTGCACCGCGGGGAGCCAAAAGTGCTGACGACGAGGACGGCGGCGGCGGCGAGAGCGATGCACACACACAGTCGCAGCAGCCGGTTATTTTATAAGCAGAAAGAGGGAGTGCGTGTCTGTCTGTGATGCACCTCATTTCCTCTTCAAATAGATTCACAATAGTGCCTTGCTCAAGGGGCATTTCAGCAGGGCGAGGGAAGCCTGAACCGGGGCTTTCCACATGAACTACGGCCTTGTTCGTCAATATGCCGACGATGTGTGTACATATGTTTTTATATGTGGAGGGCAAGAAAAGTCAGATAATTGATAGAAGAATAAAAAAATACACACCCTCATTGAGAGAGGTCGAACCAGTCTGAGATTAAGTTGTAAGTTCCCAAGCAGGAAGGAGGAACAAGCTAATAATAGCAATCAGAGAAGCAGGAAAGAGACTGGATGTGATAAGAGTGACTCAGCAGTAAGAACATAGTGTGCCTTAGTAGAGATGGAAGAAAAATTTATTAAACCCTTTTTTTTTCTTTTTACGAGGGCACAAATTCGCTCTTAATATTCAAACTCAGCTGCTCGCTCAGTGTTTTCTCTTAAACTCAGTGTTATTTTGCCATTAACATAAAACATCTTAACCCATAAAGGTCAATCTGCTCTCGGTCACTGCCACGTTTTTCATTTGTGGCAGAAAGACATTACTAAATATCTACATGTTATTTTTTGGCACATTATCAGTTTATAACATCTTTTTTTGCCTGTTTACACCAAGCAACCACCGCCTATGAACTTTTCTTTTAGCTTCAGTTTGGTCTCCACCAGGCAGATCAAATCATACGAAAAGATGCATTATGGGAAATGTAGGATTAACTGTTTTTTTTAATAGCTTGAACCAGACTAAAAGTCAACATACAGTCATGGAAAAAAATATTAGACCTCACTTGTTTTCTATAATATCTTGTTCATTTTAATGTCTGGTACAACTAAAGGTACATTTGTTTGGACAAATATAATGATAACAACAAAAATAGCTTCCTTTTTTTTTATTATGATTTTGGTTATTATCAAGAAAACCATGGAAAATGTCTAGATATCAGCTCTTAGATTAAACTCTTATGAGATATTTTTGTTGTTTTCATTATATTTGTCCAAACAAAAAGTTGTACCAGGCATTAGAATAAACAAGAAATTGAAGGAAACAACGGTATAATAATTATCTACATTATTGTATCACGGCCTTTGCTGCTTTGATTTTTTTTTTTAAAGCAAGATCTCCAATTTTTTAATCTTTCTCTTGTGAGTTGTACCACTTTATGCAGGTGTGATACTAAATCACTGGAGTCATGAGCTAATCATCCAAATGTATTCCCAGATCTTTGCCATCAAAATGTATCATTTAAGGAATGTTTTTCTTCCAACTTGGAATTTGTGAATGTAATTTCAATTGTGCCTCATTTAAAAGATAAACCAAAACATATGTTATTATTATATATTTTGGGACAGTTTACTGTTTTTATTGTTGTATAATGAAAAAATAAAGAGGACTAATGCATATGAAAGCATAAATAATTCACTTTTATTTAATCCTACACTGTATACTTGTCGAGACACTGACCTGCAGGCCAATTTCTCCCTCTTCTCCGAACCATCTGTCTTCATATTCTATTCTTTCTCATTTCCTTCTCTCATCTCGGTACCCTCCTCGCTCCTTCTCTCCCACCGTAATGAAAAGATGATTTGTCATATTCATCTGGAGTAGGTAGTCCAACGACCTCGGGCTCTCTATCTTATTATTTCCAGATAATGGAGATGAGATGAGATGGAGATGGAGAAGTGTTTTGAGCGTTAACAATACTTGACTCTTTTTGTCTCTCCTCGACCTTCTGAGTCTTATCAGCTTCACTCCTGCACGATACACAAGTTTCTAACCTTGGCGGATTCTTGAAGTCAAGTTTGTATGAGGTTCTTATCCATAGTTAGGGTATTACAAGCAGTCGATGCAACTGGAGTGCAATGCTTTAATCTGCTTTGACGTCTCTATCACAAATTAATTTAGTTTGTATCCAAGCGGTGCTCGGACGTTGTTCCAAATTAGACCGCACTGAGTTTGAAAGAGGGACTGACTAAGTTATTGGGGTATAAAGAAAGAAAAAGTAAGCTCCAAAACATTCCACTGGCCTCCGTATCTGCTGTTTACTTAGTGTTTCCTGGTGCGTTTGTGACGTGGAGCGTGACACCTCAGGAAAAAAATTGTTTTCTTCTGGCAGTCGAAAAAGAGTCTATTGCCAAGCTTTTTTTTTTTTAAAGCTGTTTTTAAAAAAATCCTGCATATAGAGTCATGGAAAAAATTATTAGACCACCCTTTTTCTTCACTTTCCTGGTACAACTAAAGGTACATTTGTTTGGACAAATATAATAACAACAAAAATAGCTTAAATACCCTTAGAGTTTAAGGGCTGATATCTAGACGTTTTCCACGGTTTTCTTGATGATGATTTTGGTTATTATCAAGAAAACCATGGAAAATGTCTAGATATCAGGCATGAACCAGGCATTAAAATAAACAAATTTTGAAGAAAACAATGGTCTAATATTTTTGTACTTTATACTGTATGTGCCCATTCTGGTCAAAATCATGTCAGAGAAGAGATGAAGTTTTGCTTTGAAATTTTTTTTAACTGAGCCATGTTGGTTTTGAATCAGCTGACTCTTCAGAATGAGACAGATCCCTTTTGGGGGGTATTGAGTATAATCAATGTACTGCTGGGGACCGGGGCAGCAGCAAAGTGTGTTTTTGTCACCAAAAAAAGATCTACCTAAAAGAAACAACAACAGTTTAAGTGTACGCTATATTTAGAATATTTTCACTGCTGTATCTTCCTGTCAGACAGGCCTGTTTGAGTTCACACAAGGGTAATTGAAGCGATAATCAATGCTCTTATTGAAGCCACCAGACTCCATTTACATTACATAACATCAGTCTGACCTGGCAGGACACCAGTAATCAGTCACCCACAGCTTCCTGAAGAGCCACTGTGAAGTTGGGACTTGATTTGATACTTGTCGGTCTCGGCTTGGGACTGGACTCAGGAATTGTCAAGTCTTGACTTGGGACTTGACTTGAGACTTGTCAGTCTTGACTTGGGACTTGACTTGAGACTTGTCAGTCTTGACTTGGGACTTGACTCAGGACTTGTCGGTCTTGGCTTGGGACTTGACTTGAGACTTGACTTGAGACTTGTTGGTCTTGACTTGGGACTTGATTCTGGACTTGAAGGAAAAGACTTGAGACTTACTTGTGACTTGCAAAACAATGGCTATGGTCCCACTGCTGGTACCTATTTCACTGACTGTGGGCATGCTGACCGGCATCTACTGTAGAAAGAAAATCCAAACTACCCTCTAAAGACACCATGAAAAACAGATACAAATCTGTTAGTTTCGGTTATTTCTTGCACTAAATCATTAACAGAAGCCGAACTGAACCGACCAACAGTGAAGGACGTGATTAAAGAAGTTGTGAGTGACACTCGGCTGCTGCTGGTGTCGCTTGACGGCGCTGCAGGGAGGATTAAGTTTCAAAGTGTTGAAGAAACATTTACATGCAGTGGAAAAGAAGCCTGATAGCACACAAGGCGACGTCACCGCACCCACTGCTGTAGGCTAACCTGCCTTTTATAAACACACACACACACACACACACACACACAGAGAGGACAGCTCCGGGATGTGAAACCTGTCGGACAGATGCGGTTGACAATGCAGGACATAGACATAGTGCAAATATTGACTCCAGTTACGTGTACGTGTTTACTTTAGCTCTCTCTGGGTGTCACCAGTACAGTTTCTCACACTACATTACTAAAAATTCCACAAGGAAATTAGGTATGCACATAAAAAGCGCCATAGATAATAATAAAGCTCTGTTCTGTCTCTTTTGCATGACTTCATAAGCAGTAAATTTATCTCAGGCTCTGAATTATTCAGGCCTCCAGGCGACAGGGTTCCCATGCTGATGCCAGGCTAAGTGCCCCACATCTTATCTTTGTCGCTGGATATCAGCCAAGAGGATGGAGCGCAGGCTCGGGGAAGGGGAGGGAGGATTTTTCTTTTTTTTTTTTTAGGGAAATATTTGGGACCAGAGGGAGGAAGTCTAGTCAATGTTTAACACCTTTTGAACTACATCGGGCCCGTAAACGTGGTGACCTTCTGAAATGGCTCACTGCCCGCCTTCCTTTAACTCAGATAGTGTGATTCCAGCCTGCTCACATGGTTTACACTTGACAGCAGTGACTGGGAACGGCTTACACAGTGTTTTGACTAGTTAAAGCAGCACTATGTAACTTCTGAAAGAACAAACAGCCCTTTAATTCTTTAAAAAATAAAAAAGTTGAACTCCTAGCAATACATGCTCAATTCAATATACTGCAACCTTTCTTGGAAATTTTTGGCTATTTATCCCCCCCAGTGCTACTTTTCAAAGGTGCCAAATTGTAAAAACATTTTTTATTGCAAAGCAGGTCAAGGTGAAATATATATATATATACTCTGAACCTGACTAAGAGAAGTCGCTGCTAATCCATGTTAGCATTAACTGGGATGTTAGTTTTGGCAGAAAACAAAAACAAAATGTATGTTACTGACCTCAGAAAAACAAAACGTTCAAATAAACTGTCATTGAGCTGAAATACAGTGTGAAAGGTTCAAAGTTATGAGACCAAACAGCTAAATGTCCTATTCTTATATATATATATATATATATATATATATATATATATATATATATATATAATGTTATATATATCTTTATTGACACGTTGTTGCCGTGGATACATTGCTCTGCTTCTCTCCTGATGACGGCTCGCCTTGTTAGCCACCCGTCAATCAAAGGTAGCCACGCCCCAAATCATACGATTCTTTATTTTCTATTTTCTTCTAAATGGGGACATTATTAGAACTATTAACATCAAATTGTCTTGAAGAAGATTTTTAACTAGCGATTGAGACCATAGTGTTGTCCTAAGAATTTCTTATGAGGTAATAAATCAAGTGAGTTTTCTCATTTTGTATTGAAATGGACGGACCAAAATGCTTCTGCAGCCGCCGTCAGCGCCCCCTGCTGACTGGGTTACACAATCCCTTGGTGTGTTTCTTTTTTTTACCCTCATTGTTAAAAAAAGACTTTGATATAGTAAAGTTGTTTTTGGCCTTGTCCCCTGACAGCCAGAAGCAGGAATGTTTACTGTACTCTCTCACCGTCTCGCTGTTTACACGATTGGCTAATGCAGCGTGAAGTCAAGCTTAATTCCTCCAAAAGTTGAGTCTATTTCCGTTTTTTTCCACTGCAGGCTGCTGTGCTTTATTCCCCGATTCACAAATTTTTCAGAATAGCAAGGATCAGTAGAATAAATCCTGCTTTATTTGGATATTTCCTCTTTAAGTACAGTCCTACACATTCCTCAGAGACAAGTGTGTGTGTGTGTGTGTCAGTGTGTGTGCTACAATTAAGGGTGACATCATTAACTCCAACAAAGCCTTGAGAAAAACAAACATGTTAACGGAGCGCACACACCTCGGGGACTCTGTGCAGCCGGCTGCCTAATGGACCTAATAAAAACAACATGAAGGAATCTGACACACAAGGGCTCTTTATTTGCCTCCATCTCCATTCGACGCACAGCAGGTTGTGGCGCAAATTACCTTGTTGCAAAACTACTTTTGTGCCGTTATCTTGAGGCGCGGTGACACAAATTGATTACTGTGAGTCACTGGGATGACAGCAGCAGTGAAGGATACTGAGAGGTAACTTATATAATGACAAATAAGACAGAAAGGTGGACTCTATTTCCTGCTGTCATGTTTTTTTCGTCTCTCGCAGACAAACGATCAACAGATCTGGCCGTCAGTAATGAAACTTTTATGATCCTTTTTGTGGTTTTCTTGCTTTTAAGCAGCGGTGGAAGTACCGATAAAAAGTAAAAGTACTAATACCACACTGTGAAATTACTCCACTACAAGCAAAAGTCCTGCATTCAAAACTTACTGAAGTAAAAGTACAAAAGTATCAGCATCAAAATGTACTTAAAGTATCAAAACTAAAAGTACTTGTAATGCAGAACTGACCCACTCAGATTGTTTTATATATTCTAAATATATTATTGAATTATTTGTTTTAATGCATTTATATAAGCAGCGTTTTAATTTTGTAAAGACTGGGCTCATTTTAACTACTTAATATACTGTTATGAGGTATTATTTAACTACCAATGTCTAATCACTTTAAATTGATCATGTTTTTTATGTTAAATCTCGACCTGTAAAGAAACTAAAACTGTTAGCTAACTGTAGTGGAGTAAAAAGTACAATATTTGCCTCAAAATGAAGTGGAGTAGAAGTATAAAGTTACATTAAATAGAAATACTCAAGTAAAGTACAAGTATCTTAAAATTGTACTTAAGTACAGTACTTGAGTAAATGTACTTACGTACAGTACTTGAGTAAATGTACTTAGTTACATTCCACCACTGCTTTTACATAAGTTTAAGGATATATCTCTAATATTTTATGTTTTTATTATAAAGAAATGCTATGAAAAAACCTGAATCTAACAATGAATTTATCCAAACAAGTTGATCTCTTTCACTGACGTTAACCAGAGCACACCTGTGCTTTTTCATGCAGTTTGGCTCATTTTTGGGATTTTAAATTGTTTTTGTACACTCATAACTCAGTGCGAAGAAAAATCCTAAATAAGTTCAAGTCGTTGATCCACTGCAGGTGTCTAATCAAACAGCCAAGGTGTCTTCAGACAATAATCAGGGCAAACAAAAGGACTCAAATGCAGCACACCTGTGCTTGTTCATGCAAGGTTACATGGGAAATGTTGTTCCCAAAGTTCAAATATAAATAAAACTGCACAGATACGTCTCAAACATTTAAAATGAGTGCTTCTGATATGTTTTCCTATTGTTTTGATTGCTTGACTGCTTTCTTCATTGATGCATTTTTAGTTTTATGTCTTTGTGAGCTGCAATTGTGAAATACATTTCCCATGTGCACTTGCACGATCAAGCACAGGTGCACTCAATTTGAAGTCATTATGGCCGCGTTCAGACTGATTGATCCAGATTGGAACTGGATGGCTCTTTTGAAGTCTGAACAGTCACAAATCACATGAAATCCGATTTTTACGAACCGGATCGAAACCACCTTTGGGAAGTAGTTTCAGATCGCATTTGGACAGATGCGTCTCAGTCTGAACCTCCAAACACTCAGATCGGTATTGACTGTCCGTGACGTCACTCTACGCGGCATGCGCAGCATCCGCAGCGCGGAGACGAGGTGTCCACCAGCAGCCGCGCCCGACTCATGCGGCCCGACGGGGGCGTCCATCCGCCCGGTTTCTCCCCTGGTGCGTCTGAGATGTTCTGCACCTCTACTGGACAGAGATAAGGCCAATATACTGAGGTGACCTGCCTCCCTCATGTTTGTTGTTCTTCTTCTTGTCGCTGTCGCAATTATATGACGTCAGACACCGTGACGACGTCAGACGCTCTGATGCCGTTACTATGGCAACCTGTCAGCTCAGTCAATAATGTGGCCCAGTCTGAACAGAGCCATATCCGATTTGGACACTTGCTAAAAATAGTGTGGACAGTCAGCCCTAAAAATCGGATTTGAGTAGGAATCTGATTTGAATCAGATTCGTCTGCAGTCTGAACGCGGCCTACAAGCCTTGAGATTGTCCTTTTACAAGCTTTTCCTTGTTGAAAGTCTAAAGGCTGGAAGCTCAGCTTTTTCTTTCTTTCTTTCTTTGAGTCACTTTCTTTTATGAGATTTTATGTTTTTGGACTCCTTGAAACTGAACATTGAGTTGCGAGTGTGGTGGCCTTCTCAAAAGTGTCACAAAAAAGAGAAAAGAATAGAAAGGGGAGAGATGACAGAAGATATTGAGGAATAGACACCTTTTAGTTCTGCTCCTCTCTTGGGAAATGTTGTCAGATTGATGCCAGCCATGTGCTTCAAATGGGTTGCCACCAATTTTAGACCCTTATAAGCTCACCAAACTCTCTGAAAGACCTCCAGATAAATAAAAAAAACACTAGCTTGGCCAAAACAAGGCCAAGCTAGTATAAACTTTCTAAGTTTTACCTGAAAAGAGCTCATGGACATAAATTGATGAACAAACAATATGCAAACTCTGTATTTTAACCTCTTTTTCACAAAAAGGGACATTTATTTTGAAGAGGTTGCTGGCCAACAGAAATTTGGAGCTTTTAATTTCTGTATTTCTTATAATTCACTAATTCCAATACTTTCAAATAAGCCAAAGGATCATATGCTCCTTCAGTGGTTCATTCCATTTTTCAAACCCTCTCACATGTGCATAGAACTCTATGAAAAAAAAAGCAATTATAAGGCAACAAAATGCATTAAAGTCTCGCACAAGCAAGGCTTATCAAGGGCCCTTGTTAAAAGAAAAACTTGTAATATAAGCTTTATTTTGCTTAAATTAAGGACTTTTATTTTGAAAAAGTTGCTGGCCAACATACATTTTGAGTTTTTAATTCATGGATTTCTTATAATTCACTCATTTTAATACTTTAAAATAAGCCAAAAGATCAAATGCTTCTCCAGTGGTTCATTCCATTAAATTTTTCAACCCTCACAGGTGCATAGAACTCTATGGGGGAAAAAAAACAATTTTAAGGCAACAAAATGCATTAAATTCCTGCACAAGCAAGGTTTACATTTGAGTGATGTAGATGCAAGGTCCTGTGTTAAAAGAAAAAATTGTAATTTAAGCTTTATTTTACTTAAAATAAGGACTTTTATTTTGAAAAAGTTGCAAACCAAGTGTGGTTTAATGTGGCCTAAACAGTTTTATATTCATCACATGTGAGTTTGGTGCTTATCCCATCACAGCAGTGCCAAAGTAAAGCCCCGGCTGTAATGTCTCTCTCTCTATACATAATCTACCTTTCTGCGTATCCTTGAAAGGATCAAAGTAATCTGGTGACGCACAAGCCGAGCTCAGCTCTGTTGTTTTGGTGAATTGATGAAAAGATGAGTCACTGGTTTGATTAAGCAGGAACTCCATGGCAGATCCTGTTGTCATCACGCTCCGTGGATATATGGAAATGTTTTTCTCATTTAGCAAGACAATCACACACTCACTCTCTCTCTCTCTCTCTCTCTCACACACACACACAGACTCACACACACACACACACACAGACTCACACTCGTTGGTGCATTTCTTAACACTGACACTTAACACAGGGTGTGCTTTCAAAACCTCATAGAGACAAAAGCATGAAAGCAAGAAAGTGTTTTTGACGCAGGTTAAAAGACGTGTGGTTTGAGTCCTTAAAAAGAAACCTTGACAGATTTGTGTAAACCCTATTGTGGATCAAATAGCTTGTGTTTTCAATGTGGTTTTGCACTTCAATAGGGGTCAGTGTTGAAGAACGAGTTTGTTTGTTCTTCGGCTTGTGATTCGGCTGCTGACTCATCAGCCACACCACCGTATCCAAAAGTTATCTTGTCCATCATAGGGGAAAAATAACAACAAAACCCCCCAGAGAGACACAAACTAACACTCTTTTTGGAGGCTGCGGCGTGAACTGAAGCCTATATGACATTGTGCTGCATGTTGCATGTGGTGAAGTTTGAAACTAAAAGGGGATTTAAAGAAAAGTTTAAAAATTCTAAGTTTTCCAAGTCAACACATGGACTTTTGCTGAGGCTATTTGACCAAAAACTGTTCAAAAGAACTCAACAAATCAATAAATAACCTTGTGGAAAACATTCAACCCAGCCATGCCTGAAAAAGTCCAGCTACTGAGAGAACCAAGTTTCAGGCTTTAAAAGAGTGCACTATAATTGTGAGACCCATGGCGAGCAATTACTGTGACGAGGGAAGAGCAAGAGGGATGAAGATAGAAGGGAGTGGGTGAGATGAATAGATAAATGTCCAAAGAAAGGGCTAATTTTGGTATCGTTGCGGCTCTGTTCCACCTCCTGCTCTGACGGAGACACGGAGACAGACACACTAACAGCTTCTCCTGCGGCGAGGAGTCAGCCTGATGATCAGGATCCTTCTTTTTTCAGTCACGTCTGTTCTGGAAGTTTCCGAGGCGCTCCGTGTGAGTCCTATCGGTTCAAGCAAAAAGCCCTGAGGTGTTCATTAGCCGAGGCCCCGGGGCCCCGGACACCGCCCGCCGAGGCTCTAACTGCTGTGAAGGCGAGGTTTAAACACAGAAGTCCCTCAGCGATCGCACACGTTTATGAAGGAGTAAATCGCTCGTAAACAAGCTTTTGATGTCTTGCAGAATCACTGAATCCATACAACGGTCCATTTGTTTTTTACTTCACACAGTAGGCCTACGTAGAGGAGAGCATCTCAAAATAGAAAATAAACACTGTGATCCAGTGAATTTACAAGTGGAGGAACAAATCATCAGATAATCTGCATCAGCAGATGCCTGCAAACACAAGGTCCTTTATTTATTTATTTTTGTAGTATTTCACTGAGACAGCAAAAGGGAAAACCATGACACTAACATTGTTTATTAAAAAAATAAAAATGTTCTGTCTCAAAAACAACGCTGCTGATAAATACTGTGAGTAAATGCGCTAAAACTACTTATTTTTTAGTTTCTTTTCCATTGAAGATTTATTTAGTTGATGCAATTTCTTTATTCAAATAAGCAAAAAAAAGGCAATGCATACAAAGCCAGTGTTAATTAACTTCAGTCATTTTTAGTGGGTGCGGTAGCTTCTTCTTCTCTTTCGGACTCTCCGGTTTCCCCCATGCATTAATGTAGAAATAATTGGAAAAATAACTTCCCAACTGGGAAAATTCATGTTATCACCCCCACAAGTCAGGACAACGCCATAATATTATTTGAGTGAAGCGCTAAAACAATTACTATTTACAGTTTGGCTAACCACTAGCTTACTATGCTAACTCACTGGATATTCACTGATTAAACCCAAAGACAGAAAGAAAGTACAGCAACCAGTCTTCAGGTTTTTTTTAAAGATGTCAAAACGAAACGAAACGAAAGAGAAGAGAAAGAGGTATTTGATCAATAAAAGCACATTTAACACATTAAACGTATAGCTTCCAGGGCTAGCGTTAGCTGACTAGCTAATAGTGGTCACTATCTTTTCTGTCCTGAATAAATCTGTTCTGAAATCCACACCAAAATAAATAATTAGACACAAGTTCCTCACAGGCCATATTTTTCAAAGTACATTCCTTTATTTTACAATACAAATATAATAAGTAGAAATGATTTGGCAGGCAAACAATGAGTGGAAAGGGCAGTCCCAGTGAAACAAACTCATTGAGCAAAACAGCTTATTTAGCATGAACACACTCTTCACACTCTGCACTGTCTAGCCTCAATCAGTTTGTTATTAGGCACATGAGTGAGCTGAGTTGAACTAATGTCACGGGCCCGACTAGAAACACAAAACCTGACCTATAAAAGAAAAAGAGGCTAGTGGGGTGAATTGATGGCCTCTTTTTTTTGGTTTATTCACCAGTGATTTGACCTTAGCTGGTCTTGTGAAGCTCAGTTTGAAAAACAGCAGAAACTAAGACGGCATCAGTAAAATGTACAACAAATGGTTTCACACTGTAATGTTGTGCATTAACTTACATTATTAATTGACATAATAAAAAGAGAGGGTTGTCAGAGTCCATGTGTCTGATGATGTAAGAACAGTGTAAACTAATTTATCAAAATTTCAGAGTAGATACAATAATTATTATAATTTTTTATTCTGAAGAAATCAACAATGACACAATAAGTTATAAATAAGGACCACATCCTCGTCCTCCCCCCTGCTTTTTTTTGCTCCAAACAACGTCCATAAATAACAACAGAAAATAGAGACAAAACATGGGTATAAAAAAAAAAAGTGATGACCTTTCCTCTTTCGCTTGCTCAGTGAAGCGAGGGCGAGATTCCTGAAGAGACAGCAAGATATGGCCATGACTGTGTAGTCACAAAGGAAATATTGACCCTATGCTAGCAGTTAGCATAGCTATGCTCCAAAAAGGTGATAAAAGCGACATGTTTGTCTATTAATTCCTGTAAAAGGGCAGTATGGACATGGCAAGCAGTGAGTGAGCACATACAGGCTTAATAGGACTGTGGAGTGTTAAATACACTTTATTTAACAGACGGATATGGCTGCAGGCGAGATTCATAGTCTACTTGTCTGTTCATTTGTGGCGCCGGAAAAGTTCCCTCGGTCACAACGCGGACATTCTGTCAGTGTGACCACGATAAAAAAATATCCGAGAGTTTGAGTTCAAAAAATAAATTCCTTCATTCTTTGCATGTTCTTTGATAAAACACGAGAATGTTTCATGTTTCGTGGTGTGTTGAGCGAGAGCTATGTCTGTCACTCACAGTCCTCTCCGGCGGTGGCGGCCTCCAGCGCGGCGAGAGCCTCGGCGACCATCGAGTCCGTGACGCTCTGCACCTCCTCGTCCTCGTTCCTCGCCTCCTTCTCGTCCTCGCTCTTCGTCATCGAGATCCCGCTCTCCATGGTGGAAACGTCCGGAGTCTTTGGCGGTCTGAGCTCGTCCCTGGTGTCGGCCGAGGACAGGCTGGTGGTGCTGGTGTGGATGTCCACAGACAGGACGCTGCCCTCGTCCCCCGTGTCGCACGGGTACTCCGGCGTCCCTCCTACGCCCTCGTCTATCTCGTCTTGGCTATCGCTGCCAATCACGCACTCGGTGATGGAGCTGTCCCACTCGTTCCTGGTCGCCCTGCGTCCCTGGTTCTCATAGTCCTGTATGTCGGGGTAAACGGGCACCTGGCTCACCCATCTGGGCCCTACAGCTTCCGGCTGGATGATGTACAGGCCTCCGTCTGCAGGCGGTGCGCTCGCTTGCCTGTGCAGCTCCGTTGCAGGTGAAGGCGCGGCGTGCAGCTTGTGGTTGACATGGTTGTTGTCCACCTCGAGTTTCAGCGTGCTGTCGTTGGACTTGCTGTAGCCCAGGTTGTTGAAGCCCTGCTTCTGCTTGTTGTGGCTGCTGAGCGGGTCGCTGCCGGGCAGGTGGTGCGGCTGGTAGAGCGAGCTGCCTGCAGAGTCCGTCTTCCTCACATCCACCGCCGTAGACGGGTCGTAGATGTAGCTGTGAGGGGGGACAGAGGGTGTTAGACAGAAAGAATTAAATACAGTTAAATGTAAGACTTCTTAAGCCTTTTTAATGCCACTTGAAATTAAATTTCAGATACATTTTCATCAACATCAATATCTTTTGGTAAAGGACAATTTTGCCCAAGTGTTAGCCTTTATTTTAAGACATACTACATAACAATTTTGTCCAGGAATATTGCACGGAATAAGTCACTTACTAGCTTATTTGTAGAACTGAACCCGAATAATCAGCTATTCTGATATTCGATCGTATGGTAGGTATTTAGGTTTTAATTTTGGGATTCGGATATTTAAAAACAAAACAATCCCTAAAGATTCATGGTCTTCATTGAACCAAAAGACACACGTTGTAGTGTATTGTTTCCATTTCAGCTCAGTGTGAAAATTTTTACTGCATTTTCTGTCAGATTCTCTCCTCTAATTCGATTTCTATGTTTCACCGAGGGCAGGGCACACACACGGTGCGGAACAGAGAGACAGGTGCAGTGACAGCTTGGCAGTTTGTAAACTTGTTGCTCTTTCTACCAATATTAACTGCTGTTTGCAATCTGAGCCTGAACAAACTTTCAGCAGAAATTCAGCCTTGGCGTTCTGTTGGGATTAAGGAGAAATTCAGCCCGGGATCCTTCATGCAACAGCGCACGGAGCTCACATCTTTCACCAGCGTGTGTGCAGAGCTTTCTAAATGCCACTGTTTCGTCTAAGACGTGCATGCACTTGATGTTTACACAGACTCCACCTAGACGTGGCTGTGGTAATGTTTGCACTGCTCATGTGAATGTCAGATATATTATGCAGACAGTTGTTGGAAGAAGGGAGAAAAGAGGACAGGGAGTCGTATACAGTACACAGGCCTCTGGCTGCAGTATTCTCTCTCTACATTTTGGTTCATATTGTAGAATACTGACTTCTGCTTTCAGATGTTGTTGTTTGTGTCGCTGTCTTCTGGCTCTCGCTTAACACAACGATATGAGAGCAGCAGCTTAAAGCTAATGTGATAACAGAGGATGGAGGGTATGAGGAAAGTCACTTAAGTAGCTAAAAAAAGATCAGAAAACGTCTGAGATGGAGTTTTTTTGGAAATGACCAAAGCTGCAATTTTTTTTTAGAGAATATTAAAGTCTAAAAGCTGTCATTCTGGATGTTTATTTACCTTTAAATCCATGTGTGCTGAGAGGTACTGTGGAGATAATTTGCAGCTTTATTATTGATAACTGTGAGGAAAATGATCACTCTTTTTTGGTTGTCAAGTCAAACCCCAACAGTGGAGCAATGGGCTAAGAGCCTGAGACAGGTAGGACCGCAATTTCGTTCAGATAACTCATGTTTATATATGTTTATTGCAACGGCAGAACATGTCAGATTTGGCATCTAGGCTCCGACCTCATCACTCCTTAAGGCAGTTACATGAGGCATTAAGGAGTGATGGATAGTATTTTCCCCCGTCGGAGCCTACAGGTGGATGCTGGGGTGGTGGTGGGGCTGAGAAAGCAATCGGCAATACAGATGCAGCAGCAGCAGCATTGGCAGGCAGAAGGAAAGCTTGAGGATTATTCTCTTCTTAGATAGTAGAGGTGTGAAAACCCAGAGGCCCTATGATAAGATACTTGAGTCACGATACGATATTATTGCGATTTTAAGCATTTTGCGATACAATATATTGCGTTTTAACTGTTTAACTGCATTTTGTGTCCATAAAATCCAATTCAATCAAGAATTGTTTTGTCAAATAAGAGAAAATTCTCAGTCTATTCGTCTCACTTCAGTCTTTTTATTTCTCCACAATGAGAGTCAAACCCACAGACTGACCAACAAAGTATTCAGTCAAACTGAACTGAACTGATATCAAACATGTATGGATGACAACAACTGCAGCATTTTATCAAACTTTCCTCAACCTTAAGCTTCACAGCTCTGTGTAGCTTCGATACGGCTGTGTCAGTGAAATAACGCTGCGACGGAGTCACATAGCTGGTTCCAGTGTCTTAAGCATGTAGCTAACATGTTGCCTATAGATTCCTTAGATCTTCTAGTTTCATAAGATTGATTGTATTCCTAAAAGTGAGCATGCTGCGGCCTCCAGAAAAAAAACAAAAATGGCGATAATATTGACACTAAATATCGATACTTGGCGGCCATGAATCGATATAATATCGGCATGCAAAATATATCGATACTATGCTGTATCGATTCCCCCCCCCCCACCTCTATTAAATAGAGATTGGAGAGACGGTGTGTTTTGATGGAGGATGTATGAGGAACGGGGCGTGTCATGTGTATGGCAGCACAGCTGGAGTTGCCTGCCTGAACTAGCTTGCAGGTGTCGCGCCATTTGTTTTGTTATTCCAGTATGCAATGAATTTGAAATCAGGGCTTTTACGCACAAAATATGGCTAAATAAGAGATTCAGTATTGGATTTATTTTAAGGCTGCTTTTGAACAGGATCCTTAGAGCTGTCCAACGGTCCTGTTAGCCTGCTAAGCTAATCCCCTTCACTTTCACAGCAGTTGGGGAATAACAGACGAGATTCAGTTTTGAAATGCTGACACACTGTAACCTGCCTTGTACGTCTGTTACCCATGAGATACAAAGTTACGAAAATAGTGCACACATTGCTGAATGCTGTGTTTACAAACAGGAAGTCACACTTCCTGCATGGTATACCTTTAAAAATAAAAGGTGAGTGTTATCAACCTTCGGATCTAGAGAAGTAAACAAGCATATTTTTCACAGTTAAATGCTTCAAATGAGACTTCTCTAAGATTCCATCTTATTCATCATTTATAACATTTATGATGCTGGGAAGCTGTAGTCCCTTATGCTCACAGATATTCACTTGGATTTTATATCCCTGCTAAATTATCTGTTTCCTGCTGTGAGAAGAAACAATTATAGTAAAAGGTCAGAAAACACTTTTGATTACAGAAACTGAAGGGGGAAAAAGGTGAAAAAACAAACAGACACAACAGATTTGATTTGTGTCAAGGGCAAAATAAATATAAATAAATAAAATGATAATAAACACAAATAAATTCACATTTTGTTTTTGGAAAATAATGAGCCCTAGTTCTGCTGCACAGTTCAGCTCATTAAGACGAGTGGCAAAAGGGGGCATTTTCACCTACAGTTTCTGTTCTCACTGAAATAAATCAAAAGCAGCAAATTATTTAATCCTCTGTTTACGTTTTTCTTTAAAAGAAAAGCCAAAGATACACTGTTGATCTTAGAAAGAAACTGTAAAAAACAGGCATTACTGTTGAAATTTGAACTTTCCCAGAGTCCTTGAACGGATCATAGATTCTGAAAGTTTCTGTTAAAAAAAGTAACCAAAACAAAGCTTAACCCCTTAACGCCTGAATTTATATAGCTGTATATAAAAAAATGTTTTATGTGTGTTTTTGCCTTTAAGTAGATGGTAAATAATGTTGAGATTATTAATTTCACTTTTGCACAAAAAATAAATAGAAATTTTGGTATGTTGCAAATTTGCGACAACAGGCATAATGGTCAATTTGGGGTCAATTTGGTATGTTGCAAATTTGCTACAGCAGGCATAATGGTCAATAATAGGATAACAATAACACAGTAATATAACAGTGAAAAAACAATGTTTTATTTATTCACCCTCGTTTATTTATATAAACCTGCAACAGCAGGTATTCAACCGGCATTGGGGGAATGCAGACGCTATCTCGGCTGGTTGACTGAGTCAAACGGTTTGTCGCATATTTGCGACAGCAGGCGTTAAGGGGTTAAAACTGTGACATTTCTGTCAAAATCAGAACAACAGGCTGTTTACACAGAGCAGAGGGGAGGGGACAGTAAAAATTTAAATTGCTCAATATGTATAGCATGTGGAGACCCAATTTTTCCCCCGATATTCATGTGTTTTATATATAAATTCCATTTCTTTTAATTTCTTTACCAGATAAATTTAACTTTTCTTTTTCCTGTTTTGATGTATGTCATTTTAGCTGTGTTATTCTGCACAAAAGACATTTTTAAGTTCCCACTTCTAGCCATGGTTAGACTGTTTCCATGGAGCTGCAGGACTTATATACTGCAGTGAAATACAAGGCCACAGAAAGTAAAATGTAAAAAGAGCAAAAAAACGTCCTGAAACGGCTTGTTATTCAGAGGGTTAACATCGATGTTTCTGCTGAATCCCTGCTCTCGTCTCCTCACTCCTCTACTGAGTCGTCTACTGGGTAAATTACACAAACGACCATATGCCCGGCCGTCGACGTCCTCCCAACTCCTCGTAGGACGGTCGAGGTCGATAAAGGTCTGAGACTAATTAATGCTCATTTAAGCTCCGCACTTTAAACCGTCCCTTGTAGACTGTAATGACTGTCTGATACCCCATTTTGGAGGATTTTCTTCCAAGGGGTGTACAAGCACAAGATCACACACCTTGACAGGTATTAGGAGTGTTGGCAGGTGGGCTTTATTTTGTGGACAGTGTAACAAGCTGTCAGACATCACCTGCTGCGAGAGCCCCATGTTTTTCTCACCCATCCTTTTCGTCCTTTCATTTGTTTTCTCCTCCACGCTCCGAGCCTCGAAAACCCCAGCAGAGCTCCCTCCGTCTCCCACCTCACCACCAGCTGCCTCTCCACACAAACCTCCTCCTCTGCGCCTCCCTTTCAGCACCATTGTAATGTAGTTGCAGCTCGCTAATCTACTATCCCTTTGCACTTGACTTCTCCTTGATTTGAGCGCCTTCCCTTGAGCTTTTTTCCATCTATCTGCCTCCTCCTTCTTCTGTCTCAAGTTGTCCTCTTTTTGTTTTTTTCCTGTGCTGTTTTGATTTCACTCCTCTTTTTTTGGCTTTTAGTTCAAACTTCACAGTTTTCATGTACTTAGGAAAACTGAAAACTTTCAGATATATGGATTTGATAAATCCTTTTTTTCTCTCCCCTTCTGGTGATCAGACACACAACAACATCACCCACTTACACAAGCTTACACACACATACACATACACACACACACACACACACACACGGTCACCCTCTGACTTAAGCACCTCTCTCCCACCCTGCATCCTTCCTTCTGTCTCCGTTCACAGTGGAAGGCTGAGAAAATGAATGTTTTCCATTTCTCTCGCTCCTGGGCGGCGCCGCCGCTGTGCCAAGGTGAAATTTGAGGCTCGCTTTCAGAAAAGCCAGACACACACACACACACACACACACACACACACACACAAACACAGGTGTTTTACAAAAATAAGAAAGCAAAACTGTACTTTCACCGACACCAGGAGGCCAAACTTTCTTTCTCAAAGCTATTTTCAAAGACCAAAGTTTTCCTGCATTTTTTTTTTTGCTGGAGACAAAACAGACCCAAAGGGCAGACAAATTGTCAAAATTCTGGGTACATTCAATGAAAAGGACCGATTTTATCTCCCTGTAAGGAATGTGTGAGTGTTTGTGGTTATTTTAGACCTTAATCAAATCACTCCTAGCAACTCTCCAGTGTTAAGCTCAAATTTTAATACCAAAACAGTGTTTTTTGCATATAAGTAGATGCAGCTGATCCTGGGGAGTTCCTGCTTTCCCCTGTCTGTCGGGATTCCCTTTGGGTGGTGTTTTGTTTATGCTAAATACTTTTTAAAACAAGCACCTCCGTCTTGGAAGAAGCCGTTATTTGCATATGTTTTCACTGCGATGGTGCATCAGATGAGATGCAGGTTACTAGAGGTGAGGTCAAGTAGTGATTAAGTAATAGAAGATTTATTTAAACAAATAAAATGATTAACTGCTGACCCGGCAGTGAGTTACAACAATTCCAAGTCAATTCTTGTGCTACACAGATTTAAGCTGATTATATACAGTAGATTTACAATGTAAAACAGGGTGCATTAGTGCCTGTGGATTTTATAGCACCAACTGAATGAAACTTGTGATGAACATCCTAATCTGCAGCACACTGTTAGCGTAAGTAAAGGATATTTCCACCCTGGGGTGTAAAACTAAAAGGTCTCATCGAAAGTAAATGGGTCAGTGACAAATAAGGGTTGGCGTTACCACAAAAGAATGATAAATATTAAATACTTTATTCACCTACAGTGGATTTAAGTGGACTTATACATATAATTACTTCATTTCAAAAATATATTTCTGAGTATTTCTACATTTACAAATTTCGTCAATATTGAGCAGAACATATTCTTCTTTTTCATGAAGTTTTGACAAATTATGTAAAATTTGTTATTTACCATAATGTTGCAATTTAAACGTGGATTGTATTTTTTTCTCATTTTAGTTCACATTTATTTTCCTGTATATAGATAAAGATATCAGATTTTTATGAAAAAAAATTACTGGTTACACCAACTGACAATGGTTAGATCACGTCATTGATTCCAATATGAATATTATATTTACGAGAGATGCAAGATTTTACAGTCAATACCAGTAACAACCAATAACAACGTTCTTATCATGGCCAATACCACATTGTTATGTTAATTATATATATTTCCCATAATAGGCCAATAATTCATCGGCCAAATATCCACGGTCGTCTATAAAGTTATAATAATTTTGTTTTCAGACACAATCCTCTGTTAATTGTGGTTTAATTTCCATTGTGATATGTTTGGAAGAGATTGATTAATAAAGTTTTGAGAAGATATACACTTTATCTGGCAAGAACTAATCCCATTGTCACAATCATTTCATAGAAAGAGGTAAAAAATATTTTATTCCAACTTTATGGGCGACCATGTATATGGTGCAGCCTTTACATTTACTATCAAGTTTAAAGAAAACATTAAACATGCCAGCAATTGGAAGATTTTGTGTTTCATTCCACTCTTGTTAAAAAGCTCGATATTTGCATCTGCATTACCTCAGTTGGCAGACAGACAGGTCTACACACATTTGGATTTAGATGTGTTCATACGATACATTTTGTATGAACTAGGGATGGGCGTTTGGAGAAACCTGCCAACTGGAGCATCTACAACGTTAACGATCAATTCATTGATTATTTGCTATGTAAAACGTGCATACATTGGCAAAATAAAAGATATGCTATGCAAAAGCTTGTTTTGATAACGGATGCTTTTATTTTGAAAGGACGAAAAGAGACTTCCTGTCGATCAAAAAACTAACTCAAGTTGGATTAAACTGTAAAGATAACGTCAAGGAGTTCAATGTTTTATGTTTTAGCCCCCGAAGAGGCATGAAGTTAGTTTTCACAGTAATCTTCATATTTAAATGTGTTTTGTGTTTAAATAAGTTTTGGATCAAATTAAAGCTAGAAATTCACGCTAGCAAGGTTTGATACAGTAAGCTAGTTTTGCTCAAATTAATGCTCTTGTATTTCTGTGTGTTTTATAATTGTTAATGCAACTTTCAGTTTGCAAATTGTAGCTTTATCCAATTTATTCTCAGTTTGTTGGCTTATTGACGTACGGTCGCAAAATACACAAATCGATTAAAAATTCCACGTGATCGATCTTAACGGCCATTAATCGAGCATCGATTAATTATTCCCACCCCAAGTATGAACTAGTTAATCTGGAATATCCTGAGCCCTAAAGTTTTAATTTCAGTTTCAATTAAATAAACCTAGAAAGTGTATGAATGATCATGTGCCAGAGTTCATGTGAATAAGTATGACAACAATACAAATCAGATTTTCCCCACATATGTATACCTTTTATTCAGTTTTTCGCTCGTTTTCAAGATAAAACAAACACAAAAGAGTGAGTGTCAGTTTATGAGGCCGCGCTGTTGACCCAGTAACCTACAGGCCCACCCTGCCAAACCCTAAACACCACTAAGCCCAGAAATGTGACACTCCAGACAATTAGGGAGGTATGTGTGTTGTGTGTCACAAGCATTCACATGTGTGTCTGTGACATGGGAAAGAAAAAAAAAAAAGTGTGGAGGGGGATTACGACTCTGGTATGCGAATCACAGCGTGCCCTTTCATTAATCTGCAATCAAAATCTCGTTTCCCGGCCCTGTTCTGTCTCCTCGCTCACCTCAAAAAGCACAATGATGTCGAGCCCTGACAACGATGCCGTGTCAGCCTTTAATGAATAGACGGTGCTGCAAAGAAATACAGTAACCAAGGGTGATGGCTATTGGCATATTGACTCACAGTTTGTACAAAGAGCCCACGTGAGGCTTAGAGTGCAGACGTATTATAAATGGACCTCTCACTATCTGCATGAAACAAGACAAGAAATCATTATGTGGGCAGGGAGACATTTGAATTGGCACTGTGGGCCTGCAGATAAAGGAAATGTACAGTGAGAGGTTGTTAGTGAGGAGGCGGACTGGAACGTATCTTATGCTCTTAAACGGAGCAGCTTACAGTGAATAAGTGCTTTGAATATTAGTTGATTATTCAGACGATAGTTGACCGACTCGTCTAGGAACAGTGTGCAGCGTTTCTTTGAGCTAAACGCTAACATGCTGATAAGCAGCTACAATGTTTACCATGTTCACCATCTTATTTTATCATGTTAGCATGCTAATCATTAGTACAGTCGTCCCCTGGCCATCTGGCATACTGTGACAAAACCCCGGCAGGCTGCCACATCAGTGGGCCAGTCAGGGTTTCCCATTAATTACCTAGACCAGGGATGGGCAACTGGAGGCCCGGGGGCCACATATGGCCCGAACCCTCACTTGAAGTGGCCCTAATGAAATCTTAAAGTGCTTTGTAGAAATGCACAAAATTACTTCTTCCAATTAATGTTGGTCTGCTGTTCTTGCACTGAAAACAAAATCACAGTAAGTGGTTATTTTTTATTTGCTTCAAACCTTTTGTATTCCTATTTCTACTGTTATACATGCATTTGAGCATAAAATTATCCTTCCTCAGGCTGATTGAGTATCTAGAGGTGAAGTTGGAGATTTGTACAGGTTAAAATGAATATTTCTACCCTTGTCAATGTCTTTACTATATTTTCGATTTATTGTCAAACTCATTTCATGAATAAAACATGGTTTTCATGGAAAACAACAGACATTTTCTGGGTGACCCAAAACTTTTGAGTGCTAAAAAAAACCTCTTTGGAGGCAGTTAACATGAATAGTTTCCTATAAAATAAAACATTACTCCTTAGAGGACAGGAAAATGACAGATATTTAATTACAGGTGCATCCAAATACATTAGAATATGATGGAAAAGTCCATTTCCACTAGTACAAGTCAAATAGCCCCAACCAAGTATTGAGTCATATAGATTGATATACTTTTCAGAGGGCAACATTTTTGGTCTTTTGCAATATTCAAATGTTTCTTGAGACACTGAATTTTAGGTCTTCATTAAGTGTAAGCCATAATCTTTATAATTAGAAGAAAATAAATAAATGAAGACTTGACATTTTTCATTCTGTGTGTAATGGATCTATATCATTTGTTATTTCCACTTTTTAAATTGAATTACTGACATGAATTAACTTTTCAATGACATTCTAATGTATTGAGATGTTGCTCACAAGACGAGAGACTTTACTTTTGTCTGTTTTTTTCTGGATTAAGTGTCTCAGAATAGAGAGTGTAAAAATCAATGAAAGCTGTTGACAGTAAGGAGTCAGGGACAGAGAGGGACAGGGAGTTTCTGGAGAGCGATGTTGCTTTTGAATCATTTAGTATTCTCTATTCATAATTTATAATTGTTCAATATTGTACCACACATTTTTGTACCACCATTTATGTCCCTGTACCATGAAATTTCATTCTCTCCACATACTGGGGTGAGTCACAGATCTCAAAACCTTGAAACACAAAACCCAAAAACTTGCTACATACCACTAGAGCAGGGATGGGCAACTGGAGGCTCAGGGGCCGCATACGGCCCGCACCCTCACTTGAATTGGCCCTCAGTACAACTACATTTGAGCATGAAATCTTAAAAGTGCAGTCTAAAAATGCGCAAATTCACTTCTTGCAATTAATGTTGGTCTGCTGTTCTTGCACTGATAAAAAAGAAATCACAGTAAGTGGTTATTTTTTATTTGCTTCAAACCTTTTGTATTCCTATTTATACTGTTATGCATGCATTTGAGCATGAAACATGTTAAGTTACTGCACTGTAAACATATTGAAAATTGCAGTTTCATCATATCTGGTTAAGTGCACGGTCCTATATGTGGCCCTGTGGTAGTGTCCATGAAAAATTGTGGCCCCCCTGCAGCATTTAAGTTGCCCATCCCTGGACTAGAGCAAGGTAAAAAAACAAACAACACAACAAACAATCAAGAATAAGTACCGACTCACCTTTTTATCATCCGGCAGCATTGGCACCCCATTTGGCCAGCTGTGTGGTGGAGCTGTGGGGGGACGTAAACAAAGGCATTAATCTTTAATTACAGACACAAACTTCTTTAAAAACATGTCATTTTCCCATCAATGTCTGAGCTCTTCCATCAAGGAAAAGGTTACAGCCACCGCTGCAATAACACACACTCAAACTTTGAGTCGGAGACCGCTATTGATCGGACAGTTCACCACCTGTGACATGTGAGTGGTTTTTAAATGAGGGCTCTCTCAAAGATTTCACCTCATCAGTCAAGTTTTTGCTTTGCCCTTGGTCTCGACGGTGTTTGGACACAAGGATGAAAACTCTGTCTGCCTGAAGCACCGATAAAGATGTTATTGCCATCCATCACTGTTGTGTGTGTGTGTGTGTGTGTGTGTGTGTGTGTGTGTGTGTACGTGCAGGATGGGAGTGACCTTTTCTCTCCTGGTGGTGTGTTTCTCTAGGCTTTGGCATTTCATTGCCTGGGTAAATAATTAATCACTGAGTCTTGAATGGGTTTGTGTCTGCGAGCGAAGGAGAAAGAGAGAGCGACAAAGATAGAGGACACAGTATCTCTTTGTGGAATAAAAGGAAGGATGTGTGCCCACGAGACAAAAACAGTTTCTATTCTTAACCTTAACTCCCTGACCCCGCAGGTCTCTCCTTTACCTTTCAACAGAATGGAAGAAGTACAACAAGTTCTGAGTGGAGCTTCGCCTCTTTGCAAATGATACTCAAAAGAATAGAAAGTTAGAAACAACTATATATCGTTAAAAGGATGAATGTGGCGTTATTCTGTATTTCTGACCTGAAAATATGTCATAAATATATAGTTTGACTTTCAAAAAAAGCAAAGTAATTACTTTAAACCCCTGGGCACTGCAGTTTTTACTAAATGTAACTCAAATAGAAGTAAAATCAGCATTACTTGGGACTATTTTCAACGGCGGACTCATACACATTCGGTGCTCCTTTGATTATAACAGCAGGATGAAGGTTTTTTAAGTGATTTTTAAATTAAATCTTCCTGGGAATATATTGCTATTTTTCCCACAAAATGAATAAAGTTGGATTTAAAACATAAATACAATGCTAATTTATCATAAAATGACTTTCATTTTAATTTTTCAATGTTATTCTCGCACATTGATCAGATTGTGTCATTTTTTCCCCCTTTTGTTTGGAGAACCTAAAACACGGCTGCAATTTTAATCACCTTTATGTTGCAAGTAATGAAGATATCATGCTGTATAGTTATATGTCAGCTTAATCATGAAAATGTGACATAAAAGAATACAAGCTTTATCACAGTAACCAAACAAAATTCTTCTGACAAAGAACAAAATTGGACCTTTGTGCTCATTTCCACCACAGATCCAGATCCTCACAGAATTCCACAAACATCTTTGTCATTTGAATAAATTTGCACATTCATCTGTCGGCTGATGTTGACGGCTTAGTCAAACTTTTCTCCCTCACTGTCAAATTTGCTTCGTCACTGTTGCTAAACCAGATGCACCAACTCTAACAGCAACATTTAAACCTCACTAATACATCAAATATAACAAATACGTTTATTTTGGGATGTTTTGCTTTGGTAAGAAGTGGTTGCCAGTTCCACTGATAGCAACCAAGGGCCAGCAGTCAGCTGACAACCACTGCTGAAGAGTTGTGCAGTAAAAGCACTGTTAATCATGTATAATCAGTTTATCCTCATATTTGTCTCCAACATGCGCTCTGAACAGTTTTATGTGAAATGGTGTGCGTCATTACTGCAATAACTTAGAAATATCTACTGCTGGCGGCTATTTTAACAAGTTTTTCCATGGTTTTGAACAACAGGAGCTTGTTCTCGGACTTTTATATGCAAGTTCAGGGTCAGCTTTTGCACTCAAGGCCCCTCTGTTGAATGCCACTGTAAACCTAGCCTGCAGCTGTGTCAGGATGGAGGTCTCTATATCTGATTAAGATACATCAGGCTTTAACAACACACGCAATATAATGTTGATTATGGTGTTGTCTTTGGATTTGTTGACAAGAAGATAAAAACTGGAAACCTTTAACCAAAAAAAAATATGCTGTTGCTCTTATAGTCATTAGTTTTCTTCTGCATTTAGACATTTTCAAGATGCAGTAAGGCCAAGCAACTATGATGTAACAGGCTTTAGTGATGCAGTGGGAATTGATGCATCTTTGTGCAAAGTCCTGGAGGGAACAAGCTAAGAGGTCTAGGTTGGCTCAGCTTTGGGGACTGGTATGAAAAATGCATGTTGGACCTACAAATACACACTTGATTTACAGGGAATCTCATGTAAGCATAAAAAAAAAAAGCCAACAGGTCTCAAGGGGGCCTGCTGGATTATATAACTGTACAAGCTACTACAAGGCTATCAATCCAAAGCCGTGAACAGGACCATCACGACCAGGTCACATCTTTTCATATGAAAGGCTGTATTATTTGTGCAAAAGCAGCATAGCATGACTTTGCTATCCCAGGGCGTCTAATTATCCCCCTACAGGTCTGCTGCTGTGCGTAACGACACAAACAGAGTCCGGAGCCAGAGGTGGGTGTAGTCTGGAGCTGGTGGTGCAGCCCGGACACACAACAAAACCTCACAGTGCAATCCTCTTGTTTTTGAGTGTCCTCTATTCTCTTTCTCCTTCACAGAAACAGTCTCTTGTGATCTGAGGTGGACTTGACTGTGACCGAGCTGAAACAGTCCCCACCGACACGTGCACTTTTTTTTTTCCGGGACCTCCCGACACATTCACAGCCACTTCTGAAAGCCAAGAGGGTGTACCGTGACAAGTGTAATTCACAGAGGCCCGGTGGTTCCACAGGCTGTGCTTTAAATAGAGGACCCTGTTTTACACACTGTTGCACTGGCAAGCACCCACAAAGCTGAAGTGTCCCTTATCTTCCAGTCGAGGGGCGAGAGAGGAGGTAATTTCCCAGCGGGCGCAGGGAACTATCACATTAATGGAGCGTCGTATTAGTCCTGAAAGAAGTCACTATCTGCTGACTTTTACAATTACTAGTCACATTCCAGCGGGTCAATAATCGTCTGACGAGCTCCAACTCTCAATCCTCTAATCGCTCGTTCTGATTTCTCCCTCCACTGCCACCAGCTTCCTGCTGCTCCTGTTTGCTTGTTGTGCCGTGGCATTTCTTACCTTCTGCATTATGTATATTCCATATCTCAGCGATACGTGTCGACTGCTTCCTGCTCTCCACACCCTCCGGGGTGTTTTAATGTGCTTGGATTTGTTTGGGGAGCGTCCTCAAGCTCGGAGGCTGCTCAGCCAAACATGACAGAATATCTGTTTGTTGCAATAAATGGTTCTAAAGCCTTTGACTAAACTATCTCTGACTGAATTGTTGTGAATTAATTATGAGTGGGAATGAGTTAACTTCCTTTCTGGCACTTTGTCTTCACCACAGATAAAAACACTGTGACAGAACATGGATTATAATGTATTTCAACAAGGGAAGTCACTAAGCAATAACTTACTTCGAATTAGATGACTCACTCCACAAAGAAGCCTGCGCTTTTAAGTTCAGTTTGTCAACACGGAAAAAACTACAGGCCCAATTTTTATGACACTTGGTGGACGGGTGTAGCATGGGCCGAGGAAAAAAACAATTAAATCTGGAGCAGCTCCTAAATCACGGGGTGGATACACAAATAATGTTTCACTTTTGTTAACATTGTGAGCTACATTTGTGCTACATTCATGTGGTGTCAGAATAATCAGAAAAATGACTTCCTGTGGGGGGAAAATTCACAACTAAAGTCGGAACAAAAACTCAGAAAGTCGTCAAAAAAGCTATCAGTGATCAAATACAGTAGTCGTATGAAAGTTAAAATTCCAAAAATTATACCGGTTTGAATTTTATTACTAAACAAATGTCTCCTTTTTATGAAAGCTAGATTCTCCTGACTGCCTGTAAATGATGCATGGTGGTTGATTAATCCTCAAAAATAGAATAGAAAAGAAAATATTTGTTCAACATACATCCCTGATTCCAAATAAGTTGGGACGCTGAGTAAAATGAATTTGATTAATTATGTTTTTATTTACAGAGTATATTTACAAAAAAATAAAAAGTTTGAACATATAATATATACTGCATTGTACAGTTTTCAATTAAATACATGTTAGAAATGATTAACAAATAATTGCATTGTTTTATTTACATTTTGAGGCAACATCCCAACTTTTTGGGAATATTGGTTAAACAACACAATGATAGAAGTATTAACTGTTATTTCTACTTGTTGGATGAGTTTTTTTGGTATTACATATTACAATATTACGTGACCATGTCTGGCTGATAACACAAATAAGTGTTTATTTAAAACATTGTCCAGATCACTAAAATGAGATAATATGAGATGAAACCACCCACAGTCAAGATCAAGAGCCAATGGCACAAGATGGTCTTCTCAAGAATATTTACCCCTGCAGTCAACCTCATGACTCTCTCTCTCATGTGTGAAATCATGGGAATATAACAAACTCTGCTGAGGCCACAAAACAAGGATGTGTTCAATAACACCGGACACGTCAATAAAGCAGATGATTTGTAGTGGCGATGCAGTGAATAGTAGAATAATCTCCTTCTTCCTCTTACATAAGTCCCTGGAGTTCATAGTTTATGTAACTTTTTATTCACTGTTGTCAGGGCTTGGCTTCTAAACTGAGTTTTATCACAACAGGCTTTAATTAATCATCTGTCTTCTTTGCGGGAGTAATAGACATTCTCAGATGTAATTTGTTTGATATACTATGGTTGACTGATAAGAAAATAAATAAATAAAAATAATAATATATATTTATTTGACATTAAGTGGCTATAAAGAGAGAAAATCTCTTATTTGAAAGTGTGGAGTACCAGGGGAGAGGCCTAGAGAAGTATTTTTTACTTCAGCCTACTCCCTTTTTTTTGGACCAAAATGATATAAGGAAATGCATATTGAATATTAAGTTAACTGGTTCTTATATTTATCTTATTACTTAGACAGGGCAGATGCATGTATATGTATAGGGCTCTATATACTGTATGTGTGTAAATGTTTATATGTTTATGTACATCTGTATAATGGTGTCTATGTGAGTATGTGTATCTATATGTATATGCATCTAGCCTACGCTGTTGTAGTTTATGTTGTTGTTTATTTTTCAGTTTGAAAAGAAGAATTAATAAAAAAAATAAAATATATGAAATAAAATAAAAATTTGTTACTGAAATGGATCCTACCAATGTTTAAAAGTATACAATGCACAATGGATTGTCACATATGCATACTGTGGTTTGTTCTGGCTGACTCCAAACCTCCAGTGAGGACATACTGACTGATGGTTGGCTGACAGAGTCGGAAAAAGCTGGTTTGCATCGGCATGGAGTTGGGTTGCAAATTTGCAAGGCAAAAAACTGGCTCTGGGTAGTCTGACTGCTGACAATGTGATTGTAGTGTTACCTGCCTTGGGCACACCAATCTGCTGCTGGTCAGCAGAAACAACTCACAGTCAGAGGGGAATTATTCCTGCGGGGCACAGATGACACACTGTGCCATCTTAGTTCACAACCTCCAAGCAACAAGGGCTCATGAGTAACTAGATAGTTACATCACTGGACTGATAACTAAGTGACTTTAGCATTAAAGGTCAAAGCCAACTCCCAAGAACTCTACTTAACTTACTTAAATGACGAGACATGACTAACGAGGCAGGCTGATGTATGTTTTGGCTCCAGTGTGTCTACTCGCAGCTGTCATTTTTGCCACACTGTGTTTGCAGAGTAAATAGCTATAGATACACAGAGAGAGGTGGAGAAACCAGTGCAGCGTGTTTTAAGATTAATGTTTGCTATAAAAGACTTTCACAGGGTCCTAAAAGTCTGGTCCGAACGGTACATACCTGAATCCAGCTGAATGCAACTGGTTCTACCTGAAGCTAAAGTCTTGCTTTATTTCAGTATAGGGCTGTAACTGAAATTATTTCCATTATTGATTAATCTGCTAACTATTTTCTTGATTACACAATTAATTGCCTAGTCCAGGGATGGGCAACTTAAATGCTGGAGGGGGCCACAATTTTTCATGGACACTACCACAGGGCCACATATAGGACCGTGCACTTAACCAGATATGATGAAACTGCAATTTTAAATATGTTTACAGTGCAGTAACTTAACATATTTCATGCTCAAATGCATGTATAACAGTATAAATAGGAATACAAAAGGTTTGAAGCAAATAAAAAATAACCACTTACAGCAGACCAACATTAATTGCAACAAGTAATTTTGTGCATTTTTACACAGCACTTTTAAGATTTCATGCTCAAATGCATGTAGTTGTACTGAGGGCCACTTCAGGGTGCGGGCCGTATGTGGTCCCCGGGCCTCCAGTTGCACATCCCTGGCCTAGTCTATAAAAATGGAGAATGTCCATGATTCCATAAAGCCCAAGATGACATCTTTAAATGTCTTGCTTTGCCTGACAAACAGTCATAATCTGAACATATTCTGGTTATTATCACATAAGACAAAGAACAGCAGCAAATCCTCACATTCTTTTTATACAAAGCACTAATACCATCTGCTGTATTTCAACAATGTGCCCAAACACAACCCAAAAACAACCCATTGCTTTGAGGAGTCGGGTAGTTGAAAGTAACAAAGGGTATTTACTTTAAGCAGCAGTGTAAGTGGCAGAAATTAAATCTAATATTCAAAATTATGTTTTCATTTGTGTATTACTTAGAATCAATAACTTAGCCCGTAATATTTACCCATCTATGGAGTCTGCCATATTGCACCGCCATGCTTCCACATTAGCCCACAAAGAACAAACCAAACACCAACTAAAGACGGCCTTGAGCTTTTTTATGAGACCACTGTAGGTTCTCCTACATGCTTAGAAAGGGAGGGGTGAGGGGAAGGGTATTCAGTTGGTTCCAATCTGCAACTTCATTGTTAAACGCCATCAAATCCTACACACGGAACCTTTAAGTACTGAACTCGTCAAATAATAGGAATAAACCACTGGTCCAACACACAAATCTTGGACATTGCCTTTGTGGTTGGCATTTAAATCCCCAGCCAATTTTGAGGTAGTCAGACATTTTTTTGCAAAAAAATGCAATGTCTTAGATTAATAGTGTATAATTTAGTTAGCTTTACATCAATAAAAACAGCCGAAATATGTTACAATAGTATAAATGATATGACAATATACACTCTGGATGGGGTCATTTTGCAGTACAAGTAAGTTTATTTAAGTAAACTTTAAATGCAGGATCGCCATAGCATATTTTGTTGCCGTTTCTGTATTTAATTGAGCTACATGAAAACTTCCTGACTGCACCCTACACATTATGTCATTGAGTAATGGCTGGTAAGTTTTTACAAGGTTATGAAAGGCAGAAGGCCTAAGTATTCAAGCAAATCAGAGATTCAGATTAATGAGAAACAGAGAGCTATGCAAACATGAGGATTTTCTCCCTTTACAGTAACCAACAGCAGCTGACTCAGATTCACACCAGAACATCCAAATGACCAATCATGTTGTTCCCCTGGAGACCTTCCAAAGTCATAATGAGATCAGGGATTCAATCTGTGCATCAAATGACTATCATTCATTCAGATATTGGCCATTGTTGGCCGGCAATAACAGTGCTTTATCTGCTCCCTGTGCCATTCAATATTTTATATATTGCTCCTGTTTTTTTACGATAGGGAAGATCGGAGGGCGATTACTGAAGGGGAGAGATATTTCAGCTGTGGCAGCTTGGCCGAGCTCCCATTTTTTCACTTTCTGAGTTTTCTCCAGAGGAAATTGAAACATTTCATCTTGGAGAAACAGGAGCAATAAAAGTGAGATTGCTGTAGAGTGTCCCTTAAAAGTGGACTGGATTGAAATCCAGGGGATACCCGAGGAACTGGCAGTCAGAGCCACTTTTTGAACGATTGCTGCAGGTGGAAAATTTCATCCGGAGAGATAAGGCTTAAAATAATTGTTTCTCTGGAAAGACAGCAGGCGAAATTGCTTTTACCTGTAAAGACTTTTGTTTGAAAAGAGGAGTTATTGTGTGGGGGAGGAGTGGTTGTTTTTTATAATAACACTGATTGAAGGGTTTTATGACCAGAGAGGATGACACTTTCCAACAATATGATACTTGGGCTTGGATTTGATTGCATTTTAGTTCCACCATAAAACCATGTGTTGTTTTTACACTTCAGTTTTGGTGCATATTAAACAAACAATATATAATGAGTTAGTTTGTGAGCTTTACAATTGCTAGTAGGAAGATTTATTTTACCTTTGGACACAGCAAGGCAGAGCTAAATCCAAGAAGTAGCTTCATACGTAGCAGACAGATAGAAGAGTGATTAATCCTCTCATCTCACTCTTTGCAAAAAAGCAAATTTGTTAATTTTACGCAAATCCTTTGGGAGTCCTGTAGGATTTAAAGATGCACAGATACCGATATTGATATTGAATATCATCTGACTTATTTAATTCAATTCTATGTTTTTACTGCATTTACATGATTTATTCTTGAATTTAATTCCTGTGAATTTGTCTGATGCTTTTCATTGTTCATTGTTTGTGTACGGTGGGCGCTGACAGACTTCGTGGTGCATTCAGGTGCGTCTTGTAAATACAGGAGAATATATATAAAAAAGTAATACAGAATGCTCCAATGCCTTTCTGTAGTATACTTCATTATATTTTTATACCTTGTAATGTCACCTGACACCTAAACTTTGTTTTCCCTGACATAAATGAAGACATTTCCACTAAAATTGATGCAAAAAAGGCACAAAGTGGTGCATAACAATTTCTCCAGGGATGGGACAGAAAGAAAAGTCATGATCATCATCAGCAGCAGGTCAGTTTTCATACAGAAATATGCACAAATATGCTGCGACAGAGTCACTCTTAAGGAATGGAACAGAAAAGGATTTGCTTTTTTTACTTTACCAGAAAACAGGGCCCTTTCAAAGTGGAAAAAATACACAAAAAAAGGTGTTAAAAACCTTGGTTATTTGATCTCCTGCCTTGCATACCTCCTCAAAAGACAAAAAATAACACCTGCTGTCACCTGCCTGAGACAGCCTTCCTTCTGAGTTGCATATCTGATACCAGTTGTTTTTGTTTTGCCCTTGGAAGACTGAAATCTATCCACAACCATTTCTGTACAACTGTGGGTTTGAGTTGCTGGTCCAAACACCGCACACACCAACAGGATAAAACTACATACAGGTAGACGAGGTTTAGAGACAAAAACGCTGAGCTTGAATAACGTTAGAGGCTAACAGATCACAAAACTCCTTTTTCTCTTATCTACTGACAGTAACTAGATGCACTTTCGGAGAGTTGTTGCCTGAGGTGTAGATATGAGCATTTCTCTGGAGGATCTTTCCTGAACTTTTCAACAAAGGAGACGAGACTTTCAAAACAAGATTATGCTGTTGTTACACTGCTCGGTCACCTGATAGATCTGTTCTGCTTATGTAAGCCGCGTGTTACATTATAAAGTCATAATTTAGATCCTGACACCAACTCGGTGTGTGTGTGTGTGTGTGTGTGTGTGTGTGTGTGTAGGGACAGTGAGAAGGGAGATCATGTTCATGTGGTGACAGGGGGAAGGTGTGGTGATGGAAAAGTGGACTAACTGGTCTGGACTGTTTTGTGTTTGTTTATTGTTCTTTATCTCTTTCCTTCATCTACACTTCGCTTCGTCACATCTGCTTTGATAATGTCAACGGAAACATGGAGTTATAACGCTACATTGGATGTGCATGTGTGGTATGCTGGAGGAGATACTGAGGGGGCAAGTTTGACCCAGTTTTCAGGAACAGTCGCATCAGCCCCGTCCTTCAACAACTGCACTGGCTGCCCGTTAAGTACCACATTGATTACAAGATACTTCTTACTTTCAAAGCTCTTCATCACCCCGCACCTCCGTACCTTTCTGATCTCCCACACATCTAAACACCCTCCAGGACCCTCCGATCCTCCTCCTCCATGCTCCTCACTACTCCTCCTGCCTCTTCAATGGGGTCCAGAGTTTTTAGCTGTGCAGCCCATCATCTCTGCAACTCTCTCCCACAAACCATCCGCAACATTCCCTCTCTCTCCACCTTCAAAACACAGCTCAAGACTCTAGACTTTCGATTATTTAGATTAGCCTTTTCTGTTTGACCTTGCCATCCTAAGTTTTGCTCTGTTTGTTGTTTTTATGTAGTTTTTTGTTTTTATGTAGCCCCCATTAGTTCAGTCTAGAGCTTAAGAGTTTAAGAGTTGTGCTACAATTTTAAGATAAGATAAGATATGACTTTATCTATTCAGCAATGGGGAAATGTAGTTGTCACAGCAGCTCAAGATACAATATTAATACAATATTTGATATTCAATATAATCGCTTCAAGTCAGTTACCAGCCAAATGTTCCACTATTGTTAACACTTGGAAATGTTGTATGTATAGATTCCAATTGTTCTTCCAACTTTTGGGAAATCAATTATCAAAGAAATTCAACTTGCATTTTTTCTTTTTGTTTGATTGTTGTTGGTAATCTGTGCATACTGCTAATTATAACTCTATATTTATGACCTATTGTTGGTTGTAGTAATTATGACAGTAGCAAAGGAGGAAGTCAGGTTAAACAAATACAGGACTTTGACCCAGGACACAGCGCTTATACCTCGTTTGGTCCAAAAAGTCAGCACTACGTTTTTTAAAACTTCTGTACATAAACATGTCACATTTATGTACGTAATAAACAGTTTATAACATTTTTTTTTAATCTTATTGAACATGTTGTAAAATGCAGGAGGCCTACAACAAGTGGTGTACCTGAACACATCATGTGTAAACAAAGACTGAAGACTGAAGCTCTGCTAAAGTGCAGGTTTGGCCACACAGCCTGTGCAGACATTACATCACACACCAAATTTGAGCACCTTTTCACCACAAATCTTTTCATTTAGTGTTTCCTAAGCAACACAGGATGATGGCTCTCAGGATGAAACAGGTGGGTCTGCATGACTGACATGAGGCCAGACAAGACTCTCCTTGCTTTGGCTGGTTTAGACGGTGTGTAAAAGAAGAAGTAAACACTGTAATTTTATAACCTGATCTAGTAAACTGCTCAGAAGGTCACTCAAGGGAGGAAGATATTTCTGGCAGATGCTGATTGTAACATAATAGGACTTAGTTTTTTATGCAAAAGTGCCAAAGCTTCTTGGTTCTAGCTTCTTAATTTTAAAGATTTCATAGTTTTCTTCATCCACTGTGACAAATAACTGAATGTTTTTGGGGCAATCTGATAATGTTGCCATGCTCTGGTATGTTGTGATGGACCTTCAATATCTTCAACATTTCATTAATCAACTGATTAACAGATAATGGCTTACAATGAAAAAGAATAACGAATGGTACAAAATAAAAAGTGACATTTTAAATGAATAAGCCTAACTTTGAAAATTGCATCTTTATGTGAAGACGTTAAAGAACAGGAAGCAATCAGTGATCAGTATTGGATAAGGCGATTCTAATGACAGCAAATCAGTAATCAATACCGGCCCTAAAAGCCCTAACTCTGTCATCTGTATCGATTGCAACCTGTATGAAATACTGAGAGTGGCTATTATACCAGTACTACTTGTACCTCTAAGATCTATCAATATTTTATATGCACTTACTTGCTTGGTGAGTTAGACATGCAGACTTGTTTTTGTGATATATCTGTCTTTCTTCCAGTTGCTAAATCTGATCTAAATGTGATCCGTGGTGAAATGTAACCAAGTACATTTACTCAAGTTAAGTAAAATGTTGAGGTACTTGAGTATTTCTAATTCTGTAACTCTATATTTCTACCCCAGAGCGTTTTGGAGGCAAATACTTTGCTTTTTAGTTCACTTCATTTAGCTGACAGCTTTATTTACTTTTCAGGTCAAAATGTAACTTAATAAACATGATAAATTTGAAGTGATTAGGGTTTTTCATCAATAAAACATCATAAATTAAAAAGCTGCTTACATCAATGCATCAAAAATAATAATCCAATAATATATTTGGAATATATATAACAATCTGAATGGGGCCATTCTCCATAATGACTACTTTTACTTTTGATACTTTAAGTATACAGTTCTGCAGTGTAGTACAAGTACTTTTGCTAAGGTAAGGGATCTGAACACTTTTTCCACCACTGCCTACAACCAGCTGCGGCAGGCCTTTATCTCATGTATGTGCTCAGGAACATAAAGTAAAAATGAAAACAAAGCAATTATTGACAGGATTTCCTTGTAGTCACCAGCGACCGGTGTGACCCTCTGGATTTCTCTGCTGAAAGAGAGCTGCAGCATTCGATAAGGTGGTCAATTTAGGCCTCTTATCAGCTCCGAGGCTTTTAAAATCCAGCTGAAATGTCAATACAAGATTTTAAAGTCTGTGTAATGACAGAAAAATGGTGCTGTCTCACCCGCTGCTTTATCCAGCTTTTAATAACCCGCATATACAGTAGATGAGATAACCTTCCACACCTGATAACGCTTCCCATAAAAGAGCTGCAGCTATTCTTTAGGCTGACGTTATTGTGGAACTTTTTCGATCGCAGCTCGGACAAAGAAACATTGCGAAACGTCTGTTATTAAACAAAATAAATCAACTCAAAATAAGACTTTTGAATAGAGTGTTGGACAGGTGTGCTTGGCCAACTGACCTTGAGCTGCCTGATTTGAATGAGCCTGGTGTGATTAGGCAAGTGTAACCATGGTGAGTAGTCATGGTGACCAATTCATATAAAAGTCGGCCCTCATCATGGATGAATTTACATTTTTTTTTAATGCTTGATTTCAAATTTCTGCTCACACATGCAACTGATATTCTGTTAAAAACCAGCCAACAGGAAGAGTCAGTCAAGTATTGATCAGATTCTCCAACAAGAAGTGTCTGAAATGTCAAAATGACTCCTCTCATTTCAGATTTTACCACAAAGTGTGTGTGTCTATGTCTGTCTGTGTAATATGATGTGTCCAAACAGCCTGTTCAGATGGCCTTGGGCAGCAGTCTGATGAAAACAAGTCCTGTCTCCTCTCTATTACCCAGCAGCCCACACTTATCAATAGCACTCCCGTCCTCGCTCACACTGCAAACAGACCTGCTGCTGTTTCCCCCTGTGGATCCTCCTGACCCAGGAGCTCTCAAATGTACTTTAAGCGAGTAAACAAGCCTACGAGGACCTGAAGAAGACTGCACTTTTAAATGATATAGAACCAGTGATGCGGTGCGAAAGGAAAGGAGGCTAAACTACAGCTTCATCTTGAAGATCAAACAACCATTATGTGAATGTTTTTTGTTTTGTTTTTAGGGATGATATCTTAACCTATCTCATCCAGGCTTATTATCTGTAATTCAGGGTTCGTACACTTTTTTAGTGGTCAAATTCAAGCACTTTCAAGGTCCATTTTCAAGCTTTTCCAGTACCTTTCAACGGTTGTAAATGTCATGTTTTAGATGAGTACTTCGAAACTAAAAGGGGTCATTTCACTTAACCAAACAACCAGCAATGGTATTACACTTTTAACAACTAAAAGTAGTTTGCTAATCTCATAAAACATACTGGTATGGGAATGTAGGGTCTAGGAGCAAAAGGAAGGTCACAAAAATCATCAAGCGGCAGCTGGTGGAACTAAACACGAGCCAAACTAGGAGGAAAGAAACACAAATACTTCAGGAGCCCTCACATCCACTAGGAATTAGAAAAACTCCCTTCAGTAAGAAGATACAGGGTAGAGCAACAAGAAACATCTCAGAAACAAGAAGACGCAGGAGAGATGCAGACTGAGCGGTCTTCATTTCAGATAGGCTATAGACTATTCAGTTTATTTTATTTTTTTCCATTGAAAATGTGGTTATCTATAGTCAGATTGCAAGAGAAATACAGTAAGAATGTCACGCATTTACAAGGACTTAATCCAAAACCCAAGCACTTTTCAAACCTTGAAATTCAACATTAAAATTCAAGCATTTTCAAGGATTTCTAGTAGCTGGTAGCCTGAATTTACAAGACAAAAAAAGAAAAATGCATTACACCTGTGTTGGTGTTTTAAAGGGTTAGCTAAGATTCACCAAAGTCACACAATAACACAAACTAACTAACCAACCGAGGCAGCAGTAGACCAGAAACTCCCATGTTCTGCAAGGTAAAAATTATTGATTTTGTCAAAGGAGTCTTGTGGTTTTGAAGTCTGGCCGCAAAGATTAGTCACAGATATATTCTTGTTCAAAATTGTCATTTGAATACTGGCTCGAGCCCTGGCTCTGAATGAATGACCTGCTGCTTATCTTCATGGCCTGCAGTATTATTTTCTCCTCCCTTGTGGTTGTTTACCACAAGTTTTACATTTTTCAACTCCCAGCAACATAAAAAATAAACACCTCAACAAAAGTGCAGCGCTGAGTGCAAAACCGACCGATCAACCAATCAATTAGATGAAGATTAGCTTTAATTTCAGTCATCCAAGATTTTCTTTTTTGTTAAATGCTACCCTAATTAATCCATTAGACGCCAATTATTTTTGATACTTTTCATGATTCTTTCCTCCTCTATGACAGTAAACTAAATATCTTTGAGTTGTGGATCTAACAATTCATTTGAGGATGTCATCTTGGGTTTTAGGAAACACTTTCCACCATTTTCCAATGTTTTATACACTTAACAAGTAATTGATTAATCTTCCGATTAGTCAACAGTGAAAATAAACTTTAGTTGCAGCTCTACTTTGAAGAGAACACATATATAATGGCTTAATTTCCTTATCTGAGAGCAAAGCAAAGTAGTGAAAATATTCTAAATGATCTAAAACAAGATGACTTTAATGATTCCCTTTCATTAAATAACATTACATTACATGTCATTTAGCAGACGCTTTTGTCCAAAGCGACTTACAATAAGTGCATTCAACCTGATGGTACTAGACACAGATCATAGGAATCAAGTAAGTAATCTTTTAAATAACACATCCATCTGTACAACAACAACAACAACAGGGCGGAGCTCTGTTCTCATGTTTACATCCTGTTCCAGGTCGAGTCATCCTGCAGGAGCAGCCCTGGTGCAAAGCAAATATTATTTGCATGCACTTTTAATGGCTTGTTTTTTTTCCAGAATAGGCTTCTGTATGGGCGGTGTCTGCCACTACAGGCAAGAAAATGACTTTACCAAACCACAGCTAAGCATATTGTGTGAATCAACTGTCAGGATGTTAGAATTCAACCTGCCTGGAGCTAAAGAAAATAAAAAATAAAGTTTAAAGAGACACTTGATGGATGATAGCTGCTTGTACACGGTTGTTAACATCATTCTTAAGTGTGTTGTGTATGATGAATTACAGACAGGCAGGTTTGTGCTCAGGCATAAAGCTTGTATGCTGTTTGAAATGACCCAGGGTTCAGTCAGGCTATGTGTTAGATGTGCAAACAAAGCCCAAGGCTGAGAACATGACTTCTAGTTAACTGATTCAAGACCACTCCTCCTCCACCTCTCCACTCCATCCCAACAAAGAACAATTCACTCATTAACTTCACCTGACCACGTGCAGTCAGTGTTCAGGGGGATGGAAATTATCAGCTTCAGTATGCCACATTTTAAATGTTTTTTGTGTAAAATCTGCCCTTCCTATGTCGCACACAGTGTTGTAATTCTACTAGACCTGAAATCATTTTTCAAGCAATTAAATAGCAGATCAACTGAAAAATATTTGTCAACCATTCTGGTGATTTGTTATTTATTTGATTCGCTCTCTAAGCAAAAATAACAAACGATATTAAGATTTTTTTTGTTTTATATCATTGTGAATGTAATATCTTTGGGTTTCTGGAGTTGTACAAAAATTGGCATTTTTCACAGTTTCCCGACACTGCACAGGCTAAATAATTAATACTGATGGATAAACTATGATGGATGAACTCACATATGTATTTTACAGGCTGATTAGATTTCCCCATCTGTAGGGCCACTTTTTCGTTGTTGAAATTTCAGTATTTCAGGTAGAGGTGAGGGGATAGTTTCAAATAACATGTATGCCTGCATGTTTGAAAATGAAATGCACATACAGTATCGGAGCACTTAAATGTTTAAATAAAATATGAAAAAAGACCTTATTTTGGTTTTTCGTAGAAACAGGGTTCGAGGAAAGTTTTTACTTGTAATAATACTACACTGGTACAAGTAGCATACAGTATTAGCATTAGCAGTATACTTCAATTACCTAAAGTAGAAGCACTCATTATGCAGAATAGCCTATTTCAGCATGATATATACAGTATTATACTATTGGATTATAAACAGTGATGCATTAATGTGTTGTTATTAACAACTAAAGGTACATTTGTTTGGATAAATAAAGTGATAATAACCAAGTAGCTCATGAGAGTTTAATAAAAAGAGCTAATATCTAGCCATTTTCAATGGTTTTCTTGATAATAACCTAAATCATTGTCAAAAAAATCATGGAAAATGTCTAGATATCAGCTCTTAAATTAAACTCCTATGAGCTTTTTTTGTTGTTATCATTATATTTGTCCAAACAAATGTACCTTTAGTTGTACCAGGCATTAAAATGAACAAGAAACTGGAGAAAACAATGGTGATCTAATATTTTTTCCATGACTGTATAATAATACATCTTAATTGATTTGTATTTAAAAATCTAAAACTTTTAAGTAACTAATGTTGTACTTCAGTACAGTTCTCGAGTCAATATATTTAGTTACTGATATACACATACATGAATCTCGTCTTGTTTATTTTGTGTGAATAGCCATATGGCATTATGAGCAACAGGTGACACATCTCACATGACATTACATGCATTACACAGACATGCATTGGTTCCTTTTCATTTATAAAGTCTTGACATCTAACATGCCACCAAACCTCAGCACTTTATTAGACTGGTCACATAGTATTTATCCAACAAACTCTAGTGATTAATGCTTAATGCTCAATGTTCCTCAGACAAATACTGAATTTGGAAAAACTGCTTTCAGTTTTTCTGCTGCATCTACCTGGAACATCTGACAACACTCACTCAACACAATTATAACTATGGGCCAGTTTAAAACTATGATAACCAAAAACTGCCTTTCACTGCAACTGTTTTTAATGTTTTTGCATGTGTTTTAGTCTGTGCTGTTTTGTGTTTTCCCTGTACTCCCGACAGCATTGTAAATGAGGGGTTGCCCTCAATGATTCCTCGAGAAATAAATAAAGGATAAATGGAAAAAATCTCCATTATCAGTGTAAAACTGCCTTACATTTTGGCTAACATATATATTTTTAAAAGGTTTAAAGTGGTTTTTATCATACCTTTCATCTTTATTTACAGAGGCACCATTTAAAAAAACAAACAAACAAGCATATAACTAACTTATTTTGTATAGTACACTGAAAAAAAATATTTTTTGGCCCTGTAATTATTATTTCAATCATCTATATAAATTCTACAAAGAAATAGGAATTCAGTGCTTTTACTTTAAAATAGCAGTTTTTCATGTAGTGCATTACTTAGTGATTTTTGTTATTATGTGTCCTCAGTTTTCTATGTAAATTGAATCACTCGTTCCAACTAATATTCACTAAACCAGTTCATTGGCTTCATTAGTTGATATTTCCAAGTAAAATGTAATTGAGGAACATCAGTGAATCTACAATTTACTTGTGTATTTTCATTTTTATTTTTTTTAAAGTGGTTATATAAAATAAATATTACTTAGAAACAGCCTGAGTAAAGATTACAAACACTTTCTGTGTGGAAAAACTTGCCTAGCTTTTTTTTTTTTTTCAGCGTATGATGAAGTTATTGTGCTGTTTTTCAAAGCGGGCACGCGCCATATGGCTGACATCACCACTGTCACCTGTTCACCTGTTGCTGTGAATAACCGTCGAAGTTAAGCTAACAACGCTTTAATAACGGCCCAAAAAACACTTTTAACCCTCTTAAAAGTTCACTTAGAGCGTTATTTTTTCATTTATGGAAGCCAGAAGGAGTTAGAAATTGTTGTTTCGACCTACCTGTTGCGCTAAGCGAAGGTGTGGCACTTTGCCCTAGGTATCAAAAATGCACGGATAACTTCAGTTGTCATTTAAGTTGCCTCTCTTTCCGGTCCTTTATAGTGAGTAGAAATTAGAAATAGAGGTGTAAAAGTAGAGGCTCCATTGAACATCTTCAGCTGGATATGACTTCCTTCATTTGGTGTGAGTTGTTGTGGAGAAGAGTGTCCCCCCCTCGGTGACTCCACGGTCCCATGTCTCCTGTTTGAACAGCCGTCTGATGGTTAGTTAGCCTGGGAAACAAGTGGACCACTGTCAAACTACAAACAGCGAACTACAACTGCTTCCTGTCTAAACTTTCAAAATAAAACTTCTGAACCATAACAAACGCCACATAGCGTGTAACCGTTGTGTTGTCTTATCGTCTCCCTGTTAAAATAATCGCCTAGCTCAATTTTTCAAGTTTTGCAGGAAACACAAAAAACTTCACCAAAAGTGTAACATATGACATTTATTGATCATTTCACTCAAAAAGGATGCAACAAAGGATGGCTATTGGCATAATGGGACACTTTTTGCAATTTTGACTTTGTTATATTTTTGTAAATTTCAAAATATTTTATGTAATTTCAGTCACATGACACCCATGGTAGACCAATAGTAAAGGTTTTGATGACTATATTTACTTTAAGCAGGAAATAAAGCAGCCAAACCTTAAGTGTCCCATATTACCAAGTGTCCCACATTACCCGAATCCATCCATAGTAATAACACTGTGTGTAAATTATGTAACTTAAGAGAAATAAATGACTTAGGCAATTTTTTGAACATGCCTTTGTGACTTAAGAACTGTATTTAAGTTTAGAAAAAGTTGTAAAATAACCTGTTATTGTGTAATAAAATGAACTACTACCTACTTGACCACTACAACTGCAAGTTTGGTGTCTTGTAAACCCATGATGGTGAAAAATAAAGAAATGAATCAGTTATTGTTCAATACTGATCAATTATAGTTTAGTAAACTGTGCTGACTTGGATAGACCTACATTCTATTACTGCAAGCACATTTCCTCAAGTAGCCTGTTTTATTTAAGTATAATTTTGAGGTACTTATTCTTTGAGTATTTCTATTTTATACTACCCTATACTTCAACCCCACTACAAGAAGACAAATAATATACTTTTTACTCCACTACATTCATTTGAGTTACTTTGCAGATTGGCAGATCATTTTTTTTTTTTTTTTGTCAGGACTAATGTGGATCCAAAATAGAAATAAAATAAAATAAAATAAAAATGTACACATGAATAGAAATCACTCATTAAATCCAACAAACCAAAATTTACAATTGGTACTTTAAGTATTATTTGATGCTTTTGATGGATCTGATGGATGTTTACTTGTAAACAGAATTTTGACACTGTTGTGTTTCACTTTAGTAAAAAAAGTCTGAGTATCTCTTCCTCCACTGCTTCGTTGTTATCGTGAAGTAAAATTATTTTGAGACGAATGTAAATCTAAATAATTTAAATTCACATTAGCACAGATGAATCTGAGGGGTCACAAAGTGATTAAAGCGATAATACAGAAAAAACACTACATAACAATTTTTCTTTTTCGTGACGTATTTTCATATATTTTCATTTGTTTTTGGTGAAATACTCTAATTTCATATCCTCAAGTCTCTGAAAAACCTTCAAATGCAACAATTTGAGACAGAAATAAAAAGAAAAACATTATTAAGTTGAACTGCTAACAAATCACGTCCAACTAATGGAGCCATAACCTGAGAAGAGAGATCACATCACAGGATCCAGTTTCACACTAATGAAGGTTATATGAGAATCGTTTTTCTTAACAAGCAGCACGCCCTAATTGAATTTAAATTACACTGGTGAATGTCTGCCTAATAGTAATTTCCAGCTGGGGTCATAATTTATTCACAGTACACCATCAAGACGCCCCATGAGGTTTTAATACACTTCATTTCCTGTTGTTTTCTGTAAAACTGTGTCGAGCTTGACTGAGCTAAACCTGACCTGCCTCTTCACAGTTGATCATATGACTTGGATGCGATTAGAGTGGAATCACCCCTTTAACACTTGCTACACACTTAACGTAACTTGGCTTCAGCCCAGAAAAGGAGAGAAAAAAACATAAGTCTGATCCAACATTTACACTGAAAAATGTGCAAAACAAATCCCATATTATAGTAAAAAATTCCCTTTTTTAATGAAAGTAGAATTCCACTGTGTTTATCATACTATATTGTAATGTAATGCACTTTTATCCAGTTTTTTTCTATCTGAAATACCCATCAAATTTTAAGACACTAACCGAATTAAGAAAATATTTGACATGTTAATGTCTCTTCTATCTTAAGACCCATTTTTATTCCCTGGCTTTTTAACTTTGCGTGAATTTTGTGGTCCTCTGTGTCTTTTATTTATTTTACTCCTTTTAACTACGTCTTTTATTTATTTTACTATGTTAATCTGTTTGATTGTATTGTTTTATTCATAGCATCATTTTAGATTTATACTTTATTATTTACTGCCGATTGTTATATTGAAATGTTTGTTTTATTGTTGATTCTATGTACAGAACTTTGGAGACGCTTTGGTTCTTTAAATGTGCTATAGAAAATAAAGTGGATTGGATTATTGAAAAAAAACCTTTATTCCATTTCAATGCATGTAAATGAATTTAGCAGGAAAGAGATGGGACTGTTGTGAATGACGTAACAAACAAATGACTCCCTGATGAAAACACACAACTGAAAAACCGGTTTGACTGTTTACGGATGCACAGACAAAGTTTAGCCCTGGAGGGGTCAGAAACTAAAATCCTGCTTTTGTATTGGGTGCTTAGTTACATGAATGATTTCCTAAAAACCAAGTTGAATTCTCTTTTAACTGTTTTAAACCTGAGCATCACCTTGTTTTTCTCTATGAACACTTTTCTACAGTTTTTGTGTGTGAGGATGACAGCATGAAGCATTTTCAGGCTTTTGGAGGGAAAAAGAAAATACCAAGAATATCATTGAAAAACACTGGAGATGTTTTTCCGCTCTGGCTGCGGTTGACAGGATGGCGGCTAACATTCTGGCGAAGACACAAAACATGACAACAATGTGACACGTCAAATGCAAAGTGGAGCCCTTCCAGACATTTTCAAAGATACGGCCAGTGGTGCCGCATAAATGTTCTCACTCTGCTGCTCTCTCATATTATTTTTGCTGCATTTTTCTTTTTGTGACCCAACTGAAAGACAGAAAGTTGCCAAAAGGTCTGATGAAACTCCCCATGAATAAAAAGTTTAATATTTTACATGGGGATTCAGAGGCTTGAATCTTTATCTTGGGTGTGCATGACCTCAGACTAAATCTTCATTTACGTCACATTTGTCATTTTAATGATTCATCACACCCAAAAAGCGATAACTTTGTTGTGAAACCTGGTTGAATATCCTCATTGTTGGGCGTCAGCAGTGACGCGTCAGTTGGCAGGAAAATAAATGGACTTTGGTTTGTATCGAGTCATTCCTGGACTGGTGCCTTGTCCAAAACCAAAACATTTCACTGTAATGATTAATTCCAATAAAACCCAAAGTCTGTGAGTGAGTAAAGGATGATACATTCATTGATAAAAATATTAGACCACTCTTGTTTTCTTAAGTTCCTTGTTCATTTTAATGCCTGGTACAACTAAAGGTACATTTGTTTGGACAAATATAATGACAAAAATAGCTTATAAGAGTTTAATTTAATAGCTGGTATCTAGCCATTTTCCATGGTTTTCTTGATAATGCTTTTGGTTGTTATCAAGAAAACCATGGCTGGATATCAGCTCTTAAATGACGTATATGTTTATGTAGGTTAACCTACCATGCAGTGTAAAAAATAACCCCACCTTTATCAGCTGAAACATTAACAACAACACATTAATGCATCAGTGTTTATAATCCAAAAGTATAATACTGTATATATCATGCTGAAATGGGCCATTCTGCATAATGATTGCTTCTACTTTTATGTAAAGTATACTGCTAATGCTAATACTGTATGCTACTTGTACCAGTGTAGTATTATCACAAGTAAAAAACAATCTTTCCTACATATGAAAAAACAAAATAAGGTATTTTTTCATATTTTATTTATACATTTAAGTGCTCCGATACTATATGTGCATTTCAACATGCAGGTATACATGTTATCTGAAACTACTCCCTCTACCCTACCCCCCATATAAAATGATATTTTTAACAAAAATAGCTCATTAGAGTTTAATTTAAGAGCTGATATCAAGCTATTTTCCAAGGTTTTCTTGATAATAACCAAAATCATTATCAAGAAAACCATAGAAAATGTCTAGATATCAGCTTGAATTGGAACCTTCGGATTAAGCATTTTGTGCCAGTGTCCATACCCCTCACAGTGTTTCATTTTCTCCTCTGTCCTGCGTGTTCGGATCAGAGTGGGCACTCTAATCTCTTCTCCTAACCTATCACAGGCAAACAGCAACATTTCTTATTTCCTACTGTTCACCTGAAATCAAAATAGAGCAAGGAAGCCTTCACATATCAGCGTCTCTCCTCCCAGCATGCTTCAGAGGAATTAGGTCAGGGCTTGTTGGTAGTTATCTTTCCAAACTGGGTTCTGTAGCATTGAGGCAATGGGGGTAAAATAAAAGAAGAAAAAAAAAAAGGGATAAAATGAGCGACCATTGTGTTTGTTATTGGATTTATTATAAGTCACCTCATGGACAAGAAATTGTACTTTTTAAAATGCAAATTTTGTCTTTGAGCAAGCTAAAATTGGTGTGATTTCCCCATGCAAACATCCCGTATTTGGCGAAAGGCTTTTAGTTAGTCAAACACGGGCTATTTAAACAACCACGAGGTTTCAGAGTGTGTTTTTTCCCGAGCTTATACTGTGCAGGCTTCTACTTAAATTTCAGCTGCCGGTGAGGTTAAAGTGTTTAGTCGTGGCTGGTTTATCTGGCCTGCCAGAGCGTAGAAAGAGGAGGGGGAAGGGGCAGAAATATGAGTGACTCATTGGCTTCCCCATTGCTGAAAATACAGGTTAAAAAACCCAAGGATGACAAAAGGAGGTGCCCTGGATTATAGAGTACACACAGCTGACAATGAAGAGGCTATTTTAGAGCTGAGTAAATAGACGGCAATGTCATACTGTACCTACTGTAGGACACACACACATAAACTGTGTGACCTGTGGAGACCTCCTGTTCAACAAACAAGTGGTGTAATTATATGCCTGTGTGGCGCTGCAGGTGGAATGTGCTAGCGATAGTCAAGCCCTTGTTGTCATAAGGACTGGAAGCAGCCCCAATAGCCAACAGACATGAGCTCACCATCATTACAATGAGAGGCGTGACCAAGCCCGTCACCGCTATGGACCTGATGTTGCCGTGGAGACAGGACACACACACACACACATATATATATACACACACACACACACAGATTGGCTTAGAGTGACACCACTGGGAAATTAAAATGGTAGCCCAAAGCAACAGGCTTTTTATTGGCCAATCACAGCTTGATCCTGGATGTGTTTGCCTTGCAAGTTTGTGTGTGTGTTTGGCGCAGGGCACCGTACAGGTGCACGGCACATGCATCGCCTAATTATAATGACAATGTCAGCGAGTGTTGGGGAAATATTCGCTACGCTTGTCTGGCACGCGGCATCAAGCGCCGAAGAGCAATTACTGGCCTATCAAATCATTTTACAGCTCTGTTGTATGTGTGTGAGGCTGTCAGCCCTGTCAGTGGTTTCTGACTCTGGGAAACTAAACAAAAAAGTGGCATGAATTACCTGTTTCGCAGCATGCTCGACTAAACATATAGCTGCCAGTACGTCGAAACCGGAGCCAATTAGAGGAGAGTTTGTTCACATCACTCACTGTCTGATGCTTTTATGTCTAAAAGAAGAAACATGATCGCTCTCACAAACTCTAATTACAGTAAAAAGCCTGAGGCGGGGGCAAGTGGAGGCAAAAAGTGAACCATTTTATTACATTAAAATGTTTCATACAAACGATGCATACACACTAGTTTCATATTGCTTCAGACATAAGTTTCTTTTCTGTTTGAATTCCAGTTAAACAACTCTGTAACAAAATGTACAACATTTATGAAAATATAAATCTCTAAACAGGTAAGTCAGTCCTGACAATACAAAGAATACAATAGAAACATTCATTATACCAGTATGTCAACTATGAGTTGCAAACATGTAAGTTATTAAAAGTCATTCAAGTCACTTAACATACAATAATACCGTTTACTGGCTTCCATATGGACACATTCAAATATACTCTTAAACTGGCATTCCAATATATTTTATAAGAGGACTCTTTTTAAACTTTTTAGCAAAGATAGCACATTGTCTCTATCATAAACATAATCACAGTAGAACACTGAAACAATTTGGTAACAATATAATTACAGTACAAGCCTCAAAAAACAAATTAGACAAGTCAACAAAATGAAACTATAATCGGGACTTTGGCAATTACATAATATATAATAATTTATTTTTTTCAATTGATAGAGAGGGAAATAAAGTATTTTAAAGCTTGATGCTTCTACCCGGTTTGAAATTATCAGAGGGCCATTATCTCAAAAGTTCAAAACTAGTAAACATACAATAAGATGGAATAGCCCTTAAAAAGTATATGTCAAAGTGTAAGTGTGTGGTTTTCAATCATGCCTGGCAGATGATTGGTCTCATCACAGCTCAAAATTGGGTTATTACAGACATGCTTAATAAAAGCGATCACGGTACCTGCAAGGTACAACCTCTTAGATGAACTCTTTGTCAGCAGATTGTCAGCAAACAAGATCTAAACAGCTTTTTATTTCAGCCTGCCGTGATTATACCAGAGTCTTATTTCTACGGGCTCACAGAAAGGTCAACAAATAGATTTAGAGCTTGTGAAATATGAAAAGATTTGTATTTGTAGAATTAATTTCAGAAGGTCAAAATAAAATTTGTGCAAAAATTACATATCAACTGTGAGGAACGTCAGAAGAAAACAGCTTTTGTGTAACAGATCCAAAGCAGAAAATACAGATAAGTGTAAAGAAAATAGTTGGGGGAAAGAAGTAATTTAAAGTGTAAATTTTGGTCATTATTCTGGCTGTAAAAGTTTTACACTTAATCAATTTAACAGTTTTCTGCTTTGAATCTGTTCAAAATAGGTGTTTTTCCCCCATGTCGACGTGATATATTTTGCTTTTTTAAAAATTATTCCAGTTATTTATTTATTTTATTTTGACAGTCTCAAGGTTTCTCTACAAGTACAATTTTTCCTACACATTCACAATCATGAATTTTCCATGCAACTTTTTTTCACAGGTTTTACAGAAGCTGATATACAACCAGTTATTATTTCTGAACATAATTTCACAAGCTCAAAATCTTCAGGTGTAAAAATGACTTACATTTCAACTTAATTTTCATATTAACACCAGGCATATGCATATATATATATATATATATATATATGTATATATATATATATATATATATATATATATACACATATATATATGACTGTAGTGTGTAGCCAGCAAGTACCTGGATGGCCTTGTGTGTTTTTGTAGGCAAATCCAATACCTATTTTAAGACAACTCAAGATCACTTTAAACAATTTACACAATATCTCATATGAATAAATCTAATAATTTCTCACAATAATTTCTCACTCATAAAGTGCTTCCACCTACTGTCTAAACCTCTAAATATATTCACATGGCCAAGTTGTTTCAGTGAAACAACAGGCTAATCACTTTGTCCTCCTCTACTGGAACATTTGAACAAACTCCACTAGACCTAAAGCAAGTACACTGTTTAAGGCGTGAATGTGTATGGTGCTATGCTACACTATGCTCAATAGTGGTGTTTCCCTTAAAACAAACAGCACACAAACTGATGGAACTGCAGGTAAATTCACACCAAATTTACGTAAACTGTTCCAAGAAATTTCTACAGCTATCATTACAAAGAGCAATGCCATCGATCTCTCGTGTTGTTGACTGGATCTCAGTACACTGATCGTTTAGATTTAACATCAATGCAAGTATTATGTAACTGTGTGTATACTGTGTTTACAAATTCCCTGCATTTTCATTAATCTTGTAATCTGCACATAAAGAACATTTTAATTTCCAGGCACTCACTTTGATTGCATTAAGCACAACATAACATTTTTAAGGAGTTGCACAAATTGCAGCAGCCAAAAAGGGATATGTACATATGTTCATAGTTCTTCCATTTTTTTTGTACAGTACCGACTGATGTTGATACAAACGTAAATCCACTCTTAAACATTATGGCTTAATGTGCACAATGTAAATAAAGATAGTGTACAATGAAAGTGGCTAAGATCACTGGAATGGCTTTGAAAATGTTTGACCAAGACATTTGAATAATAACTTTGTTCTTCAAATGCAAAAAGGACACATAATGGCAAACTAATACCTCACAGAATTTACATTTGTCTTCTTTTCAAAAACATAGCATTTTTCTAACAGTCTTCGTGTGTAAAACAAAGAGGAACTGTATCATAAGTTGGAAGTAATTAATACATAATTTGAGTGCAGCGTTAAAAACGGTCGGCCCATTAACTACCCAGAGGGCTGACATCTGCAGCTGAATCACGTGGCTGTAAACAAGAATCAACTGCAACCCCAGAGATTCTAAACTCCGTCACCTATCTCCACCTGCCTGTCCTAACTCCACCCGCTTCTCTGATCTCCGTCCTTCACTGCAGCAGTTCAGTCTTTTTTGTAGGCGTGGTCGACTCACCCTCACCAGAGTCAGACACATTGATGGGGCTGTCCCTGGAGAAGACCTCGGTTGACTCCCTCCAAACGCAGTCGGCGACGGTCTTAAAGGAATGGTTGCCACACTTGGGCCGCACCTTCTGCGAGGCATTGTTGACAATCTGTCGGCTGTTGGAGGTGGCTATCTTTATCTTGAGGGCTGCATCAACACGGTCCACTACTGTGTATGTGCCGATGCTGCCGTCCTCGAAGCCAATGATGATGTTTAGCGCTCGCTGGGAGAGAGACAGGAAGGTGGGCGTCTTGTAAAGGGAGCATGTGCCGATGCTCTTACCATCAGCAAGGCGCATCACGATCAGATTGGACACAACACCGGCATCGTCGTCTTCATCGCAGTTCCGGAAACAGACATAGACAAGATAACGTCCATCTCTTGATAATTTCTGACGCCAAATTATGCCAGCAGCATGGACGAGCCTCAGCTTCCCACTGTGAAGATCCAGGACATTAATATTCTCATCACCTTTTGAGACAATTCCTAGTTTTCCATTGGGCGAGATCTGGAAGTCTTCTAAATTTTTTAGGAAATTGGTTGGCAGCTGGACTCGCCTGCAAACGGACTCATCTGCCACACTCCAGATGAAGACGGTCTCTGTGGATGTGATGAAAACCACACAATCAGGGCAGTCAGGAATGAGCTTGAAGTTGACGATACTAATGCCGTCATCACAGACAAACTTCTTGGATACACTGCCCGACCACAGGCTGACCGCGAGGAGTTTGTTTTTGGAGGTTCCCACAAGGAAAGTGTTTGCTGTGGTGATCAGTGCATTCTGGAGGGTGACTAAAATGTTGCACACTTTGTGCCCGGTCCCGAGCCTCCAGACTCTGGAGGCGTTCTGCTCGCAGAGGGACACCACAAACTGGTCGTTGTGGGTGATTAGCAGCTGTGATATTCTCTGTCCATTGATGCGAAAGATGTTCTCTCCAGTGTTGGTTTGCCAGATGTACTGACTGGACTTGTCATCTGAAGTCACCATGAGATCCCCTGAGGAGGTCAGGACACAGTTCTCGACTATGCCCTCGTGCTTAAAGACCGTCTCAATAAAGCCAGTGCTGAAGTTCCACTTGTGGACAGCTTCTGAACCGTCCATGGTAAACACATAATCCTCTCTACCGGATAGCTGCAAGGTCTGGATCTTCTTGCCTGTTTTGTCAATGTTGGACATGGCCGTGATGATATCAATGTCCCAAACAGACAGAACTCCACTGCTGGCAACAGAAAGGAGTAGGTTGTGGTGGGCGGATTTAATGAGTTTGACAATGGCCCCTGAGATCTCAATCAGGCTGGCCATGCACTGACCACTGTCTCTCCTCCAGACAAAGATGGAGGAGGTGTTCTCCATGGAGGCCACAATGCTCTGTCCATTCTTGGAGAGAACGGCAGCCACAAAGCGTTCAGTGCGTTTGGCTTTGAACTTCTCCACCATTTTCCATACTTTTGTGTCCAGAACCTCGATACTTCTGGCCTTGCAAATGAGAATGGAGCGTTGGTCTTCAGATAGCTCAATGCCCACCACTTCACTGTCATCCCCTCTACAATCGTAATCCTCCATCAGACGTGGGTTGGTGACCTCTTTGGTGTTCCATACTGACAAACTGCCTTCATTGTCAACCATCACCATTTGGTTAAGGGTGTCCAGAACTAGAATGGACTTTACGAAACCCCCAGAAAACTCAGAGGTCACAGTGGCCAACTTGTCCCCGTTTCCCAGATGAAAGATGGATGCAGTGTTGAGGTACTGGCCACAGAAGGCATACATTCCATCTGGTGAGCACTGGACACAAGTCACCTCATACCAGCAATGGAACTGGTAGAGAGGCCAACCGTAGAGTAGGTCGATAACGTTGACTTCTTTACTAGCCTCAAGCCAAGCCAAAGCATGATGGGTGGACAAAGTAAAACCATTGATGAAGGCCACTCCACCAGTGACACCACCATGCTTGGACCCCTTGATTTCAACCTCAGATAAAAGGCAGGACTTGTGATTATCATAGATGAGCAGCGTGTTTTTGGTTGTGGCCACGACCAGATACTTTTCATCAGTGGTTAGCCTGATTCCAAGCACAACAGATCTGGCGGTGTCAATCTGTCTTTGAAGTTGTCTGCTCTCTACGTCCCAGGTGCTGACAGACCCATCTTCAAGGGCTACAAGGACTATGTTTGGGGCTAGAGTGGGCAAGATCTCCACAATCTGCATGTAGCTAGAGCACAAAGGGAGCCTCTCTGGACTGTAGGTGACGTCCATAGAGGAGTGGAGAGGCACAATGGAGCAGTACTTCGGGCCATCTTTGTCACACTCCAGGAGGAGGTGTCTGAGCTTGGGGAGCGAGGTGACAACTGGCAGAAGCCTTTGCTGCAGTTCTGCAGACAGCGATGCTGGGTTCTTCAGCACTTTTACTTTGATGCTACGGAGGGTGGTGGCCAAGAACTTCAGTTCTTTTTCTTGGGTGTAGCTGTAAGCTAGGTCAATGTCTGTTAAAGCCTTTTCAAACTGGCCAATCTTGATCATTGTGTACAGCCAGCTGAAGTTCATGATGACACCGAACATGAGGTCATCAGTGCGCCCACTCCTGGTCAGGTGGTACACCAGCTCTGTCATCTTCCTGTGGTTGACAAAGAATATGTCGGGCTCCAAAAGATTGCACTGGAACACCCAAGGCTGCTCTGGAGTCTGTCTGTCATAGGAGTACTTGTCAGAGGAGGCTTTCTCATGGGACTGCTGATGGTGGGGGTTTTTGTGATGAGATATATTAAGGGAAGTGAAATGGTTGTTATCATAAGTGAAGATCTTCTTTCGGCCTCCAGACCATGCCCCCAGGAAGTACTCAGCTAGGAGGCTGTGCATTTGATGGACGTCCTCCTCGTTGCTAAGATACAGCTTCTGGGCAATGAGATGCAGATGCCTGTTGGCCCAAACCATCAAGGTGACGTTGCGTACCTGCCGTTCCACCAGATAACCATCTAGCTCCTCTTTAAGCCTTGCAACCAAATCATAAGCAATCCTCAAGGGGTTTTTAAGGTATGTTGGCACAATGACATCACCAAGTACGATATTATCAAGGGAGAGAATATCTTCCAGCTCGACCTCAGTCAGGCCAGCCTTGGCCATGGTGATGTACCCTAATGCTCTGAAGACAAATCGTTGGCCTAACTTGTTCTCCACTGAGTAGAAAAGCTGTTCTATGCTTTCATGAACTGTGGAGCACAGGGACCTGTCATCCACATCTTTGTGAGACCTCCAATGAACTACTTCTCTGTAGATGAGGTTGACAAACATTGGCAATGTACACTTAGCAAGTGCCTCATTGACATAGATCTGTTGGCCTGAGGTGACTTTTCTTTTCACCCCAAGCAACTGCTGTTTTAATGTTTGGCTGCAGACCTTGCGGTCCCTCTGGATCATTTCCACATAATACCCCTCGTCGTGGATGAGCTGTCGAAGCTTCTGCAGGATGCCATGTTTATTGGGCAACGTTGAGACTACAATGCGGACTGTCCGAGGCAGATGTATGGGGAGCCACCACAGCTTGCGAACTTCATCGCTATCTGAGAGCTGCTCGAGGGCGTCCAGGACGATGACCAAGGGCCTGTGGAATGAAGCTTCCCCTAGAAGGTTGATCAGGAGCTCCTTCATCTCCTGGATCTTGTTAGGCAAAAAGTGAATCAGGCAGCGGTAGTTTATTGCAATCTGTTCACAAATGCTCTGGAGAAGGCTGCGTAAGTCCATGGAGAGGTGGCTCGAGCCAATAAAACGGACAACAACCACTGGGTCGGTTTCAGGGCCCATCTCTGTCTGCAGCCACGTGTAAGCCTGGAAAACAGCATTGAGAGACGATTGTTAGAATAAATAGAGTACACTTTTAATACAAAGTTTTAGGAAAGAATGGGGAACATTTTCAGACATTTGTTTATTTTTACTTTGACTAAAATGTTAATTTTGCTTGGTCTGGCCAGGAGAAACATGCACAAACAAGTAGAATAATCAAAGCACTACAGGGAGGGCAGAGTGATTTAATTAATTGTTATTCTCACAGTATGATGCAGGGCTCATTAGCACAGCAAGGAGGATAGGTTTCATACATTTTAACCTTATGATGTGCTTCACCAAATTCCAATAAACATTTATTAGACATAGAAATATGTGTACATCTTAGTAGTGTTCCTTTTTAATGCTCTCAATCATTCTCAAAGTAATTAATATACACATTTAATGAATGAATACTTTTTTTTCATTATGAGAAACATTATATGAATGAGCACTACTCTAATTTCTGAAGCTTCATTGATATTATAATTTCATTCATGAATTCATTAAATGGCCCAGCTGAGATTTCAGGAGACATTAAGATGTTATTTGACACTTTTAGGGCAATAGTGATGACGCATACTCCAATTTTAGCTGTGAGTATGTGTGAGAGACGGGAGAGAAAAAGAGACAGAATCTATCAGTAGACTGTACACGATTTTAAATGTTTTAGTTAGATGTGTGTGACTGAATTATAAAACTGTGACATTAAAGGCTATAAATTTGTGCAAAACTCATAAACATTCTGTCAGCCTGCTTGATTTTCATAGATCTATTTTTTTATGAATTTCAACTGTAGCTACAATATGTCACATGTGACATAATGGTGCATTGAATAAAGGAACAATGTTCCTGCAGAACAGGAGGGCAGGATCATAGAGCTTTGTGCTGGTTAAATATTCTCTAAACATAGCTTTTGTGAATTTGTATGCCAGTGCACAAGCCTAACATCCACCATTACAATCAGACATAAATGAAAGTCTACATAACTTTAATTAACCTGATTCTTACGTGCAGTAAATGCCAGCCATAATCATGGGCTCAAAATTTAGCAGAGTCTCTGAAGACTCGTTCCTGCATTGGCAATATTCTCTAACTGTGCCAAAGCAGCCATTGCACTGTTAGGAACCAATTACATACCACTCCATATTATGCTCTAATAGTCTATTTAACAACTAGTGTATTTTTTCATCTGGTATTATTCTTATCCTGCAACTGTGTGCAATTTGGCTGATGATATGAAAACATTTTTTGCAGCCTTAAACACCTGTAATCATCACAAAACACAACTGAAGCCGGAGGCTCCGAGTTACTGTGGTGAAGATTAAACCTCCAAGGAAAATATTTCATAATACCTATTGTTATTATTGTCCTTCTCTTTGTAATTGGCAATCCAATTTCCTAAACAAAAAAAAGTTGTAAAGGCATACTTTTTTAAGTTTAAGTTTTAGAGCATACTGCAACAGAGAAATATCACAGTGCAACAGAAAGCTCAGCCTCAGAGTCCCACAAATGTTTGATGACATTTTGACATGGATTCCTCCTGTCTGAGTGGACTGGTTTGAATTATATATCAAACACCAGATATAACTTCAGGGATGAATCCACAGATTGTGTGGCTAAACCTGTAGAAATAAGACGAAAAAGAGACTGTGTAATTCTGAAAGCTCCGGCAAAGGGTGAAAAGCACCCCTACTGCCGAGCAAACAGCGTCTCGTTACTCCTGTGCTATTGGCACGTATTTAAATGAGGTAATATGCATACATTTGCTGCAAAATTGGCCCTTTTCTATGCAAATGAACCTCATCGCAAAAACACTCCAATTCACAGACATCAGCGCTGATAGCCTCGCACAGTTACAGTGAAATTATCAGAGTTAGTGGTAACTGAGTGCATTTAAATGGGGTGTGTGCTCAAACTCATTTATTTTGTGATGCAGTGACAGTATGCAATGACAGTTGTGTCATTAAAAATGAAGAAATAAAGCGTCCCTGCATGTCTTAGTTAAAATATATTACAAAAAACTGAAAAAAGATTATTATATAAACAAATTACTTCTGCTCTCTCCCTCTTTTCCCAGATGCTGCTTACATTTTTCCCTTCCCTCTCTCTTAATTGCCTTCAGGAGGTTTGGATGAAAGTGGCACTTTGGCAAGCCCCTCCTGACAAGACCTCTGGCTCCGGCTGATTCTCACCCCTCACAAATAACGCATTGGCCTCGATAGCATTGATATTTTGCCACATGCATCATTGCAACCCGACACAAAAAAAGTGCAAATTGCACTCAGCTGCAAAACTTCATTGACATATTTGTGCTGTAAAATTATTAATGCAATATCTTATGTCATTCGGGGCTGCAAGTGATGCAGAATTCATTTGCAAATCAGTTTGTTCAATTTTTGCCCATTTTCTCACTTTTATTTATTTTATTACTTACTTACATTTACTTATCACAATGAGGTTCCTTGTTATTATTATACTAGCTTACAGTGAGTCAAAGGCCATTACTATGTGCACAAACTATACTTTCTTTCATTTCATAGATGCTGCAAACTGAAACAGGACATGATATATAATATGTATTATTACACAACAAAGGACGATTTGTCCATTTTTAACTCCTGAGTTTAAACATAAGCTGTCTTTGTTCTGTATTGTGTTACATGACAAACAAACCACAGCTCAGTCCACTCATGCGAGTGCAGGACCTGTGTTTTCTAGAAGATCCGGTGTGACCTGAGCTCAACTGTAACAACATGAATGCTCCAGGGGTCAGATGAATCAAACCAAACAGGTCTGGCGTGAATTACACCCTGTAGATTCGAGCGCAGAGTTGTGGCACAGTGGCCCCAGACCACTTTACCCTTTGAATTGTTTGGACAGCACTGCTCTTCTTTTCTATCTCGCCTACATCTAATAACATCTCTCTCTCCTGTAAACATCAAGGCCACATAGGATTTCAAACTATCATGTTTAAATCTTTCTTTTTGGTTGTTTTAACTTGCTATTAAATGCAGAAAGTAGAAAACTACAATTGTCATGCTACATCAAACATCTTCATTGAGTTATATCTTTTTAATATTTGATTATCTAGTCCTAAATGATATATGTTTGCAGTTTCCCATATAAAACTGTAGTTAATGTGGACTAGACAGCCCGACTCACATACTGCATGTGTATTAGTGCAATCAGGTTGTGATAAATCAGCTGTGTGGGCAGTAAAAGGCATAGTGAAAGTCATACAATCTTTTGAATCATTTGAATGAACTGCCTATTTGAGCCAAAAGAGGCCATTTCCTTTTAATAGTGAGAATTACTAGTTAACAATGAATGGGCACAACTGATATCTTTAAAAAAAAAATGAATTTCTTAAAACGTCTCTATTGGTTTAAGAAAGCAGATTTTCCTTTTCTCTGTTCAAACTTGTTTCCATTTGAGGAAACAACACAACTGCCAGTATGTTTGAAGGAAGCTTTTGAAGAATCCACCTGGCATCGAAAACAAGGCAGAACAAAGACGTTTATGGCACAAAAATGAGGGCAGACTCGAAGAAAACAGGTAAACTCCCCTGATGAAAACTAGACACATGGTCCTTGTGCACTGGGCTCATTTATTTGTAGCAGAATTAGCTAATGACTGTAGAAATAGTTCATTCCCACTGCTGAAGTTTAGGCTTTGATCATTGTTTTATTGCTGTTATTGTAGGCTACCATGTAAAATTAGTGGTTCCCAATCTTTTTGGTCTGATGCACACCAATAGGCCAGTCAGATGAACTCAGGTCCCCCTTAATCAATTCCCAATGAATGTTCCAAATGTATATAACACTACTCATTATTAAAAAGTGGATACCTTTCATTCTTTCATACAACTTAACTGTCAATATTTAGGTTGGTTTGGGAAGCAATTGGATTACTACTTGTGGGGAAGCTGATCGTTTCAGCCTTTTATCCAACCGCTTATCCGTTGCTTTAAGCTTAATATTTCAACCATTTATCCATTGATTTAAGCTAAATATTTCAACCATTTACCTGTGGCTTAAGCTAACTATTTCAACCACTTATCTGTTGCTTCAAGCTAACTATTTCAACCATTTATCCGTTGTTTTGAGCTAACTATTTTAACCAATTTATCCGTGGCTTTAAGCTAACTATTTCAACCATTTATCCGTTGTTTTGAGCTAACTATTTTAACCAATTTATCCGTGGCTTTAAGCTAACTATTTCAACCATTTATCTGTTTCTTTAAGTTATCTATTTCAACCCTTTATCTGTTGCTTTAAGCTAATTATTTCAACCATTTATCTGTTGCTTTAAGCTTACTATTTCAACCATTTATCCTTTACATTAAGCTAACTATTTCAGCTCTTTATCCGTGGCTTTTAACTAACTATTTCAGCCATTCAGCTATTACTTTAAGCAAACCATTTCACCTGCTTATCATTGCTTTAAGTTAACTATTTCAACCATTTATCTGTTGTTTTAAGTTAACTATTTCAACCATTTATCCGTTGCTTTAAGCTAACTATTTCAACCATTTATCCGTTGTTTTAGGCTAAATATTTCAGCCATTTAGGCAAGACTTTAAGCTAAATGTTTCAACTGCTTATCCGTTGCATTAAGCTAACTATTCCAACTGTTTATCCAAATACTTTTAGCCAACTATTTCAGTCAGCCATTCCTTTTATTTATTTCAACTGTTTGCCCTTTAGGCCTCATTTAAACTATTTATGAAAGAACCACAACCAGGACTTGTTTTTATCCACAGTCGCCAAACTCAACTAAAATAGCTTCTTTAATATGTGCAGATATTTTTATTCAAATAATAATAATTCTATGAAGTGCAATATATTTACTATATATAAATTTAGTGACCCTACACCTTTTCCATGTACCCCCAGGTGCAACAGAAGTACCCCTGATTGGGAATCACTGAACTATACAATGGATGATATGAATGGCGCGCCCAATAAATAAGTGCATCAATGTGATTTTTATAAGAAAGGTTGGACAGAAGGGATATATCTGTGGGTGTTTGCTGTGTGATCTTGGCTACGGTGTGATCTTAATGTAGCCGGGCAGCCAGACGGCACACAAAAAGCCAGAGAGTGAACAGACAATACGATGCATTTGCACAAACACGGAGCTACAAGCACTTTAAGAAACAAATGTACACAGTGTTTGCAGAAATCTCTACAGATGTTAACGCATAAACATCTAAAAAGCGAACCTGTGTACAGATGCATACAGTGCACTCAGGCACACACACACACACACACACACACACACACAGATGCACGCACAAGGCTTCACAGGAAATTAGAGACATGTGCATGGCAATGGACTGTCTTTTGGCAGACACACAGATGGTCAAGCAATCGTTTGATGAGAAGAGATGAACAGTTGCACGCCCCCTCATACTCTGTGCTACAAAGATGGACACATGCTCAGATCAGACAGACAGACCAGCAGAAGCGTGAACACACTGCGAGAGCCGGCCAAAGTGAGAGAGAAAGTGGGGAGGGGATCACACGAAATGAGAAAGATGACAGCATCATTTTAAAATATTCTCACTATGATGTCTCACCTGTTTGGCCACCTCAGACAGCAGCAGAGTCTTCCCAGTGCAAGGTCCCCCGTACACCACCAGAGGGCTCATTCTACTCCCCTTCGACGGCATAAGGTATTCTTGTACGTAATCCAAAGACTCGGTCTTGAACTCGTAGAGGGCTGCGTAGCTTTTACAGAGGGACGAGTGCTGCAGGATCTCATCATAGAGTGGGTCAGTCTCTGTGTCAAAGTTCTGCTGGACCGTGGCTTGGATGATATCCACCATGTCCTCATAGAACTGTTTACACAGACCCTCTACATAGTGGCTCTCCACTTCTTGGGAGTAGCCCAACTTCATGTCGCAGTGAGTGACTGAAGAATAGACACGGAGGTTGGAGGCAGCAACTACCGTTGGGATGAACTCGTCCCGTACCTTCAGAAGGCGTTCGTAGGCTTCTTGGTTGCGCATGATGCGATCGCCGCTTACCACGATGTCCATGTATCGGGTCATGTCTGGGATTTTGGCGAAACGGTCGAAGTTGGAGATCTTTCGAATGTAGCAGACACATTTCCTGAGAAAGGCAGGTGTTTGTTTCCCAAGGGCAAAGTCTAATTCATCCTCCAAGGCTGAAATGAGAGAAAAATACAACTTAGAAGTATTCTTCAGCCTATCTGATAATAACCTTTGAAAAGTAAGATTACAGCTTTGTGTTTGGTATATTCTAAAATGGCCAAATGCCGATAAGGACCACCTCTGGATTATAATGTACAACTTTCAAAGATAAATGTCTAACAGATGTAGGATTTAGATTTCTTTGAGGAGCAAAGCTGAGCAGATTTTAGAAGCCTTTAGCCTCCGATTAGATAGATTTCTCTTGAGCCTTATTTAAGGAAAAAAAAGTTGATAAAATCACATAAGCCAGCAGCACTGAACTGTATCACAGGCTCCCCAACGAAAAGCCGACTGACTGAAATTCTGCAAGCATCTCCTGTGTAGTTTAGCTCACATGGTAGCCTACTAATTAGGTTGGAGAGAGAGAAAAGTGTGAAAGGAAAGTTCCAGGAGACGGCACAACTTCCTCTGCATGGTACAATCAAGCCCCGCTTAAAGCCCAGTGTGCTCAATTAAAGTGCATAAAAACTGCAGATTCCTGACACTAAAGAGGTGCTCCCTTTTCATGTGAATTTATGAAACTTGCAAATACTTAATTAGCTTTGTATTATCCTTTATTTCCTCCATGGAAAAGGCTTCATACTGTGTCTGCTCTTTAAGAACAGAGACAGGCCTTTAAAGGACTTGTCATGATATTCTGACGGCATATTGCATCTCCCACAAAGACAGAAAAAAAAAACAAGAGATGTCTTGAAAGATAAGTTCAGTGCTGTCCAAACAATTCAGTAATAACTGGGTGAAACCCGTACGGAGTCTTTTACAGACAGGAGCTGATATTGAGCTTGTTGCACCAAACTTACAGGGTCAAAATAAATAGTGCGAGGAATTATTCAAGAGTTGCACCTTTTAGCTTTTGGTTTTATTACAGCACCATACCAATATCTGTTTGGTTTGTTTACTTGATTCTCTGTTTTGATGTTTGATCTTAATAGGAGAGCTCAGAGTGGTCCCGTTGGTGGACAATTATTAGTATTTTCTCGAGTCACATTGGAGGACAAATTGTGGTTTTATGACTTAAACCACATCCAGAAGAGTTACTCACAATTAGCCAGATAATCACTGAAAATACTGCATAATAACATTAAAGGGGACCTGTTATATCTTTCCTTGTTTTCTATCCGATATAAAATATTACAATGTTGAATGTTCATAATAGATGTGACCGAAGTTTAAGGTTAAAGCTGCTGATTTCTATCCGTTTCGAACGCTCCGCTTCTTATAGTTTATATTATCCTGGTTCGAACTAATGTAAAATTGTGAGAGAATTCCATATATGGTCATCAGCTCCAGGCACATTACTGCAGTGTTTACATTACATACACTGCTACATGCTAACGGTGAGGAAACCTGTCATCGTGGTTGCCAATGTTGGTATTTTCTCCTCAATTTTGGATCACATTCCTGCTGGAAAATGTTTGATTGTGTAAATTTTGGTTGAGAAGCTTTTATGTGTAATTTTTTTAACCGCTAGTAACTGCAGCTGCTAACCTCAGTTTAAATCATTCCATTGCTATATGTAGCTACATGCTAACATCAGGGAAACTTGATGTTGTTTTTTACTCCCCAATTTTGGATCACATCCTGCTGGAACATGTACGATTGTGTAGTTTTTAGTTTAGAAATGTTATTGGTGATTTTTCACAATAAGGTGCTGCTATACTATATTAAAGTCATTCCTCTCGTCGCAATGATGGACAGGACAGAGATGCCAAGAGCATAGACCAATCAGAGCAGACAGGATAAATAAAAGGAGCAGTGTTGTTTGTTTTTTTATGTAATGTAAAAATGTTCTTGTGGAAACCCAAAATAAAAGCATGAACCTTAAAATTAACATGTCATGTCCCCCTTAAAAACATTACTAAAAAGTGGGAATGTGGTCTTGAAAAGTCACTTGTCAAAAAAAGTAAAAAAAAGAAAAAGTTCCTGTTTTTATCTGTCATTGCAACACACTGTTTGGATTAATCACCCAGAGGTGAAAATACAGTGTGATCGATCAATCACTGTCAGCTGCTGAGCTGAGTCTGACAGATCCTGATTGCATCTCATCTCTTGTTACCAATTTAGTGACAAGATGACGTTCTACAAAAAAGCCCTACCTATTAAATATATGGCCTTTGACACTTGATACCTTCCCCCTGAAGGTTAATGTAATATATGTTTTTTTAAAGAAATAATTTTTCCTCATTCATTGTGTCACCAGAAGGTTTTTTATTCCAGACTAGGCAGTTCTGCCTCTGCTTTAAAAACCTGTGGGAAAGCCCATTACGACTACCACACATACTGTTTGGAATAAATTAATTAACTAATTGTTTAGCTCAAGAAATACTTGTTACAATTCAGCATGTATGACCCAACATGAAAAAAGGTAAATAGCAGAAGTTGAATCAATTATATAATTTGCATTCCGAGCTTTATATTTGTGTCATCAATAAAAGGTCACATAATAATTATTTTTATAAGATAATGTTATGACAAAGTGCCATGCGTATGCATTTTCACATAACTTTCTGAACATTTTCACATAACTTTATAAACATTTTCACATAACTTCATATCTCTTTCACATAATTTTATATCATTTTCATGTGAACACAATCCGCCCTTTTCATCCTGTAAGATAACAGGTCACAGTTGCTTCTTCTTGTTCTTGCGCAGAATGCCTGCTATCTCAAGTCCTCAAGGTCGTAAGACTGTGCCTCCTTCCCAACACACACACATGTATTGTAACTCTATAAAAACTGTTAGCTCCCTTTGTCTGCAGATTCACTCTGTGCAGACTTTTTTGACTGTACCTTGTGCTCTCCTAATTGCAACTGGAATAAACCTTTTTTGCTTATACTCAGTGATCTTTCCTCCTTATAACGATTTTTGCCACTACAATAATTTCAAAACACCCAATAAAAAAAACCCCAGGAGCAGAAGTAAGCTTCCCATTGGACAGTAAAGTTTGTTCGAACTTGAAAGGAAGTTATCAAAAGATGTGACTTGAAAAGATAAAGAAGAAGAAGAAGAAGAAGAGAAAGTCGACCTTAAACTAACCAGAGCAAAGGAATTTCTTGGCCTGAGCGCTCTTCATGGTCCCCTTCTCCTGAAGCTGCAGCACCGCCGTTCGGAAGATCCTCTTGATCTCCTCCGACACATTCCTCCAGGCTTTGTCATTCTTGGTCTTGGCGGCGCTGCTTGACTCCATCTAGGCGGGACAGGGGGCAGGGAGAGGACAGTCTGACTCTACAGTTTAGACAGAGGACTCTCATCATGGACTGAGGGCATGTGGTTACTCATGTTTTCTTAAGTACTGTGCAGAAATGCACTGTAACAGAGGGAATATTGTTCTGTGTTTAATGTGAGAATCTTTCTTTTGGAGCTAGTGCTTTATCAGAACCTGGGAGTGTTGACTACAAGCCTAAAAGCAGCATCAACTGTGCTGTAACTGTCGAGGATTTGTTGCCTCAACGTATTCAATTAGCAGCTGGCTAGTTCGCTAACTAACTAGCTAGCTCTATGTTTTCATGCTACATTGGTTACAGAAATTAGGCCGAACAAAGTTATCAATCTTCTGGTGACAGCAATGTGCTTTCCTATGCTGTGGAAAGAGTGTGTGGATAAAGCATTATGTTGGAAAATCTTACTTACTAGGGACTGGCTAGTAAGCTAGGAACCATTAGCATGGTGGACTTTGGTAAGCTAAATAGCCAGCAAGTAATTAAATAAAATGTCAAAACTTTGAGCTTCAAACAAAACATGTTCACTGCAAAAAAAGGGGATCTAAAAACAAGATAAAACACTAAATCTGAGGGAAATTATCTTGCTGCATGGACAGATAATTTCACTTGACAAGATTTCTTAAATTAAGATTGTTAAATCTAGAAATAAGCATGTTGAATGCTTAAAATAAAAAATTTAATCTTAAAACAAGCTCAATTATGTAACACTTCTAAATCTAAAGTTTTTTAAAATCTTGGTAAGAAACAAATAATTTGCAGTGCACTCTGCTCAGGCCAGTTCATCGCTGCTTGCAGCTTGCAAGTGTTGATTTTAAGCTTTTAAACTAACATGCTTTTTTCTAGATTTAATAATCTAAATTTAAGAAATCTTGTCAAGTGAAATTATCTGTCCATGCAGCAAAATAATTTCCCTCAGATTTAGTGTTTTTGTCTTGTTTTTAGACACACCTTTTTTGCAGTGTTGCTATCACCAAATGAGTGACAACGTCCTTTGAGATTATCATTATATCAGTGGCATAAAATGGTCTTAAAATTACAATAATATAATTATATTATGTATTAAAGCAGCCTAGTTATATGACAGAACACTTTTATGCTTGCTTTTATGTTGACATATTCATTTAGTTAGCTACCTAGCTCTATGCTTTCATGCTATTACTGATAACAAAAAATAGCCTTATGGCCTTAAAGGAAACTACTTCTCTGGAAGAAGAGCATCTGGCAGCTTGAGAGGCAGACAAGCTAGCTAGCCTACTAGCCAGTTGCTATAAATATGTTGAGGCAACCAGGATTAGTCAATCACAGAACAGTGAAGGCTTTTTATATGGAAGTTGACATTGTTTTATCCAAAGTGTGTTAGACAGTAGACAGTAGAGGCGAACTGGCAATTTCTTCACTGGTATGATTGATTTTTGAGTGATTTTGTTTGTTTGGGGATTTAAGAGATTGATTTCAAAAGAATAAAAACTTTCATATCTGATTGTTTTTAGCATTCTCTAAGTGTTCAAGACCTACACTGGCTAACAATTCACAGTTTAAATGACTTAAAATGAACTCATGGCAACATTATCATGCTACTCACCCACATATTTTCTATAAGTTCTGGGTAAGATAAGAAGGAGCTTAACAGTTTTATATAAAATTAACTGTGCTGACAAAATTGTTTTCAAATGACTTTCAAGGGGTCATTTGCACGTTTACTAAAACTTGTTTTTGAAATTCAATATTTTATCTTCAAAAGCGCTCAAGAGCTGCCTGAGACGAAACTCTGCTCACAAGTTCAAAACAAAGCTGCTTTTCTTTTCTGTATGTGCATATAAAATATGTTCCTCAAGGAGAATTTAATTCATGAACCACAGAGCTCAAGGACAAGAATCCATTATCAGCACTTCTCATCCCATCTTTGTGGTAACAAGTTAGCCGTACTCACAGAGTTCTGGTAGTTCTTAAGCATTTGGGCTTTGGGTTTGAGGTAGTATGCGGGTGGCACAGAGTTTTCATCCCTGCAGTACCACTCTTCCAAGATGTGTGTGTCTAGCCCCGCCTCCACAGCTGCGTCCAAGATCATCTCAAACTCCGCTGATTCAACCTCCCCCGGCACTCGGATGCTGCCGTACTTTTCCCCTACCAGACCCTGAAGGGGGAAGGAAGGAAAGGGAGATAGAGGACAGGGGAGGTGAAAGAGAGAGAGAGAGAGGGACAGGAAATGTGTATAATCAGGATCCTTCAAAGTGTTTTAGGGCTTTATTTTTTGGATCAGTGGCGCAGGGTGAATACTCGAGTCAATGATGCACACAGTGTGGTTTATTTAAGGCAATTCCAGAGCCACAGGCGCAACTGTGGTGCAGTTGGGACATCCACCAGCCAATTTGTGACATCAGGGATGTAGCTGCCACCATGATCCCTCCTCTGTGTGCACCATGGCGCATACTGATAGCTCTATCTTGGATGGAAATTGCTTTGCACCACAGCCACATATGTACAGTGTAATGAGAAAATGTTGCACCCTTCTTCCCACATAGAAACATTCATGTTTGAAAATAACAAACGTGCGAAAGTGAGAAAAAAAGACTGCTTGTTTGAGGAAAATCCTGCCTCGCCATACGCCACACATTTTCACATAAATATTATAACATAAAGATATGTAAACAGCAGAAAATAGCATGTTTTTGAGGGAAGAGGTTTCTAAGGATAAGATCTAAATTCTTAAGAGACCTTAACTTGGAAAATGCCATTGTTACTGTTTTAGTTTTCTAACACACAAGATATGTAGGGTCCGGTGATTGGATGAATATATCGGCTGTTAGCTGAACATAGGGGTGGGCAACATATCTAAAATATTCTACCATTGTCGATATAATGTTATGTTAGGGTGCTGTACACATACAGTCATGGAAAAAATATTAGACCACTCTTTTACTTCAAATTCTTGTTAAATTCTATACTTCAAATATTTTAATGCCTGGTACAACTAAAGGTACATTTGTTTGGACGAATATAATGATAACAACAAAAATAGCTGATAAGAGTTTTATTTAAGAGCTGATATCTAGACATTTTCCATGGTTTTCTTGGTAATAACCAAAATCATGATCAAGAAAACCATGGGAAACGTCTAGATATCAGCTCTTAAATTAAACTCTTATGAACTACTTTTGTTGTTATCATTATATTTGTCCCAACAAATGTACCTTTAGTTGTACTGTGCAAGAATCACTGTAGAATAGCAACAGCAATAGAAAAAGTTTATTTATTTATTTTTATTTATGCTTTATTTATTTATTTTGTTCCTTTCATGAAGGTGAATATTTGTCTGCCCCCTACTTGAACAATAAAATAAAAAAAAGATGGTCTGACATCACATACAATTGATTTTCAGTAGCCTACACCAACAAAACTTAACATAACAAAACACTTAAAACAACAAAAACAAACAAACAAGACAAAAAACAAACAAAACCCATACAAGTACATGTTTACATCTCAAAATTTAAAATTTAAACATTTCTACACATTTCTACTGTCAACCGGTATACAAAGTCCTATCGCCCAACCCTAGAAGCGTACATGGCCACTCAATGTGAAGCTGATAGAGATAAACAGGTATAAGAAAATATGCCATCTTTTTGGGATTTTGCAAGTTTTTTATTGACTTAAAAAACAAAAACATGATGTAAATTCAGAATCAATTAATATGCAAACAAGGTTACAAATCTGACCAAACATTTACTGCAGACTTCCAGTCGTTATTTGGTGATATGGGTACATTTTTGCAAGGTTTAAAGCACTGAGGTTCACTACTAATCCCTGCACATAATTCATTGATTTCAGTAAGAAAAAACAGATTAGTTCTGCTGCTGCACAGCTAATTTTTGAATGACACTCTGTTATGTAAAATACACAGCCTGGGCCAAATTTTCTTAATGCTCAGTAAACAGTAGTATTAAGGGGAATGAGCAGATTTGCTTTATATACAGAACAGATGGGACTGTTTTAAATCAAAGGAAATTAGTGCATTAATTAAAGGGAAGAATGTAGGTTTGTGAGGATCTAAGGCTGTGAAATTGGATTTAATTGTGCTTCTGTGTTGTGAGTTAATATTATTATTGTCACGACCAATGACATCATCATCTGCTTTATACACCGCAGCCAATACAGACAATCGCTCTTCACGATCTTTTCAGTCAGAAACTGGAACACTCAACACAGTGGCTGCATAATTAGGCATCATCAAATTAAATAGTGGCCTTTTCATCCCACTATTATCTCCCACTCCACATGGCATATCTACTGTAAGCTCCAATGAGTCTCCATTATTTCCCTCGGCATCTACGCGCATGCTTTTGAGTGACAGCCGATTCAATACCGTCGGAAAATGATCGGGGCCATTTCCTGCCTCGATCCCCGATGTGCTCTATCAGTCACATTCGAGGACAATGGGAGCATAAAAGAGTCACTGGAATCCCTGCGCTCCATGACCAGCTGATCTTTACTCCATGTGTCGTAATTCACATGCAGCTGAGGCCTCGGGGGCGAAGACGCAGAGCGAACGAGGGGACAAGCCGAATGACTGTGAGCTCCGATGAGCAGGAAAACCACGTTGGTGCGCTCACGGCAATGACGCTTCAAAGCCATTCCATGTTGGACTCCTCGTTTCTTTGGCATTCGCAGTGGGAACAGATGCAGAGAACAAGCAGGATCAGATGATGGCATGTGGCACGGTCTGTAGGACGGCCTACTCTCAAAACCCACAAATGCCCGCGGCGGATTCAATTACATTCATACAGTTTTATAGCCACCAATTTGACAGCAAAGGTTCATTTTTGCAGCTTCTTTTGGATTCCATGTGCAGTATCAGTTGGTTTGGAGGAGGAGGTGTCACTTTTCAGGTTGGGTAGTGCATTTTTGGATCCAAAATCATCACTGGCTGTATATAAATACCTAGCTGACCCACTTATCCAGTGAAATGGTACATTAAATGCATGTATCCTGCACCAATGGGCATAAAAGATATTGTCGAAAATATTGAAAAATCCCCAGAAAATAAAGTAGGAAGGATACAAAGTAAATGACACCAGATGCTGGTAAATAATCCTCCTGTGACTTGAATATTCAAGAAGCCTCCAAAGAAAATAGTGCTAATTTAAGTGCAGAACATGAGCCAAGCATGTCTGTAAGACATAAAAATACACAAGCAGCAAACAGAGGAAGAAAGGAAAAGGGATTCCCTCTTGTGTGCAAGTCTCTGTGCTCTCTTCCTGCCAAAACAACGAGCTAAATAGATAATTAGGGCACGGGGCTCACTATCTTCAGCGGTGACTGACAGGGAAGGTCATGAGCTATATTCAAGCCCAAATTGTTTCAAGTGACAGGTGCATGTTTTAAAGACAAAATTAACTGCATAAATTTGCTCTAAAAAGATCATTTTCACTTTTGCATGTGAAACCAATGAACAACAAGAGATTCTCAATGGAGAAGTGTGATCCAAGCAGGTTTTTTGGTGTTATTTTTTAAGGAAACTGTCATTATGAGTAAGTGTTTGGTATTCAACTTAAGCCCACTTAGCTACCCTTAGCTGCTGATGCTACACCTGTCAAGCGTTTTGTTCTGGCACAGAAGCAGTGATTACATCTGCAAATGTCCCTCTCAAAAATCTTTTCAAAATGTTTTAAAAGGCAGTAATAACAACCAGATTTGATCAATTGTAACTAGCTAACTTTCAACTTCCTCCATGAGTTGATTGAAAATGGCATCTTGAGCTAACCCATCAATGTTCTAACTGATTTGTTTTAAAACTGACAGCAGTGGAGGGTTGGGTAAGGATGGGATTCATTATAATATATTGCAAACAGGTGCCAGCTTCCCAGTCTGAGCAGTGAAGCAAACCTGGAACTGCCTTAAGCCTGCATCCTTTCAAAAATCCAACAGGGGTCGCCAACAGTGGTTGCAGAAGAACTCCGGTCCTATCTATCTCAATACAAAATGAGACGACTTCTCACTTGATTTTTTTAACCTCAGATGAAACTGCGGTGGCAACATTATCCTCAATCTCTAGTTTCAAGTCTTCTTCAAGACTATATGATGTTAATTGTTTATGTTTCCGGTATGTAACGTACATTTTGTTTTAGTGTTATGTCGATGGACGTAATGCTGAACTCGACGCTTCAAACAGGCAGTCCACAAACCAATGGGTGATGCCACGGTGACTACGTCCGTGATTATATACAGTCTAGGATTGCATATTATAAATCTACGGAAGCCAAGAACGGCCATGTATTTAAAAAAAAAATGTTATGCATCATATTAAGTAGCTACGTGGAGCAGTCTCTTCACAATATGATTCCATCAGACCTTATATCTACACTGTTTAACCGTTTAACCTGTTTAAGTCGGCACCTATGCACAGTCCCATTATGTTTTACAGACATTTGTAGTTAACGAATAAGGTAAACATTTTGTTTATGCTGCATTTTGCTCAATATTTGCTATTTTTTGCTTCCCTTTGTGTCGTGACGAGGCATTAAAATGAACAAGAAACTGAAGAAAACATGATCTAATATATTTTTTCCATGACTGTATATACACTCTCTCTGAATTTGCCGCACTCATTTTGCCGCACATTTTTATTTACGTTTTAGGTTGTCAGCATTAGTTTCTGTCCACGATGAGTGACTTTGATTAGTCTGATGAGTTAGAAAACGTATTTATCACCATAAACCCTGATAACAAATCAGATAAAGAAATACATTTAAATACGTTTAAATGCTCTGAGCGATAAAATGTTTCCACATTACAACTTAAAGTTCATGAACACACCAAAGTGGACTTCCCAACTCAGGAATGGGAGCACATGAACGCACCATGTGGCCTACAATCTCATCATGTGTGCTGTTCACACTCACATGACATGTGGGTAATGAACTTATTCTTCATTAAGTCTGTTGAGCACTTTAAAACATTATTAAAAACCTATTTACTCTTTTTCTTTTCTTTTTATCTCTAACTCTGTTTTTAGATTGAGTTTTTTATTACTATTTTATTGTTTTACTATTTTTAGTATTTTATTGTTTTCATTGTTTTTATTTATAACTATATTTGTGTATGATTTTTATTGTATTTTAATAACTGTACAGCACTTTGGTCAACTGAGGTGGTTTTTAAATGTGCTATATGAATAAACTTTGACTTGACTTAACTTGAATTAAATGTAAGCCATAATCATTATAATTAAAAGAAATTAAATAAATTAAGACATAAAATGTGTTATTTCCACTTTTTGAATGGACTGACTGACATAAATAAACTTTTCTATGATATTCTAATTTATTGAGATGCACCTGTACACCTGCAGCAACAGCTCCACCTTGACGTGTTGAAAAGAAACAGCAGGAGTCGTGTACGGAAGTAGTTTTGCATTCCAGGTGGATCATCAGGGATTTATGTCATATTAAGTCCGCCTTCTAAATGGTATGTAAAATACACGACTATTTAAAGACACTTTATCTTCTAAGAAGCTGCGACGGGACTGATTTTCAAACCAGAGAGGTCACCTCATCCAACTGCTTTTGATGGCCTCCTATGAGTCACAGTGCTGCAGTGATGTGTCAGTATAGGATGAACTACAGCAACGGTGAGAGAGAGACGTATAGTGTGTGTGTGTGTGAGAGCAGAGAGAAGTTGCTGACAAAGTCTCTGCCAGGTTGCCCCGCAGTTATACAGCACGATGAATGGAGTGTGTGTGTGTGTGTGTGTGTGTGTGTGTGTGTGTGTGTGTGGGGAGATAGAGATTAGGATAAAATCAACTGGTGCTTCTGATCAAAATGACAAAATCAGGTGTTCAGATGCAAACACACACATTCAGAGCGCTCCACCCTTGCATGTAATCTACTGTCACTTCTGTCATCCTCTCAACTTACCAAAGCCAAACTGGAAAAGATGTCCAAATATTTGCCGGGTGGCTTTAACATCCCTGTCTCAGCCAGAGAGCAGGCCTGGAATGAGGCCATCGAAAGTGGATTACGGCATGGCAGCTGAAACGCTAAACTCCACTCCTCGCTATGTGTGTGTGTGTGTGTGTGTGTACATGTCTCAATTCTGACAGAGGACCAAGAGGTTGTTGTTCTCCTTGCTAGAGGTGGGGGAAAAAATCCATACAGCATAGTATCGCGATATTTTGTGTTTGGCAATATTATATCCGTATATATATATTAGGGCCAGGACTTTAACGCGTTTATTAAGATTAATTAATTACACAAAAATGAATGCGTTAAAAAAATTGACGCATTTTCATCACACTTATTTTTGCACCGCGGAACGTTTCTCTCTGGATGAGTTTCAGGCGGACCGATTGTACTGGAGCACCAACTAGCGTTCATGAGACAACAACAAACCACAGTGAACATGAAGGAAGAAGCTGATGAGACGCTTTGGTTGGCCCCGTGGATGATGGGACATTTGTTACTAAAAAAACAACGGACGGAAGCGTCGATAAGTAATTATAATAGTCAGGGTTTCCAATGTTCTGAATGTACTTAAAAGTATTGTGTTTTACTTAAAAAACCAAAGTATTATAGTTTACAGAAGGTCTACCTACCTATAGGCTACCTGAATTTCTGAAATGTACTATATTTCTAAATATGCTATTGCGACAATAAACAATATTTTTGTTGCTTAAGCTTATGTATTCAGTTATTATTCAACGGTATACTAAAAATCCATGTGAAAAAAATTACTTCTCACTGTTCTCAGGTCAAATATTTATATGCGATTAATTTCGATTAATAAATTACAAAGCTTCTAATTAAATGGTTTTACTGGCCGGTCTGGAACCGGGGACCTTTCCACCTCTCATCTATTGGTTGTTGATTTAGTTATGTCACTGTAACTTAACCCATTTAGGCCTAAAACGGCTGGAAAAAAAAGCCTGTAAAACCTCTGGCTGATTTTAAAATAACCCCCTAAAACTTGAAGTTTTTCTGGAAATTCAACAGAAGTGTTTACGCCTACTAAATAATAGATTTTGCAGCCTCTGTAGCAGATAGAAATGAAAATCAACAAGTGTTTGAGAGCTTATACCTGTGGCTTTCATGATAAGTTGAGTTTATTTGTCCAAACCTTCAAAAAAGTTTTTTAAAAAATCAATGTGTTGCATTGCGACACTCCCACATGTATTCTGATGCATTTTATTGGCCAAGAGACCGAAAATAGGTGGAAAAAACTAGAAATACTACAAAACTACATATCCGCTTTTCCCGCTTTAATGGTAGAATAACGCAACAGCGCCCCCGGTTTTAATGGTAGAAATGCGGTAATGCTTTCCCGCCTTAAATGACGAGGAAAAGACTGATATGAAACAGTGCAGATTAATACTTTAAACTTAACGATGGAGATGACGGGAGCGCCGTGACTCCAGCAAAACTCCGAGATCTACTAAAGACTTTCAGTTTTTAGTCTGGGACTGGGGAAATCTTTTGGTTTAAGCCCAGCATCAGCCTCCCTCCTCCTCCTCCTCCCTCCTTCATCCCTGGAAGGGGTTTTATACTGCGGCTAAGTGCACTTTATCTGATGAGCCGGTTGGGAGAGGCGACTGGGATATTGTACACAGCTGCAGTATGAATCAACAAATCAATCACTTACGCGACGGTCAATCAATCAATGAAACACACAGTCAACTGTTCTGATATTTGCTGCGTAAGCTTTGGCACCACAGAGGGAGAAACGGCTCCAAAAAGAAACAGATGATCGGATCAAATAAATATTTAATTTTCAGTGACATGTGCACTCAGTCACAGAGCAGTGAGCCCATTCCTTACTAAATACTGATTATACTGGATGCTCTTTATTGCCATAGGATACTGTCTTCGCAGAAAGGATGCATTGAATCAATCAGGTTAACAGGTTTTTTTATCATGAAATGCTGTGTTTAGGCATTCTGCCAATTGAAGACTGGAAATATTATATATTTTTTCTCATTGTCAACAAATTACACAAAAAGCAGCGGTGGAAGTGCATTTACTAAAGTACTGTACTTAAGTATAATTTTGAGATACTTGTACTTTACTTGAGAATTTCCAATTTATAAAACTTTATATTTCTACTATTTTTACTCAACTACATTTAGCTGACAGCTTCAGTTACTTGTTGAGGTCAAGATTTAACATAAAAAAATTATTTTTTTTATTTTTTTATTAAACCTCATAATAGGATATAAAGTAGTACAAATGAGCCCGACCCTGAAAAAATGAACTGCTGCTTACACAAATGCCTCAATACAAATAATCTAAGTATATATTTAGAATATATAAAACAATCTCAGTGAAGACATTCTGTGATACTTTATTTCACTACATTTTGATGTTGATAATTTTATACTTTTACTTCAGTAAGTTTTGAATGCAGGACTATCTATCTATCCATCCATCCATCCATCCATCCATCTAGCTGTTTCTACATTTTGCGTGACAATGAAAAGCAAAGTAAATGGATCAGGTGAGCCATGAAACAAATTTTCTCTGAATATTCCAACACCACATGAATGCAGCACAAATCTTGCAATGTTAAGGAAAGTAAAAATGAATTTGTGCATCTGCCCTGTGATTGGGACATGCTGCAAAAGGTAATGGGTTCGTCCTTGGCCCATGCCCAAGGTTTACGGTGCTGAAGTACATGTGAATGGGGTGGCCAATTTGGAAAAGTTTGTCCTTGTTTATAATTTCTAACCGTTCTGATTCTCAATTCTTGATTTACAAAGTATTATTGACAGAGAAAAGCAGCTATTAACATCAAAAAGATGAAGAAAAATGTTCTTGTTTTCTGAGATCTTCCAGGAGCTCTTTCATCACCATAATCATTTTTCCCCCTGATGAGTAGCTCCACTTTTTGTTGTTGGATTTTATTGTGCCAATCAACAACACACTTGAAAAGTTAAAACTAGTTACTTCGTATGGATTTGCAACAAAGCCTGAGGCAAATGTCTGAATTAGAGCAAGGTTTGCAAAAAGATACAGATAGAGATGAATTCCAGCATTAAAAAAAATCCTTGTTGGTTCCATTGCAGGTTTCTTCTCGGTACTAATTATTTACTATGTATATGAACTTGCACTGAATATGAGAGGTAAACCAGCTAGTCTGGGCGATCGTGTTAGCAGTTACATCATGTTTACTGAATGGGGGGAAGAAGCCGAGAGAAATAAGAGCTACAGTATCCTCAAATATCCTTTTACATGCAGCAAACCTGCTACACATCCAGGCAAAAGGGAGGAAAAAAAAGCAGAATAACTGGACAAGCTGGCTGTATGCTGTTTGCCCATGTGTCCTTGAGGCATTTATCAAGTTTTAGTGTTTTTTTTTTTTACATGAGGGAATTTGAGACTTGTTGGAGAGCAGAAGAGCACCAAGGAAAGAAGAAGAAGAAGAAGGAAAAAAAAACAGTCATGGCTCATTGTCATGCTTAATCTCCGGGTCAATGACACCATCACCATGCCAACCCCTGCTATCGCCATGGAAACCGGCTTTATTGCATCGACAGGTTAGAGAAAAGCCCCCCTCACCAAGGTGTGGTGTGTGTGTGTGTGTGTGTGTGTGTGTGTGTGTGTGTTTAACAACCCTGCACCGCCACCTGTCTTGTGTTCAGCGTGCCCTTTGAAAAACACTTGCTGCAATTGATTCCTACTCATAAAGAAAGACTGGCACATCCAATAAAAAGCTGGTTATATAACAGCTGACTCTCCGTCTTGGAGTGAAACAACTCTAAATCCTGACGGCCACACATGCCTACTAAATGAAGAGAACTTTTATGTTCCTTTTATAGTTGTAATATCACATAAAAACTATTTCTCCATTTATGTGACGAGGTTATTAATACAAAGTGGAAACTGCTTACAGTGACTGTGTCTCTCTGGGTCAAACTGATCACTACAAGTGGATGGTTATTATTTCTTCATCTTTTATTTATCATGCAGAATATCATCTAACTGACATTTGTATATTTATTACATGAATAAGTAATAAAATGGACAGATTTGCTATTTACTGGCTCACGTCCAAATTCACTACCCAAAAGTTGCACCATAGTTCTTCCCAAAAATGAAGCCAAAATATCCCAGAAACGGGAGCTGCCATCTTGGGCATCTGGAGCCAGAGTCTAGTGATCAGCTGGTGGAAGCTGTGGTGTCAAGTTCCCGCCCACACACCCGCCTGACCAATTACAAGTCAATCAAAGCTGTCAATCATAACATTAGACCCCAGTTTTATAGCCTTTAACCCATTTAAGCCGGGAAACCATTATCATATTTCTACCATTAAAACCTGTTGGGCAATGTTGCGTTATTCTACCATTAAAGTGGATACGTCGTTTTGTAGTATTTGTAGTTTTTTCCACCTATTTTCGGTCTCTTGGCCAATGAAACATATCAGAATACATGTGGGAGAGTCACAATGCAACATGGGACTTTTCCAGAACTGAAATCTGGCGGAAGACGACTATAGTGGAGGGAGCTCAGATATAACAGCTATAAGCTCTCAAATACTTTTTGAATTTCATTTCTATCTGCTACAGAGGCTGAAAATTATACTATTTAGTAGGAAGCGTTGACACTTCTGTTGAATTTCCAGAAAAACTTCAGGTTTTAGGGGATTATTTTAAAATCGCCCAGAGGTTTTACAGGCATTTTTTTTTTACAGGTGTTTTAGGCCTTAATGGGTTAAATAACTAAATAAAACCAAACTCATCAGGAAAAATAACAGAACACTTGAAAAGACAGAAACCATCTTTGGGAAAAATTTGTTTGATTTGTAAAATGAGTTTTTAGTTTGGCTTGTGTCCCATTGACAAACATGGAGGGAGCAGGGCTGATGAGCTTTACTGCAGCCAGCCACCAGGGGGCGATTGGGATGTTTTGGCTTCACTTATGGGGGAGCTGTCAGGCCGTCCTTCTTTTTAAAGAGTCTATGTGTTAGCCAATATTCTCTACACTGCCCCCGTGATTTACTGTAGCATTTCATCTGCGTCCATAAGCTTTCAGATAACAAGCAGAAAAACAGACATTTGTCTGGAACTCCCAGTCAGTATCTGTATCAAATGTTGAGCAAAAAGGAGCCCAGAGGAAGAAAAATTGTCACTGCTGCATGTTGTTGGCAAGTTTTTGGCGCTTTGTCTGTAACTTCTTGGTGAGAAAATGTATTTTTTTTAATACTCTGGAGTCCATGAAAGCACCAGCCCATTACTTCTTCTTCATTCTACGTCTTCATGACGTCATAATATAAAATCGAAGCAACGTCGAGCCGTTAGCTTCCCTCTAAAGGATTGGCTCAAACTACATCCTAGTTTTTGATTGATGGTGACAGTAAAGAGAAGAGATTTAATATATTTAGTATAAAAAAGTTTTAAAAAACAAAACAAAAAAAAACATGTTATCCTCATTTTTACTGTTTTTATATTATATTTGCAACCTTTTATTAACATTTGGAAACTTTAACTCACATGTGATCTATGCACTTTATTTCTATGACTAAAACTCATTTGCACATGTATTCCAGGCATTTTATTTATTTGCACTCAGCAGTTTCTTGTCTCCATGTGAAGTGATCTCACATATTTGACTTGATTTAAAAGTCTTCATTGAGGATGAAAATAATTTTAAAAAATATAGAATTTTTAAAATCTGATTTTATATTGTTGTTTTTTTGTTTCTTTTGGGCTCAAAATGTTGATCCAGTAAGTCAAAGTGAAAAAATAATTACCAACACCATGGCACGGTAAAGATTTTTTAAGTGGCAGAATGAAAATTATTCAATAAGCGACAAAATAGACTCCAAAGGGTTAATCATGATTTCAATATGCATGCAGCAGCAGCAGCAGCAGCCTCAGGTAACAAGCCGGGAAGCAGACAGGTTATTGCAAGGTAAAATATCATGGGAGTAAAAAAAACCCTGTATTTAAAATGTTTTCCATATGTAGACATGTATGAAAACACCCTAAAATGAACGCTGCAAGCTGAATTACTTTGAATTCTTGAAACAACATTTAAAAAAAAAATCTGAATATTAATTAAGATCTGAAGCGTTTTCATCCATATCAGCAGTTGAACGCTGTAACCGTGATCTCTAAGCGGTTTCCACTCTAGTGAGGTCTAACTCCCTTATTCCCAGAGATCAGGCTGCGATGAGGAGTCAGATTAAGTCTGTTACAATAAGTGAAGGAGATATGGAGGTTAGACTGAAAACTAATGCTATTATTTTGGTTTTAGAGTACAGCACAGCGCCGAATGATCCGTAGAGGTGAATGAGGAGAGATGTGTGTGCCAAAGGAGTATTAAGAGGTTCCTGGTTGTTGCACAGATCCTCTGTGGCAGCAAGTAGCACACCTACAGTACACACGTCAAACCTGTCTCCCTGCTTCCTCTGTAGTGCTTCTCGGGAACCTGTTATTGCAACTTCAAGGCCCCATCCTCCCCTTTTCCTTCCCTCCTCTTGTTATCTGTCTCTTTTTCTGCAAAGGAAACACATCCCGCCTTCTCTGTTTTCTTCTTACATCAATAATCGACGCTGATGTCAGAGATTTTCCTCTGTCTTCATCTTTTCTCATGTTTAGCCGCTTTTTTTATTATTCTGTATGCTCTCTATTGCCATAGGACACTGTTTTTGCAGAAAGAATACACTTAATAAATCAGGTTTTTATTCACATTAAATGCTGTTTATGCACTCTGCCAATTAAAGACTGGTAATATTCTATATTTTTTCTCATTGTCAACAAATTACACAAAAAGCAGTAGAGGAATGTAACTAAGTACAGTTAATCAAATACTGTACTTGAGTATAATTTTGAGGTACTTGTACTTTTCTTGAGTATTTCCATTTTATGTAACTTTACATTTCTACTCCACTACATTTTGAGGCAAATCTTGTACTTTTTACTCCACTTTTTACTTTTTGGGTCAAGATTTAACATCAAATCATAAATTTGAAGTGATTAGACTTTTTTTTTTTTTCAATTAAACCTGAGAACAGAAGTAGTACACTGCAAATGATTTGTTTCTTACCAAGATAAACTAACTTAGAAGTGTTAGATAATGTATCTTGTTTTAAGAGTTAATTTCTTATTTTAAGTGTTCAACATGCTTATTTCTAGATTTAACAATCTTAATTCAAGAAATCTTGTCAAGAAATGATCTGTCAATGCAGCAAGATAATTTACCTCAGATTTAGTGTGTTTATCTTGTTTTTAGACACACCTTTTTTTGCAGTGACACAAATGAGCCTTGACAAAACTGCTGCTTACATCAATGCATCATACAAATAATCTAATAATATATTTAGAATATATAAAACAGTCTGAGTGGGTCCATTCTGCATAATGAGCACTTTTACTTTTGATACTTTAAGTACATTTTGATGCTGATACGTTTGTACTTTTACTTAAGTAAAGTATTTTTCCACCACTGTCCAACAGTGATCGTTGTCCTTTCTATAACCCCAATTCCAAAAAAAGTTGGGATGCTTTGTAAAACAGATTGGCAAATCCTTTCCAACTTACATTTATATAATAATCGATGCTGATGTCATTCTGCTTTGCAGAGATTTTCCTCTTCCGTCTTCATCTTTTCTCATGTTTATCCCCTTTTTTCACTCCTCTGATCCATGCACTGGGCTCTGTGACAGTTGTTGTGGGCTGCAGACCCCCAGATCAGCTTCTCTTTGAAGTCTCCTCTTACTGCCATGTGGCTGTGTGTAAGTGTTAGCTTTGTGCAGCAGCGTTTGAGGTGGGAACCTCAGTAAGAGAAGATGGCGATAATGCAGTGTAGAAAGTGTCCATGAATGAGATTGAAACAGACAAGTTTGAAACCTACTGTATGTCGCTGAAGGACCCTAACTTCTGCTGACGTTTCCTCACATGTATATCTAGGTCTACCACCCGCAAAAATAAACAACAGTACTCCGGAGACGGCCCAGACAACCCAGAACTGTCATAAACGGGGATCCAAGTCCCTGATCAAAGGGCCCGTTGCTGACGCTCGGGGCTCCCCAGTCCTGGAAACAGGGCCGGCTGGCTCCGACGAGTCTGAATCAAGGTTATAATAGTTTTGGATTTTTCATTAGTTTTAGTTTTAATTTCGTTGTCAATTTTGGTTTTCAAATTCAGTTAGTTTTAATTCGTTTTTAGAGCGAGTTTGCTAGTTTTAATTCGTTTTTATTTTTTTTGAAAATGCTTAGTTTTTGTTTAGTTTTTATTAGTTTTAGTTTTTTTGTAATGGGGTATTTGTTGGGTGTCAGATTCAATAAGGTCACAATAAATGTTGCCTTTATTTCCTTTGTCTGATCCATCTCAGCCCTAATAAGTTTATTAAGTCATAAAACCAGATAGATGAAATACACTGTAATAAATTATTCCGTAGTCATTTCATTTCACTTAATTTATTTGATAAAATGTATTAAATATAAATGCGTCTTTGATTTTGAGGCAGTTATTTAAGTAACTTTAATATAAAAAATGTTTGAGATATAATCTACTTATTTTGATCACATTAAATATAATCTTTATGTGTTTGTAATTCTAAATCAAGAGAATTTTGAATGAATCCCACACATTGGAATTAGTCCGTTTTTAATTGACAGGCACTTCCTGTTAAGTTGTTATTAACTCAACTTGTAACGTAGTTAGATTTAATCAATAATATTGCGTGCAATCTGTTGCCTCAATTTTATTGAGTAGCTATTGTTTATCTCTTTTTACAGTGTAGATTTCATATCAACCAAAAAGGTTTACGTATGAAAAAAGTTGACAAAAAGAAAACGAGAGACATTTTCACTATAATTTTAGTTAGTTATGTAACCACACAATACAGTTTCAGTTAGTTATTGTTTTTAAAAAAACTCTCGCTTTTATTTTTATTTCAGTTAACGAAAATGTTTTTGTTATTTTGTTAGTTTTAATTAACTATAATAACCTTGGTCTGAATGGGACTTCAGAAAATGTCGAGATATCAGCTCCAACTCCAACGCTGCTCTGCTGGGAAACAGTTTACCTCACATTCTTTGGTCATTTTTTGTCTTTTGTTGGTAATTTTGCCCTTTTACGGGGTATTTTTGTGTCTTTTCTGTAATTTTAAGTCCTATTTTGGTCATTTTGTGTCTTTTGTTGTTAATTTTGCCCTTTTATGGGGTATTTTTGCGTCTTTTTTTGTAATTTTAACATCTATTTTGGGTCATTTTGTGTCTTCTTAGTCATTTTTACATCTACACTTATGGAAACATTCTTGATAATAACCGCAATCATTATCAATAAAACCACGGGAAATGGAAAGAAAAAAAAAGATTTAACCAGCCAGATGGCGAGGACACGCACTGTGGATGTGTGTGTGTGTATCTCTTGAGTGTGTTTTGTCTTTTGTTGGTAATTTTGCCTTTTTACGGGATATTTTTGTGTCTTTTTTCTCATTTTCTTTACAATTTTGGTCATTTTTTGTCTTTTGTTGGTAATTTTGCCCTTTTATGGGGTATTTTTGTGTCTTTTTTTTGTCATTTTAACATCTATTTTTGGTCATTTTGTGTCTTCTCTAGTAATTTTTACATCTACACTTATGGAAACATTCTTGATAATAGCCGCAATCATTATCAATAAAACCATGGAAAATGGAAAGAAAAAAAAAGATTTAACAAGCCAGATGGGGAGGACACACACTGTGGATGCGTGTGTGTGTGTGTGTGTATCTTGAGTGTGTGGGCTTGTAGAGGGGTGTAAAGAATCCAGAGTAAGAATACACCCCGACTGATTCTCAGTCTAGTGACAGAGAAAATGCCTCGGGTCAAGATTTTTAGTGTGTGGGTGTGTGTTTGTAAAAGAGGAGAGAAAGATGGATCAGAGGGGGGAAGAACAAAGAGTGTGTGTGCGTACCTGAGTTTATGTGCACCTCTGTGTGTTGTGTGGTATTGCTCGGGTCAGTCGGGGTTAAGATGGTGAAATTGCAGCAGGGACAGAGGGCAGCGGGGCTGATGGGAACGAATGAAATCAACGCGGCATGTACAACACCAGCAAACAGCAAGCCGGCAGCAGAAAGCAGAGCGTGCGTCACTTCTTTCCCACTCAGATCTGGTCTTTTCAGTACAGTTTAGCTCAATATCGCACACAATGTCTAAATGGGCTTTAGAGGCCGTGACACCAAATTTCACTTTAGCACAACAAAAAAAAAGGAAAAATCTTAAGCGCAGAGACGACCAACAGAATCAGCAAGAAACTTTTTAAAGTGCAGAGGTCAAAGCTAAAGTACTCAGGCAATAAATGTAAGAAATGCTTCTATATTGTTGCAATATGAAGACACCGCTGGGAGAGAGAAAGTGTGGACATGGAGAAGATTAGATGGAGAGAAGAACAACAATATTTAACCCTGCATTAAAGGGCTGTCGGAATAATCAGGAATTAGTTCCCCAAAAGGGAAAATTCCTGTGAATTTTCTGAAGTCCTGCCTCCAAACTTCCACCACAGACTGTATAAACAATGGACGACATGTCTCCACTTCTTCCCAAAATTGAAGCCCAAATATCCCAGATATGGCAGCTGCCATCTTGGGACTTTGGAACCAGAGTATACACAGTAGTAAGTTATCAACTGACGAAGCCTGTGGTACCAATTCTAGTGAACTTCCCAGTCAACTTAAGTCATATTAAGCAGAAACATGTTAGACAAAAGTACATTTTTGGTTGATGGTAAGATTTTTTTGTAAATTTATGTGAAGCATATTCATTTTTTGCTCATATATTCAACCTTAACTCCACAAAATGTTGGGGTATTATGAAAACATTTAAACTCTTTCTGAATTTGATGCACTCTTTCTATTTTTATTTACATTTTACACACAGCCCAGCTCTTTTTTGTAATTTGAAATAGAGTATTAGGTTGTCTGCGTTAGTTTCTGTCCACGTCGAGTGACTTTTATTAGTTCGAAAACTTAGTTATTAGCATAAACCCTGATAACAAATTAGGAAAAGAAAAACTTTCATGGTGTACGGAAATAAATGCGTTTAAACATTTTCATTTCAAATGTTTAAATGCTCAGAGCCAGGGATGGGCAACTGGAGGCCCGGGGGCCGCACCTTCACTTGAAGTGGCCCTCAGTACAACTTCATGCATTTGAGCATGAAATCTTAAAAGTGCAGTGTAAAAATGCACAAAATTACTTCTTGCAATTAATGTTGGTCTGTTGTTCTTGCACTGATGAAGAAATCACAGTAAGTGGTTATTTTTTATTTGAAATATGTTATTTCACTGTAAACAAATTTAAAATTGCAGTTTCATCATATCTGGTTAAGTGCACGGTCCTATATGTGGCCCTGTGGTAGTGTCGGTGAAAAGTTGTGCCCCCCCCCAGCATTTAAGTTGCCCATCCCTGCTCTGAGCAATAAAATGTTTCCACATCACGACTTGAAGTTCATAAACAGACCAAAAGTCGACTTCCCAGCTCAGAAAGGGGAGCTCATGAATGCACCATGTGGCCTGAAAACTAATCATGTGTGCTGTTCACACTCACATGACTTACTCTAGTTGCTGCAACACAAATCTAACATACCCTTCGGTTAGAGGGCGGGCTTTTCAAGCTGTCAAGGCCCCGCCCACTTTGTGCAGATCCTACCCATAGACTGTATATAAATAATGGACATAGTCACCGTGACGTCACCCATTGGTTTGTGGCCCGTTGGAAGCCTCGAGTTCAGCGTTACACTCATTGCCATCTTGCGTCGCCAACTTGTTTCCGATACGCGGAGCAGACCATATTTGGACTGTCGCGGAGCACGAGGGATCTGATCACTGACTACAGCCTCTCTACACCTCAACCCGACTGAGAGAAGCCGCTGCTAATTCATGTTAGCATTAATTGGAGCATTAACTGGGATGTTAGTTTTGGCTAGCAAAAAAACAAAAACAAAATGTATCTTTCTTACCTCAGAAAACTGAGCAGCGACTCCTTGGAGTGTCTGTTAGTCCAACCAAACACTGAACAAGACATTTTAACTGAACAAAACGTTCAAATAAACTGTCATTAAGTGAAAATACAGTGTGAAAGGGTCAAAGTTATGAGACCAAATCGGTAAACGTCCTCTTTTCTATCTATAGAACGTTATATATGACTTTATTGACACGTTACCGTGGATACGCTCTGCTTCTCTCCTGGTGACGGCTCGCCTTGTCAGTGACCTGTCAATCAAAGGTAGCCCCGCCCCAAATCATACGATTCTTTATCTTCTATTTTCTTCTAAATGGGGCCATTATTAGAACTATTAACATCAAATTGTCTTGAAGAAGATTTTTTACTAGCGATTGAGACCATAATGTTGTCCCTGAAAATTTTTTCTGAGGTAATAAATCAAGTGAGAAGTTTTCAAATTTAGCACTGAAATGAATGGGCAGATTTCTTTTGCAGCCAAACTTAGCACCCCCTACTGGAATTTTCGGTGAATTGCAGGCTTTATGCACTTCCTGGTGGCTTCCATGCTCAGGCACGGAGATTGCCGCCTGATCCTACCACATTGATCAGTGACCAAACATTTGCTGCTGCTGCATTTCATCCAGAAGCATATCTGTTAACATTTTGATGATGCGGCTTTAATGCAGCTTTGAAGAAAATAACTGTGTGTTTGTGCTACACTACCCATGCTGCTATCAGTGTTCCCCGACTCTGCTGGTTGGCTGTTTGTTAAATCTGCTCCGGGCAAAAGACGCCCTCAAGCTAAATGTTGGATTTTCCTAACTGTGATGTCACTGCGTGGGACTCGCTGCCTTACATCACGAAGGTTAATTCCTACATTTCCTGCTTGTGCTTTGTTGCTTGCTTAGCTTGCTGATATAAGTAGGTGGCTGTTTTTTTATTATTATTCTGAAGATCTGAAATAACTTTACTGGCTATTAGTCACTTGCTGATTGCCTCTGACATCTTCAACTGAGGGTGTTATCTTTAACACTTTACTTTAATGAATGGAAAAGATGCTTTCAGTACACAGTACAGGAGCATCTCAATAAATCAGAATATCATGAAAAAGTCCATTTCCAGTAGTTCAAGTCAAAATTAAAGCCAGGCTGATATGAGATTTTTGGAATAAATACCGGTTTTAAAAGGGAAAAATGAACAGATTACAAATATGGTGGCCGATATACAGTCATGGAAAAAGACTACCCTTGTTTTCTCTAACATCTTGTTCATTTTAATGCCTGGTACAGCTAAAGGTTCATTTGTTTGTACAAATATAATGGTTACCATGGAAAATGTCTAGATATCAGCTCTTAAATTGAACTCTTATGAGCTATTTTTGTTGTTGTCATTATATTTGTCCGAACAAATGTACCACCAGACTCCATTGACAAAAACAGTCATTTTACCTCACAGAACACAGGAGTTGCTGGTTTACAGCTGCCTCGATATTAATAATTATTGTGTTTTAAGGGGTTTTCATTTGGATTTACCAGTCACACACATTAATAATTCAGTTTTTTCTAATTAATTATGTATTATTTCATCCACCCACTATTAATCATAATGTTCATTTTTATGCATTAACTGCACACCACTGGCTCATATGTGCAGAATTTACATTTATTTTGGAAAAATGTATCTGGTTGTTATTTGTTTTAGGTGATATGGTATTTCTTGTTATGGATTATAATGTGAAAAAATACTAGTTTTCAAAATAAAAGCTCTATTTCAAGGTCCATTTAGTGGCTTTTTCTAGAGCTTTTAACTGCATCTTGTGCTCTTTGTGAGCAGATGGAGCCTTTGTAGTTCTCAAGGACAAACCACAATCCTGAAGTTGCATTATAATAGCTGTGGGACATTTAAGCAGCAAAACCAAAAACTGTAGTTATAAACACAGAAATAAACTTCTAGTTTTCTGAAATAATCAATTTATTTCAAGTTTTTCAAAGTTGTTTCTGCACGTAAATGAAGCTACATGTGCTTGAAGGCATCTCTTAAAGGGATACTTCATGTTTTCTGACATTGAAGCTAAGTATTGCAGCAGCAAAAAGTATTTTAGCACCTAAATAAATCAATATCATTTCAAGTGTAAGCTATATTAAAGACTTTACCTGTGCTCTCTTCAAAGCCACCAGCCTCCATTGACAAAAACAGTACTTTTACTTCACAGAACAAAGGAGTTGCTGGTTTACCGCTGCCTCAATATTTTAGTTTTCTTATATAATTATTGTGTATCAAGGGGTTTTCATTTGGATTTACCCATAACACACATTAATAATTCACATTTTTCTAATAAATTAATTATGTATTATTTCATCCACCCGCAAACTTATCCAATAATTAATTTTTATGCATTAATTATCACTACTGGCTACCATCTACATATGAGCAGAATCTTAATTTATTGTGGCAATTTTTTTTTCTTTGGCATGTGTGATATGGTATTTCTTGCTGTAGTTCATAGTGTGAAAAATAATGAATAATTTCAAAATAAAAGCTCCATTTCAAGGCCCATTTAGTGGCTTTTTCTAGAGCTTTCAACCACATCTTGTGTTCTTCGTGAGCAGATGGAGGCTTCGTAGTTCTGGAGGACAACTACCGTGATCCTAATGTTGCAATATAGTAGCTGTTGTTGTTGTGTTGTTTATCTATTGTGGTTATTATCGCCACTCCCCAAACTCTGCTGCGCTGAGGTTGGTGTATGCTGGTGAGGATTCGGGAGCCTTGATGCTTAATATTAACTACGTACAAACTTTGTTCCATGTGAATAACTAAAAGCTGCAGCAGCCGAACAAATCATCTCCTGTAATTTGAGTTTTACTTGCTAGAAGAATGTTCCTGGAATGAGTGATACCGGCCTAATACAAGGAGCAACACTCCGCTGGAAATAAGCTCGAATGATTCATTAAGCTGCACATGTTTTGCAGTTGAAAGTGTGTTTTTGTTCTTTGTTTGTGTGGGAGAGAAAGAGAACAACAACTTGTGAATGAGAGAGGGAGGAGGAAGCGGCAGCACATGCAGGGTGAGAAGAAGAAGAAGAAGAAGAAGATGAAGAAGAAAACTCAGTGTGGGGGGAGGGAGATTATGCTCCCTGGAGACCCGGGCTCCTGTCCTACCCATAATGCATTACGTCTCGCTGTGATCTCTCACCTCAATTTTCAACCTCTAGAAACGGATCTGTTCCATTTGAATAATTCACTATCAATTTCTCTTCCCGTCGTCTTCCTCTCTTCACTCCTGTCTTCATCCTTTTCCTTCCTTGTGTCTGACTTTTTTTTTTTCTTTTTTTATGTGGCCTAAAATTATCTTAAAAAGATCACTGAAATGTCAGCCATAATTACGCATCATGCCACTCTCGCTCTCGCTCTCCTTGCAGAGGTCTGCACATAACTCATTCATGCAAGTGTAATTTTAGCTTTGTATGGATTTTCAGTATTTCCAGTATTTCTTGCCTCAGATAAGATACTGTCTTACTGACTTCTAGTGTCACATTTGTTAAGTTATTGCTTTTTTTTTACAATGACATGACTGGGAAAAAAAAGATATATAAATATTGGGATTTTTCTAACAAACCCAATCAACTATAATAATAATAATAATAATGTTTCTCATTTAAAACCAGCGAAGTTTTTATGTTATGGCTGGCAGAAAACTTCTTGCAGCTCAATGCTGAGAAGACAAAGGTTCTGCTTGTTGCTCCAGAGAAGGTTGATGCACTAACTTTGCTCTTAATTGTCTTTTTCTTTTCTTATTTTATGTTTTTTATTGTTCTGCTTCTCTCCTGATGACGGCTCACCTTGTTAGTGACCTGTCAATCAAAGGTAGCCACGCCCCAAATCATACGATTCTTTATCTTATATTTCTTCTAAAAGGGGCCATTATTTACACTATTAACATCAAAATGTCCTGAATATTTTTTACTAGCAATTGAAACCATAGTATTGTCCTAAAAGTTTTCTCATTTTGTATTGAAATGAATGGACCCAAATGCTCCTGCAGCTGCCATCAGCGCCCACTGTTTTTTGGGCGAATGCAGCTTAAGGCACTTCCTGGTTTGCCTCACTGCTCAGACCCGGAGGTTGCCGCCTGGGACGAACAGACGATCTCACATCACCCCTGTACTGAAATCTCTCCTCTGGCGCCCCATTGCATACAGGATCCAGGATTCTAAGACCTACAGAGCACTGCACAATCTGGCCCCGGCATATGTGACTGATCACCTTTACCCTTATCCCTCTGATTAAACACCTTACATTTATTGTCTGTCCCACGCACCCGCCTTAAGGCTCGGGGTGATCGAGCCTTTGAATCCATAGCTCCCAAACTTTGGAACGCTCTGTCTGCACCCTTACGGTCTCCGATGTCTGTGGATTCTTCCAAACGTCAGATTAAGAGATATCTGTTTAGACAGGCGTTTAGTTGACTTATGTACCTGGTCAACTAGACGTCTAGGTTTTAATTGTGTTTTTCTGTGTTTGTTGTTTTATGCCCTTGTAAAGCACTTTGTGACTTTTTGCCTGTGAAAAGCGCTTTATACATAAAATTTACTTCCTTACTTCTCATCAAAAAAATGCACGTATCCACTGTCAACAGAAGAAAGGACTTCAAACGCAGCTGTCGTTTCAGTGTCATTTCTCAAATGTGGCTCATAAAAAAGACAGGTCTGCGAGAGAAATTAGATTTCACCCTTATTAGGTAGTTTCACACAGCTATTAGATCTTCAAAAGCAAAGGGGCCTGGGAACAACGCACAGCTTTAATGCCATATCAGAGCCGTGTAATGAGACAGAGAGGGATGGTGGGAAAAAGTGAAGCAGACACTGATTTAACAGATTTTCTGGACACGCAGCGACGTGAACTCAGATAATACTCGAGCAGACGAAATCCATTATGTTTTAAATTGTAACCTGTGCGGTGTGTAATGCTTACAACGAAACACGGTCCCGCTGAGGTCTTTAGACATTCCTCCAGGAGCTTCATCCTGAGTCTCTGCAGCTCTGGACTGTCCCACTCCTCCGGGTCCGCGCCCCAGTACAGGTCCACCACCTGGAAGCATGAAAAAAAAAAGATAAATATTTGACTTCAACTACCCAGCAGAGGCTTGTGTTCCAGCTTTGTACAGTATTTATACCAACCTGGTCTCACAGGAATCCGTGGAATAGCCACGGAATCACTCAAATTTCCGTGAAACTGACACGGATTTGGCTACAATGCAAGTTAATGACAGTCATATCCCGTGGCTATTCCAACATACAAAGTGATTATGAACATTCACTGAGTGAATATTTAGAAAATAAAACATATATTTCTCGCTAGAAATGTGCTCAAAATCCATTTTTATGCAGAAACTAAGTCAAAATATTGATTTTTTTCACTAAAAATGAGAGAACTGTCCGCCATGTTTTTTGTTCTGACCGCCGGGACCTTGAAAGTCACGTGACTTGGAACAAACCAATAGGAACAAATATCCATGGAATAGCCACGGGATATGACATGACATGACATATGATATTGTAGCGAAATCCGTGTCAGTTTCACAGAAATTTGAGTGATTCCGTGGCTATTCCACGGATTTTGAGTTAAGTGAATCCGTGGCTATTTCACGGATTCCTGTGAGACCATGTTCATTTAAACCTGGATATTATACGCTATAAAGAATTTCTGTGACATTAAAATGTATTAAATAAATATGTGTTACTGTGTGTTCTAATAAGAGCAAAAAGACACATTTAATGTATTCAGCATGGCACATATTTAATAGAATCTTTCCAACACCTTTTAAATAAAGTCTTTTTGTTCACTCCATGTTATCTATTTGAACTATGGACTAGAATGAATAGCCCAAACACCTTCCTCTACTCATAAAAAAGCATGGAAATGAGAGATTTTCCTTTTAGAAAACAAGGTTATACGCTTTCTTTGACCATATAGATCATCATAATGCTGATATATTGGCTGATATAATTGCTTACTGGCACAGAAATATCAGTTCTATTAGCATCAGCTTATATGTTGCTTCTACAGGTACATCTCAATAAATTAGAATATCATAGAAAAGTGTATTTATGTCTGGAATTCAATTCAAAAAGTGGAAACATTTCCATATTAAACAAACATAAGCATGTTTAATATGTAAATGTTGGCCTCTGAAAAGTATGCCCATCTATATGACTCAATACTTGGTTGGGGCTATTTGACTTGAACTACTGGAAATGGACTTTTACATGATACACAATATATATATATATATATATATATATATATATATTTAATTTTCAGCAATTTGCTGAAAGTAACCATACCATATTGATGTTTATCTATTTATTTATTTATTTTATATTTATTCTTTTTTTTTTAGTTTATATTTCTACAATTGGTTGATATAATGCATTACGGTTCACAATTTTTTAAAATATTCTTTAATTAAAAAACAAAATAAAATAAAAAATTATATATATATATATATATATATATATATATATATATATATATATATATAAACTAACAATACACATAGTATAAATTCATTCCAGCTCAAAAGTTAACTATATCTGCCACAATATTTGTAATCTGTTAATTTTTCCCTTTTAAAATTGGTATTTATTCCAAAAAATCTCATATCAATCTGCCTTTAATTTTATGAACACATGTGCCAACAACAAAGAAAGTCCATTTTCCATTTTTTTTTAATAGACGAAATATAGTTTGTAGACCAGACACGCTCTCTCTATTGCAAGACAGTATGTTGTGTAGTGTGAACAGTGCATCGTTCTGCTGACTTTGAAATCTGTGTCGTGTGGACCAAGCATGAGAGAATTTGAGGAAAACCTAATGCCAAGTTCTGTATTTCATAAAGCACCAATGTCAGGGTTGGTAAACTTTAGCAGTGGTCAAATTCAAGCATTTTTCAAGGACTTTTTCAAGCTTTTCCAGTATCTTACACCGGTTGTAAATTGCATGTTTTAGATGAGTACTTACATACTAAAAGGGGGAGATTTGGTATTACAACAGCGATGGTGTTACACTTTTAGGAGGAACGGTCTTCATTTCAGATAGGCTACTCATTATTTTTCACATAGAACATGATTATCTATAGTCTATAGATGGATATAGTCAGATTGCAAGAAAAATACAGTCAGAATTTCAAGCATTTACAAGCACTTTATCCAAAATCGAACCTTGAAAATACAACATTTAAATTCAAGCATTTCAAACTACCGCACGAACCCTGCAATGTATAATTAACTAAAAGCTCAAATGGGGATCAGCAGACTTATACTCTAAAGTCTCAGCTGAACTAATGCCATTGCTGTTTTCAACACTTACTTACACACACACACACACACACACACACACACGCTTTGTGTCACTGAAAACCTCTACACAGCTGAGTATTGGAGGCCAGCAGGGAGTGGTGAAACACACACACACACCAGCCATAGAGGGGGGGGGTCTCCCCCTCAACACTTTTTGTCACACGATTTGGCAGTTCTGACTGTGAACACACCACAGGGAGAGGTGAGGAGATGCACCGTGCTGCTGCAGGTTTGGGCTTGTCACAAAAAAACCACCAACCTGGCAGTTTCCCTGGTCTCAGATGGCTTTGTGGCTCACAATAAGATCCATTATTCCTAATGGCCATTGCTGCTCTGGTTTCCAAAATAAACAATGTACATGGTGGGATATTTCTCCTTCTTCTTCTTCTTCTACTTCTCTCTTGTCGCTGCTGCTCTGTGTTTCTGATGGCGCTGGAGTAAAAAGTAGAGCAGGGGGATGAGGTGAAGCCAAAGTGATTCAGCAGCGAGGTCTGCTGACTCCCTTCATGCTCTGCTGCTCTCCAGACTAGCTAGCTCAAATGAGTTTAGCCCGGCACAATGACTGACACATCCGCAGTGTGGCAGGGAACAGCAGTGACTGGCAGCCCCGTATAAACCGGATGCCACTGAAATTGAGAGTGTGGGGCTTTTACTTTGACAGAGCGGGAGATATGTGCCTCTCTGGTTATTGGTGGGAGCAGCGGGAGGTGCTGGAGCTGCACCTCAGCTCATCTGCCTGATTGTTGTTGCTGCACCTGTGAGCAGCTGTGTTACTGTGGAAGCACACAGCTTTCAGATAGCTGCAGGTTTCTGCCACAGTCGGGGGGCTGCAACGAACAGATATCCTCGTTATCAATTATTTTAGTGGCTGCCTACCTTTTTGCTTTGCGAAGCCTTAAAACACAGGATTTCACAGGTTTGTTTCACACTTTGATTGGAGATTGAAGAAACGAGAAAAAGTCAGTTTGGTGTAGCAGAAAATACACTTTCTGTCACGTCCTATCCTGTAAACCATGTTAAAACCATTCAGACTTTCGCTGCAATCCCTTAACCCTCCTGTTATGTTGCGGGGCAAATTGACCCATTTCAAAGTTTAAAAATCTAAAAAAAAAAAATATATATATACATATTTTTACATATAGACTTTTGTGGAATCAAAGATAAAAACTGAGCGGACTTTGTGGACTTCTTCTGTGGAAAACTTTTATATATATATATGTATGTATATATATATTTATATATTGTTATTATATATATTTTGTTTTTATTGTTATTATTATTTTTTTTTATTTTTTTTTGGGGGGGGGTGAAACTTCTTCTGCTTGACTCAATATGTGTAATCAACATATAACATGAAATTGGTTCATTTCAGATATCAGTGTCAAATAAAACCATTGTATTTTAAATGTAGGTCTTTCCAATGTACATTAAAAAAAAGAAACATGCCTTTTTTTAATAAAAAACGAGTGAATTATCCTCTTTGAGCCATGACCTGTGAGAGATAAAGAACACCATTGCACTAATAATTGATTGAAATGGTTAGTGATAGAGTTATTAATGAAAACAAAAACAAACAGAAGGAGAAATCACCTAATCAACTGATTATCAGAAGTCATTTCCTGTCGATTGACTGAATAATTAATAGAATAATTGTTTTAGCACCAAATTGTATAAAAAGGAGAAAGGAAAAAAAAAGAAGAGAATTCTCACATTTGAGAAGTTAAAAGCCTCAATAAGCCATATATTGTTTAAAAAGTGGCTAAAATGATTGTCAGAATTGCTACTTATGTATTTTCTGTAGACGGACTAATTGTTTCAGCAGTAGAGAGATAAAAGACAGAAGACTGGATGAGGGATTTAAAAAAATGACAGCTAGGCTGATTAGGTGTAGTTATAAGCCTCCTTCCATTCTTCTGAACCACCAAAGGCTTTTACTTTGTAAAAAAAAAGCTCTCCCACTCACACACACACACACACACACACACACGTGATAAGCATCCCTCCCTGTTGTGGAAAACTCATTGCTTAGCACATCAGTCACTGTGTATCAGTGTCACTAATCTACTTCCAACTTCCAACGCACATGTGTGGGAGACTGCAATCGGCCCTGTGTTGACAAGGAGCGGAGGGAGGAGGGAGGGAGGGATGAAGTGAGATGAGCGCCCCCGATAACGATGGGTTTCTACCGGGTTCCAGCAGGTGATTGGGAGGATGCTTGGTAATTAAAAGCTAAATTAAGACATTAGTCATATCTACTCGCTGTGTGCATGCAGACGGGGCGGATACACTGATTAAATTTGCCCCATCACCCGCTGCGCTTCACTGGAGGGATGGATGAAGGAGAAAAAGGGGAGAATCAGTCAAGGAATGTTTATACAAAATGGGCAAGGACACATAAATGAAGTTAAGAGGAAAAGTGTTTGGATTGAACAGTGTTTCCCACAGGATTTTATCAGAGTCTGGGGTGTCCGGGGGGAGAACATTTTGTACATTTAGAAGTAAAATGCTTCAATCTCATGTACTTTGAGAGCTAAATGAGAGCAAAAACCTCACATAACATTATTCACAGTCGGGAGATACAGTACTATGTATACAGTACTATCTTTATTGTTATGCTCCTGTGACATTTTTAATTGTTTTCCACGAGGATATGCAGCAGCCAGCCAGTGTGGAGAAATAGCTGGCTGGGTTTTTTTTTTTATGATTTCCTTCATTCATTTTTTGATAAAATCCCTTTTTGTGTCGCTACTCTTCTAATGCACAACATGGGTGAAAAATGACCCATATCCATTTTTTAGTTATGTAGCTTGCGAAGCTAACTACTTAGCTAACTTCTTGTCTAAGTAGTTAGCTAAGTAGCATGCTAAGCTAACTACTTAGCTGACTTATTGGCTAAGTATCTTGCTAACCTAACTACTTATCTAGAAAGTAGTTAGCCATGTAATAATACAAAAACCTTTTTTTCTTCATAAAGTATGAGAGGCAAAATGGAAATAATGATCTGTTGTTGTCAAAAACAAGATATTTAAAGAATACTTGGAATATTCAATCATAAAATAAGTTGATATCAAAAGATAGAGCACAGAAACACACAGCAAGCATTAATACCATGGGAAATGAATGTTAATGCTAATGCTAATGTTGTGCATTAGAAGGGGTGTCAATATGTTGTGCATCAAAGGGTTAATTAATTATTGTAAAGGAGAATAAGAGTTCTTGTATGTTTTATTTAAGGCATCTTATTTTGACAGTCTTCTTGTGAATTATGTGGTGGATTCTGTGCTCTTATTTTGAAAGCTACATTTGTTTAGCGACAGGAAGTAATAGTAGCTTTTTGTGATTAAAACAACTTTAATTATTAGCTAATGTTAGCTCGTGGCTAACGACAACATTTTTTCCCCCATATATATCTTTATTGGGTTGTCGGGACATAATACATATTCAATCAGTAAGGGTACAATTCACCCATTTTCCCCCTTTTAGAACCCCCCACCCCGAACTAGAGAGTCACATTCACATAAAATAAGCAAAAAACAATAAATAGAAATGATAATGAGCAAATGTAATTCTCTCCCCCTCAAAGAAAAACAGGAGGGGCTAACAGTACGAACGGCATTTTTATTAGTATTTAGTTCGACTAGATGATGTGGGGACGGGACTGATACATTACAGACAGGTAGGTAGGTGTTGAGCTGGGCAGCTCGGTATATTCAGTGCGTGTGTGAATGAATGAGCGTCTGGGGCTCAGTTGGTAGAACGGTCGCCTACTGATCGGAAGGTTGGTGGTATGAATCAATGAATGAATGAATGAGCGTAATATGTAGTGTAAAGCACTTTGGATAAAATCGCTATATAAGTGCACTCCATTTACCAATGTGCGAGCATGTCTCAGAGGAGGACAGAGAGGTGGGTCGGGGTTTTGACTGACTGACGGGTGACAGACACTTTGGCAACACAACACAAAAAACATTATGTTATGAATAGTGTAGATATACTTTCAGTAGAAGGCTGATTGAAGGATTTTTAAGGAAGGATTCACAGTTATACGACTGGCTTTGGCTGGAACTGTTCCACAGTTTCCTTCACTCTCCTTCTCTTTTTCTCTTATGCCAGCTTCTCCTTCATCGTCGCTGCTCCTCTCTCTGATTGCTCCCCCACTCCCCCACTCCTCCTTTCTCTCTCTCTCTCTACCACTAAACTACGGTAGTGGGGGCGCCGTTTGCTTACGTAAGAGCCGAAGCAGCTTCTGCTAAGCAGCTTTCTAATGCATAAAGGCATTTGCCCATGGCGGGTCAAGTGCAGGAGAAGTCTTTTTTTTAATTTATTGAATGTTAGACTATTAGACTTTGGGATTATGCCAAAGATGCCCAGGAAGAAAGGGCATGAAATCAGGCGGGAAAAGGCGGAAAAACCCCACTGAGGGAAAGACTCTCAGGCAGAAAAACAACAGTAAAAATAGATACGGTGCCAACATAAATATATCTTAAGCTCTCTACTGCGGGCAATTTTATCAAGAAACATGTAGTAAATCTCTAAGAATGTTTGATGAATATAGCTTTCTTAGTGCTTGAGGAAAGTGCAGGTTTAAGCAGAAAATCCTTGGCCAAATATGACATTTCTGTAGTGATATAAAATACATTTAAACAGCACAGACAGATCTCAGGAAGGGAGGTTAAGCAGGTATCTAGACTTTAATGTTGATCTCTTACTGCCATGTTTCACTTTACTTATTTCAATAGCTTTGATAAGTGGTCAAATTTCATTTAGGGATTCTAATAGTTGATTCAGGTTGTCAATAATGAGTGCAGAGCAGAGAGGAAATTTCACATGCATGCCTTCGAGGAAATCTGACAAGCTCTGACACACAGGGGTAATTACGGCGCCGTGTTTCAGACGTTGCATCTCAACCGGAGCGAGTTAAGGTTAAAAGGCGGTCAAAGACATGAAGGTAATGAGATCACGTGACTTGTAGTGGCTATAACGAGGCACCAGCAGAGGAGCGAGCGGGCCCAGGGAGATACATTTTTTATGGCAGGAGGTGATTTGAGTGGGAGGGTGCCATTAGGGCTGGGCAATATATCGATGTAAAAAATATGTCGATATATTTTTAAATGTGATATGGCATTAGACTATTCTGCCCTCCCTGAACGTGTTGTCTCTAGTTTGGCAGATAGCAAACGTTCTCCAATGGGAGGCAAAGTTTCCTGTCTTTAAGGGTTTATTATCACTCCCAGTTGAAGTTGACTGTAAAACTGAAATACATACAACAAAGAAAATTAAAATATTACCCTCTCACATTATATGTAAACTTATCCTTATACATCTCTAAATATCAAAGGATGTTCAACACAGTTTTGCAACGGCACACACCGTTATAATAACAAGTGATAAAGTCTGCTAGCTTAATGCTAACGTATAATGCAAAACCCCATATAAAGGCTAACAAATTAGCATCGTCATAGCGGCGAAAACATAAAGAACCATCACCTTACACAAACAGAAGTGACAGCAACAAACCCTATTTTGTACATATATAATACTCACAGGCATATGTTCTCTTTACTCTTAAAACGATTGCCACTGATTTAAGGCTACAGATGACTACTTCTTCTGACTTTTTATCAACTTGCTCTACTCTTGTAGCAATACTGCCACCCTCAGGCGAAGACGTGCAAATCCATGGGGACAGCACATAGACCAGGGGTCTCAAACTCGCGGGCTGCGGGCCAATTGCGGCCCTTGTGGCCCTTGTGGCCCTTGTGGCGATATTTTGTGGCCCTCACCTTGATATGAAAGTTTAATGTGAGTTTCATATGAATGGCACTTTACCATGTTGTGTGGAAGGTCCCTTTAATTACTTTTTAATTCTGTGTATTTTTTGGGCATTTTGTATATTTTTTAAGTAATTTAGTTTTTTTCTGTCATTTTGTGTCTTTTTTTTTTAGTAATTTTGTATCTTTTTTTGGTCATTTCAATACTGCCTCCAGCGGCCCTCAGGTAATTTGAGTTTGATATGGAAATATTAAAATTTTGCACTGTGATTCTTGCTCGAGGCAAGCTGCGGCTTTTATTTAAGATATTTTGTTTAAATGTGCACTTTATGGAGCTTTGATTTAAAAAGAAAAAAAAGGTACTCCTGTTATACCGTATTTATGTTCACTTAAATAAACGGTTTCAATAAAACTACTTGTGACATGTCATATTTGACTTTGACTGAACATTTGCTCTCACTTTGTGATAAAAATATTGGTATATATATCGAAAATCAATATTCGGCCTAAATATATCGGGATATGACTTTTGGTCCATATCGCCCAGCCCTAGATGCCCCCCCCCCCACCCCCCCCGTCTCTATATCCACAGAATCAGAGGCAGATGTTTTTTTTCTAGTTGAATATCTTGGTCTCGTCTGCGTTATCCTTGATCCTTTAGGTTTGTGCAAGTTAGAATCGATGGTTCTGGAGAATCAGTAGCCTACCTGAGCTGTGTATTGATAAATCCATGGCGCTGTCCGTGGTGCTGAAGCAGCAGATGGATTTATAATGGAGTCCCTCCCTTCTGGCTGTTTCCTCTTTGATCTGTAATATTCTCTAAACTATACAGCTCATTGGGAGTTGATGTAGAGTGGTGGGGGCTCGTTCCTGCCACGCTTTGTTAGTTACAGGTGAATGAAACGTACCAGTCGCACAGTCATGGAAAAAATATTTAGACCATTGTTTTCTTCAATTTCTTGTTCATTTTAATGCCTGGTACAACTAAAGGTACATTTGTTTGGACAAATATAACGATAACAACAAAAATAGCTCATAAGAGTTTAATTTAAGAGCTGATATCTAGACATTTTCCATGGTTTTCTTCATAATTATTTTGGTTATCAGGAAAACCATGGAAATGTCTAGATATCAGCTCTTAAATTAAACTCTTATGAGCTATTTTTGTTGTTATTATTATATTTGTCCAATGAATGAACAAGAAATTGAAGAAAATGGGTGGTTTAATCATTTTTTTCCATGACTGTATATATAATATTAATATTAGGCATATTTGTGTCTTATTCACCCATCCAGACAATTGGGAGCTTCTCTCTGATTCCAGGCTTGTCTGAACAATTTATCTAGCCCCAAATGATGCTGTAGTGTGAGAGGTTTACAGAGCTAATCTAAATGTTATGGACAGGGTCTTCCGTATCGACTTAAACCTCCGTAGTGTGAAGAGGCAGCGGTGGAATATTGAGCAGAGAGCTTTAATAGTCAATGAAAATGAGCCGACTAGGAAGCGTCACTCACAAATGGATGCAAAATGTGTAAGCCATGCTCATTCAGTCTCCTCAGCCGTGACTTCATCCACAATTTATTTATCTTTTTTTTATTTATTGCAACCCAGACAACCCAGTTTGTGCATCTAACTGAATAACTATCTGCTTTTGTTTGGCCTTGAGACGGCTGTTGCCTTAGGGCCGGGACCTCACATGAAAACTGGACACTGACCCCATGGGTCGTTTGTACAGGCAAATATTAAGGGTGGTTTTTAACTCACTTTTTGTCTTCCCCACAACGTTATTCCTCTCTCCTACAGCGTCCATTACAAGTACATGCACATGGCTCCAAAACCAGGTCTACATAAATCGAGGGAGAAATGGGAGTCTGACTTGGGTGTGACAATGGGTACAGAGCTCTGGGCTGAATTGTGTCAAAAATGTCTAACTGCCACTCTTAATTCAAGATACAGGTTGACTTATTATAACTTTCTTCATCAAACCTATCTTACGCCGCAGAAATTACATAAATATAAACCTGAGATATCCAACCTGTGTTTTAGATGTAGTATGGAGGAGGGTTCATTCCTACACTGCACTTGGTTATGCACAAAACTTAACACATTCTGGCATGATTTCTCTGACATCATGACAAAACTCCTAGGACTACATTTCCCATTAGATCCTCAAACCTGCTTATTAGGAGATACTACAAATATTGATGCACGATTAAAAAAAGCTCAAAAGAGGTTTCTCTCACTGGCCTTGTGCGTTGCCAGGAAGTGCATCGCCATCACGTGGAAATCTGATTCCCAACTTTCTATAGGAAGATGGGTTTCAGAAATGAATAGCTGTGTTCCACTTGAAAAAATTACATATACACTCAGGAATGATTATAATACTTTTACAGAGATGTGGCAGCCCTATTTAGCATCTATGGACACATTGCCAGCTTCTATGGTGGACGGGTTGTAGTTTTTGCATTCTCTTTGTTGTCAGAGCTCACTCTTGTCTTCCTTGCCTCTCGACCGTTTTTTTTTATTTTTATTTTTTAATTTTTTAATTTTATTTATTTTTAAAATAATTTTATATCATTAATATTTAAATTTTTTAATTTTATTTATCTATTTTTTCTCTCTCCCTTTCCAGTTTGTGGGTGGGTTGGGGAAGGGGTTTGGAGTTGTGTGTTTGTGTTTTCATGTATATCTTGTTGAATTGAAAACTGAAAAATAAAATATTCTAAAAAAAAAAAGTCCATGCACACGGTAAATTATGCAAATTAGCTGATGACTTCATTTAGCAACTTCTAGCGACTTTTAGGACAGCTGATAGCTACTTTCCTTACTGAGGAGTAAGCAAAACTGGTTTAAACAATCATTTATAACCCCTTACCAGGACCTTTTTTCTCCCTAGACCTAGATCAGTGTTTGTAGTCTATAATTCAATGAAAGTGCAGCCTATTTCTTCACACCCGTATGTGTATGTATTAGTGGTCGACTGATACAGGTTTTTTAAGCCCGATGCAGATATCGATTATTTTGACATCAGTCTTAACTGATCCCCGATATGTGCTGCCGGGGCCAAATCTTGAAGCCGACATTGCCTTTTCTCCCTCCATTTACATGATAAAAATGACACAATGATAACAAATGTTACACAAGTCTCAATTTGACCCATTTAGGCCTATAACGCCTGGGAAAAATGCCTGTAAGTTTTTCTGGAAATTCAACGCCTACTAAATAATAGATTTTTCAGCCTCTGTAGCAGATAGAAATGAAATTCAAAAAGTATTTGAGAGCTTATAGCTGTTATATCTGAGCTCCCTTCGCTATAGTATTGACTAACAACCTATTGGAGATCTCTAAACGGCGAGTATGAGGTTCATGGTCTTGAATTGTCTGGTGTGTGTGTTCCTAAAATTAAAATATGAAACATCTGTCATTTCATCTGTGGTCTCCCATATTTTTTAAAGCAATTAAGATTTGAGAAAAATAACTCCTGCGAGTTAACGTCTCCACACCAGATGGAGTTTCTTGAGAGTTAAATGGGAGCAGACACAACCTGGAAGCTCCTCAAACCAATAAGTAAACCCACAAGGAAAAACTAATCACAACACTGTTGACCAATGCAGGTGTGTTGTGAAGAAGTAATCAAAGCCTCTACCGGCTGGTGCACACTGAGAATAAATCCACTTTTTTCTTGGCTGAAAATCCTTAAACATCCCTAAAGCATCTTTAAGAGTGCACACTCCTCTTCTGGTTTAGAGATCAGACCTTAAGCATTATAATGTACAAAAAGTTCAAGAAAAGACTTAAAATCCAATTGTTCCCATTTTCTCTGCGGCTAATACAACCTGTGGGACAATCAGTCTTTTTATAATTTGATTGTGCTGTCAGGATACCTGCCAGGCTTGATTAAAACTTTCTCTTCAAAATTCATGGGAACCAGTGTATATTAAGAGAAGAGTCAAAGTGTCAAGACAGCTTTTTCTTCTTCACACACTCATCTCTCAGCTGCCCTGTAGCCCGGACCCAAAAACTGTTATGTAATTTATACAGTTTTCAATCAATGAAGAAATTGAATATCCTGGGACATTCAGGCGTTTTTGCATTCATTTCAAGTACCAACACATTGAGATGATAAAGTGGAGTCAATGTGGAAGTGCCTGAGACCTGCATTCTTCAAGTGCAAAAATGACAAATATGGCTGAAAATGTCCATAGTGGTCCCAGAGGGTTAAATTTCCTGTTCACCTTCAATTTTGTAGATTCCCGGTTTATTCTCAAATACTGTTAATCACCATGGAGAGCCTCCAGCTTTGAAAATTCACAGAATTTTGCAGCCCTACATATGGTTCGCAAACTGGTGGGGGTATAGGATAAGATAAAATATTTATTTATTTATTTGTACCACGGTCTGGAAATTCAACATCATATGCTAGCTCCCACCGAAGGTATGCAGACCCTCCTCATGCTACTTTTGCTGGTCAGGCTAATGGCCGGAGTCACGTTCGCTACGTCCACTTCTTTAGTATAATCTGTTCTAATCATAGACTGTATATAAATAATGGACGTAGTCACCGTGACGTCACCCAGTGGTTTGTGGCCCGTTGGAAGCATCGAGTTCATCGTTATACTCGTCGCCATCTTGTGTTGCCATCTTGTTTCCGATACGGAGAGCAGACCATAATTGGACTATGGAGGAGCGAGAGGGATCTGATCACTGACTACAGCCTCTCTACACCTCAACCTGACTGAGAGAAGCCGCTGCTAATTCATATTAGCATTAATTGGAGCATTACCTGGGATGTTAGTTTTGGCTGTTAGTCCAACCAAACGCTCAACAAGACGTTTTAATGAACAAAATGTTCAAATAAACTGTCATTAAGTGAAAATACAGTGAAAGGGTCAAAGTTATGAGACCAAATCGGTAAACGTACTTTTCTTATATCTATATAACGTTTTATAACTTTACTGACACGTTGCCGTGGATACGCATTGATCTGCTTCTCTCCTGATGACAGCTCGCCTTGTTAGTGACCTGTCAATCAAAGGTAGCCCCGCCCCAAATCATACAACTCTTTATCTTCTATTTTCATCTAAATCTATAAACATCAAATTGTCTTGAAGAAGATTTTTACTAGTGATTGAGACCATAGTGTTGTCCTAAAAAAAATTCTGAGGTTATAAATCAAGTGGGAAGTTTTCTAATTTTGCACTGAAATGAATGGACAGATTTTTTTTGCAGACAAACTTAGCGCCCCCTGCTGGAATTTTTGGTAGAATGCAGATTAAGGCACTTCCTGGTTTGCCTCCATGCTCAGACCCGGAGGTTGCCGCCTGGTTCTAACCTAGCACAAACCTGACTCCACATACTGCAGTGGTGTAAGCACACTGCAGGCACACAGGGAAACAGTTGCGCTGAGCTCATTCATTTCTGTAATCACATTGTTTGCAGTGTATCTTTTGGGTAACACCACTCTTCTCCAGCCAAGGAGTTAACTGCACACCACAGTGCAACAAAGTGTCTCTTGCCACTGATCTAAGCACACTGAAGGACTCAAAGATGTCACAAGACGCCACTTGAAATGATTGGGAACTTCTCTGCATGTTACAATCACACTTAAATATTATTGATTTCACCTTGGATTATTTGTAATAAGTATCTATTGTTTTTTATTGATTCCAAGCAGCATTTTTATGTTTTTTCCCAGGCCTATCTGTCCATCAACAGTCACAGAAATATGCTCATATTTTCCGAGATATCCTGCTGACAACAGTCAAACTGACAGGGGTGAAAATAAAATCAACATGGTGACAGTAATGAGAATGAGTAGTTCTCCTGTGGGTTTTTACAAATACAGTGTAAGTGAAACCTTAGAGGCATTTCAGATTAGATTTTTGATTATCTGTGCAGATTGTCAGCATCATTCCTGTGGAGGTATTGGGCATGTTGATATGTTTCTGTAGAGAAAAAACAACAGTCGCAGAGCAGGACAGTGAATGGAGACGATGGCCGACTGCCAAGGAGCGAAAGAAACAGACTGGGAGAAGAATTAGAGGCACGAAATGAGAAAAAGGGCAGCCAGGTAAACAGATGGAATAGTGAGGAAAACGTCATGCTTTGAACGCTTTCTGCTTCACAAGTTCTTCATCTATATATAGTTAGACAAGCTCATAACGTGGAGAAAAAGATTAAATATCTCTCCCTCAACACCTTTTGTATCATCTCTCTTCTTGCTTTCTTGGAAAAGTAAGTAACTTCAATAAAAAGCTTTTTCTTCACCCACACTTAAGAATACATTTTTCTAAGTGGGTGACATATTCTAAGAGCAATGTGTCAACATGACAGGCCCTTCTTTAAAACTGAAGGCATAAAAGAGTACATGAATAGGTTTTTTTAATTTATTTGAATCATCATGAATCGTTGTCTCACCCCTCATCTCGCCTCTCATCTTGCTGCTTGTGTTGTGAGGTGATTTGTTTTGTAACAGGGTGATTTATGGGTGAGTGAAATGTGAGATTGGGTTAAGATAATGGGAAAGGGGGATTTCAAAGCTGGATGAGAAAACTGATAGTCGAGCATGTGTACCGCAATGAAAAAAACTGGACTGAGGAGCGACTCCATAGATACAACATGAAAACCAGCAAATTCATAAAATTCAGTGCCCCATCAGCGCTATTTTATAAGCTTCTGTACCTTGTACTGTTATAGTCAAGACCGCAACAACTGAGACCAAGATATTCCTGAGACCAGAGAGTACAGAGATCGAGACAAGACCAAGACTTTTAGATGTTGAGACTGAGACAAGAGACCATATATATCAAAGAAAAATCATAAAACACAAAATGTGAGTTTTCTTTTTATTTAAGTTTGCATTTAAATAAATGTGACAACAAAAACAATCTTTGCTCTTTTGTTTTTAGAGCAGCACAATGATTTGAAGTTATTTGCCTTTTTCACTCATCATCTCAGTAAGGCATGGACCAATAGCCAATCAGCAGTGGTCTTGACCGATCTCGTTAAAAAAACCTGAGTCCGCCCAGTCCAAGACCAAGACAAGACCGAGTAAAAATGCCCTCAATCCGAGACATGACTCAAAAAATGGTCTAGAGACTAGCCTCGAGACCAAGACCAATCTCGAGTACTTCAACTCAACTACCTTGTACTGCATATTTTGCCTGATCTGAGCTTGGCTTCCATGGGAGCACAGTGGTGCAGGCTTTCGTCCCTGTTTGTCACTCTGCATGAGGTTTTCATGACTTTGTGAGTGATTGCCTCCTAGCCACTGTTCCAGTTGCTCCCCTCATAGTGGAGAGAGAATGGAGGACCGTTTATTTGGGTTCAAATGAGCAGAAAGTTCCTCAGAAACCCTTTTTGACCAACACAAACCTAGCTCTAATGCTGGGATGATGCTGGTGCTGGTTCAACTTGCCAACCTTCTCAAGAAGGTTCCACAGAGCCACGTCATTACACCACTGTATACGTGTGGAAACGTCTCTGCTCTCCAAGAAACACTACCGCCAACTTCAAGCATAGTTAGAATAATGGTGGACTACATCGTCTCTCTACAAATGTTGCTCCTTGCTTTGGGAGCCTACATTTGCTTTTGAACTTCTGTCGAGGACCATACTGCTAAGAGACAGTTTGTCTTCTCCACGGACCAGTTTACTGTCTGAGAGCCGAAACGTGGGGATCTGGTTCAATATTAGGCTCTGAACCGGCCCTTGAACTGCCTTGGTCGAAAAAAGAGGTTGTGTAGTTGCAACTTTTCACAAAATTCTTAAACAGACCAGACGGACTGCTGCAGCAAAATGCATTCAATGGAAACAATGAGCTGCTCTACCAATAAACTTCAAATTTTGGGGAAAAAACAACCAAACTCATAAGTATGCGTCTTGGCTGCCAAAAAGGGGAATAAACCAGTTTGGTCACCAATGCAGAGCAAGAAATAACAAGACATAAATCACCCAGATCACAGCAGACAACAGACTGTCACGTATGCCATGTTGCTCAGGAGTCTGCCATACCACAAAAGGGAATAAAAACAATGTATTTAATACAATTGATCCAGTGTTGATAATAAAAGAAATCCAAATAAACCTCAGGACAATTAGGCACAATGCTAAATTGACTAAAGACTAGCATTGGCAGCAGTGTGATGTGCCTCTAATTAACAAGCAGCCATGGAAAAAAACTAAACCTTACCCTGCAGAGTACACTGTCTGCCTCATGGCAAAAACAATTTTCCCTTGAAATAATTCTAATGCAGTATATGTCTTACTACTGTCTCCAGTCAGCTGGTAGACCCCAGATAGTGTCATTACAACAGAACCCTATCTGAGGAAGTTAAATGTAATTTGGCCCCCTTGGCTGGGTCCAATTTCAGACGAGTTTTCTGAGACTGAGTAAAGGGGTGAAGACCAGCTGAGCTTTGATGAAATCCACTGATCAGTGTCTTTAGGTTGAAGGCTGGATACTTGGTCTCTACTGGCCAAACACCAACATTTATACAGATATATAAATATTAGGGCTGCAACTAATGGATTATTTTAATAATCGATTAATCTGTTGATTATTTTTTTGATTAATTGATGAATCGGATAAAAAAAATACAAAAAAAGCTTTAGTTTTCAACCCTTTATTCCAAAAACAGAACTGATAGTGCAAAAAAACTTTACAGGATTTGTTATAACACAACGAATCGATAATGAAATTCATTGCCAACACTTTAAATAATCAAATTTCATCGATTCGTTGTTGCAGCCCTAATAAATATACAGATGCATCTCAATACATTAGACCATCATGGAAAAGTCTATTTCCAGTAGTTCAAGTCAAATAGCCCCAACCAAGTATTGAGTCATATAGATGGACATACTTTTCAGGGGCCAACATTTCCATATTAAACATACTTTAAAATTGGTCTTTTGTAATTTTCTTTTTTTTTTTGAGACACTGAATTTTAGGGCTTCATTAAATGTGAGCCATAATCATTATAATTGGAATAAATTACATAAATTAAGACATGAAATGTTTCATTCTGTGTGTAATGGATCTATATAATGTGTTATATCCACTTTTTTTAATTGAATTACTGACATAAATAAACTTTCCTATGATATTCTAATTTATTCAGATGCACCTGTAGTACAGACGTGCTGAGACCTTGTCTGACCCTGAGCCTCTCTGTCTGTTTTGTGTAACTTATATTTAAAAAAGGCAGCATACAAATGAGTGATGAAAGCGAGGAAGAACACGGAGATAGAAATGGTAAAAAGGGATCACGGAGCCTGATCCCCCCCAACCGGCTGCACGCTGACTGAATGAGGCCGCAGCCGTCGGCCTCTGGGCTGGATTCCCGCGCCCTCTTCCTCCTTCTATCCCTCTCTCCATCTCCCGCCATCCCTCTCCATCCTCTTAAGGGAACGTTCTGGATAGAAACTGAGTCAAGTGATGAGGGACCGGGGAGAATTGGGTTTCATCAGCTTGGCATATGTGTGTCAGTGTGTGCCAGCGGATGTGTGTGTGAGAGACGGGGAGCGCCTGTGTGAAAGGGGAGGCGGGATCGCGCATAAATTCGAGCAAAAAATAGTCTACTCCGACTACAGGATACCATACGTAGAGAAAGTATATGACTTGAATGATTCATAGCCAGAATGTTACCTCACACAAACTGGTACAAATCATTACCAAGCGGCAGTAAACGGTGGTTTTAGCCAAGGTGCCAATTCTCACATTGCGTGGGTGTGGATGAAGAGTGGGGGGGTTGGGATAGAGGAGAAGGAGGAGGAGGAGGAGGAGGAGGTGGGGGGGGGGGGAGTAAGTGAGTCATAGTATAAACTCCCAGGCCTTCTGCATAATCATTTCAGCTCACGCTTCGTCACAGCGAGCTGAATCACCAGACAGACACGTGGCCACAGATACCCGAGCCAAAACGTCTCTGCCTGGCTCTACTTGCGTTATCTTGCACTTCTCTATCACACGCAGACATTTGACAGATTTGTTAGATCTTTCTCTCTGGTGACCGACCCTTTGACTTCATTTAATTGATGCTGGTAATAATAGTAATCTATGTTAATTCATGCGACTGTCTGTAGGTGCCAGATCATGTAACATGATGGCCATTAACCCATTTAGGCCTAAAACTCCTGGAAAAAATGCCTGTAAAACCTATTTTAAAATAGCCCCCTAAAACCTGCAAATTAAAAATGGTCCTGAATATGTACATGTGTTTCTTGTGGCTTCCTCACAATAAAGGCCACCTGTTAAGTGCAGTCCCTGAATTGGACCAAAAAAGGTCCTTAATTAACCCATTTAGGCCTAAAACACCTGGAAAAAATGCCTGTAAAATAACCCCCTAAAACCTGAAGTTTTTCTGGAAATTCAACAGAAGTGTCAACGCTTCCTACTAAATAATAGATTTTTCAGCCTCTGTAGCAGATAGAAATGAAATTCAAAAAGGTATTTGAGAGCTTATATGTTATATCTGAGCTCCCTCCACTATAGTCGTCTTCTGCCATGATTTCAGTTCTGGAAAAGTCTGAAAAATGTTGCATTGTGATACTCCCACATGTATTCTGATGCATTTCATTGGCCAAGGGACCGAAAATAGGTGGAAAAAACTACAAATACTACAAAACGACGTATCCGCTTTCCCGGCTTTAATGGTAGAATAACGCAACAGCGCCCTCGGTGTTAATGGTAGAAATGCGATAATGCTTTCCCAGCTTAAATGGGTTAAACACTGCAGTTCACTGTGGGGCATCGAGTCTGTGGAGAATGTGCTTATGTTGCTTTTCAGCTATTCACTGAAATGGTAAATTATTCCTCCCATTCAGTGGCTGGCTTGTGTCCTCACTAAACCATTATAAACAAGCGGAGAAAGTGCCCTAAACCTGCATTTTTTCTGACGACCAGCAGGGGGCGACTTCACTTCTTGCAAAAAGAAGTCAGATTGTATGAAAGTCAGCAGGAATTTATTACCTCAGTAAACATTATCAATAGTTTTCTTTCCATTTAGGAACTTCTGTATGCATTTTGAAGATTGAAGGAGAAAATATTGATGGAAACACCAACATTTGATGAAACTTTCTTGAGGTAGTTTTTGTCTTTTTCGAAAAAATCGTTAATGACCTAAACAGGAGATGGAAACACTTTTCCTGAATAAGTTCTGACACAGAGAACATTTAACTCACATGACTGATCAGCTGTTTCGGCTGTTGCCCAATTGAATCTAATTCCTGAAGACTTCTCTCTATTTTCTCTCTCTCTCTATTTTTGTTGTTTTCTCTCTTCTTCTTCTTCTTCTTCTTCTGCTGTTTACTGACAGATTAGCCTACAGTAATACATTACACTGCCATCTCCTGGTGAAAGTTTGTTAAAGCAGCTTTGTTTATTCGCTCTAGACCAGTGGATGGAAACGTCCCTTATTTGCATTTTGCAATGATTTGTTAAAAAGATTGATTATTTTGACAGTTCCCGCAATTGTGATATGATTCACGAAAATGATAATTTTTGCATTATTATTCTCTTTTTTCGCATCCAACTTCAGTATAAACCAGTGTAGAGACAGTTGACATTTAACTTCTGCACAGCAAACAAGAGAATATATGTGGTTTCTACCTTCACACCTGCTTGTAATTGCGACAGCACTGAAATTAAGTTAGTTTTTCCTACTAAAAGCATAAGTCTGAGTCTATAATCAACACCACTAAAGTCTGAACCCAACCCTGCAAAGGACTGGACAAGCCTTGTGAGTAAATGTGAGGTATTCTCAACACCATTGTATTAAATCCTGTTATAACACATACTTAAGAAGGGAAATGCTCCGAGGTGTTTATGATCCAAACGTTAACCATGAAATGAGAATTAGCTGCAGACGCCCTGCTGACTACAGCTTTACGAAACAATTCAGGGGTCACAAGTCTCCTCATCGGAAACAAATCTCCTCAAATCCTTCCAGGAACAATCTATGTCAGAAATCTCCCCCTGACTCGAGGGCTCTCCTGGATTTGTTAAACAAACAAACCTCTGATAGCAATCTTTCCGTGTACACTGGTGCTGATTTGCAATGCAAATGATCTCGATGAGTGGACACCGCGGGGAGAATGCTGCAATTCTCCGACAACAACAAAGGAAAAGGCCTTCGCATCATGCTGCCTTATCCACAACTAGATTTGTTCCAGCCTTCAGTGATGGGAGCTTTATCTCCGCTGGCCTTCTGTCTGCTTAAAGGGACAGGGACCCCTGCTCACCGCTCTGGGGTCCCTCCAGGCAAGTATGTGTAAGCCAGGGTGTAGATTTGGAGGCACTTAACAGTCAGTACTGGCAAACTACAGTTCTGGAAGTTACAGATCCCTTGAGCTCAAAGGACTGGAGATGGAAAAAATACAAATCAAAAGGTAGAACAAAGGGGGAATGCAGCCAGTTACCTGGAATTCAATCCCATAGTTCTCCCTGCAGAAGTCTCGTAGTTTGGGGTAGACGTGCTCTTTCAGTGCGTTCCTCTCCGCCTCTGTGTCTGCAGACAGAAGATAAAAGGAATACTTTAGTGTTTAACTGACAAAAAGCAAACTTTTCAAGAAATGCGGAAGAACATTCAAGAAATAGTAGAGGTGGGAAGCAGAGGCCCCACGATACGGTTTTATCCCGATACTTGAGTCACGATACGATATTATTGCCATTTTAAGCATTTTGCGATATGGTGAGTATTGCGACTGTGGCTCAGTTGGTTCGTCCAGTGATCGGAGAGTTGGTGGTTCCATCCCCGACCATTGCAGCTTTCATGTTGAAGTATCCTTGAGCAAGATACTGAACCCCAAATTGCTCCTGTTGTTGCACCAGTGTGCCCTGGTAGCCTCTGCCACCAGTATGAATGTGTAGTATGTGAATGGGTGAATAAGCATAGTGTGTAGTGTAAAGCACTTTGGATAAAAGCGATATATAAGTGCACTCCATTTACCATTTACAATATATTGCAATTAAACTGTTTAACTACATTTTTTGTCCACAAAATTAAGTTTGATCCAGAATTGTTTTGTCAAATAAGAGAAAATTCTCCAGTTTTTTTATTTTTATCTCACTTCAGTTTTTATTTCTCCACAATGAGCCCACAGACTGACCAACAAAGTATTCAGTCAAACTGAACTGAACTGATACATACTGTAACATGTATGGACGACAACAACTTTCCTCAACTTTAAGCTTCACTGCTCTGGATTGTTTTTGGATGAAACATAAAAAAAGCCAAACTCTGCAGCGTTATTTCGACAATTTCCTGACATGATATCCTTACATGGTGCCTATAGATTCCTTAGATCTTAGAGTTTCATGTGATACCAGTATCTCCAGTATATTCCTAAAAGGTAGCCCGCTACAGCCGCCGGAATACTAAATATCGATACTTGGCGGCCATGAATCGATATAATATTGCCATGCAAAATATCGCGATACTATGCTGTATCGATTTTTTCCCCCACCTCTAAGGAATAGTGCAGCATTTTGGGGTGTAATTTTCTTTTTCTTCTCATCTTGCCAAGTGTTAGATGAGAAGACGAGTATCGCTCTGTCAGGGGAGAATTAGCTTAGCTTAGCATGAAACAAAGACTAGAATGAGTGTCTCCCTCCAAAGTAAAAGCACCTCTAAAGTTGTATTTCTAAAAACCTTAAACTATTCCCTTTAAAAAGCAGGTCTTTTTTCCACAGTTCAACCTTTTTGTACATTCATTCCACAGAGGGTGTACCCTAATCGCACAACTGAGATAAAAGGTAAATAATGAGACCCATTAGTACATTACATGCTCTAAATATCAGCTTTTTCTTGGTAAACAAAGTTGATTGATGATCTCAGTTCGCATTGTAGAAAAAAATGAACAAAATCCTCAGGTTCAATCAAGTGATTCATAAGATTAAATTAGTCTCTCTCTTTTTTTTTTAATTAAATCGACTTTCTTTAATGAATAGAACTAATCAGTATTCATTATCACAGGTGCTTGTCTTCTTTTGTGAGCAACAAGCAGGAGAGCAAACAGTTTTTATGATTCAAGTGAACATTTTTGAAAGGGTAAATGACAACAAATATGAATTAATGCAGACAATTTGGTTCAATATTTATTGAGTTACTGGAAATGTTGAATCACACAAGTCTGAAACAATCCTGTGCATCTACCACTGGAATCTAATTCTCCAAATTGTACAATAGAAATAATGTTAGTTTAGCTTGTATCTGCAGCTGCAGACAGACTGAAACAGAAGGAATAGATATAGACATGATAAAATGTTAATATAGAACTCAAATGTTGAAATTATGAGTGAAGCTTCAAAGTCTTGTGTTAATTTGAATCTCAATTCAACAGACTTCTGGGTTGTAACTCATGACTAATGATTATTTGCATTTTTTTTATTCATCTGCTGATCAAAGTGACATCTTCAAATTGCTTGTTTTGTTTGAGGAACAGTTCCATCCCCTAAAATATTCAAGTAAGTACTATAGCTGACAAAAAAACGCAGTAAATTGTTACCCAAATGAAAGTTTTGGCATTTATGCTTAAAAAATTATGAAAACTATTAATACATTTTGAGAAATTATCTGTAGGTAAACAAATCCCATCTAATATAATTAATGGCAATAATAATGTTAGCCACATATCAATATATTAAACTGTAACTTGGAAGTGCCTTAAACTGCACTTTCTCAAATGGCCACTTGAGGCTCCAAAAGTGAGTCAACTCCCATAGAGCCCCATGTTAAAATCCCCAACTTTACAGCATAAATAAACATATTTACAGCCTGGTTAAAAAAAACCCACTTTGGTGTGTTTAGCTTACTTCTCTTTTCATGACTAGTGTTGTAAAGGGGTGGAAAATTTCCGGTAAATTTCCAGAACCTTTCCCTGGGAAATAAAGCTGGGGAATTTCGGAAATGTCAACAGATTTATGTCTAAGTAGAACTTAATCAAGTTTTATTTATTTTATTGAACAATCAATTCTTTCATTGAACAAAAAAAATGAGTTAAGCATTGTTCTATCTGCATGATGTGATTGAGGAATAGCAGATATTCAAGTGTACTTGCATGAAATTGCATTTTCTGAAAATTAAGTTTTAGTCAAGATTATGCTAAAATATATTTTCCCCAACTATATTTAAGTTCCCTGTTAAGGGCCAACCTTCAATTTTGTAAATTCCCTGTTTATTTCGATAAATTTCCCGTTAATTCCCATGAAAAGTTTCCTTTGCTTATCCATGCTGTATAACTTTGAAAACCCACAGAATTCTGCAGCCCCATTCATGACAACTGTACACACATAGATTTTAACTCACCAATTTAAATCATGTTAAAGCTTTAAGTTAAGCATGGCCCCATTGGGTGCTATCAAAGGTGGACAGCTGCACGCCTCAGCTCACCCCCTCTCCACCTCTTTGCCCATTTCTGGATTATCTGAGTTAGGAGGAAACATCCACCGCCAACACGATGACAGCCAGAGCCACCCGGCTTCATTTTGGCTCCTATGGGTGACGTCAAACAGACTATGTCCATATTTTCTATAGTCTATGCAACATCTTTAAATATGCAAGCCCTTCTTCCACCCATAAAAACCAGATTACCTAGAAGAGCCGGTGCTGACACACTCTGTTGAAGAATGGAGGATTATGCAGCATTACAAAGGCAGTGATCATATTGGACAGTCGGAGTGTCACAGAGTGAGTGCCCACGGCTTGTTGTTGTGTCCCACTTTCTTTCCTCCTGTCCTCTCGTTTCCACTGTCTTCCAAATGGTTACTGTAATTTATTTGGACAGGCCCAGTCTCTTTCTCCCTCTCTTTTTCTGAAGGGTGTGGATGGATGGTTAAAAACAGAACATGCCCGACAGAGAGAGAGAGAGAGAGGCCCTCCGTGTGACCAAGAAGCTTGACTTGTGCACATGTACACGTACGCGCCGGGAACACACGCGGCGGACGACGCACACAAACATCCCCTCGGTCGCTAACCGTGTCATACGCAGCGTGAGCAGAAGAGCCCGCAAATTTAGTCTGACGAATCTTTCTCTCATCTATCTTTAGTAAGGCTTTGGGCCGTGACCGTACATATATCCGCCCACAGCTGCCCAAGCAAAATGTCAAATCAAAACTGAACGGCTGTAATAGTATGCAAATGAAATAAATGGCAGTTGCTGCATCACTGGAGCTCTCATCTAATTCCATCAGAGATATTTTACAGTAAATGTATACTGTCTTATGGTGATATTGCATCCATAATATAATCTGCGTTTCTGGAACTTAAATTAAACCTGTTTTTGTTTAGAAGTGTTGAGACGCAGTATAATCTAGATCTGCATGTTGCTGCACTGTGCTTCGATGTGACCTGACAGACTAAACTGTGTTGTTTGTATTGTGCTGATAACGGCAAGACGCCTCTCTCTCTCTCTGTCTCTCTCTCTCTTTTTTTTGTGGGATGATGATGAGTTATGGCAGCCTGACGTTATGTGTGTGTCTGTTATGTACTCACCCACATATAAAGGAACAATGACTGGATGTTGAATTCCCCTCTTTCTCGCTGTGTGCGTGAGTCCCACCCTCCAATTTTCCAATCTGTTTATTTCAATAGTGTCCACCAATCTATCTATCTTTCTTTTCAGATGTGTCCTGTCAGCTCTTTCTTTTCTCTTTCTCTCTTTTCTTTTCTCTCGTCCTCCCTCGTCCTCTAGGGAACCCATGGGCGGTCAACTGAACAATGAGATGCAGTCTCATAATATGTAACATTTCAGAATTTAAATGACTAAAAAGACTGGAGTTGTTGAGTTGAGCACTTACATAATCCCAGAAATGTTGCAATTACATTCAAACTAGAGCTGCACGATTATGGCCAAAGTGATAATCACGATTATTTTGATCAATATTGTAATCACGATTATTTATCACGACTATTCATCATGTTAGGGAAAACATCTGTATTTTTATTGCACGACTTTTGAACAAACAATAGGAACAGTTTTTAATGTCCGGTGCTTGTTGTAAACAAACAGAGATCGCTAAGTGAGCACCTCCTGCAGCAGCAGCACATACACACTGTACTGCTACAGAGCTAACTGTTAGCCTGTTAGCAATTTGCAGACTGGACGCTCAGGGGTTAACATCACCTCTGGCTCTGCAGGTGGGAGAGACTGCTGCAGGAGGACTGTGCCACTTTAGAAGAGTAGGAAAGGAGTCTCCAAAAGTCTCCAATAACAGCAGAAAAAGTCGCTGGATTTGTTGCCAGTCGCTTTTTCTGAAAAATTGTCGCTAAGGACGTCTGAAGAGTCATTTAATTTAGCAACAAAGTTACTAAGTTGGCAACACTGCTTCTCCGGCTTTTACAAATGGCGCGTGTTGTTGTGGGGTCGAGTACTAAGTCACATCCTGCTTAGCACTCGCTCGTTATTTACTTAGGCAGGGACATGAAACCTTCACTATGGGTTCGCCCCCTGGTGGTTGGTGGACAACTGGTGTAGAAAGTGCTTGATTAAATATTCAGGAGAGCCCGTGGCGGCCAAAATCTTGATCACGATTAAAATGCGATTAATTGTGCAGCACTAATTCAAACCTTCAGAAATCTGTATTTTCATGCAAGATAACATTGGATTTAGTTAGTTAAGTCTGTCAGCCGCATCATATTACCTATACCACCCATTACCCAGTTGCTCAATGTTTTCTCACCAAAATAATGCTCACGGTTTTAACAACGCTGGAAACATTAGTCGTGTTTCCATCATTCCTATGTACAGAAGCCGAGAATGGCCATGGATTTTTTTTATTTTCATGCACTGTTATCTCGTGATAATAAATTAATTATTTAGTTATTTTGAAAAAACAAAGATAATTTTCTTGTGATAACGAATTAAATAAACGTAGGTTTTGAGGCTTATTTAGGCTGTTTTGAGGGAAGTGCTTGAAAAAATGCAGCATACTCAACATGTTTTACCTTATTAGTTAAGTACAAATGTCTGTAAAACATAATGGGATTGTGCATAGGTGCTGACTTGGGTTAAACAGTGTAGATATAAGGTCTGATGGAATCATATTGTGAAGAGACTGCGTTTTCCACATGGCTACTAAATATTTACGGGTGAGCGTGATCATGGTGTCTGCAGGCAGAATAAACCTGCCTAATGTGTATATGATGCACCTGGATGCAAGAATGGGATAAACACTGCCTACTGTATGTCCATGCACATAAAATTACACTTGGAGCTGGGAACGGGCTGTCAGCAGCTCACTTCACTACATGCAATGTAGTGAAGTTTAACTGCACTTACAATATATATACTATATATACGAAGCCTAACTGCAGTAACTACGCAAAAGGTAAAACTGAGAAAAACTGCTTTTAAGTTTTTTAACGTTTTTTAACTGGCCAGTCAAATTGGTTATATGTAGATAAGTGACATGACACTTATTTCTTCATGTATTGATGATGTAATTTTTATGCGAAAAAATCATGATGATCTATTTGACCTTTGACCTCAAAAACCTAGTTACTGCACTCTGGTTTTGCTGTAAAATGTTCTAATAGTAATGCAATTGAAAATAACCAAAATCATTATCAAGAAAACCATGGAAAATGTTGAGATATCAGCTCTTAAATTAAACTCTTATGAGCTATTTTTGTTGTTATCATTATATTTGTCCAAACAAATGTACTTTTAGTCATACCAGGCATTAAAATGAACAAGAAACTGAAAAAAAAGGGTGATCTAATCATTTTTTCCATGACTGTATGTATTGTATATCAATAATGAGTTAAACTAGTAAAAATGTGTCCACGATTAGGTCTTCATACTGCTTATTGTGTCCAACCAACAGTTTAAATCCAAAGATATTCAATTTACAGTGATAGAAATCCTCACAAAAAACTGCACCCAGGGATTGTTGTGTCATTTTTGCTTGATAAATAACTTAAACATCAACTAACATTTTGCAGCAGCGCTCAATAATAATCAAGCATCTTTGAATAACAGGCCAAATAGCTAAACCAAAACTCATTCCAACACTTTGCAGTTAGTTATAATGACAAAGCTTCAGCTGGTGCTTCATTCCCCTGGATTGCGGTCACTCTCCAGCTGCCCCCTCCAAGTCTCCATCAACAAGAATGTGACAAGGCAATCACTCTGCTCTCATCACGCTACACCAACTGACACTCCAGAGCCGCTTAGTATGCACAACTGCTTTAAGATCTCTGATTAAAGAAGAGAGAGAGAGCTCCACAAGACAAGTATCTTAGCAAATACAGAACAAAGTTGTGACACTGCGGTCATACATACTGACAGTGATGCTACAGTGTGTGTGTGTGTACCTGAAGTGTTTTAAAAAGGTGTCTGACTCCAGAAAAAGTGTCTCTGTTGGATAATTAGCAAAACACACTATTAATGTGTCAGGTCTTTGAGCACCACATTAGAATTCTTGCTTTGTTCAAGTGGTGTGGAGGCAGCACTCTTTTGAGATGGATATCTCAAAAACTACACAAAGACACAAAAGATCTTGGTGGTTAGGAGGTCTCAGACACAGGGGTTGGGTCTTTTTAACTCTATGGAGTCAGGGGCTGTTTGGAACTACCAAAAAAGACACAAAATTATTTAAAAAAGATACAAAATGAGCAAAAAAGACAAAATGACAGAAAATAAATAAATTACTTAAAAAAAGAAACAAAATGACCAAAAAAAGACACAGAATTACCAAAAAAGACGCAAAATTACTATAAAAAAGACACAAAATGACAAATAAAGTCACAAAATTATTTAAAAAAGAAACAAAATGACCAAAAAAAGACACAGAATTGCCAAAAAAGAAACAAAATTATTTTAAAAAGATACAAAATGACCAAAAAAAGACAAAATGACTGAAAAAAAAAAAAATTACTTAAAAAAGAAACAAAAAATACCAAAAAAAACACAGAATTACCAAAAAAGACGCAAAATTACTATAAAAAAGACACAAAATGACAAAAAAAGTCACAAAATGACAAAAAAGTCACAAAATTATTTAAAAAAGACACAAAATTACCAAAAAAAGTAATTAAAGGGACCTTCCACACACAACACAGTAAAGTGCCATTCATATAAAACTCACATTAAACTTTCATATCAAGGTGGGGGCCACAAAATATCGTCACGAGGGCCGCAATTGGCCCACGGGCCACGAGTTTGGAACCCATGTTTTAGACTAAACAATGAATTGATTAATGGAGGGAAATCAAACAATCAAACAATATTGAAAATAATCATTTGTTTTGATTCAGCCCCTAACCTGCAGCTCGTTATTCTCTTTTACGTGCGTATTTCACAATAAAACATAAATATCTTTAGAAAATATTCTTCCTCAGTATACGCAGTGCTCAAATACTTCAGTGTATCACACAAACTCGGTAAAGTGCAGATCTGAATCTAAACTGCACTGATGCAAACGCACAGTCAGTGAGCAAATCGATAGCGAATGACCTGGAAGATGCTACAGGCAGATTGTGGCTGTGCAAATCAGCCATCCATAAAGGCCAGATGTTGCTGCATTTCCTGAGCACAGGGAAGACCCTACAGGTTATCTGAATATCACTGAATCAGGAGGAAAGGAATCCACTGGAGGTTATTGTGCCACCATCCACACTTGATGGTGAGCATCGAGGGAAAACAACAATTTAAAGTGGCAATATGGGAGTGATAGGGGATTCCCTGTTTCTCTGCCTGCAACCTAAATTGCGTATGATTGAATAACCATGACAGTGGTTGCACAGGAAAACCAATGTTGGTCTACCCAACATAAAAAATGTACTGTAACAAGTTCATTGGGTAACATCTGTTCAAGCAGCTGTTGCCTTTAAAGCCACTAGTGGAGATTTTAAAGACTCATATAATCATATTCATGTCAGGAACACAATACACATTTTTCAGCCCAATTACAGTCCGCTACCACGGCAGTTTCCCAATGTCACGGACACAACGTAATACAGTTCTACAATGTTGTTTAGCAGAAGGTTTTATCCAAAGCGACGAACATTTGAGAGTTAACTCATTTTTTTAGTCATGTTGTGTCTTTTTGTGTCTTTTTTTTAGTCATTTTGTGTTTATTTTTAGTCCTTTAGTCCAACATAAAATGTGATTTTGAATCTTTTTTTACTTTCAAAACACTATCATGCTCAATAAATAATTTTAAATGTTGCAAATGTGAACAAAGGTTGCAAATAAAACAGATAAGAGGGTTACATCCAGTTCTATCATTTTATACTAAACATATTTGAGCTTGTCTCCAGTTTTACTTGGTATATCATCATCAAACTGAAACTGGCCTCATGGAGTTTACAGCCAGAACTTTAGAGGTAAATCAACAGTACGCTACGACTAGAAAAACAAATGCAGTCCATTTAATATATTTTAATTATAGTTGAAAATGTTCATTGTGTCTGAGGAAAGTGTTGATATTTGCGACGCCTCATCTTTTCCATTATACCTTCGCATTTTCTGCATTACGTTACCAACCCGCCAGGTTGCTAAAATGTCAAGATTTTGCTTTTTCTGTGCCTTTCTTTCCTCACATAAGCAGCTCTATTGATATAGTTGTGTTATAAAATGCAAAATGCCAAACTAACAGTTTTTGTAGAGAGATTTGGTTCAACGCTGTTTGTCACATCTAGTTTCTACTGCCACAGTCAGATCAGCACATTTTATTTTCTAATCCTCAGTGTTACTTTTCAATCTTGGAAAGTGTCTTCTTTTAGGGTGATACATCTCTGCATGCAAAACTTTATTTCTGTCAGTGTCCTTGATATTGTGCGATGGAGATAACTAAAAAGAATTAGTGCTATATCCCAAAGAGAATAAGTGTGGGAGATGTGTTAAATATTCATGTGATTTTTGAAGTGATTCATCACTATATATTTTTTATAATGAAGTTTATTCTGAGAATGGAGCATTGAAATCAGAGTTTGAGAGTTCACGAACAGACCATTGACTATATAGACTTGACACAAGGCCGATGTTTGTCATTTTAGACCAGCTTTTAAGAAAGATAATGCTAATGAGTGTCCAACGCACCATTCATTTCCATTTATATGAATGTTTTGCTACGTTTAGTCGTGACTGAGTGCCCTCCTGGTCATTTTTTGACCAGGCTGTAATTATGTGTATTTCTACTGTAAAGTTAAGCATTTTACCATAGAGGTCTATGGGGATTGACCAGACTTGTCTCCTCTCAAAAATGACCTCATAGGTTGTTTGTACAGACAGCAGAATATGACCAATATTAACATTTTAATTGGGACTGTCCTCCCCCGCCCTCTAGCAGGCGTAAAAAGGATTCAAAAGTAGAAAACATGAAAGTTGCACTCGGGCGGGTCGGAGGTGAGTTTGACTTTAACTGAACTTTAACACAAGAGAGTGGAGTTTGTGTTTTGTGAAAACAAAAATGAACGATGTGATTTAAACATTACTGATCTTTCGTGCCTCACGTTTTGTGCGTAACATTTTTACGTAACTATGTTGCTTCCGGTAGTCATGTTGTCCTCGTAACTACTTCTCTTATGGCATTTGCGTAAATTTATTTTTTTAATTTGTCATTAATAATAATGCCTTACCAGGACATTTTTTGCCCAAAACCTAGGTCAGTGGGTTTGTAGCCTAAATTCAACGAAACTGCAGCCTTTAAAAAAAAAAAAGTGAACCACACGTGCATGTTTAATGACACATGTGCTATTTTTAGAACTCTAAAAACTGTAACGCAAGCTCAAGTTCATATGCGTCATTATGGGTGGAATTGACAAACGATCTATTCTGTCGTTTAGATAAGAGATCCTGTTGGGATTGACTCACATTTGGAGCCAGCCCCAAGTGGCCACTTGAGGACCTCCAGTTTTTGTCACTTCTATGTTGGCTTCATTTTTTAGCCCCAAAAGTTGCTTCTTGGAATAAACATGCATTACTAGAAGCAAAAAAGATTAAACTGTTTTATTTACACTTAAAGCCTTCCCAAATTGTACAATAGTGACTTTAAAAATAGCCAAACATGGTGAAAGGTAACAAAAATACCTTTATATTCCAAGAAGAATTAAATATTCATAAGAGGTTGCCGGTTTTGATTTTGTCCATTTTCAATCTCAATTATCAGCATTAAGCGCCCGAACTCTCCCCAGCAGAACCCTTGAAGTGCACATGAAATAAAAGTCCCATTAACTATAAACCACTTGCAGACCACACCAGTTTTCTCGAGGTTAATTATGTTGCTTATAAGTGGGTAATCACTATGTAATTTTATTCAGGTGTATCTCGCGGGAAAGCTTGCTATCACCGCCATCGCTCCCTGATGAGATATTTTTACAGCGTGTTCCATGAAATGACTCAAACACCCGGGGAGCCAGACGAGTGTGTGAGGGCAACTGCTGAATTTGTCAGAACGATGTCCTGAGGGTGCAGAATTGCTCCACGGCACTCTGGGAAACTCAGAGAGAGGTCACTAAAAGCTGCTGCTGAACTAGTCATCCAGCTTTCAAACTCCCTTCAGGAGGAGAGCGGAGGCAAGGGGGGCGAGGACGACCGGAGAGCAGGGGAGGGGGGAATCAGCTCGATAGCACGCGTCATAAACTTCACATGCCTGCAGAACAGGGTCATTTTGTGTCTTTTTTGGGTCATTTTGTGTCTTTTGTGGGTCATTTTGTGTCTTTTTTTAGTCATTTTGTGTCTTTTTTGTGTCATTTTGTGTCTTTTTTGGTCATTTTGTGTCTTTTTTTATTCATTTTGTGTCTTTTTTGTGTCATTTTGTGTCTTTTTTGGTCATTTTGTGTCTTTTTTTATTCATTTTGTGTCTTTTTGGGGTCATTTTGTGTCTTTTTTGGGTCATTTTGTGTCTTTTTTGGTCAATTTGTGTCTTTTTTAGTCATTTTGAGTCTTTTTAGTCGTTTGTGTCTTTTTTGGTCATTTTGTGTCTTTTTTTAGTCACTTTGTGTCTTTTTTGGGGTCATTTTGTGTCTTTTTTTAGTCATTTTGTGTCATGCTTTGGCGCTTTTGCTGACTCCAGAGGGTTAAGACAGATGGTTTTGGATTTACTCCCACAAATGGAGTTCAGTCATTCCTCTTTCAGAATCGTTTCAGAAAGATCTCCAACACCACAAGCTCCAAGACGTTTTTTCTTATTTTTTGTTGTTGTAAAAAGTGCACTGCAAAAAGGTGTGTCTAAAAACAAGATAAAAAAACAAAATCTGAGGGAAATTATCTTGCTGCATGGACAGATAATTTCATTTGACAAGATTTCTTGAATTAATATTGTTTAATCTAGAAATCTAACCCTTTAATCTTAAAACATTTTTTTTTATCTTGGTAAGAAACAAATAATTTGCAGTGTGTGTTGTTTCTGAACTGTTCTGGCTTCTAAAAATCATTAACATTTAAAAAATGTAAGAAGTTGTGCCGAACTAGTCGGCGAGCTTTCAAACTCCCTTCAGGAGGAGAGCGGAGGCAAGGGGGGGGGGCGAGGACGACCGGAGAGCAGGGGAGGAGGAGAATCAGCTCGATAGCACGCGTCATAAACTTCACATGCCTGCAGAACAGGATCTGGCACTCACCAGCCCCTGAAAAAGCAATTTATTAAACAAAAGGCACCCTTGACACAGTATTTTTCACCCGTCATCTCTCCCTCCAACCCTCCCACTCTCCCCTTTGTTGTCTTTCACCAGACTCAATTAAAAAAAAGTGGATAATTAGGGACGGAGAGATATTCTTAAAGTGAAGCGACCATTCAATTACGGGAAATCTGAGCTGAAAACACAAACCGTAAAAGACAAATAGCGTAAGCTGAAACAACGGGAACATTGTGGGGTGAGATGTAATGTAATAAGTGGTCTCCGTGGTGACATACTATAGCTTTGATGATGGTGCGTTGGAGGGGGAGATGATTTTATGCATGGCATCCCTAAGGCCTCGTGCTTTTATCAACTTTAAACAGCTTAAGTGATAGCTTGCATACAAATAGCTGCGTGCTGCACACAGCCCATGCCAAAGCCCCCGAGGTGACTACGGCAAGGTAATGGAGTTGTCTTGATATGCTTATATGGATCTCCATGAACACACACACACACACACACACACACACACACATATTGACAGAGGAGACGGGCTGCGTAACGCACAAACACAAAAAAAAATAATGTCAGGCTTTTCTCTGGTTTCTTGCTGCCGTCTGTCTGGCTACTGGCAAGAACAGATAGCGGGGTCTTTAATTGATCGACTGCAGCCACACACACACACACACACGCACACGCACACACACACACACACACACACACACATGCACAAACACAGATTCATCCACCTGAGCCAAGAACTTGAGTGATTCATTAACATCATGGAAGGAGGATGTAAATCCACTCCAATTAGTTATTTGGCTCACATTCTGGCAAACACCCTGGAATGCTTATATACTCTATATCACAGCTTTGTGGAGCGACTTTTCTATCGGTGCATCTGCATCAACTTCTTCTGAGGACGCTGGGCCTCATTCACCAACATCTTCTCTATATTTTCTCTTGATTCAGGGTCCGCACGGGTGCTTGAAATCCTTAAAAATGCTTACATTTTAATGTTGTATTTTCAAGGTTTGAAAAGTGCTTGGATTTTGGATAAAGTGCTTGAAAATGCTTGAAATTCTTACTGTATTTCTCTTGCAATCGGACTATAGATAATCACATGTTCAATGAAAAAAGTAATAAATTGAATATTGAGATTAGCAAACTGTACTTTTGGTTGTTAAAAGTGTAAAATCATCGCTGTTGGTATGGTTGAGTGAAAATACCCCTTTTAGCATGTAAGTACTCATCTAAAACATGCAACTTACAACCGTTGTAAGGTCCTGGAAAAGCTTGAAAATGGACCTTGAAAGTCCTTGAAAAGTGCTTGAATTTGACCACTGAAAAAGTGTATGAACCCTGTAAATTTCTTAGGAAATGTCCTAAAAAGTCTCACAGGGAGCTTTCACAACCCAAGTCTGTTTGGTTCGTCTGAATCAGAGTGAAATTGATACTTTTGGTTTTCGGCTTTCAAAGTGCATAAATGTAAGCAGACCAGAAGTCAGAGGGTTGGAAATATAGTCCCAGTATAATTTCTTATTGGTTGGAAAGTTGTCGGTGGTCCGCACCAAAATATGACTGGAGCGTTCACAAGCGACCAAATGAACCGTAACAATGTTTTAACTGTACCAGAGTCTGAAACTGACTGAACTTTAAATTGTGAAGGCACCTTTGGATTCATGAAGGTGTTTTCACACTGTAGAATTGTTGGTATCTGTGTTTTTTTAAATGGGGAATTCCCTTGTACTAGTTGACCTAAACTAGCATAGCTAAGCACCAGGCAGCAACGTCCCGGTCTGAGCAGGGAGGTAAACCAGGAAGTTCCTTAAGCTGCATTCTACCAAAGATTCCAGCAGGGGGTGCTAAGTTTGGCTGCAAAAGATATCTGTCCATTAATTTTAATGCAGAATGAGAAAACTTCTCACTTGATTTATTGCCTCAGAAATTTTTTTTAGGACAACACTATGGTCTCAATCGCTAGTAAAAAATCTTCTTCAAGACAATTTGATGTTAATAGTGTAAATAATGGCCCCATTTAGAAACAAGAAGAAAGAAGAAAATGGAAGATAAAGAATCATATGATTTGTCTACCTTTGATTGACAGCTCACTAATAAGGCGAGCAGTCATCAGAAGAGAAGCAGAGCAATGCGTATCCACGGCAACGTGTCAATAAAGTTGTATATATAAGGATGTTTACCGGTTTGGTCTCCTAACTTTGACCCTTTCACTGTATTTTCACTTAATGACTTTTATTGCTGTTTATTTGAACGATTTGTTCATTAAAAATGTCTTGTTCAGCGTTTCGTTGGACTAATGGACACTCCAAGGAGTCGCTGCTCATTCTTCTGAGGTAAATAACGTACATTTAGTTTTTGTTTTCTGACAAAACTAACATCCCAGTTAATGCTCCAATTAATGCTAACATGAATTAGCAGCGGCTTCTCTCAGTCAGGTTGAGGTGTAGAGAGGCTGTAGTCAGTGATCAGATCCCTCTCCTCCTCCACAGTCCAGATATGGTCTGCTCTCCGTATCGGAAACAAGATGGCGACACAAGATGGTGACGAGTATAACGATGAACTCGATGCTTCCAACGGGCCACAAACCAACGGGTGACGTCACGGTGACTACGTCCATTATTTATATACGGTCTACGCTAAGCACCCAACCAATCCTCATAAAATAGCAAGAGACTAAACATATAAATTGGAGGCCTGCAGCTTACATTTATTTTATTATCAATGAATCGATTGTTTGGTCTAACAAATGTTAGAAAATAGTGAGAAATCTCTCAACAACATAAAAAGGCTAAAAGAACTACACACTATATTCTTTCGTGAATGACAGAATAGACAACTGCACAAAATAGGTCTGTTGAGTGTGCAACCCCGGCACGTTCAATGCATTTGGAGAAGAATCCACTCCAGGTGTATCAGCCAACATTATCTTAATATATTGCATAGAAGGCAGCTGTATAGACTTTAATGCCACTGTCTCTCTCTTTATTTCTCTCTGCCTTGCACACACAGAAAGTGCACACTTAGGCTGTTCATTTATTCATCTCCTTGCCTCAGGTTAGTTATGCAAAAAGTCCAGGCTAAAACTCAAACCCTGGACTAATCTGTAGGTCAACTGACCACTGCAGCTCTAAGAAAAAGTCAGGAAAGAGCAAATGAAGCGAATTGAGTAAATTAGGTCAAGAATGCCAAATCAAAGGTCTAAAGATGATGGAAAACTGGCCTCTTTATGTAGAAAAAAACCTTCAATAGTTGTTCTGCAGGGAATTTAACGCCAAATGCTTTTATATTGCACACTTTATACCTTTACATACTTGCTGTACAGCATACCTTTTATATAAATATCTTCTGTTTATTGTTCTATATTCATCTGTTCTAAACTCCTTATACTAGACTTGTGACAACTACATTTCCCCACTGAAGGGTTAAATAAAGTCTTATCTTATCTTATATGAAGTAGCATCAGTAATGGATATAAAATAATACACACAGAAAAAAGCCTGTGATGTAACTCCGCTGGAAGTTGTACTGAGGCTGTTTTTTCTGCAAAGGTGGTCATTTTAAAAGCCTTCTCCCCTCTTTCTTCAGCTGTACTATCCAATTAAGGCAAAGCACCAAAATATTCTTTTAAACACACTTTGAACCTATACAGAGGCTCTGCAGGTATCAATAAGTTAAATTTATGACTTTTTAAAGATGTGGATTTGTTATAGCGTCCTCAAAAATCTAAATATTTAACCCTCCTGTTATGTTGCGGGTCAAATTGACCCATTTTTAAAGTTTAAAAATCCCCCCAAAAATAGTTAAAAGTATTTTTGGGGATGAAACTTCTTCTGCTTGGCTTAATAAGTTTAATCAACATATAAAATGAAAATTGTTCATTTCACATATTTGCATGTTTATGTTAATACATTTTTAAGACCTTTCAAAATCATATTTAAGACATTTTATGAAATTTTAAGAGAATTTTAGACATTTTAAGGCCCTATATATATTTATATATAAATATAAATGATTGGATTTTAGACTTTTTCAGACTTTTTAAGACCACATGCTATAAGAAACCTGATAAATCTCTAATTATTGGATGGCATAATTGACGTGAATTTAAGCGTTAGTGTAGTTATTTGAGTTAAAGCTTTGAATAATGATTTGAAACATAAATAAATGATAGAAATACTAATGTAATTTAAATCCTTTCATTCCATTTTATTTATATAGCCCAAAATCATTAGTGAAAACTCTCTTCACGCCTCAACGCCTCTGAGGAACGGCTGGACAATGAGAAATGTCCTTCTTGGGAATGATTGGTCAAATTGAGTGTGATGGCCCTTTACAGGCGGCACTAACAAACACAACAGAGGTCCCTGAGGCTGAACACAGCAGTGGGTATTAACCGCAGTTGTCCATGGCTTTTGATTAAGGGCATTAGGGTTAGTACATTCAGCAGAGCCAACACTTTAACCAGCGAGCGCATAAAACTGTTGGCACTATAGATCAAAGCACAGAGGTCCCCCAGTCACACAGACACAATAAAGAGTGCAGCTATACTGTTGTGATGGTCAGATTACCACTGCGGAGAGAACTGCTCAGACTTCTAGTGTCCCGTATTACAAATGTTGAAATGACACTGTTCTAGTATCTAGTACAGGTTCATCTCAATACATTAGAATATGATGGAAAAGTCCATTTCCAGTAGTTCAAGTCAAATAGCCCCAACCAAGTACTGAGTGGACATACTTTTCAGAGGCCAACATTTCCATATTGAACATACTTTTTAAAATTGGTCTTTTGTAATATTACCATTTTGACACACTGAATTTTAGATCTTCATTAAATGTAAGCCATAATCATTATAATTAGAAGAAATTAAATAAATTAAGGCATGAAATGTTTCATTCCGTGTGTAATGGATCTACATTATGGGTCTCAAACTCGTGGCATGCGGGCCAATTGCGGCCCTTGTGATGATATTTTGTGGCCCTCACCTTGATATGAAAGTTTAATGTGAGTTTTATATTAATGGCACTTTACCGTGTTGTGTGTGGAAGGTCCCTTTAATTACTTTTTTGGTAATTTTTTTGTTTTTTTTAAATAATTTTGTGTCTTTTTTTAAATAATTTTGTGTCTTTTTTGGTCATTGTGTGGGGTTTTTTTGGGTAATTTTGTGTCTTTTTTTGGTAATTTTGTGTTTTTTAAAAATAATTTTGTGTCTTTTTTTAATAATTTTGTGTCTTTTTTGAGTAGTTTTGTGTCTTTTTTAAGTAATTTAGTTTTTTTCTGTAATTTTGTGTCTTTTTCTGGTCATTTTGATACAGCCTCCAGCGGCCCCCTGGTAATTTGAGTTTGAGACCCCTGATCTACATAATGTGTTATTTCCACCTTTTGAATTGAATTACTGACATAAATAAACTTTTCTATGATATTCAAATGTTTTGAGACGCACCTGTATAATGTTTTATGGGGAGTTGCAAAACCTTTATACCGCTTGATTCAGTACTTATACATCTAGTTTGGAGAGAAATGCGAGGAAACAAGTCTTTTCTGTTCCTACTTAACAACTAATTAAATTTCAAGGCCACAGCTTCCCATTCACGAACCTAAATAGACTATAACTCCACTATACGTACAGCAGGAAGCCTCTAGTGGGATTTAACCAAAGGTGGAACAAGTATTCAGGTCTCTTACTGAAGTAAAAGTACTAATACCACACTGTGAAATGACTCCACTACAAGTTAAAGTCCTGCATTCAAAACTTACTGAAGTAAAAGTACAAAGTATCAGCATCAAAATGTACTTAAAGTACTCGTTATGAACTGGTGTATTTTGTCTGAGCGATTTGTGATTGTTTGTTTTCTGCTTGTTTGTTGTTTATATTATATATATATGTTATTATTATTATTATTAATAATTTTTTTTAACAGTTCTCGTTATGAAGAACGCCCCCTCTCAAATATTTGTATGCTCTAAAATATATTATTACATTATTTAATTCTACATTGTTTCATTTATGTAAGCAGCGTTTTAATTTAGTAAAGATAGGGCTCATTTTAACTACTTAATATTTTGTTATAAGGTTTAATTGGAACGAAACGGAAAAATCACTAAATTAATCATGTTTTTTTGTAAAAGTTTGACCTGAAAATGAACTAAAATCATCAGCTAAATACAGTGGAGTAAAAAGTACAATACTTGTCTCAAAATGTAGTAGAGTAGAAGTATAAAGTTACATAAAATGGAAGTACAAGTACTTGAAAATTGTACTTAAGTACAGTACTTGAGTTACTTAGTTACTTTTTCACTGCAATATACAAGTGCTGCACCGCTATAGAAACAACACAACCATGGCTAGAAGCAGGGAGAAACCATAAAAAAGATTTTTAAAACCCCTCAAGGTTTATTTCTTTGATCATTTATTTAACATGATTGGAATAAAATGGAATCTATACACACATATTCATACTTCACATGCTATATATGTAAAATGATTTGCATTTTACAAGCTCTCTCTGGCTCTCTCATCAGTGTAAACAGCCTGCAGTTCAGTTGAAGTTTTGATTAATTTTTGGAACGTAACAATCGGTCTCAGCCAAGTCATTCGTGGCTTCTCCGTTGCGCTGAGGGAGGCAAAATTAAATGTTTTTTACAGGATCTGGCTAGAGCGAACGGTTCATTTTTGGCAAATTTTTAAACGAGACAAGTAGAATAAAGTGATTTTGATTAAATAACACTATTTTAAGCTTGGATTTGGTTTTTTTTTTCCTTTCCTGATGGAAGCATGATTCTTTTGATGATTGTCTGAAATTTAAAAATCCAACAATATTTTCTGTTATTACAGTTTCTGGCTGGGATAAATTGAATTATTATGGCTATTTTTTTTAAAGATAACATGCTTTTCCACCCTCTGGCTAGTTTTGGGTTCAGAGTGATGGAGGGAAATATCAGAAAGGTGATGTTGAAACACAGAGTCACACACTCTTATTGTAGCTTGGAGGGTACCACTAAAACATGTGCTACATCCATTTACTAGGTCCTGTTGTTGATTGATGTCCGATTTGACAACATTATGCATGTACAGTAAGGTGAATGCTATTAAATAAGTGCATGGACAGCCCCCTCTAGTGAACATGGAGACACAGGTTCTGCAGCAGGAGTGAGGGCAGCCCTGTGTCAGTTATGAGTAACAGTATTCATTTATGTGCATGTTAACACAGAAGGCAGGATTTGCTGCATCACAAAAGTTTGCAAGTAAAGAAAAGTGACACTGCGATGGCGTGAACTCGTCTCCAAAACAAAACAAATGCAAAGAACACCTTATTGCCGAAGTGATTTGACCAAAGCAGCGGGAGCAGCAGTAACTCTGCAGCAGTCTTTGTGCTCCTCTATGGCTTCATTACCAGAATGTGGCATATTGGAATAACCAGCAACCTCGCTTCACTGGAAACAGCAGCTCATAATTAGCTCTTTTCACAGCTCAGGCTGAGATGTGTGTCTTTCCATTTGTGCCGACGGTGTGAAAAGAACTACTTGGAATAGCCCCCTCATCGTTTTTCCATCCACGTGTAGATCGGAGCGTTAAATTCGTGCTGTGACGGGATGCTCGGGATGACTGAGTCAGCTACAGGTGGCTGAAGTGCCAGACTTTCCACCATCTACATAATGATGAGTTCAATTCTTTTTTTGCAAGCAAATGACAGCGATATATCAACAAAAGCAGCCTCCTTTAATTCTGCCGTGCCCTCCTTCTATCTCTCTCTCCTTCTCTCATAGCCTACTCTACTTCCCTTGCCTTGTTTACTCCACTTTTACTGAGCCTATTTTTACCCTCTTGCCCAGAGGGCATATTCAAATACAGAGCTGCAACTGGGTGTCTCCCTCACGACCCAACTGTCTCGCACTCTGCTCACACCATGCACTCTATGTCGAGAGCAATCTGTTGTTTCACTGTGGTATTGGAATAAATGAGGCGCCAATTTGTTTTTTCGTCAACTTGTCATAGGGGCCCCTGATGCAGCCTAATTTAAAATACTTTCCACTTCTATTAGGGTAAGAGATCTTTATATGTTGCAGCTAAATGACACTTTAATGTGAGAATCCTAATTTTTCCCCCCCTTCAAAACGGGCCCAAATCAACGCCAGATCACATGCTTGGAAAGTGGCCGGATTTCATACTTTGATGCAATAAAAATCTACTTTACTGTACCTGGATTAAACTGTTAACTGCAATTTGTTTTTTGCTATTCCCCAAGAGGTGTCAACAGATTTAAACATCCTCTGAACCATGTTAATACCACTAGAGTTCAGCTAAAAAGCCTGAGAAGTCTGGATGAAAACGGGTAATATATGTCCATATTTGTAAAAATGAGTCATACAAACTGTGTGTGTGTAACGTGAGGGTCTGCAGGCTTGAAGAGAGTGTGTAAGGACAGGAGGGGGGAGGGGAGGGGGGAGTCACACTGGCTCTTACCGTCGGGGTTGGCACAGATGAACACCCGGACGCTGCGGCCGGTGGGGACGTGGTGCGGCAGGGCGTTGATGTTGCCGCTGATGGCCGCCTTGCGCAGCGCCGACTCCCGCGGGCAGGGCTGCCTGCTCCCCACTCCCGACGGCCACATGGGGGGCGACTTCCAGCGTGGCTGCACACACACACACACACACACACACGCACGCACACATAAAAAAACACGCACAGAAATGTTGGGGGCATGTTAGCGCGGCCAGGGGCGCACACGCGGGCACATGGACAGGCGTGCATGCTTGCGCGCAGATTCCCCTGATCCATCCACACACACATGGGGCGTCAATTATGGCAAAGGCATGGAGCGGAATCTAATAGCTTTTTAATTTGCTGCTAACTTTGGACACATTTGCTGGCATTGACTTCATTCCTCGGGACATAGTGATGCCAAACACATTTTAATGTTTGCTCCAGAATGCTCCTCTGGTCATTTTGACTATAAAAAGAGCAATCAGTTTGATTTTTCTTGCATAAAATACAGATTTATTTATTTTTGGGGGGATATTTAAGCGTGATAATACCTTGCCACTCGCATAACCCCCCATGCCACACACACACATACACACGCCACTTAAGTTAGGATGAATCTGCCAAATCTTCTCCAAACACAGGAATGAGATTGAATGTGTTTGCTGTTGCATTCATGTGGTAAGGATATAATAATAATAGGATATTACGCACAGCCTACTACCGTCATGGTGCATGCGTAATTTGAATACATGTCCTTGGACGCATTCATGAATTTTCATGCCACTGTGGGACAAAACAGACAAACAGAACGAGACGAGACAAAACTCGAGCAAAAGGCAAGCATCAGTCGTATTCCCACCCCAGAGAAGATGCTTGTAAAGGCGAATAACCGCTAACAATGGTTATTCCGCCAGGGGCAGGTGTCAAGTCGCTGGTTTTCCGGAGTTGGTCTATCCTGAAATCTTTGTTTCAAAGCCGGAAAACCTCAAAAAAAGACAACAAAAAGCGGGGGGAAAGTTGCGTAGTCCACTACAGAACACTACATTAAAATCCTCAACTAAAAATCACAGAGGCACCGCATCCACAGAGAGGACTTGACTACTAGTGATGCTGGAGACAGGCACAACAACAGGACACTTCTTGTTGCTCACATTCATTCGCTTCATTTCGTGGCTTCCGAAAATATCCAAGCGTCGAGGACGGTAAAAGGAAGGTAAAAACGCCCATCAGAGTTTCTGTGGCCGAGAGACGACGCCGGGAGACGGTAAAACGGACGCCGTGTGTCGGAGTGCTCCCCTTGGCATCCTGCTGTCTCTCCGAGCCGACTGAGCTCTGAGAGACGGAGCGCTGTGAAGCCTGGCAAAATAAAAGCACCTCTACCGGCGGGTACTTTCAAAATAAAAGTTGTTTTTGCATTTATTTCGCTTCAAACTCCACCTAAAAGATACAATAGCTTTAAAGTGAAAACGAAAACTATTATTCCAGGCAAATCCGTATTTCGCGCATAAAACAACTGGGCAGTTTTCATTCAAAGTGTGTTTTTATCGCTCCGTATACTCACTTAGCTTGTCCCAGAAATTAGCTCTTTTACACTGAAGGGTGCAAATGTAATTCCGGTCGTGCTGCAGCTTTTTCAGTTTGATTTGATGGAGGTGACAGAGGAGCTCTGGATGCTCTTTATGTCTTTCTCTCTATCTCTCTGCTCTCCGGTGGACAGACCAGTGCTCACCCAGTTCCCATTAAAATTGCACTCCCGGACCGCGGAGTCAGCAGTGTGGCGTCGTGCAGGGGCGGTGTTAGGGTCAGTGGAGACCCGGGGCTCACCCCTACACCTTTGACTCTGGGGGCTATAGTGTACATGTATGCAAACTATGATTATTATCATTATTCATCTTATTGTTATTACACTCTCACATAGGCCTACACTCCCTGGCCACCTTTTGGTTCACCTGTGCCACAATTTATTTAGATTATACAAAAAATAGGCCTACATATCGTCACCCTGTTAAAATAATCGCCTAACTCATTTTTTTCAAGTTTTGCAGGAAACACAAAAAACTTCACCAAAAGTGTAACATATGACATTTATTGATCATTTCACTCAAAAAGGATGTAACAAAGGATGGTTATTGGCATAGTAATAACACTGTGTGTAAAGTATGTAACTTAAGAGAAATAAATGACTTAGGCAATTTTTTTGAACATGCCTTTGTGACTTGAGCAAGATATGGTAACACTTTATTTTGAAGGTGTCAACATAAGAGTCACACAAGCCTGTCATAAACATGACATGACAAGTATCATGAGCATTAATGTTACTTCAAAGTGTCATTAATGTTCATGACACATCCCATGTCATGTTTATGACACGCTCATGTCACTCTTATGTAGACACCTTCAAAATAAAGTGTTACCATATCTTACTTAAGTCACAAAGGCATGTTCAAAAAACTGCCTAAGTCACATTTTATTTTGACTTAGGCATAATAAATCTGCTAAAGTCGCACACTTGACATAGGCCATTATCTTAAAGGGGTAAAATCACATGATCTGATCAACTGAGGATGTAGGCGATTTTATCATAAGTGGCCGGCGTCATGAGGAGATGATTTAGGCAAAAAAACAAAACAGTTTTGACAAAAAATGACTTGGACGATTATTTTTTTTTAACAGTGTGACGATATAGAAAATGTAGTTCATGTGACATGTGCACACTTAATTCCCTGCATTCTGGTGATTTTTAAGCACCAATTTGTGCCTTTTCTGCATCAAATTATTCATTTATTTATTCATTCATTGTTGCATCGATGAGTCGCATTCTAGCAGTGTGTCAAAAAGTCCCCTTCTACATTTGTTATGCTGAAATATTAGATTATAGAAAGATAATGTTAAGTGTGTTGTTGACACTGTACTAGAGGTGTCGTTTCAACTATATGTTTAATGTTGAGGTTGTAGCAAGAGCATGAGTTTGTTATCTGCGAGGACACATAACACTTAATTTCCTGCATGCTGGTGAATATTTAAGTCACCAGTTTGTGCCTTTTCTGCATCCATTTGTTCATTCATTTATTCACTGTTGCATCAATGAGTCGCCTTCTTCTTGCAGTTTGTCAAAATAAAAGTCCTCTGCTAGTTTCATCATTGGTGTGCCTAATTAATTTAACCTAAACTGTTTTAATCGCATTGAGACAGATTAGGTATAGTCTTTATGAACATTTATTTACATTTATTGTAAATGAAGAGTGAAACTTAAATGAGACAACACTTGCATGGGAGCAAATTACAATCCAACAGATGTTTGTAGATTCCCTGTTTTTCCCCTGATGGTCTGAATAACTCACAAGAGTTGTTACTAGTTGTTTTTTAGAAATAAAGTTGAGGGTCTAAAAAGTAAAGTCCAGTGAGAAAATCTGTAAGTTGGGAATGTGTGTGAGCCTGTGTGTGCTACTACAGTATATGTGTGTGTTAGGTGCAGTGTAAGTAAGTGGGTGGAGATACAGTCATGGAAAAAAATATTAGACCACGCTTGTTTTGATCAATTTCTTGTTCATTTTAATGCCTGGTACAAAAATAGCTAATAGGAGTTTAATTTAAGAGCTGATATCTAGGCATTTTCCATGGTTTTCTTAATAATGATTTTGGTTATTATCAAGAAAACCATGGAAAATGGCTAGATATCAGCTCTTAAATAAAACTCTTATGAGCTTTTTTTGTGATAATTTATTTGTTCAAACAAATGTACCTTTAGTTGAACCAGGCATTAAAATGAACAAGAAACTGAAAGAAAAATGATCTAATATTTCTTTCCATGACTCTCTATGTGCCCTCCAATAAATTGAGCTTTTTTGACATATTTTGACTTGTGATTAAGGAAAAAAGACCTGTGGTTACAGCCATATAACCATGCCCTTAACACAGTTCTGATGTGGTAAATTATGCTAAGTAACAGTCAGTGACGTTATTGACTTTACGTTTACTTTTCAACTAGTAGTTTACATGTCATATCAACTTTACTTAAACGCATAGAAGTGATTTTTATTCACTTTCCTGTTTGTTTTCACCAAAATGAATTAGCCTAACCGTCATTTTCCCTTTTATCATACTTTGAGACGTTAGCTAAAATGACAGCTAGCATGAATATAGCGTTAGCGCTGCGTTAACTTCTTAAAACAGCACTTGTCTGTTGGCAGGTGGAGGTAGGGTTAAGGTTAGAACAAAAAATAGTTTCAGCCAAGTCTCAACAAATTAAGTTAAGGTTGTGTTTTAGCATTATGCTAAAAGCAGAACATTTTCACAAGATAGAAGATGTTAGCTTTTAAAGAAGGCCTCATTCGTGCATTTTGGCCTTAGAGTTTGAAAATAACTTTGATTCAAAACTGTTTTGGGGTTAATTATTGTTCCTGCTTGGCAATTTTCCTGTTAGCTTCATAGCTAATTTCTAAGGTGTTGTTACAACCCACTTCTCCATGAGAGTTTATGAGAAGAGAAACTTGCTTACTTTTATTTATGTAGTGTGTTACTTTTTTTGAGTAACGGTAACCTGACTGCCCTTTGCGGCGGATGGAGGAGAAACAGCAGCCTGGAGGAGGAGGAGGAGGAGGACGTGAAGGTGGGGGGTGGGGAGTTTGAATTAATTGCTTTATCGATAAATGTACCTCTGCTCTGCAGCCTCTGGTTATTCGCACTGGAAGTTTAAGTGCATTGGATTTGTACTAAACGGAATTGATTACTATGCTGTTCTTGTGAGGGGAAACGCTGAACCATATATTTCCCCCCACCTCTCAGTCTCAGTGTTTAGCGGGCAGCAGCAAGCATTTCTCCGAATCTGATGAAGAGTGAGTCTGTCGCCTGAACCTTAAGTTCACCCTCTGCACTAATGCTTTTAAGTTATGATTGTATAAAAGAAGCATCAAGCCTATAGATGCATAAAGACCTTGGCTAATATTTCACATCAGCTTCTCAGCATCTTGCTCATGAAAATAAGCTTTTAACATCACTCTCAGATGCATACATTAATTATTTTTTTTACAGCCACATCTCTCATCTTTTCACATATGCAGATCTTAAAGGACAGAAAAACTTTTAATGATCAAAACATTTTAAATAATAATGGAATATAGAATGACAGAAAATACTTCTGGAGGGACTTCGTTTTTCAAGTAAGCCACAATTTATCTCATCATTTCAAATCAATATTCGGCATAAATGACCACTGATTACTGCAAAAAGCTACAAATCTTGCTGCTATTTCACATTTCATTCAGCACATTGAGGCAGCTGCTGCACCCAATGCACAAAAACATTAAAATATAAGTTATCTAACTCGTTCTTGGCATACTTTTAAGTCTAGAGGACACATTACCATGGCTACAAAATGCCAAATTTAACACAGTATTTACGTAAGATAGAAATAATGAGGTGCTAGATGACTTACTGTTCTGCTGCAGGTCTCGAGGATGATTCTAGGGCTCTGCAGGCTCGCGCCGACCCATTTAAGGCAGCCTGCAGGGCCACCGGCTCACACCAGAACAAAATTCAAGACTCCGGAAAAGCTCAAGTGGAGCACCGGGGACGGGAGTCTTGTTCCCAACAGTGTTATGACCTTTCTTTACTTGATTGTTCCGCTGCCGCTCATAATCCCCAGTCAGTTAATCATGAGTGCACCTGCACTGGATTAATGCACAGCGCTCTTTCCGAAGGATGCAGCTTCTTGGCGTGATGTGATGTCGCGGGTGTAAAGTTTTTGGATGTGCATGCCGTGTACGAGTAGGGGGCTGCGAGTAAAATTTCTGGCCCCTGTGAAAGCAGCTCTGTGGGCCTTAAAACAGTAAAAATGTATAATCTCTAGCATGTTCCACTGCCCCTGTACAGCCCCTTAAATCATTTAGCATCTGTCCCTAGTTTGGTGCCCCTAAGCGAGGGTAAATACCTCTGGGTGGGTGTTTGAGCATGTGTGTGCATTCAAGCATGTTTACAGTAATTGCAAGTTGTTGGGTTTATTGGCATATATGCATGTGTATGTGCTCGTGTTCCTGTCCCCCAAAAACCTGGACCATTCCAAGCAAATGTGAATCACCATGCTGACAAGATGCGACGTGTCACCTGGGAGACACACAGACACAGAGGACAGACACTAGCTGCTCACTTGGCAAACGTCCACATGCACACTCATACACACATTTTTATGCACACAAACACATCGACTTCACAAATGGCTGGTGATGGATGTTTTTTTTCTGCAAAACAGCTGGAAAGGAATGGAGGGAGTAGTCAGGGAAGACAGTTGGGACTGTCTATTTCTGTGTGCTGCCCATCGGCACCACTACATTAGCTCCTTAATTAGAATACCCAATCTGAACTGGATTTTTCTAGTTAGATCAAGGGCACATGGCCATCATTTTTCTGTCATTGATAGGAACTGTTAACTTGGGCAAAGGTCCAATTATATGACTCATGCTTAACAGTAATCACAAAGAACAGCTGAGTCTGATGGGAGTGTTGCTAGTTTTGTTGGTCATAAACCAAACTTTTTGGAAAATTGAGAGTTTGACCTTATGGTGGCATTAGAGAAAATGTCAGTGGACCGCCAACATCATTAGGTCTGATCCATTGAAGTCTTGGTATCCATCAGCTATAGGTCTGACAACTGTTAAGCCTCCTGGCCAATATTTCTAGGGTTCCAATGTAACCCACAGATATCCAGGCCATTGTTTACTGTCTGATGAGCAACTTGAGACTCTGATTGGTTTCACAAGTAGCCAGTTTAGCTTAGTTAACTAAAAAAAGCTAAACCATTGTCAGATGGTAGCCAATTGATTCTGACGTGATTGGTCAATACTACTCAGATTACAAAATGAAACCAGGAGGCTTCTGATACCAAAATATGGAACCATTACCTACAGTGTAGCTTTGCATTCATAACTAGATATCAGTTCTATAGATCAGCTATTCTCAACCTTGCGGTCCCAATCCCAATTGGGGTCGCGAGATGATTTCTGGGGGTCGCCAAATCATTTTGGAAGTCAGCTCTGTCTCCACTGTGTTAAAGTGTTCACGTGTTTTAGTCTTTTTGGTCATTTAATGTCTTTTTTTGGTAATTTTGTGTCTTCTTTTGGTAATTTTGTGTCTTTTTTTTGGGTAATTTTGTGTCTTTTAAAAAAAATCATTTTGTGGTCAATTTGTGTCTTTTTTGGTCATTTTGCTTCCTTGTTTTGGTAATTTTGTGTCTTTTTTTGGCCATTTTGTGTCTTCTTTTGGTCATTTTGTTTCCTTGATTTGGTCATTTTGTTTCCTTTTTTGGTCATTTTGTGTCTTTTTTTGGTCATTTTGTGTCTTCTTTTGGTCATTTTGTGTCTTTTTATGGTAATTTTTTGGTCAATTTGAGTCCTTTTTTGCTTCATTTTATGTGATTTTTTTGGTCATGTTGTGTCTTTTTTGATCTTCAGTGTCATTTTGTGGTGAATTTGATTCTTTTTTGGGTAATTTTGTGTCTTTTCTGACAAATCCCAAAGTAGCAAGTTATCTCTGGCTTGAAGCTGACTGTTACACACTCAGGAGGTCAGAATGGACCTTTAAACTTGTAGCAAAGGACTTAGATTAAAAGTAACAATAAAATATAAAAAAATATATATATATATATAATGCACAGACAGAGAGATATTTTAGTTGTTGTCTGCTTAATTATATGTCCAAAATTCATCGTGTCAACTGAGTTTGTATGATCTGAACTGTAAGATTCTGTTCAGTGAGCGGGGGTCGCGGACAACATGCATGTTAAATTGGGGGTCACGACTCAAAAAGGTTGAGAACTACTGCTAAAGATGACATCCTCTAGGTACCATGAATGTCTGTAAAATCCAATGCAGTACTTGTTGAGCGATCTCAGTGCAAAGTGGTGGACCGACTGACCAACTGATGGTCAGCAGACAGCCAACAAACAGCTTGTTTAAAAACATTAATGAGGTGTAAACTATATCTTGTGCTCAAGCCCTATTGATAGGGTATGGAATAACAAAGGTTTATTCAAATTTAAATCTTTACTTTCATTGATTTATTATCCGTAACTCCAACTCGGGACGCAGAGCCAATCCCAGTTGACAATGGATGAGCGGTGCCCGCCAGACTGTCGCCGGAGACTAACCTCTAACCCGACTCATGCTTACATTCACACAGGCAATTTATTGCAATATAGAGTCTCCATCTTTGTATTGTGGGAGGAGGACCTGGAGAAAACCAGCACAAGGAGAACATGCAGACTCCACACAGAAGGGCCCCAAGCCGGATTCTATCTACAGCATCTTTAATTTGCACATGTATTATTTTTAGGTAGTTTTAAAAGCCCCGAGAGAAAGGAGAGTAAAAGAAGTGTGGAATATCCAGGGATGCTACTATGTGCTTTAAATGTGCTACTGGTGATTGCAGATCATTTGAATGCCATTCATTAATAGAAACTCTTGTATTATAGATATTACTGCAACCCTTCTGATCTTCTTCCGGCTCGTCCTTGAACCCAAACCGGCTCCTGGGACATCACTCTAGTGTGGCCATGCTCTCTGACCCCACTTCATTTCATTCCTCTGGTGTTCATTTCCATAGAGCATTGAGTGAATTAGTATTAGCTGGTACATCACTGATTGCCTGTGAAACCACAGTTCCTTTCCAACTAGCGCTACCTCGACACCTTCACATGCTCATCTTGTTTGCCTCGAAAGAAAGAGCCCTTTTTAATAATTTCATTTACATGTTAAGGTTTGTGTATGAATAATTAGGTAATTTTCTGATTCCCTGACTTCCATTTCAAGCTTGCAGAAGGAGCAGATGCTGCTTACCAATTTATTTATGCAAAGTAGATTAACTTTGGCACCTTGCAAATCACTGGGTTTATTCATGAGTGAAAAGTCTACACAATCGATTAATGAGAATAGCTCTCATCGCTTTGATTGTGTCGTGCTCAAATGATTCGGCCACTTTGAGGGCTGGGTATTTTTCTATGAACGCATCTGTCCTCCTCCACATTTCCTCCAGACAATGTTTACGTTCACACATCCGATAACTCATAACAAAACCCAGGAGATACCCTGGCTATAACTGAATAAAAAGCCGGCAGCGCGGGCTTAGGAGGACTCAGACATAATCCTTCTATTAGCCAAGACAGGATTCCAATCAGAGCCCTACAACAACAGTTTCCCTCGCTCCTCCACTCTTTCAGCAGAAAAACACGGGATTAAGAGGTGACAGGAGACCTCCTGCCCCCCATATGGGATCAGTGCAAACACCGACCTGACACCATGAGTCACAAGTCAAGACACATCTTTGTTTTGATATTTGTAGTGAAAACGGTTGACAAAAAAACAGCCTTGTAGAGCCTGATAATGTAATAAATTCCCAATAATGTAATAACCCCGATAATTTAATAAAAATCTGCATCCAGTCCATTGAAAATGTAATAAAACCTGATAATGTAATAACTGGGCTGCTGATACAGAAACCTCCCCGTGGTGCAGCCTGGGAAACGCTGACTGGTACAATCTGATATCACTATCTGATTACTATCACCAGTAGGCCAATATCTGTATACTTACCTGAGCAATCTATTGAATGACGACACCAAAGATGCCGCAGAGACATTTTCGCCCCTTGGGGCCCGCGCTGTCAATCGCCTCAATCAACATTGAAGGCTTCTTCAGACGCAAGGCAGACATACTAGCGACAGTGGTGAAACGCTTCGACATAGTGTGCATGCAGGAAACCCACATTGGCCCTGATCAACACCAACCCGCATTGCCTGGAATGAAGCTAAGAATATTCCAACATGACCAACAACAGCAGGAAGGCGTGGGCCACGATTCGTCACCTTGGTGCAGACCATACCACACCTCCCACTCTTACAACAGTCACAGCAAACTCGGTTGCAGCACAGCTGGTGTTAAACGGGCGCAGCCAAACTTGCCGCAGACCCACAGGAGAATACCGCCGGACAGCGGTACCAGACCACCCACAACCAGCAAGTGCCCTTACCAAGCCCTTCGACCCAGAAGAACTTGAAGCAGCACTGTGCTCGCTGAAACCCGGGAAAGCATCAGGAATCGATGATGTACTGGCAGAAATGATACAGCATCTGGGACCAAAAGCAAAGATCTGGCTCCTAGAAATGCTGAACTCATGCATGGCAAAGAAAATCATCCCACCCGTATGGAGAAAAGCCAAGACTGTTGCAATCCCCAAACCCGGAAAAGACCCATCATCACCAAAGAGCTACAGACCGATTTCCCTCCTCTGCATAACCTACAAGCTCTACGAGAGGCTGTTACTCCAACGCCTAACACCACTTATAGACTCCAAGCTCACCAAAGATCAAGCTGGGTTCCGCCCTGGCTGCTCCTGTGCTGGGCAGCTACTGAACCTCACCCAACACATTGAGGATGGTTTTGAGCGGAAACTCATCACCGGAGCAGCCTTCATAGACCTCACCGCTGCCTATGACACTGTCCAGCACCGTGCCATGATCAGGAAACTTTTGTACATGACTGGCGACCTCGACCTCTGCCAAGTCATAAAAAGTCTCCTTAACAACAGGCGCTTCTTCGTCCAACTAAACGATAAAAAGAGCAAATGGAAAGCCCAAAAGAACGGCCTACCACAAGGCAGCGTACTGGCCCCTCTCCTCTTCAACATCTACACCAATGACCAACCACTCCCCCCACAATGCCACCGTTTCATCTATGCTGATGGCCTCTGCATCACCACCCAACAAGAGAGTTTTCACAAAATTGAATCCGTCCTGGAAAATGCCCTCCAAGAGATGTCCACCTACTACAATAACAACCACCTGAAACCCAACCCATCCAAAACCCAGCTATGCAGTTTCCACCTGAAAAACCGAGACGCAGGAAAAGAACTGAGCGTCTCATGGGATGGTCACAAACTCCTGAACCATCCTCACCCTATGTACCTTGGAGTCACACTCGACAGGACACTCTCTTTCAAAACCCACCTTCAGAACACCAAAGCCAAGGTCAACACCCGCAATAACATCCTGCGCAAACTGGTCAACTCAAAATGGGGCGCTGATCCACCAACCATCCGTACAACAGCCCTAGCCCTGTGCTTCTCCACAGCTGAGTATGCCTGCTCAAGCTGGAACCGCTCCCACCACACCAAACTGGTAGACACAGCCCTCAACGACACCTGCCGCATCATCACGGGCTGTATAAAGACAACGCCAGTCCCGTGCCTCTATGCACTTGCCGGCATTGCCCCCCCTCACATCAGACGTTCCATCGTCGCCCAAGATGAGCGGAGATCACAGGAGTCCGAGATGAGGCACCCCCTATACGGACACACAGCACCCCCATCCATACTGAAATCCAGGGCCAGTTTCCTACACACAGTCCCTCCTCTCCAGTCCACCAAGGAAACGGCACGGACCAACATCTGGAGGGTTGAATGGCACCAACTCCACACCCAAGCCCAAGAATGGATGGAGAGAGGAATAACTCCCACTGAATGCCTCGCCAGCGGACACAACCTCCCATGGCCGACCTGGAAGACCCTCAACAGACTGCGGGTGGAGCAGGGGAGGTGCAAAGCACTGCTGAACACATGGAACTACCACACAGAGGACACGTGTGGCTGTGGAGCAGTACAAACAATGTCCCACCTGCTGGAATGTGGCGACGCCCCCCAGTGCAGCCCCCAGGACCTGGCTGAACCGACTCCATCAGCTGTGTCCTGCGCCAGATACTGGCAAAAAGACATCTGAGATTGTAAAGATTGTGTGACTCGAAGAAGATGTAATAACTTCCCGATAATGTAATAAAGTGCATTTCACAATAATGTAATACACTTTTTACCAATAATGTAATAAAGTATAACACCAAGCACCTTTAGATTTCAAGAAGCTGTTGAATGTATTTGTGCGTCATGGATACCTCATTTGTGAAAAATGGATGAACGGGTCAAAAGTTAATAAACATTCAACTTTGACCTGTTGGTGGCGCTAGAGCTCTTGAGCTAGAGTTGCCTACACAGTATCACCACTTGAACCCAAGTAATGGGTGGTCTGCTGTTAAATTATTACAATATTGGGGAAATATTACATTATCAGGACTGGCGAAATGAAGGCTAACCTGATAATGTAATAACCTCCCATTAATGTTATACTTTATTACATTATTGGTAAAAAAAAAAAAAGTGTATTACATTATTGGGAAATGCACTTTATTACATTATTGGGAAGTTATTACATTATCAGGTTTTATTACATTTTCAATGGACTTAAGTACAGATTTTTATTACATTATCGGGAATTTCTTACAGTATCAGGTTCTACAAGCCTCAGTGTTCTACCAGCTGGATAATAATCTAATATACACTGTAAAAAAAATTCTGTTGCTTTTACAGAAAAAAATGGCAGCTGTGGTTACCAGAATAATTCTGCAAAAAATACAGTACAAATGTAAACAACTCTACAGAACAACTTGTAAATTTTACTCGTATTCAATCTAGAATAAATAATAACTGAATGTTTATTTACTGGTGTTCAATGCACAATAAGCAAAATCTGCATTTAAATTTTGCATAAATAATTAGTATAAAAGCAGCATCATCCTGTTAAATTAGCAGTAAAGGACGGTAATCTACGACTTTAAAATGTTTTTTTTTAATTACTACAGTTTTAGGATGTAAAATTTACAAGTTTTTCTGTAAAGATGTTGACATTTGTACTGTGTTTTTTACAGAAATATTCTGGTAACCACAGCTGCAAGTTTTTTTCTGTAAAAACAACAGGACATTTTTACAGTGTAGGGAATATTATATATTAAAAAAATACATTTTCACTAATAAACATTGCTTTTTGTCTCAATGAGCAAAGAAATAAGATTTTCTTTTTACAATTGTATTATATTTTACAAATGTATTTTAGTACTATTTACTGAATTAGTCATATTTTTCAAATAACTGGTATTAAAGTTTGTTTATATGAAGAACATGGGCCTATCTTGAGTCAGTGAGTCAATTTGAAGGGAAGAATCTAACAATTTGCCGTCCAACAAACATTTATTTAACATGTATTTATCGTACAAAAATGCAACAACAACAAACAAACAAAAAAACAACAACAATTGGCTGAGGTTGATGGAAATTACATTATTTGTGTTTGTATTTAGTAAACCAAAGTAATGGACAAAAAGAAAATGGAAGAGAAAGAAAGAAAGAAAGATCTTAAATTTGCTTTACAACATTACACTTAAATAATAATTTTTACACTGTAAAGTTTCTCAATGTAAATTTACAGTAATAAACTGTATTTACAACTGTATTTTAGAAAGATTACTTGAAATTCATTGCAATATACACTACACTAAACCTACGATGTAAATTTACAATGAAATCTTTACAGTATTTTACTGTATTGATGTCCTACAGTGCCATAATGTATATTGCAATGCAAACATAATGCGATTACAGCGCTTCTAGAGCCATCATTTACAGATTGACTGTAAATTTACACTGAAAGGTTTTACAGTCGACTGCAAATATTCAGTAATTTACTTACAAAAATGTAAACAGTATTGTGTTTTTTACAAGCAATTTACAAGAAAAAAGAATACACTGCAAATGTATTTCTACCAATACAGTAAAATACAGTAAATACTATAAAAAATAAATACAGTAGCTGCTGCCAGTTAATGACTGTAAAAATACACTGAAAAGTTTTACAATCTATGACATTAATGCAGCAGAATAGTGTTCAGAATTCACTGTAAATTAACATTTAAGGTGTCGAGTGTAGTAGCAACAGTCTCAGTGTATGCTGCTGATGAATTCCTGACATGGACACTCGCTCACTCATGTGAAGTCACTCTGACAAGATTATCAGCCAAATATCTGAAGCCAAACTATGGAATATTCAAGAATTCAAGCCAGATTCAAACAGACTTTTACACAACATGTACAAATCTCCTCCTACTCCTCTCGCTAACTTCCCTTGGAGTGTGAATCCTCCACCACAACAAGCACCAGCCAAGACGCTGCAGTTATATTTGGTCACTGGGAGTGTGAGATGCATTGAAGCTACCCATGCATTACCTAAGGCCTAGGTGAGGACCACAGCTATTTATGGCCACGTCAACCATGGCACTTTTCACCGCTCGCCAATTAGCGGTTTTGTTTGTGCTCCCACTGTGACCTTTAGTGCGTAATTGATTCGGATCTATGTTTTCACTTCTTTTTTTTCTCAAGTGGGTGAAAGTGTAATGATTGCGATGCAGCCTTAACCACACAAGCACAAAACACAAACATGCATATGCTTGGTGTGTACTGAACATGCACATATATTTACACAAGCAGAAACGCACACATGGGCAGAGTAGATGTATGTATGTGTGTGTGTGTATGGACAAACAAAGACACCTGCAGTGAGGAAAGTGTTTAATACAATGGTTATGTTTAGCTTTTGTAGACTATTTTAAATGATGAATCAACACTTGAGATATATGTGGTGTCAGTTGGATCAACATACAGTTGAAGTCAGCTGGTAATGGTGCGTTCTATTGCACTCGGAACTCGGAAAGATCCGACCTCCAACGTTGTATCCGGATACAATACTCATTTTCAAAAGTATCGAGTATCTGAAGCTTGTTATCATAGTTGCAGTTTCTTTTTGCATAACATTTTTTTATAATTAATATTCAACCTGTGGTTCTGTTAATTTAGCATTTGTGTTAATAAAAGTGTAGGATTACTTTGTAGTGGTATTTGCACTCCCACTCTGTTAATTAAAGAGTTTGTGTGAGTGTAGTGGGGCCGGAAAAGCACAGTAAAAGTGTAAAAAATATTATAGTTTTTCCCATATTTAAAATACATTAGTCTATCAGGTGTAATACTGCACTTTTTTTTTATTATATCCAGGAAATTGATAAGATCTAATTATATTTTTGTCTCTTAAGTATTTGCAGACCACATTTCCACCCTATATGTGGACCCAGAGAGGACACAACCATTTAACTGTATGTTGTACCAGGCAGCTGATGTACTTTCCCAGAATCATTTTTAAATGCTCAAAAGACATCCAAACAAACATCAATTTGCTATGGCCGGCCATTTTTTCCGAGGTTGAGCAATGAAACGCATTTACCTCGGAAGTCGGAATTTCCAACTCGGATCTTTCCGAGTCCTGTAATCGAACGCAGCATAACGCTCAGCTCTTAGTGGGATTATTTGATCGCTTACAAATCTCCATTTCCACTCAATCTGTCAATAATGTGCTAGTCATGAGTACTAACCAATCCAATAGAGGGCAAGTAAACTATTGTATTTATGTAGGCCGACCTGGAAGTAGCATCGAAATGGGCTCTTTTGAGAATTCGTCTATGGGATTTTTGCATTGGATTTTAGATCATTGCAGAAAAAAAACTAGGTGGCTGACACACGTTTCTGATGCTGACACATTTTGTTCAGCAGGTTCATCTTTATAAATGAACACCGCTTTTATGATGTTTGAAGCGTTAATTCAGCTGACAGAAGTAAAAGCTAACGTTATGCTACCGTTAGCTTCAGCCGATTTCCGACAAGCTAACTAGCGTTTTTGACAAGCTAGCCAAACTATGGCCAAACAAATTGTTTATTAACCTAATCTACAATCTACAAGAGTTTGCAAGAGCACTAAAACACACGACTAGAGGCTGTGAGGCGGACTGGTGAGAGAGTTCCTGTCAGTGTCCGGCGTGATGACCTTTAATGTCCCCGACAACCGCTGTAGTCTCATTTAGCCACTTGCTAGCAACCGGGTTACTTACTGACGTATTTTATGTCATACAACAAAACACTAACATATCTTCAGCTAGTATGAACCACAGACCTTATTTCAGGCATCTAAACCAGCATTCCTGTATATATTGCAATATGATTCACTGAATTACTGCTTAAGCACTTCTGGATAGATTCATTTCGTTGCTTTGTACTTGTGACATGTGCAATGACAATAAAGTTGAATCTAATCTAAAAAAAATCTAATAATTCAAAGTCCTCATTGAGTTTGAGAGGTTAGACCCTGGGGTGCTAAAATTGGCAATAAATCAATTTCATCAGTTAATTTGAATTCATGGTTTAGATTGTAAGCGCCGGAGCTCTTAAAGCCCCGGTTCTTTTGTTCTAGACTTGGTTTTTACAAAAGACTCAAAACAAACTGGGATCATCAGTCTGAGTGCCAACAAGTTCCTCAATTCACAGTTATCTTCTGGGTGTGGTCCCCACCCAGACAATAGGTTGGACTTTTTCGCAATTGGTCAATTTAGGATGGTGACGGCAGTAGCCAACCCAAACCAGTCACCTTGTGGCTTAATCTTTTCAAAACTATGGTGTCATGTATGTTTCTTAGTTCCCTGTTTTGAGGCCTATATGTATGTTTCTTAGCTGCACCCTGACCTAGTTCTGACTGGTTTTCAGGAAAGGTTCAGTAAGAGGGCATGATGTTGTCTCTTAACCTACAGCCAAATAGAAGAAGTGCTCTCTTTAACCCATAGCCAAATAGAAGAAGTGAGCCTTTCTCATTATGAGGGCAGGATGTGCCCCCTTGACCTGCAGTTTGTAGTGGAATTACTACCTCTCTTGAGTGAGAAAATAAATCAAAGAGCACGCAGATGTTCCTTTTAGTTTTCTTTATTATCAGACATCAAAATGAACCTGCCTAGGTACAGTGGAGGAGAACACTTTGTCCATCTTAAGGGCTGCCGCAAAAAGATGTCCTGTCTTCAATAAAGCCCTGAGTTCTCTCTCCTTTTTCTGTCTGTGTCAGGGCATTTAAACAATTCTGTAAACCACTATTGTTACATCCCACACCTCCAACATATGGGGCATGTTTTCCGTGAACGCGCATGCTGCTAGGTCTACGTACCCAATACACTTGGCTTATTCAATGCACACTTATTAAGCAACACAATCCACGTTTTTAACTTGACTCCTTGTTTAAGCAATTCATACATTTTAATAGGCACATTTAACCCCATGTCCCTTAGCTCTAGGTGAAACTGCGTGGCCCACACAGCACCAGCAAAACAAAGACCTGACAAAGGACAACAAGTATGGTTAAAAGATATTCAATAAATATGATAAATATATCCGTACCAATGTGCAAAACACTGTTAAAATGTATTGTGCAAATCTCCAATAAAGTGCTGTTGCTCCTCTTAAAGTGTCTGTGCAATTATTAAAGTGCATATGTAGTCTAAAGTGCGTGGTGCCATGGGTGCAAGCCAGGTGACGATGTGCTCTAACAGAAAATATACCACAAGTTCAATTGGGGAACTAAACTTTAAATGTTCGTCAAGCACTCTTCTGCAGTCACTGAGGTTTTTTAACAAATAATAGTTTTAACACTCCAGTTACTATTATATCGTAATATTAGTGATATTATTATATATATCTTTTTTAAACTCATTTTTCACCTTGATTAAAATCTTTGTTCAGCCTGTTTTGCAACACTTGAAAAATGAAAAGCATTTAAATAGTTTTAAATTCTTATGTATTTACCAATGCAAGAGATCCTCATGTCAAAGACATTTTCTATTTTAAAATGTGTGACTCTTATTCCCAGAGATAAAAAAAGAAGAAGTTATCAATGAAGATGAAATGAATGTATGTTGAGATGGCTTTGCTGCTAAAAACAAGTACTTGACAGTCGTACAACTCTATATTTCTGCATTGAGATTTTGTATACTGAGATTTTTCTGTCACTATTAACCTGTTTGCAGAACATTGGAGCTGTAACTGCATGGGATCCATGACAACAGCACTAATTGGTCTGGTTCTCTGTAGTTCTTCTTCTTCTGGTCTGTACTCCAGTGAGCTGGCTGAAGCCTGTTTGTTTGTGAGAGTGTGGCAGGTAGAGGAGAAGACCAGCTCCAACTCTATTTCCTCATGAGATCAAACTTTACCAAGATGTTATCCAGGATGCACAGGCTGCAGCATGTTCTCAGGAATGGATTCGTAAGATTTCTTATGAAAACTTTGCAAAGTGTAGATTCTATATCCTATGAAATAATGGTTGCTGTTTTGAACACATTGGTAATATTGACATACAGACTTGAGGTTGAGCAAAAAAGACACTTGTTTAACCCTTATGACCTTTTCGGGCATTTTTGTACATTTTTCTCTTCTTTTGTTTTCATTTGTTGATCATTTTGGCTGTTACAGCTTGAGGCATTAATTTTTCTAGGAACATTTCTTTTTAGTAAAATTTTTGAAATCCATTGTCATTAACCCTTACATGTTTTTTATACTCCATTGGTGCATTTACTACCCTCTCGTGACCAGGCCATGCACACAACAACTGCTATAAAACACCATACATTAATATATTTTTTTAAAATTATTTTTCCTAAATCTCTTAAACAACTTCAGACTTGTTCAAAACTACAAAACAAATTTTTTCCATAATTTCTTCCAAAAAAAGAATTATTTTCCATATAATAAATAGTACATCTAAATCAAATCTCTTAAACAACTTCAGACTTGTTCAAAACTACCAAACATTTAAGGTCACGAGAGGGAGTGTCTGGCACTACATAAAAAATACTAATGCAATCAAATTAATTTTGTTGCTAATCTTTGACATATATCCAAGACTCTAATCACCACCAAAACCCCAGCTCTCTACTATTTATAAAATGGAAAATAATTCATTTTTTCAGTTTTTTTGGACGTTTTTTGCCCTAAACCTGGTTTTGTAGCCTAAATTCAACAAATACACAGCCTTTTCCAGCATTTACTTACATTTATTTACAATTTAAACTGTCTTTCATAATGCCTTACCAGCAAGTATTTTGCCCTAAAAATTAGAGCAGTGGTTTTGTAGCCTAATTTTTTATTTTATTTTTACAACCGCGAACCTTACAAGTATGTATAATGATGTTAGTGGTGCTCTGCTCTGTACCACCAACGGCTCATATAGGTGGTACTGACAGGTGACCTTTTTCTGTCGTTCAAGTTGGAGATCTTGTTGGAAATCATGTTGGTAACATTGAGAAACAGACTTTAGGTTAAGCAAAAAGCTTTGGAAAAAATAATATGATTTTAAGTCTTTAAACCTCTGAAGTCCAGGAGATTTTGGTTCAAATTTGTCAACTTCCTATGCATTCGTTTCTGTCTCTGTTTAGCATCTTTCAGTCTGTCCTTACAGCACATGCATGGCTCCTTTGTCTCAACTCAAATTTGGCTATCAGTCAGATTTTTTCTTTTATTTTAATTAACGAAGTATAAAGCTGCCAGGAACCCAAAATACAAACAAAAGACACAGGTGTCTATGGAAATGTACCTTTTTTTTTTTTTTTTTTTTTTTTTAACCATTTATACACACAAAACAGCAGAAAAAATGATAAATCATAAAACTAGAAAACAGTCTATTTGCATGTAAATTAAAAATAGTAATAGTTTTCATTGTAGAAAGAAAATTCACAATTTAAAAATGATCTAGAAACATAAATGGCACACTGTGAAAGCTCCTATGATTGCACTTTCAACTGGCACTCTAAGCTTGTCTACATATCATATATAAATAAAGTTATTACTGTAAATAAAACGTGTATTTTCAATAAATAGATGGACTCCAGAGGGTTGGATGCTGTTACATCAGTGACTTAAAACATGAGTAAAGACGTTTCCAATGGGACATGAACGCCAGTCTCCTGGATCAAAGCTCTGGGATTGTGCAATCCACCTCACACCTCCCAGTCCCCCTTAATGCCTCCGCAGTCTGTATGCAATATAAATGGACAAAACTTTGTAGGATAACTATGAAATTCAGTGCATTACTTTTCGTAGGAATCCCTATGAGCCATTCACGAGAGCCTGCAGGCTGCTGTCTTTCCTCCACCTCCTATTTCCTGATCAGTCTGAAAAAGCTCAGGTGTGTGAGTGTGTGTGTGTGGACCTCCTCTTGTTCAAAAACCAGCGAGGAAGTGGCAAACTGACTTAAACACAACATAAGAGTGCGTGAGGCAACCACCAGGAAATGTAGCATGAATAATGTAAAATGTAGTAGCTGTTTCTCTCTTCACAATTTAAACTGTCAGGCTGCCAAGTGTACGGAGGGAAGTAATGGCCACATACCTGCCAGTGCATGAAAACAAATCGCTCTGCTCGGCCTTTTATTAACCTTTCTTTAACTAGCAGCAGAAAAAAACCTGTATTTGCTTAAATTCAGTCCCGCCTATATAAAAACACATGTATCCAATTCCATGTTTCCTGTCATGTTGTCCTCTTCAGCCGCTGAGTGAAAATACCTTTGTCGTGTGTTGAATTATTTATGTGCTAAATAGCGGGAGAAAAACGGCTGCTTTAACATGTCATATTCAGTAAGTGCAGACTTGCATACATCTGCTTTAGGAAACGCAGTCACGCAATAGAGAAGTATTGCAAAGTGGCATTAGTATGGAGACACATGGAAGGATGTTGCCACAAAAGAAAGAGTAATTAGGAGCAGCTCGAAGGGGGTTAAATTATACACAGAGAAAAGGACAGATGGGAGGCGACAATTCAAACAGCGAAAGACAAATCATCCATAATATAGAAGGATAGAAGGATCCATATCTTTACAACTTTTCTGTTATGTTCACTGAGCACATCCTGTCACATGCCTCATGGTTTCAAAGAATTAATCTTGTGGAAACGGATCCCCTGATGTTCCCGCCATCCTGCCGACAAAGACGACAGAGAAAACAGCTTGTCGGACTTGAGAGGTGGAAGGAATAGTGTGGTGATAATGTTAACTCCGCAGCAGCACGTGGTTGGGCTTAATTCAGCTTACTTGGATACCTTACAGAGCAGAACTGTGACAGCAGCATGGCCTTAACCTATTGTCGCATTAATCTAAAGATGATAGGTAGCCTGCTAATTCTCCGGTCTTGTCTCGTGGGATTAATATGATGTCAGGATGGGAAATATGACCCTCCATCTGGTGATAATTAGTCATGTCAGCTGCTGGAAGTATGACTTTAGGAAGAAAAGTCTGTGTCTCACATTTAACCTTTTGACAATGACATAAAACATCAACAAACAATGTTAGCATCAGGAATGCCATACATCTAGAAAAGTCAGCACTTGCACTAATGTTTTGGTAAGCTGTCTGAATATGACTTGGATATACAAATTTTTTTAGACCACCTGTGTTTTCTTCATTTTATTGCTAATTTTAATTCCTGGTACAACTAAAGGTACATTTGTTTGGACAAATATAATGATAACAACAAAAATTGCTCATAAGAGTTTAATTTAAGAGCTGATATCTAGCCGTTTTCTGTGGTTTTCTTGATAATAACCAAAATCATTATCAAGAAAACCATGGAAAATGGCTAGATATCAGCTGTCATCATTATATTTGTCCAAACAAATGTACCTTTAGTTGTACCAGACATTAAAAGGAACTGCAAACAAGGTCAATTTTAACTTTTTTTATTCAGAATTTTTAATCTGTGAAGGTTTTTATATTTGTAAACCTACCCTTGAGCTGGTAAAAATCAATGACGTCATCACGATGTAAAGTCTATGAGCTGAGCAAAAAATCGTAGGCGGGGCCAGCAGGCGAAACTCCTCTGCACATGTTCAATGGGCAACATTACGTTAAAGTAACCCACAAATTAAAAACTTTTGATGAGCAACTCTCATTGGACTGAATGGGCGCTATTTTTGGGTACAGTATTTAGTTCTCCCCCAAAAAGTGGCAGGATTTGCTAACATATTTAATGTCATAAAATACAGATGTCATACATCTCTTCACATTATTTCAGGAATCTCACCACCAACACATTCAAAATCCTCATTAAGTTTGAGAGGTTAGACCCCAGGGCACTAAAATGCTAACTTACTTCCAGGTTTAAGAACTCATTCCTGTGGTATCCTATTGTTCATCTGATGTGGCTCAGACAAAATAAAATATTTACCGTAAGCTAAACATTCAACTAATGTTAGCTAATGTAGCTTGGCTAACTTTCTAACTTACAGCTATAGCTACAGTTAGGTTGAGAATTCAATCGTAGGGTAACGCCACTGCAAACCGTCCTAAAAATGGTGGGTACGGTATCTAGTTCTTATAACACATCCATCGTCTTTACCAACAGCATAAAATCAGGCGCAGGTGACAGGTGTCCGATTCTACCGTTCAGTTAGTAAAATTGAATCCACACCTTCCAGAATCAATCATTTTAGACAGCCCTAGTAGAAAATTAAACATGCTAGCATTGCTAACATTTAACACAATCTAAATATAAAAACTGTGATCACTAATGAGTCGCTAAGCAGTTTATGGCTGGAAACGGGGTTGATGAGTGCAGTGAAAATGAACAAATGTCATTTTTTGGTGTAAAATCAAAACGGGGACAGCTGTTTAGCTTTGTTTTTAGCTGAAAGCTGCTAAAATGCTACGTCAATTACACATAGTCATTTATGCCATTGTCGAGATAGAAATATTCATGAGTTCAGCTTTAAAATGGGTTGCATCACCATCCTGCTGTGTATGAACATTTCTTCCCTGTTCTTGTGTGTTTAAACATGTGTTGTGGAGGTTGATTTACGCTGATTCATGTTAAATGCATGTAGCATGCTGTAGTGCCATTAGTGCCAAGTCTATGTGATTTACTGGCGAATCCTACCATCATTGCTTGAGCTCAAAAGAACTACATTTTTACTGAATGTTTTAAAAGAGTTGCAGAAAGAAAGTAAGGTGCTTTAAACTGTGATGTACAGCGTATCAATGGCATCTGGGGATGTAGTATTTCTGCAGCGACAGGTCTTGTATCTCCGCCATATGTTTGTCCTGGTAGCGTGACGGATGTGGCAACAGAAGCCTTCAACATTCATGCATTTGAGAGGATACCCAATCCCCTCTGCGCTCGCAAATTATTCTGTGTGTGTGCTTTAAAACTATGTGTGTACAGGTGGATGTAGCTTACTAATAAACTGAGGAAAAAACAGGAGGGGGGCTGAAAAGAGAAAGCCACTTGAGTCCATCATGCTTGAAATCCCCCGTCATTTATCATCCGTTAGTAAGACAGTTTGTTTTTGTCTCTTTTTTTTCCCAGTCCTGCTGTCTTTTAGTTAAAAACACAGTATTTATAGTTATACATTACTTTTTGGATCTGAATCTCCACTTGGGAATTGATTAAATAATATCAGTTGCAGTTTTGTCAGAACAAATCAACTTTTTTCTTTATAAAAAGCCTTTTAGGAACAATAGAGGGTTGCTCTGAATACATTTTTTTTGTTTGTTAATTAAAAATCTCCATATTTCTAATCGCCACAATTGTAATTATTATTTTTCCAGATAGATGAGTAGATATGTGATGATAGCAATGAAAGAGATCAGCTTGCTTTATTATGAGATGGCTGCGAGAGGCAACCAGATAATATAAATTCAACTCACGGCCAATCACATGGGGGTGATGGATGTGGTCCTGTGTGTGTGTGTGTGTGTGTTCATAATTCCATTCTCCCCGTCTGCAAACATCACGGCTCCACAATCCGCTGGTTGAAGAGCCTGAACAGATGAAGCATCTGAATTACATGCAACCTGCAGCAATTCAAATGAGTGTCAAAGGTCACAGTAACAGGAATCACAGTGTGTATCAATCGCTGCCAGACATGCAAAGAGCTTTACAATAATTCATGACGAATTCGGAATATACATTTTATTTTGTATAATTCTCAGGCTGTGCTATGAAATTCTCTCACATCTTTGAACAGGTGTCTGTATGTTAATCTGTGAGAATCAAACAGCAGCATGAAATCCACTGAATCCTAATACATTATATTTTCTCCCACTTAATAGTCAGATTAAATATAGTTATTGTATTTAGATTTTTGTCACCAAAACACATTGTTTGTATCCACAAGGTCCAACAAACATTCTGAAAGCATTTCTTAGGACGGATGGGTATTTAAAGTAATTTCCATATTTGTGTACACTCAAAAAATAAAAATAAAATTCATCATGAAGTATTGTGGGATATTGGAGTTGTGGTCTTTATTTTTTAGCAACCACCATAGAGAGCAAACAAAATTTTGTATTTTTGTCAGCTGACCCAGAAGTTAGCATCGCCATGGGGTCTATTGAGAATTCGTCTATGGTATTGTTTGCATTGTAGAAAAAAAAACTCTGTGGCAAACGCATGTTTCTACGGAGCCCCTAAAGGGACATGGTGAAAATAAAAAAAAAACGTTGGTATCTCGTGAGCACGAGATGCATATTGCATGTGCGCATGGTGTCTGTAAGAACACCCTCTGCATTTCAGCTTGTTTCTGTATGAAAATGACATTACAGGAGTTAGTTCGGTTATATTTTGACCTGGGGCTTCATTATAAGGTGCTGCTTTACTTGAAAAAAAACGACAGTTGTTTTTCCAAGATAACGATATAATTAATTTGAGATCTTGAGAAAACAAAACAATAGTGTAGTCCAGACGCGTAGCCAGTAATGTGATGTATTTGTACCCCGGCCCGTGTGGGATGAGCCTCTCCACACCCTGGGACTCTGCGTTGTGTTGTTTATGATGATGGAGGGGGGAGGAGGGACCAGTCGGACACGGGTGGTCGTTATATTGCGGCTCGGACCGCGTCATGCTTTATTTCTCACAACGGCTGGCAGCTCAACCTTAAACAGTACAAGTAAACACTGGCGTGACAGAAAGTCGAAAGGCTTGTGTTGTGTTTCCCAAGTGCTCTCCCAACAGAGCTCTATAAAGGCTGTACACAATACAACAGTAAAGACAAAACATGCGTATCGGCTCTATCGCACGGCACAGTAAATCATTTTATTGCACAAAGTGCCGACTACAGATGTACCCAATCAGTAGGCTCGATAAAGTGTTAACGTACAGCATAACATAGACCTGCATCAGACGGAAAATTATCACATTAACGGCGATTGTTGTTTCAGTACCACGGACAGCTCATGTGTAACAGAAACTGCGCAGATCTACGGCAACCAGTTAGTGTGGAAACCAGTAAGGACACAACCCAAGCCTTTCGACTTTCTGTTGTCTCACGCCAGTGTTTACTTGTACTGTTTAAGGTTGAGCTGCCAGCTATTGTGAGAAATAAAGCACGACGCGGTCCGAGCCGCAATATAACGACCACCCGTGTCCGACTGGTCCCTCCTCCCCCCTCCATCATCATAAACAACACAACGCAGAGTCCCAGGGTGTGGAGAGGCTCATCCCACACGGGCCGGGTTACAAATACATTACATTACTGGCTACGCGTCTGGACTACACTATTGTTTTGTTTTCTCAAGATCTCAAATTAATTATATCGTTATCTTGGGAAAACAACTGTCGTTTTTTTTCAAGTAAAGCAGCAATGTCCTTATAATGAAGCCCCAGGTCAAAATATAGCCGAACTAACTCCTGTAATGTCATTTTCATACAGAAACAAGCTGAAATGCAGAGGGTGTTCTTACAGACACCATGCGCGCATGCAATATGCATCTTGTGCTCACGAGAAATGTTTCTCGTGATCACGAGATACCAAAGTTTTTTTTTTATTTTCACCATGTCCCTTTAGGGGCTCCGTATGTTTCTGATGCGTTTTGTTCAGCAGGATAATCTTCACAAATGAACAACAACGTTATGCTATAGTGAACTTCACCACAGTCACATGACTTGAACGTCACTACCGTTATGTTTCAGACGCTCTCCGACAAGCTAACCAGCGGTTTTGACAAGCTAGCGAAACCATAGCCTAATAAATTGTTTATTAACATAATTTTCAATCTACAACAGTTTGCAAGAGCACTGAAAAACAGGACTAGAGGCTGTGAGGCGGACTAGTGAGAGAGTCCGTGTCCGGTGATGACGTTTAATGTCCCTGACAACCACTGTAGTCTCGTTTAGCCACTTGATAGCAACCACCTTTTTAAGGACACGTAAAAACTCCCCTGGAGTGGAGGATTTGGTAACGTATTTTATGTTGTACAGCAAAACATGAACATCTCTCCAGCTTGTGTTAACCACAGACCTTATTTCAGTCATCTAACCACCAACACATTCAAAATCCTCATTGAGGTTGAGAGGTTAGACCCCAGGGTGCTAACATGCTAACTTACTTACAGGTATAAGAACTCATTCCTGTGATGCCCTATTGGTCATCTGATGTGACTCAGACCAAATAAAATGTTTACTGTAAGCTAAACATTTTCAACTAATGCAGCTTCAAATAACGTTAGCTAATGTTGCTATGCTAACTTTCTAACTTACCATTAGCTGAGTTGATTACCCATACAGCTAGCTAAAGTTAGATGGCAAATTCAGTCATGGGGTGACGCCATTGTGAACAGTCCTAAAAACGGTGACAGTGTGGACAGCGCTAACATTGTAACAGTGCGTCAAAAAAGCAAAGGAGCTCTGATTAAAACTCACAGAGGGAGCATGACTTCATTCTCTGGTCAGGACGCCATAACTCCACTATATCTTCACATAGTGAAAAGCTGTGGGATGCTATATTAATATTCTGAATGTCGTGTAAAGCCCCTTTAATGACCACCAAAACAGAAATATTAAAGGCACAATGTGTAACACCTGGCTCCAAACGAAAAAGGGGCAACATTTTAGGTGTGGGTGATTATTAAAGCCTGTGAATGAATGTTTAATATGTTTGCTAATTAAAATGATGACTTTTCCAGATAGATGGATGTGGTGCTAGCGGTGAAAGAGATCAGCTTGCTTTATTATGAGATTGCTGTAAGGCAACATAATATGAACTGAATGAACGCGGTTTGTGGTTAACCAAGCCTTTTTGTGTGTACTGTGTCACTAACAAGCGGCTGTACGGTCAACGTGACTGACAAGATGTTGGAGCTTATTTACTTCTCCATCCTTTCATTTTGGACTGAGGGCAGTCTGGAAAACACAGTCACTCACCTAACTGGCATCTTTTGAGGTAAGACCGGATGGTTAGCATGCTAATATCAGTAGATGTCTCTGCAATACAATACAACACAGTCTCTTCTTCACATTCTGTTCATAATGTTAGTTATTTTATGAATGTTTTGGGGCATTTTCACTGTTCTCACTGTTTACTTCCAGGAGTTTTCCAACATGGAAGTATTGACCAATTCGAGAGCAACTTCATTGAGCATTTTACAAATTTTAGTCAACTTAGTCCACAATATGCAACAATTTGGTCCCTGATTGTCATCAGAGCATACAAACTAAAGGTGTGAATACACCCTTAAACTAAAATTTTGTAAATATATCTCACACATTTAAAATATGCAAAGAACCACGTGACACACTGTTGAGTAGGGATATGTTGTACAGCTATATTTTTCAGCAATTTACGTTAATATTGTTCTTAATAGAGTTAATTTATTTGTGAAAAATAACCTATAATGGTCCTTTTATTTAGAATCCTACACTTACTTTTTTAAAAGTCACCAGTGCACCTTACAGTGAGGGAAAATAAGGTAGTTAACTAGTCTGTTTGGCACATTTCAAACAAAAAAGAGACTACTTTTCCACTTTTTGTACAATAAAAGTACCATTTCAGCACTATCAGGCTCCATAGGTCTAATGCCTTGGGCTGCAGTGTGTGAACGCCTAAAGCTTCGAGCTCAGGTGTGCAGCTCTCTGTTGCCTTAGTACACAAAGCCTTCATGTCAATCACTCTCTTCATTTACTGAGAGCGGTAAACACAAGGAATGACGACTGGAGGGGATAGAGAGAGATTAAAAAATGAGTATGAAAGCGAGCGTGCTTTGATGTAGCCGCACTTCAAAGATATCCTCGCCTCTAGGGTGCGTGTCCCTCCACTGTACCTCGGCTCATGCTCAAAACTGACAGGAAGTCTTCCCTCCCTCCCTCCCTCTTTTTTTTTCTTTTGCTTGTTCTCCTCTCTTCTGCCTTTTTACCCCAGCAAAGCTTCGACAAATTTCCCTTCTTCTCAGCATGTGAAACATCTGACAGCTTCAGCAGAATGGCAGAAATGCATGTGAAGTATGTCGGAGAGGATTGGGCTCTGATCCCCGGTCCTCCCCTGCTGATCCCGGCTGGTTCTGCTCATCCGATTTAGTTCCCTCTGTACTACTCTGTAATTCACACAACGACCTCTCGGGTTAGACACAAAACCTTAGTACCGGAAGGGTCTGAACTGCACCTTTAGTTATGACAGTGTACAGTGTACGAGTAACTTCATTTGTGTCGATATCTTTGGTGTAGATACATGTTTGTGGCCAAATTTAGGTACTTATTTAGGTAATTTAAGTTGCTCCGGCATTCCCCCCGCGGTGCAATCTAAAAGTGACTCACAAATGCAAAGTCTCTTGATTAATAATCCAGATGCCTGCCATAGTGCAGATGATATGTGTGGATGTGTGCGTTGCATAGAATAATGCATACTATCCTGTGGTCGTAAATGATCAAAAGCACGTTTGATTTTTTCCCGATGAAAGGGATGCAGTGACAACTTTCCTTCCTGGAACGGTAAAAATTCCCAACAGTAGAGGCATGCGGGCTTTGATCGGTTACACTGCACTCTAACAACTGCTAAATAATGGAGGTGTACATTCCCACAGCTCATAAAACTGATATTTCCATGTGCTTCAAATTTTCATGTCTCTTGTGTCTTTTCCCATTGGACACATACCCATTGGTATCATCCCAATGACCAGACTGGTGTTCCCTCAAAAACGTCAATATAAGGCGACAAAATAGGACTCACGTAGTAATGATTGACTGTGATGTAGAGTTTAAATCTTATATGGATATCACAGCTGGGAAGGGAGGTGGTTCATGTCCTGTGTGAAAACAAAACTGAATTACTTTTTATGTAACCTCCATGGCTCACATTTGTGAATTACTTTTTTTTTTAAAAGTAACTGGCTCATCTCACCTTCATAACTACTCACTTCTGGCATTTACGTTGTTTAATGTAACTTACATAACTTCCATAGCTCACAGTTTGTGAATTGCGAATCAATTTTACGTAGATTCTGTTTTTATGAACTTCTGTTGCTTACGTGACTTCTGTGGCTCACGGTTTGTGAATCATGTTTTTTTTACGTAACTTGAGGGTTTTTTTACGTAACTTCCGTGGCTCACGTCACCCTCATAACTACTCACTTTTTAATTAATTTACGTAACTTCTGTTGTTAACGTAGTTTCTGTTGTTTATATTATTTCAGTTGTTTATGTTACTTCATTTTTAATAACTTTTTTTTTAACTCAACTTCCGTGGCTCACATCACCCTCATAACTACTCACTTCCGGCATTTACGTTGGTTAATGTAACTTACGTCACTTCCATAGCTCACGGTTTGTGAATTGTGAATTAATTTTACGTAACTTCTGTTGTTTACGTGACTTCTGTTGTTTGCGTGACTTCTGGGGCTCACGGTGTGTGCATTACGTTTTTGTTTTTTTTAACTTTTTTTTTTTAAGACTCAATTTCCGTGGCTCACGTCACCCTCATAACTACTTCACTTCTGGCATTTACGTACATTTATTTACTGTTTAAACTGTATTTTAAATCGCCTAACCAGGAAGTTTTTTGCCCTAATCCTAGGTCAGTGGTTTTGTAGCCTAAATTCACAGAAACTGCAGCCTTATTATTGACAAACGGTCTATTCTGTCGTGTAGATCTTGTTCCAATGACAGGTAATTAGTCACAGAAAGCTGCTCCACCATGCATGTGCACATGAACATGAGGTAATATTCTGAAACCTGGATGCCTCTTTTTACAATCTATATGTCGTAAAGAGATCCGAGAGTGAGGCTTGATTTCCACAGAGGTTGCACGCTCATTACTTATCATTAAGCCAGTGCAGGCAATTCAGTCTTAATAACCAGCCTCACACAGTTGACATCTCAGTTAAAAAGCCTCTAATTAAAGTCCATATATCAGACTCCATAGGTGGGTTTGAGTCATTGCTGTCAAAGAGCACCATCGAGACATGCCAGAGCATCACTTCCAGTTAGAAGCTGCCTTTCACCTCCACACGTCTATTAACAGGGATCTCTGACTCTTGGCTCACCTGTCTTTTGTAACCCAAGAGGCGAACTGGAACTCTGTTGCGGCACAATGGAGATGTAAACGTCTCACTTGCTGTCAGGCAGAGAGGGCTAATTGTACGGGAGAAACAGATGGTGCACAAAAGCTTTGACAAAAAGAGAGAAGCCTGGAAAGCCTGGGAAAAAAAAACTTTTTCTCCCCCCTGTTTGAGCTGCCATTAAAGAGAAACAAGAAGCGAGAGGGAGTTGAGTGAGGTAGCTTCAGTCAGAGGAGGATCTCTTTGGTGGACGGCCAGGTTGGGAGTTCTTGAAAGAGCTGTTCGGCTCATTGATGGGCTCCTGTGGGCTGCCTTTAAAATCATGTCTGATGAATCTGAGAGTAAGGTTTAGAAAGTGACTGGAACATTTTGAGGGCGAAATGATGTAGAAGCATCATGTTAAACTACTGTTGGGTGGGTTGCTTTTAAAACATATTCCACCACACAATACTGAAAAAATACATACTTTTTCTGTGCATTTAGGCCCTTTTGCCAACACACAAATACTGAAAATGGAGCCTTTGGAAAACTCCAAACTCAGTTTACATTGTTGTTGTGAATACAGGAAAAAATGTTGTTTTATTGCTTCTAATATCAGTTTGTCCGCAGTATGAAATTATGTGTCATTTCCAACCTGTTTTGGCATTCTCTCAACACTTCAGTGGTGTTTTTGGGGTGTTTTAAATATACCAGTGTATACATGTGAACAAGGCGTTAAACTGGGAGACCAGTGTTCACATCCTTTTGGAATAAGTGTTTTTAAAACCGAACCCTGTTATTTTAACCAAGAAGCTATGGTACTTAACCTTAACCTTTTAAGTGTTTAAAACAGCCAACAGAGATTGTCATATGTGTGTTTCATATTCAACATATTTGTGGTTTAACAATCTAGAAATTCAACTTTTATGTACTATGCCATCAATTATTCAGGTGACTGGGCTGGTGTCTGCTAGATTACTCAAATTAAGTAACATAAATATTAAATTCTAAATACTTTGGATTACTTTTCGAATACTTCAGAATCGTCTTGTTGAGCTCATTTGTCTTATAAGAGTCTTATAATTCCATGCTAAAAACACATTTTGGATGGCGTCTTGGCTGTGCGTCTCTTTCGCTTCTGTCTTGTGGTAGGTGCCCAGAGAATGCACAAATAATTGCACTTATTTAACAAAATATGTTAATTGGAAATTGGTTACTCATATGAATTTTAGAGCAAATGAAACCAAAACAAACTACAAGGGCACTCTGAGAGCACAGAGCTCCGTCAAGGCCATACCATTTCTTGCATTGCTAATGAAAGTAAAAAAAGTATTCATATAAATCCCCTGTGATTTGGATCTACTCCAGAATTTATTGGATACTTCTTTGACCCATATTCCACCTTTCCACCAAGTTTCCCAAAAATTGGGCCAGTAGTTTTTCTTTCTCAACAGTAATCCCTTCAAGTAATCAAGTAAATAATGCAATTCAGAATTCATCAATATCACCGTTATCCCGTTACTTCTCAACCCGGCAACTCATTAAAAAAGTAAGTTGGAGAAGTGAGGGCCGGGTAAAAAAAAAAAAAAAAAGCATAGAAAGAGAGAAAATGGACAGAAGAATGATCTGTGGAAGGCAGCACTACAACAAGTGCTTGTTTCTGTCTTTGTGCTCTCATTCATTGAAGGCAGGACCACTGAGGCACAATGCTAAGCTAATGAGCTCCCGTAGGATAGCGCCAGTTTGGCACACTGACAGATTACTCTCTACCAACTCTCTTATTACCAGCCGGCTTAGTGCAGCCCAGTCTAGCCTTAGCTTAGCTTAGCCTGCCAAATCCCCCAGCAGATCATAGGCCTTCAGAACTGTTAGCCCACCCCAGTTTTCTGAATTATATATATCTCAGCTCCCATCCTCTTTTTTATATTAGCTCAGAATGTTAAATATTGCATAATTTCCTCTGCCTCATTCAACACTAATGTGCTTATATTACCACATTTGTATTGTAGGTTTATTTCTGCCGTTGGTGCCATTGGCAGGGGGGCAAAAAAGCACAGGTACACATCTTTCTAATCTAATTTAGCTCCTCTGCTCTGTTGTCTGCCAAAGTATTAATCACACTCAGCACACCTGCCCGTGTGCGCTCAGACACACACACACACACACACACACACACACTGGGCTGTGCTTTACAAAGACAACCTATTTATAATTAACTGTACTTTGCTTCCAAAAGCTAGTGACAACCAGATGGGTGGGTATTAATCAGAGAGCCTTGCATTGGCAGCTGAAAGATAATTTAAAGTTAAAAGTGGGTTAATTTTTAAAGTTCTAGTTAAAAATATGAATATAGATGGTATGGATACATGAGTGAAGTTCACAAAGGAAAACCATGTGTCCCACGCCAGCATTTTAAAAGGGGCTGTAATTTGTATTATTATAGCAAGAGTGTGTCAGACGAGCTTTGCGCAGCTTTATAGTGAGTTTTAGCTCATTGTTAAGCTGTCTGGCCCACAACTTTACTGTTATAGATCACTCTTAATGCTCTCGTAGTGATTTTTGGATATAGCAGGGAGCTTTTTTTTCAGTGTTTTTAGAGAGAAAAAGCTCTAAAAACCCACTGTGCACTAAAACCAGACAGCAGACAGAAAGTTAGCAACTAGCTGGTGAACATAGTGGGACATTGTGTAACTAAAAAGCCATTAAGTGTATTCCAAGCCTCTAAAATTCATGCAGTGATCTATCTAGAGACACTGTGTTCAGAGCTGAAGAGACTTTACTAGGGCTATTTCAACTGACATCATAAAAACGTATGAGAGGGACAAGAGGAAAAAGGCAAGAGACTGGAGAGAATAATAGAAAGAAGAAGAGGTTTCTGGTAGGTTGTGAGCTCAGTGAGAGACACGACTGAATAAAAACACACATACTAGCATAGACTGTATAAAATAAGTGGACATGGCCACTTAGGGGGGAGTACTGCACAGTGCTAGCTTAGTTAGTAATGTGCATCCATATTTCACATTAACTGCGATATTAATTGGAACGCAATTTCTGGCAAGTGATAAACAGACTCAAAACAAAATGCAGTAATCAGAAAAAATGAACAGCCGACTCCTTAGAGTGTCTTCTTGAACAACAGAATGCTGAGCAAGACATTTTCAAACGACCAAAATGTTCCAATTAACTTTCATGAAAATAAAAACAACAAGTGAAAGAGTGAAAGGTCTCAAAGGAAAACACAGACAGCACTCCAACACAAGTTCAAAGCTATTTAAATTTACAAAGTGCAGTGGCGACACATTGCTACGCCTCTATCCTGATTGATGGGTAGCAATCGTTGTGAATTGTCAGTGATAGGGTAGCCATGCTTGAAAGCATACTCAGCTTTGTTATGTTTGTCCTCGAAATGGGACCATAATTTACAAATTGTACATCATGCTGTATTGAAAAAAATTGAAGCTAGCAATTGAAACCATAAGCCAGGCAGTAACCTTCCGGTCTGAGCAATGAAGCAAACCCTGAAGTGCCTTAGATCTGCATTCTTTCAAAATCCAACAGGGGTCACCAACAGCAGTTGCAACAGAACTCCGGTCCTATCTATCTCAATACAAAATGAGACGACTTCTCACTTGATTTGTTACCTCAGAAAAAATTGTCGTGGCAACATTATGGTCTCAGTTGTGAGTTTCAAGTCTTCTTTAAGACAATATGGTGTTAATTGTGTAAATAATGGTCCCATATGCTGCTATAGGCCCAATGTGTCGGGGGACACGATACACCAGGGCCCTCTTTCTCTCTCTCTGATGTCCCAATAATACATGACACAAGCTTTTATTTTCCCAGAGTACTCGCACTTTTCTCTGCTCTCTCTTCACAGGGTGTGGAGCTGTGGTCCTGCTCCATCACTCCTGCTGGTCTCACTGCTGTGGATCTGGTTTGGCCCCAAGATGGGAATGCTCCTCTCCTGGTCCACTCACCATCACTACTGGCCAATGGTGGCACTTCATCACGTGCTACTGTGCCCTCCCAGAACTCCTGCCCCCCCCCCCCCCCCCCCCCCCCCCCCCCTTTGTGATTTTGGGCTATATAAAGAAAATTGATTTGATTTAGAAGAAAATGGATGATAAAGAAGCTTATGGTTTGGGGCGTGGCTACCTTTGATTGACAGTTCACTCACATGGCAAGTTTATGAAAGTTTATTTGAAAATTTGGTTCACTTTAAAAATGTCTTGTTCAGTTGTACTAAAAGACACTCACAGACACAGAGGAAGTTGGCTGTTCAATTTTTCCAGTCAGTAATGTGCGTTTTATTTTAGCATTAAGAATTTATTTTTAGATCTACCCGTCCAAATATGGTCTCTCCCAGTTAAAAAAACAAAAAAACAGCAGTCCACAAACCAATGGGTGACATCACGGTATCTACGTTCATTATTTATTTACAATCTATGCCATAAACTCATTAGGAAAATGTTTTCTGGCGTAACAAATCAAGTAAGGATATTTTCTCATAGACTTCTATAGAATTTGACTTCTTGTGGAGCCTCTGAAGTCGCCCCCTGCTGGCCATCAGAAAGAAAGCAGCGTAAGGCACTTCCATATTGGCTTCACTTTTTAGATAGGGGTGCTACTTCCACTTCTTTTATAATATCTATGGGAGCTTAGAGCTAACATTTATGCATATATTGGTTGTTTAAGGCGCATAAATATGTGCTGCACAAAATATCTTCGCCTTCTGTCTTAACATGTTTTCAGACATTTTCTTAAACTTACCCACCAACCATAAGTCATATTGCTGAGTAGCTACCATGGGGTGCCTCAGTGAGTATCTCAAATGAGGCAATACTTTTTTTTCAACGCTTTGCATGAAAAGGGATTTCAAAAGGTTTAATCTGCAGGGAAATGATTGACAATGAAGATGGTGTCCTTGCCACTGGTTGTGGGAAATGTTGCTGCTCTGTTCAGACAGCAGAGGACCGGCGAGGAGCATCTGGAGACATAAGGATGAGTTATGAAGGAGAACAGAGTTGAATCTCAGGGCTGCTCCCAAACACAGCAAATGAAGATGGATTCCGCTGAGACACGGCTGTGTGTGTGTGTGTGTGTGTGTGTATGTGTGTTTGTGCGTGTGTGTGTGTCCAGCAGAGATGGCGATGAAAGTGAAATCTCCTTATGAACCTGTCAACATGATGGAGGGTGTTTGTATGTGTGTATAAACACGCAAAGCATATATTTGAACACCTTTACGGTATCTTAGAGTGAAATTGTGGGTTCTCTACATTTATTTGGTATTTGCATTTACTGTGTGTGTGTGAGAGTGTGTGTGCATGTGTGTGTTTACCACATTTGTGTAAATCTCAAGGACTAAGACGGACGATTGAGCCTCTGCATGGGTGGTATGACAGGTTGAGGAGTCTGCTGTTGTTTTGCCTTTGAGAGTCATTAGGATTAAATTGATAAGAAGGCCATTAGTTGCCGCTTCAGCCCGTTGCCATGACAACATGTCTTCTGTGGAGAAAGGCATGGCGCCTCAGGTATCTCTCATGAGAACCCACAGCGGTGTCTTCGGTTTGTGTGTGTGTACGGGTTGTTTTTGTGTGTGTGTGGGGTTAAAAATCATCATTAATTACAAAGTAAAGCTTTCATCACATCATGTCACTTCCATCACATATAATTAATTTAAAAAAACTCCCCGCTCCCATGCGTGCATTTACAACAATCTGCACCAGCATGTGTGCATCTCCAACTGATTAGCTTCTCAAGTGTTTTTTCAACATCTGGACCTGCCACTCCAAGCATCCCCTGGGCATAGGTAACATCTGTACGTGCCACTCGCCATCCGATTGGCTGAATGAACATCTGTCCGTCGTAATGCGCCGAGTGATTGGCAGGTGGTGTGAGGGGAGGTCACGGCTTGCATTTCAAAGCTCCCATTGCTTTTGAACGGCTGCAACAGGAGCTTAAAGGTCAGAGAAGCTTGTGACTAGAATGTTTCTCATTTTGCAAATGGAGAATATGTATGAAACCTGCGTGGGAGGAAGTGAATAACCAACATATCCTCAATGTGCCCTTGAGCAATGCAAAGGCAGCTGCTTTCACACTGGCCGCCACTTGTGAGTGCAGAGTCTCGCTAACTGTATGGAAATTGGGAGGTGAGCTGTATTCAGCCTAACCTTGGAGATTAATGGTTAGCAAAAAGCATTTTTCATTTTGAAAGGCCAAACTATATGTGCATATATGAATATGTCTGACAACGCAAAAGCAAGCCTGAGCAACATTAAGGTCACAGTTATTCCACAATCAAGCTTTTCACCACAGCTGTCATAAAGGGTCTGTTACCTCTACCAGTAGTCGCCCCTCCCCCCCGGAGGAATCCTCGCTACATCTGAGAAAGAGACAGATCATTTGACAGGAATTTAGAGCTAAATTAATGTATCATCAGATCATCAGGGACTGATCTGCTAAACATGGAGAGGCAGCGTTCAGTTTTTATGCTCCACATATCTGGAACAAACACCAAGAAAACTGCAGTTTAGAGCTGAAACCAGGTGCTGAATAGAATAAGGGAATCCTCTCGTTTTATATTTGAATATACTTCTATATATTTTTTCCTTATGCTGCTTGTTTTTAGTCTTACATTTTTATATTTGAATGTCATTTTATACATGTCTCTTTTAAATGCTTTCAATGTTCTGTGTAAAGCACTTCGAATTTCCCTGTTGTTGAAAGGTGCTATACAAATAAACTTGCTTTGCCTATGTGTTTTGAAATGATGGTACCACTTTATATTAAGGTACACATATTCAACATTAATTAGCTGCTTAATAGCATGCAAATAAGTAACATATTGGCTCTTAATTAGTCATTATTAAGTACTTATTAATGCCTTATTCTGCATGGCCTCATACAACCAGTGAGTTTTCACTCAGTAAGCGCATAATCATTGCTTATTAGTAGTAAGTAAGGAAGTTGTTGTATATGAGTTACGATCTTATATATAAGTAGCTTCTCATAAATCTGCTACTTTTTTCTTCTAGATTTGCCACTTTTAATCTCATAAATCTGCAACGTTTTACTCTAAATATTACCCCCATCCCCTGGGTCCGTATTTATTTATTTTTTCATATTTGGCCCTAATACGCCGTCGTACTTTTCCTTGTCGTCAGACGGCCCTTTTTTGGTTTCACCGGGGGAACTGGATCCGTTATTTATACTCTTGTCAAATCCACCCGACTCCATTGATGAAAACAGTCAGTTGCTGGTCTACCGCTGCCTGCTGCTTTGATCATTTAGTCTGTTTATGTTGTTGTGTTACTCTGTTGTTTTAAGGGCTGAGGATGGACACCTCTGTGCCTGTCTTCCTGCCTGCTTCTCCAAACTGGTGGTCTTTCTACTGCTATCTACTGTAGCTAACACACTGATGGATTAGTGGTTGAAATATCCCTTTAACTAAAAGCAATTCTAATTTTTTTAATTATTTTTTTGTTTTTGCTGGTGCTCCTTTAGGCTCAGCCGAGGGTTCCCACTGAGTTTCCAGCTGCTGCTCCAAAGATTAAAGTCAAGATTCTTCAAAAGTATTTAAATTTGGTGATCCAAATTCAGTTTGAATTTAATTCATCCAAAAATCGGCAGCCAAGAAATAACCAGTCAAATGAAAATACAGATGCATTCTGGGAAGTTTCACTACATCCACCCTAGTGTTTGTCCCTAAAGGTTCAATTTTCAGAGCAAAGCAATTACTTCTGATATTTTTAATTCACTGTTATAATTCATCAGAGTTTCTTTCCAACACTTTCACCAGTATGTGTCCACCCAGTCGCCCAACACACACTTGTTCCTTCTTTACTCATTCCGTCTTTCATGCTCTGGTAACTTCTGGAGAGCCCTCAAATTAATCAGTGGTTTAAAAGAAGCTGGTTAGATATTCAAATTCAATAGTGAGTTGCTTAACACATCTTCAGCTGGCCTCTCTCCTCAGGGCTGGAAGCTCTGGAACACACAGGCTGCCACTTCCCACTATACATTTCAGCTCGCATTTTAGTGTAGGAGGTTTAAGCCAATGTATTCATTAAACAAAGAAATATATTGGCATTTGTCTCCAGTTTAAATGGTCTAATTATCAAATGCTGCAGTACAAAATGCTTCTGTATATGGACGACCAAATGAGCCTCATTTCCCTGAGCTATATGGTCCTCAGTATAAACAAACTGCAGTAGGTCATGAATATATATTGTGCAATGCAGTATGTGGTAATTGCATTTTTTCTCTTTTCCATTATATTTGAATGGTTCCTTTCAGTGCAGATGTTAATACAAATTTCTCACATTAAAGTTTATTATTGCATAGTTTTCTAAATAAGCAGTGTTTCATTGTTTTGTTTATATTTGACCCATGCAAAATAATTATTACACTGCTAAATACATATTCAATGTCACAATGACAACATCTCAATGCATAACTTGAGTCAATATTCAAGCACTGAGATCACAATTTTCAGTGACATGCTAAAAATGAAAATGTTGATTTGTGTGCATGGTTGTGTTTTTATACACTCATTTATTTATTACCTATTCATATTTTGATTTAGTGAAACCAATTTTTATGTGTGAGTCTGTGCATAATCAGCCTGGATGAACTCAGATATTTCTGACTAAAAACCTTTTCCAAGTAATATGAATGGACGTCATCAGCTCAATGGGGGAAAAAAATAAGTTTGTATGCCTTCCCTCTATTTGTTTTTGAGAACACACAAATCTAACCGTCCCTTGTAGGTTTTTTGGGAGAGCACCTACAGTTGGAAACTGGCAATCACGATGAGAATGAAGTAATGGAGCAGCAGGGGGTGCTAAGTGTGGCTGCAAAAACACTTCTGTCCATTAATTTCAATGCAAAATGAGAAAACCTCTCACTTGATTTATTACCTCAGAAATTTGTTTCAGGGCAACAACTTCAACTTCAAGACAATTTGATGTTAATATTTCAAATAATGGCCCCATTTAGAAGAAAATAGAAGATAAAGAATCATATAATTTGGGGCGTGGCTACCTTTTGATTGACAGGTGGCTAACAAGGTGAGCAATCATCAGGAGATAAACAGAACAATGCATATCCACGGCAACATGTCAATAAAGTTTAAAAAAGGGTGCTTTTTGTTTTTTTTGCTAGCCAAAACGAACATCCCGTAGGGTAGCCTCTGCCACCAGTATGAATGTGTGTGTGTGAACGGGTGAATGAGCGCAGTCTGTAGTGTAAAGCGCAAAGCGACTAAGAAAGCGATATATAAGTGCAGGTCCATTTACCAGTTGTGAATAGTTTTTTGAAAGTCGATGGATCTGAGCAGTCTCTGATGTTTGGCTTCTAAAGGGAATGGAAAATGACACTTTAATTGGTTTACTCATGTTGTGATCAAAACCTTTAATTAATTTAGAGATCAAACACAGCCTCTTTGTCCCTTGCGCTTTATTTTGCACCAAGATTATGCGCCGTTTAATTAGCAAAAGTCAAGTCAAACCCTGAATTCACTTGCATACCTCAGACCATGAGCTACAGATTCTTTATATGGGGTCCTGATTGTGACTGTTTTATAGTAGAACTCCACAATGTAGGGCTACTTTTCAGAGGCCAACGTTTCCATATTAAACATACTTTCTAAAATTGGTCTTTTGTAATATTACATTTTTTTTAAGACACTGAATTTTAGGTCTTCATTAAATGTAAGCCATAATCATTATAATTAGAACAAATTAAATAAATTAAGACATGAAATGTTTAATTCTTTGAGTATTGGATCTATATAATGTGTTATTTCCACTTTTTGAATTGAATTACTGACATAAACTTTTCTATGATATTCTCATTTATTGAGATGCACCTGTACTTCTACATGTTTCATTCTTTTTTAACTGTACACTGTGGAGTTTTTGACCACTAGTGGTGCTATGGAGACATTTTTTGTTTGTATCTCGTGCTGTCACATGTTTGAGGAATGCAAAAAAAATTAAAAAGAAAAATGCACTTAATACATTTGTTAAGCCTCGTAAACATAACTGATTATTTACAACTCCAAAGGGTACTTTTAAGCCTCTAAAAGTTTCCACAGCATGTTCAGACATCTGAAAGGCCTCATCATCAAATTAAATCCTCTCCAATATTTTCTTCTGTACACATCAAGTAATAACGCACCTGAACAGCAGTTAGATATTTCAGCCGCTTCTCAGCAAACCAATTGAAAAAGAAGAGTTTTTTTCGCTGTTGCCACATGTGGCTGATTTCCGCCAGCTGTGGCAAGAACGGCACAATGGGACACTTCCTTGATGGCAATATTTCTTCCACAAATAAGTAGGTCTCATACCTTTTGAGCAATCACCGGCTCAGCTGACCCTGCTACTGTTGAAATTTCCTGAAATGGCAGGGGTGGCATCTGTGCCGCTAGTGATGTCGGCCATCATCCCCTAGCACCTAGTCATTTGACGGGTTTGTGAGGGGAGCGCCTGTCAAATAAACCATGACCGCTGCAACCTGTCAGGAGCCCTCCTCGCTTTTCCCGTTAAACGTTGTGCTGTGTTGAGAACCCTGTCACTCCCAGAGACACACACACACACACACACGCTGAAAAACACACACTGAGTCGAGTGAAAGTACAGCCTCAGCTAACAGCAGTCTGTCTCTTCTGATTGATGGGACTATCAGAAAAAAGTGCTGGTTACAGAGTGTGGCTGCATGTATGTACTCCGGCTGTTAGCGTCATGATGTACGAGCAATGGCATCAAACTGAGCCCCGACATGAATTATAATTAAAGATGCACTTACACTCATACCGTAATCACGGCATAGTAAATAAGCTGAAATTAGAAACACATCTTTCTCGTGTTACCAGACTGATGCATCGTAATGTGGGTTTAGAAATGAACTCTGTATGTGGCTCCTCCTTGAGACTCACGGCTGATACTAAATGAAGATCTGTGGGCGTCTAAAAATAGCTTTGCGATACATCAGACGTGTGTGCTATATGTGTGCAAGTGTGTGTGCAGTGAGGTTTCCGGTTTCTGATGAAAGCCATTATCCAAAGCTCAAGATGTGAAGTAGATGTGCAGAGTGAGCACAGGCTTGCAGGTGGCATTGTTTGCACGTTTTAAATGATAACATTTAAAAAAAAAAAAGCTGTATTTTAAATTTATTTTAGGATTTATGTTGTATATGAGTAAAGGTAGAGGTAGACTTAGTTGTTATTACACTACCTGCCATTGGAAAAATGATCTGTAATTCCAGCTCTTAAAATTGGTCCAAATTAAAACAAACTTTGGACACATTAATAATAATATAAATTTTAGTTCAAGAATCTGTTTCTTTTTCTGGTTTTGGGTGGTCTTGGTAAAGTTTAGTTTAGCTTTGGTCCATTGGTACCAAACACAAAGTACAGCTAAAGTTGATAGGAATGTCATTCTTTTTGTAGATGTTGAGTCATAAACTGCCATTGGGTAAAAAGAAAATTGGACCTGATGATTGTGCCTGATGAAAAGTCCTTATGATTCATCCTCTGGGCACCATCAACTTTAGCTGTCGCCATATCGCTTTTTGGTTTGTTTGGTTGGAGCCAGAATTGACCAAATTTAGATGAGAGTATGGAGTTAAGTTATCAGCTAGCTCTAGCTAGCTCGCTTGGTGTGCAAGATGGAAACAGCCAACTACTTAGTGTCTTTTAGAACAACCCAACACTGAAAAAGACATTTTTAGGTAACTTTCATGAACTGGTAACACTCTGTGAAAGTTCTAAGATGAAAACAGGCACCCATATCAGTATTTTACTATTTAAAACTAGCAATTGAGAACATGAACTCTTTAGCAAAACATATACATCTCTACAATACATCTTCCTTTTTCTACCAGTCGAGTCGCCCCCTGGTGGCCATTAGAAAAATGAAAAATGGCCATAAAAATGAAAGATCTAAGATCAGCGCTCACCTTGGCTCTATGTCATTGACAGCTACAAATCAAGCCAGAAATCTTGGTGTAATTATTGACTCAGACCTGAACTTCAACAGCCATCTAAAGCTTATCACTAAATCTGCCTATTACCACCTGAAAAACATAGCTAGAATTAAGGGGCTTCTGTCCAAACAAGACATGGAAAAACTTATCCATGCATTTATTTTTAGTAGGTTGGATTACTGCAATGGCATCTTCACAGGTCTCAAAAGGTCTCAAAAAATCAATCAGGCAGCTGCAGCTGATCCAGAACGCTGCCGCCAGAATCCTCACAAACACCAGGAAACTGGACCATATTACACCGGTCCTTAAATCACTACACTGGCTTCCTGTGAGTCAGAGGATAGATTTTAAAATCTTACTGCTGGTCTACAAAGCACTGAATGGTCTCGGACCAAATTACATGCTTGATCTGCTCCCTCCCTACGAAGCATCCAGACCCCTGAGGTCATCTGGAACTGGCTTGTTGCGTGTCCCAAAAACAAGAACTAAGCGGGGTGAGGCAGCTTTCAGTTATTCTGCTCCTCACCTGTGGAACAAACTACCTGTAGATCTGAGGTCTGCCAAAATGCTCAGCTCCTTTAAATCAGGACTAAAAACACTATTGTTTACTGCAGCGTACTCTTAACTTTAACACCTATCTGCTCTACTCTACTGCCCTTACTTTTTAACTATGCAATGTTTGACTTGTGCTTTTTAGTATTTTATCCTGCTGTATCTTGTTTTTATTTATATTTCCCTGTTTTAATTGACTGTTTCTACTGTTTTCAATTGTGTCTTGCTGTTTTTAATGTGTATGTAAAGCACTTTGAATTACCTTGTGTTGAATTGTGCTATACAAATAAACTTGCCTTGCCTTGCCCTTCCTAGAAAGAATGCAGGTTTAAGGCTTTGTTTGCTAAAACCAAACATGTTAACCTCCATGGTTGTGTTAAAGGAAAAGATATGGTATTGCCAAAGTCAGGAGGCCATTTCCTTTCCAAATGTTGGTACTAAATGTCAAGTTTATGCAAATGTAACTAGCCCTAGTGACTAAGAAGAATGCAAACAAATAAATCAAAACACAAGTTGCCATGTCAACAGAAGCAATAGGATGCTTTACTTGTCCTTGTCCTCCTTTTGCATTGCTAAAATGTCCACTCACATTCAGTTCAATGATAATCTAATAACAGGAGGGGGTGTAAAAAGCTGATTCAGTTTAAACTAAGAGAAATGAAAAAATGCAGCCAACCCTGTAATCAGCAGTCCAAAAAGCATCCAAGTCCTGCTGGGAACAAGAAGAGTGCTTTGAGTGCAGACATCAGGGCTCCAGGATTTAGGGATAATCAGTGACAACATATTTCTCTATGTCTCTTCAGAAACCTTTTATAAAGAGTGTCCTCCTCTTCTCAGAGGTGTTTTTCTGCAGTTTGTTCTGGCAATTAAAATATTCCCTTCCTCACCATTTGGAGAGGTGTGCCCACACACCTCGCCTTCTCTTGGGGAAAACCGTCAGAGGGTGTGAAAAAAGTTCAAGGTGACCGTGATTGTGGGAATCTGTGTGAAAGATGATAAAATAAGCACAAGTGAATGCACTAAGGCTGTGATTGTAGAGGGTCTCTGTGGTTCTTTGCTATTGTTGAAGATTAGGCATGGTCTTTGTAAAAGCTGTTATTTTTCTACTCTCCCCATTCATTCCTATAATACCTCAATTCCACCTGGGACAGAGCAAGCTGAGGTGGTAACTCAGTGAAAACCTGACAAATGAACAGCAGTGTATGCTCCATTGTTGTGGAAAAAAATGAAAAACCATCATTAGAAAAAAGCCTTTTTATTAACCTTGGGGGTTATTAAAGACAAATTTTCCTCCCCACTGTTGGTCTGTTTGGGGATTAAAGGCTCTTACACTATTGTGCCACAACTGCTTGTTTCCTAATGATAGCAGGCACCAAAATAGGCTGATAAATGGAGCCAACGTGGAAGTGCCAAAAACTGCAGTTGCTCTAGTGGCCTCTTGTGGCTGGCTCCAAAAGCGGGTCAATCCCCATAGACTCCCATGTTAAAATGCCCAACTTTACAGCAGAAATAAACCTGTTTACAGCCTGCTACGAAAAACATTTTGGCCTCAATAGCTAATTTGTCCTTTTCATAAGAACTGTTCAGGGAATACATTTTTTAAATAACTAACCTGTATGGGGGGCTTTAAGTTTAAGTAAGCATAAATGAGGGCATGGCAGTTCTGGGGGCAGTTGGGGGCCACGGCAAAAAAAGTTGGTTATGTAACCTTGTTTGTTTGAAAAGTACATTTTAAGTATTGTTTTTAACCCTTTATCGGGCAAGGAACCGGGTGAGCACATGGATTTCTCCCAGCTAATCAGCAACGTTCAGGCTACGTCACAGATAGTGACATCATGGCATCTGACCAATCAGTATTATAAAAATAATAATCCAATTTACCTTTATTTGCAACATAAAAATTAAACTTCATGAAAATAAGTTACGAAAGAACATCCTCCAATAAAACTTTAAGGTTGAAATTTTCAATTCTCAAGTAAAAGGGATATGCCTGTTTGTTGCTAGCAAAAATTAGCATTGTCACATAGTTTATCACATCGTGTGTCGACCTGTCCAATGTGTACCTCGTCTCTCGCCCACTGTCAGCTGTGATTAACAAACCAGTGAGAGACATCAAGGTGGCTATGTCCATTATTATTATTATTTTTATAATTATAATAATATAGTCTGTGAATGAAAGTCAAGTCTATTGCAAATAGTGCCAGGCTGTCCTGATATTATTATCACAGCTGTCTGCTGTCGGAGCTATTGATGTTTCTGTGGAATGGATTGTGTGTTTGTGTGTGTGTGTGTGTGTGTGTGTGTGTGTGGGTGGGTGGGTGATTGAAAGAAATGGGGTGGTGTGTAGGTGTGTAAACTTTTCTTGTCAATGCATTCTTTACTCAAAGAGAGTTCAATAGCTATTCGGTGGGTGTGCTGTCATGGTGACTTACGCTGCAGCAGAGTAAAAGCCACACGGAACATCGTTCTATGTGTGTGAATTAATGGATCCACACATTAGAGCACATTTACCACACATTTCCTCCATCAAACAACTCTTTATATATAGATACATATATATATATATATATATATATATATATATATATATACACACACACATATATATACATATATATATATATATGTATATATATATATATATATATAAAATAACATTAGGCTCTCAATACAGCATCAACAGACTGATATTATTAACATGATTTTACACAGTTTCTAAATATTTAATAGAGGGACAGCATTGCTCAAATAAACCTCTCCAGTTAATGGCTATTACATGATACAAACCAAGCTGAAAATTAATGGGAGGCAATCATGTTTGGCAATGGGCCTAACAACATCCGTGACAATAAAAAGCCTAATAATCCACGGCCTCTCAATAATCATCACATAATTACATGACATTACATGCCGCGATGCGGGAAATCTCGTCGATTTCATTCTCAATTTGTTCGGGGCAAATAGAAACGGCAAAGCAGGAAATTGCAAGACACGGACGCACTTTTCACTCCAGCCGGCGATATATATTCTCACTCTCATATAAAATTTAACCAAAGCTGCGTTAGGACTTTTGCTCTTACATGTAATGTCAGCAGGATTGCCCAGCTGCTGTGGGACGGAGTCGCTTTTGAAAGCCTCAGCGCTGACAGCTGTGGTGTTGCAGGGATATCATCCAGCAGCACTCACAGTCAGAGGTGGATACGTGCTTTCTCTCTGTGTCTGTCACAGTATTTTCTTTCTTTCTATCCCTCCGTTCTAAACCTTCAATATGCAGTGTTTCCCACAGGATTTAATGAGACTGTAGGGGGGTCTCGGGGCATGCCCCTCTGGGAGAAAAATTTACACATCTATCTATAAAAGCAAGAAGCGTGTGTGTGAGTGTGAGTGTGTGTGTGTTTGTGTCTAGGCCATATCTCGCTGACCGTTAGTCAGACTGACCTCAGATTTCCTATGTGGCATGCGCATGGCACGGAGGTGTGCATCCTCGATTTTGAAGATTTTTTAATTCATTTTTCAAAATATTATTTACGTAGAATTTGTTGCGGCATTGCACTGTTTCCGATCGGACGCCTTTTAAGGGAGCTCCGCCCCATTGTGTGATAGGCCTACACCTGGTCAGTAACACAATTCACTCTAAATTTCCACGCCTGACTCATCTCATCTGTAAGTCTATTTAGCCTACCTATCTTTCTGAGTTTTAAAGTTCGCCACAAGGTTCAATTTTCCAATAATATTCGAATAGTTTCCAGCAAATATCAATGTTCAATGTGTATGTGCTGGATGGTGTGCGTACCTTATGAAAAGTAAGTGTTGAATGATTACATTTATTTTTCTTAAAATAACTATTTCTGTGTGTCTTTATATCTGAATGTACATTCATGTATTACCCAATATACACTTTGTATTTTAACACTACGCAAGAGTATCACACCTCATTGTACATCCCACTTTCACACACAACCTCATTTGGGCATAATTGAAAAATCGACTTAATCTCCCACTACACAAATACATACTTCCTACAGGCACTGCACTAAGTACAATGCATCAATCTCGTGCTCTATGCGAGCTAAACGAGAGCAATTTTCACAGTTGGGAGATACCGTATTAGAGAATCTTTGTTGTCCTGGTGTTTCGCTTTTAATTGCCATCAACATGCTTTCCACTAGGACATGGAGTAGCCAGTGTAGAAAAATAGCTGGCTAGAGGGGTCCGGGGGCATGACCCCCGGAGACTTTTTTCCCCATAAAAGCCCAAATTTGGTGGCCTCTCACATATTCCAATTTCACTATTCCATCATATACACTGATCTTAATCATTGCATATTTTAAGAATATTTTTTTTTCGTCTTCTTGATAATTCAGTGATCGATTCTGTTAACACACTGTGCTCTTATTTTGAAAGCTGTATGCGTTTAGCGACAGGAAGTTATTTAAAACAGTAAATCACAGTTTAGTGTGATTAAATCAACTTTAATTGTTAGCTTATGTTAGCTTGTGGCTACCGAATGGCATAATATGGCCTGGTTAGGTTATTAGTATTTAGTTCAGCGCTTGCACATGGAGAGATCATGTGGGGGCGGGACTGATACAGAGAGTGTGTGAATGCACGCGCATGTCTCGGAGGAGGACGGAGAGTTGGGGCGGGGTTTTGACTGACTGACGGGTGACAGATACTCTGCTGAGCAACTGCAACACAATGCAAAATAACTTTATATTTTTACTTAGCGGGCTGCCAGAGTCTAGGTAATTAATGGAAAACTGGTACAGGACAAAGTGAACTAAACCTTTTTTTATTTCCTCTGTTTGTTTGTCAGGGGCTATGCTTTGATCAACAGATGTCCCTGGTCAGATGTTAAATAAATCTCCACATAAAGAGAATTAAACATGATGAAGTAAACAGCACACATGCACCAATAAATAATGGAACAGATGGTATTTTACCACAGTCCTTGTATTAATTAGGTAGGCTTGTTTCAAATACACCAATATATGAAGTATTTTTGATGAAGAGGTCAAATGTAATGTGTTTAAATGTCTATTTAAAAAAATTACATTTTATATGTAAATTGCATGCATTCTCTTTCTTGGTAAGAAAGTAAATAACTGCAAAGTGCTGAATTATTTTTTAAAAACTGTGAATTATTGACGAGGATCTTCAAAGGCTTAAGCATGATTAATAATCTGCAGCATATGCAGTGATTCATAATAGTGTAGTTAAAGGTATGATGTGCAACTTTTGTGTTTAAATGTCTAAAAATTATATTTTGTTGAGTTGCATCCCAAATGATTTCAACAATTTTACAAATCATAATTTTATCCAAGATAAACGGTTTCCATTTGGTCACTTCTTAGTTGTGTCATATCCTCTTTTAGCATGCATCAGCATTTTGCATGTCCGCCATGTTGTCAAAAAGTTTTTATTGAGTTTTAAGCCACAATTCTAATCTTTAGATCTTACATTTTAACTAGGTGAGGGAGTTAAGCCATCAGATGTTGAGCAAATGTTAATGCCAGCTCTGCTCGGAGCACCTCTGGGACGTCCTGTCTGCACAAAAAAGCATCCAAGAAACACTTCTTTTTACTGTGAAACTGCTTTATCCAGTGTTTTTACCCGTTTTAAACACCTGGTCCGTTTGTTTTGGAGCGGAGAAGACCTCTGCGAATCATTCGGCTCATGGTAAGATAAGGAGATTTTTTAAATTCTTCTTATATTACTGTTTCCCACCACTTCACGTAGGTTTTTGCATAATTTAAACTGTAAATGTGTGATAGATTCATGTGGTTCTTCATGTGTGATGTACTGTGCTATTAAAACATGTAATGAGGATCGAGACTCTCAGCCTCAGCAGTACTAAGGTATATATGTGTGTGTGTGTGTGTGTGTGAGGCCCCTGGCTCAATTTAAGTCAAGGGACCTCCCCAGGTAATCAACAATCTACGAAGACATCTCTCCGTTCCTCCCTATACACCAAATCCAATGCACAGATGGTCCCCATTGTCCCAAAATAGACCCTTGTGAGACACAAATGCATATAGACACACAAAATGTGTGTGCATGCCCCCTTTGTATACTCACTCACTCACACACACACACACACACACATACACACACATTTTGTATACAGCGACGAGCTCGCAGCAGTGGGCAAGAGTCCAGCTGCGAGGTGCCCTGCAAATTGCCAGTGATTACAGCGGTTTCACAAAATTCAGTGCAGGAGCGAGAGAAGGGAAGAAAGAGGGAAAGAGAAGGCAATCAATAAGTTCTGAGCACAGAGTCGAAGAAACTGACTTTTTAATCCATTCCTCTTCATCCGTCTGCGGCTCGTGTTTTGATTAGACAGGGATGCGCTGCGCATGGCTGGAATCAGAGGCATTTGATGATGGATGAGATTTCTGAGATGCCTTTTCATGTTTTCGGCCTGAGAATATTCAAGAACGAGAAGATAAAGGAGAATCTGATCAATAACCATTTAAGAGCCCATTTGTTTCCTCACAAATGAATGGAACCTGAGCACAATGCAAACACCGCCGGCTTAATATTCTTTGTGTATGCTTGCTACAGATATTAGAAACCAGTGTTGGGAATGAACGTGCATGTTTATGTGTTAATGCTTTTGATGAATGGTGATGTGAATGTTTCCGTTTATTCCTAGAAAATGTGAACATGAACTGTTTCATCACACCCAATTTGTTCGTTTACACACAAATTAATAAACAGTATATCAGCAAGTGCATTTTAATGTCCAGATTATTAAGCCCAATAAGTGGAGGCCATTTGTAGCCTCACACAGTCCTCGTTCAAAGCCTCAGGCTCAGTGGAGCAACACTGAACTTCTGTGCTGGACTCTTCCCTCTTTGCGTGCAGCTACAGAGGGAATCCTGGTTTGTTTCTTTTTCCTCTGCTTAGTAAGCCAGCTAAAATTCAGCAGGTTGTCTCGTCTGATCTAAGGTTATAGTTGAGGTCAAGGTGGAGGGAGGTTAAACTGTGCAGAACGGGAGTTTACCCATTGCAGTATTTATCATAAACAAAGCTTTACAATGAATCAATAGATCTGCACTATTATAGAAAATATAGTAATATAATAATACTTAACCCTTTGATGCACAACATGGGTCAAAAATGACCCGCATTCATTTCCCATGTTATTTAATGCTGTGTGGTTCTGTGCTCTGATCTTTTGATATCAACTTATTTTATGATTGAATATTTCAAGTATTCTTTAAATATCTTGTTTTTGATAACAGATCATTATTTCCATTTTGCCTCTCATACTTTATGAAGAAAAAAAGGTTGTGTATTATTACATAGCTAACTACTTGGCTAAGTAGCTTGCTAAGCTAACTATTTAGCCAATTAGTTAGCCAAGTATTTAGCTTAGCAAGCTACCTAGTTTAATACTTAGCCAAGAAGTTAGCTAAGTAGTTAGCTTAGCAAGCTAAACAACTCTTATGAGTCATTTTTCACCCATGTTGTGCATTCGAAGAGCAGTGACACAAAAAAGGATTTTTTTTAAAAAAAAAATAAAGGAAAACATAAAATTAGGATGTATGATGATCAAAAACAAACAAATTGAGGAAAACCTGGAATACTGAATGATGAAAATAATTTATTGCAAAGGGTTAAATACCCATATGCATTTTTAGCTCCAGCCACTAGGGGGTTCAGTGACCAACTAAATCAAGCCTGTGACTATGAGTAGTGAGTTTATATGCTCACTGCTGGCTGACAACTCTTGACCGTGCATAGGTTTTGGATTTGACATTAGCTGCATTTCCATCAACGGAATTTTTAAGATTTGCATGAGAAAAACTTGATGGAAACACTACAATTCAATGAAACTTTAGAAAATGTACATAAAAGTTATTATGGTTCAGGTGTTTTTTTTTGTCTTTTTCAAAATATTGTTAACGCATGAAACAAGATGGAAACGCTTTTTCCAAATAAGTTTTGATGTAGCACACATTAAACTCACAAGACTGATTAGCTGTTTCTGCTCTGACATGAAATAACAATTATAAATTGCCCAATTTCATTTAATTCTAAGACATATTTTCTCTCGTGGGTGGCCAAAGTTGTCTGATTAGCAACCTCTTTTTTGTACTTTTTCTATCTTGCTCAATCTCTTCTTCTTCTCCTGTTTACTGACGGATTAACCTACAGCAACACATTACACTGCCATCTTCTGGCCAAAGTACGTATATATGCAGCTTCCTTTATTTGCTCTAAGTTGATGGAACGTCCATAATTCACATTTTCTCCAATGCAACATTTCAAAATTTCGCCTCAAAAATTCGATTAGACTTTAATGGAAACATGGCTAATGATGATTTTTGAGTTTTTTGTGTAACCCCAATGTCCATACCAACAGATTTCATGGTGCATTCCTGGAAAGTCTGCAGGGGTTTGGGCTGTCCCACTGTTAAATGGATAGCTCGCCAAAAACAAGTCAATCAATTATTTGACAATCACCTCTCGCCTAAATCAGGCAGTGGTCCCTTAATTGCTTTGGACATGAAGAAAGTAAAAGCTGAAATAAAAAGTCCCAGACCGACAGCTGTACATAACAAAGTGATGCCATTATAAAGGTATGTGATGTATGTGATGTGTGAAAGTATGCTGCCGCCACATACTGTCAATATTCCTAGTCATACCATTTTTAACCCTTGCAGCCTGTTGCACTTACGAGGTAACATCAGTTAAATCTGAGTGTTCTGGCTTTAGGGCTTAGAAGGGACTTTTGGATTGGGCCTTAATTTTGAAAAAAATAACAGAATTGATTGCGATAATAGAATTGTAACACAGAAACTAGAAGGTCATTTCAGAATATCATCAACTAGAAGTTATCTCTGCATGAATGGATATAATGTCATCATTTGGAGGGAAGTTGGCTATAGCTACATATTTTTATTTTGCCTATGTGGTTTTATATATTTGAAATAGTCACAATTTCCTATTATAGAAGATGAAAGGATAAAGAATTGCAGCAATTTGATTAATAAGCTTTATTGCGTTTTATAAAGTCGGTTGCATTCTTTCTGATTACCTTCCTGTTGCACAGAGCCCTTTCCCCCATGTGAGGCTCAGCGACAGAGCTGAAGATGGTGTGAAATATTGAGATGCAGACATTTTTAATCAAAGTCAAATCACATTTTCATTTCAATTTACACCTTTTGCGTAGACGTGGAGCCTCAGTGGGCGCCTGAAGGAATCTCCTTCTGTCATTCCCTTCCCCAACACACTACCTTCTTTATCTCTTGATCTTCAACTAACTCCACACTTTCATTAACAATAAAGAGTCTCATAAAAAGCACAAATGGAGTGAACGGGGAACTCCATGATCAAGACGCTCACCTACACACGCTGTTAAAGGGGGATTTGTATGGCACATTGTCAGTTATGTTAAGGCAAAAGCAAGGTTAGCAAAAAAAGAAAAAAAAATCAAAGGCCATCAATTCACATTTTTCGCTGGGTCTTTATTTTTTCTGCACTCTGCACATTTTTTTTCTTTTTTTCTGCTTTCTCTGTCTCTTTGTCCTTGTCGCTCTGATTCTTTATCTGTTCTGTTTTAATCGCTCACTCGCTCGCTATTTTTTCCCTCTCTCCCTCTGTTGTGTACATGGTCGTGTGATTTAACTAGTTTCTCATATAAGTGCTGTCCACGGCCTCCACATCTTTCCCTATTCTTCCTTCTTTACTCTCTTTGCGCCCGAAGCAGAGATAGACTCATATGTGGTGGTTAAAAGATCCGACTTTGTCAGACCTGTCTGATTTCTTTTTTTCTATCTGGTGTAGGCGTGTGTGTGTGTGTGTGTGTGTGTTCCCTGGAGCCCAGGCCCTGAGGCAGGGTGGGGCTGAGCTGTCTGTAACTGGTTATTGATCTGACACACACACACACACATATGAAACACACACACACTGCGAGCCATGCTTTGCTGAAGGGAGGAGAGCTGACCTGAGATCAGATCAGACCCTGATTCAGCCTCCTTCTGAGATGAACACACCTTTGATTTTCTGTACAGAGGTGTGTGTCTACTGTGATATATGTGTGTGTGTGTGTGTGTGTGTGTGTGTTTTAGGGACAGAAAGGGATAATGATGGCTGCTGGCTCTGCGTCCCAGAAGTGTCTATGTGAAGGAGTGTGTGTGTGTGTGTGTGTGCTCTCACACAAACAGAATACACAGCGCAGACAAATATCAATCCACTGACCTTTTTGCTTCACAACTGGTTGCCTTTAGCAATGTCGGAGAGACCACTAGCCAATCTGGCTACTGACCACATGGTTAATAAACTGCCCCAATCTGATGTATTATATATAGTTAGTGTTAATTAGAGATGTTCAAGAAAGGGGTAAAAACTCAGTTTGTCCATTCAAAGTGACATCAGGTGATTGTTATGCAAAGGTACAAAACAGGGACAGTTTCTCTAAAGACTAATAAGGGACCAAAGAATCCAAAAAAGCCCTAAACTAAATAATATAAATATATGTTTTTTAAATTGTTGGTGATGTTGTTAGCAAACAGTTGCTTATTTACACACACAGCAGTTATGGAGCACATAATCCAGCCTGTTCTCCCTTCAAAAACGTCGGATTGTGGCGGATTGTTCTAAAAATAGCGCACATCATTACACATACATGTATGGTTTGTGGTTGTAAAAAAGTCTGCAGTTTCAGTGAATTTAGGCTACAAAAGCACTGACTTAGCTTTAGGGTAAAAAACTTCCTGGTAAGGCGTGATAAAAGACAGTTTAAACAGTAAATAAATGTACGTAAATGCCAGAAGGGAAGTAGTTACAAGTGTGACGTGACTAGCGCAAGTTACGTAAAAACATGATTCGCAAACGTGAGCCACGGAAGTTACGTAAAAAATGTAAGTTAAGATTTCAACTTATGTTTTTGTACAATGACAATAAAGAATCTAATCCAATCAAAGATGTGCTTTTAGGGGCTTTTTCACTAAAATCACCTGCCTGACTTGACCGAAAACAGCTGTATGAGAAAGGGAGACTGGACCAATAAAAATAAAGTTGCAAGGGGACACCTAAACAATGAACTATAACTGAAGAGCTATAAGGCTGAAGGGAGCGATAGACTGTCAACTTTCATTATGAAATTGTTGGTAATAGATGATTTAATGTGGCTATGCACAGAATTCTATTCTAATTCTATCTCTATCAATTACCTACAAATGGCTCTCGACATAGCGGTGGCTAAGCCAATGCCAACGCAAAAAGTCATTCTATCCTTATACAACAATTTGTATAACATATTATGAAAAGCTATGGAGCATTTTTGCACTTTGTGCTACATGAATCCAGCAAGTGTGCAAGCCCTTACAGTGCTGAAACCAGTAGGCAACAAAACTACATGGTTAGGTTGAGGAAAATAACATTTTTAGGCTAAAAAAAGCTATTTTTATTATGTAAATTAAGTAACACAGGTCTATGGGCTGAAAGTCCTGTCTTCATCTTACCCCAACCACCCCTATTGAAAAAAAATGAATGCAATACTTTTCATAGGTATAAGTACAAATAGTGAATGAGTCTGAATTTTAACATCTTGGTCAGGTTTAGACACTAATAGTACTTGGTTAATGGTATATATTATGAACATGGTTAAAAGAAACCTACATTGACTTCTGCATTGACAACTTCAAGCTTGTTCCGCCTTTGCAGCTGACAGAAATAATTCACATAGCCCCTCGAGGCTCCTGTCATGTACAAGAAATCAAAGGTGCAATAAAAACATGTCAGAATCCAAACTTTTTGATTGCTGTGTATTATCTCTTTTTTCATAATGGCTGGTCACCCTCGCTGGGTTTGAGCTGTAATTATGCAACCTGGTGCACATAACCAGATCTTATGGAGACTAGGGAGGATAATTATCACTTGTTTTGTTTCCTTGGGAGCACAATATAATTATCTCTCGATCTCAACATCACAAGCTTTCCACACAGTAATATTTCTGTGACCAAGATAAAAACATATATTTATTGGAAACATTTACAAAATATGTAATCTCATTGGTTTATTATGTTGCCATTGTGACATGAGTTTGCTTATGATTACAAAGAATATCATACCTTTAGGATCTTAATTATGTTTGCTGAATGTGTCTGGTCTAGTTACTCTCTTCCTTCCTTTATTTTCTTCCTTCAGGCTGTCTTGACCTTGGACCACACTCCTTACCACACACTTTCCACTCCACTTGCAAAGCCTTCATAAACAATCCTCAACTGCTAATTATGCGCTGACAACAGTGTTCCATAAATCAGCGGCCGGCTAATGAATTCCCACAGATTCTGTATGTGTGTGTGAAAAGAATTGAGTGGGGTGGTAGAAATGGTAGAAAAGCACTCTTGTTTTTGCTTAAGACTCCTTCTGTAATTTTCCTTTCTGGTGTTCAGCCCCACATGGAGAAAGGCAAGGAATGAATGAGCGATTAGTGTCTACAAATAACAAAATGAACATGGAGCGCACAGGGAGATGTAGTCCATGAAATAGATATCATTAAACAATGAACAAATTTTATTTGGATTGCCACACTTTGATTAACAACATCATTTAAACATCTCAATGAACAATTACTGGATCTGAAACAATAGAACTCCTCAATTAACTCTGGCTGCACAAAATATTAGACACATTTATATGAAGTTTCAAATTAAAATCTTAATCGTTTCATGAAGTATTATTTGAGTTCCATAATAGTGTTACTATTTCCTTCTTATAGAGCTATACTGACCATAAAGAAGGTTGTTTGTGTTAAAATGTGGTCTCCGAGACTGGTCTCTCCTCAAAAACGTCAACATAAGTTACCCAGTAGAACGGTGTTCGTGTCCCGTGTGAATCTGTGTTACTTGAGTAACTTACGTGGCTCGCGGTTTGTAATTTTTTTTTAACGTAACTTGGCTCACTTCACCTCCGGCATTTACGTACACTTATTTACTGTTTAAGCTGTCTTTTATAACGCCTCATCAGGAAGTGTTTTGCCCTAAACCTAGATCAGGGTTTTTGTAGCCTAAATTCACTGAACTGCAGCATTTTTTACAACCGCGAACTGTATGTGAATGTATGTGGTTAGCATGCTGCTACTACAGCATGCTAACCATGATTTCTTTAAAAACCTATATGCTTATGAATACAGAATCTTCAGGAAATATGACAAGATTTTGATATCCGGAGCGTTCTGGTTTTGGTTTGTAGTCCAAGTAGTAATAACCCATCATGTTTGAGCACGCTTTGATTGCATGTCAGTATGGAGAGCAAAAGCGGTGGAACACACTGGCCGAAATGCAATCTCAGAACCCATCGGCAATCGTCTGTTTAGGATTAAGCTTTTAATTACTTAAAAAAAAAAAATCTGCATTCATATGCAGATATTTGCTTATCGAGATTAGCCAAAATATCATCTGGATCCAAAACCCCTACAAAAAGTTTTGATAAAGTTATCAGACTACATTGAAGAGTAAATCTTGGCCTGGATATCCGCTGGCTACACCGGAGCCCCAAATATATTGTCATGAGACCGATAGCAGATGGGTTTCAAGATTTCACCCATGATGCTAACATGTGTCCAACTGAATTTCCCCTTAGGGATAAATAAAGTAATTTTGATTTGATTTGATTGATTTTGATGACAATGCTAACATACTGATGCTAAGCAGGTGTAATCTGTTTAGCATCTTAGCATGCTAACATCTGCCAATATGCACTGAATAACAGAGGCTGAGGAGAATTGAATTGGAAAAATCTAATCAAAACTTGACCAGAAAATGGAACTGAAACAAAAATGAGGGATAAAAAAAAGTTATTGGGGCAGAAATGGCTGTCTGTACCAAATTTCATGGAAATCCATCCCATAGTCAACCTGCTGGGGATGCTGCTGTGAAAGTCAGGGGATGACCAAAATCACTGGGATTCATCCTCTGTAGAAGTTGTATGTTTGTCCCATCTCCATGGCAGTCCATTCAGAAACTGGAAATATTTCAGTCTGGACCAGCCAGCCATGATTAGACGTTTAACCCCAATAAAATCAGTCTTTAATCTCCTAACACCCCGATTTCCCCTGCTGAATGTTTCTGAAAACATCAAATCCAATATGGTGACATTCAAACGCAAATAGTCATTATGCTTTCCAGTGCACAAACCGTTTGGGTTGATGCATATTGCAGCGCGTGAAGGAGTAGATGGGTATTGTGTGTCTATGCTAATGGCAGGGAGACCATAAAAATAGAGCTGTTAAAGTGCAAAGGCTGTCTCATACAATGATTTATTCAGATTAGAGTACATACACAGGGGCCATGTGGGCGCTTGCAGGACAGAGCTAACATGCGACTGGTCTCTCTTTATCCTGCCTTTACAGAGCGATATGAGATATTTATTTGTTTTCCTCAGACGGTGTGCAGAGGCTTCAGGACTGCATTCATCAAATACACACAGGAGCCCTGTTATGAGTCAAGCTGTGCATTGCTGCATTCTTGTCTCACAAAGGGCAGTCGTTATTCTCTGAATTGTCCACAACAATTGCTTCCAGGCTGCACATCCCTGTCTTCAGTGCTAAAAAATCCAGTGACATTTCTGCAAATGTCATTGATCGTCATTGATGTAGGGATGCATTGTTGGTGGACCACCAGTATTTTTTTTCTAAACACCAATCATTTACAGCCTAAAAACTGAGAAAATCCTTAAAAAGGGCAACTAGTCAAACATTGCTGCCCAAGTGCTGCAGCTCCTCTTCTCTCTTTGTCTCTATCTCCCTCTCTGCTTGCGTCTTTGTCTTTCTGGATTTTACTTCTAAGCTGTCTCCCTCTTGCACTCTATTTTGCTCTAACTGCTCTTTCTCTTCTTAATTCACTCCTTTTTTTTGCTCCCTGACCAACAACCTTGCCTCGCTTTTTCTCTCTCTCTGTGTCTCTTTCTCTTCCTCCCTCTCCATCACTTGACATGAGTGAAGAGGCCCGCTGAGATAAAACACAATGTCAGAGCATGCCTCAGCTCTCTCCGCTGAGTGGGAAAATTGACTGGGATTGTCTGTGGCAGTCCCCATTCGCAGCAGTCTGTGGCCCGTGATGCTTAAAGTGCTGTGCTAATTAGTTTTCTCTCTGTCCCTCCCTCCATCCCTACACTCTCTCTCTCTCTTTCGTGCACACACACCACAATAGTCTCCCTCTGTCTTTTGTGCTGCCTGTGCCATTGCCTATCTATTATGTAACAGTGTGTGGAAAGTGCGGATGCACCTTCTCAGGGGTTTTCTGTGTGTGGCTTCGCATGTCACACAAGCAATGTCTCCTTCTATATTTGCCTAAGCAGCACATGAAGGCAGCAGTGGGGGCAGAGGCCGTGCACAGCAGAATGACACAACGAGATAGCATACGACAGGGCGCAGTACTTGTGAGAGGGGGACTTAAAGCTGAAGCAAGTGTGAACCTGCTTGTGCTTCGTATTTGCTGACCCAAATAGCTGCTGAGTTGCACGGTAATGGTGTTAGAGTATCACTGAGAAGATGACAAAGCTTCATAGTAAAACATATGCACACACACATGCCATCAATGATTTGAAATTTGAAGGTATTTTAATGCATAACCTTACATACATTTACATCTTTAAAACTTAAAATTTAGGGGAAAAAATGAGAAATTAAATTAGTTGGAACAAAGGATATAATTGGTCCATCATATACAGTATTTCCACATAAGGAAATTCACTTAAATTGAGGTCCGAAAATTGTATTTTTTTTACTCTCACCCATTGTCAGTTAAGGATAATAAATGAACGAATGAATGAATGAATATCTTTAACCTTTAGCAAGAAGGCAAATTCACAAAATCCAAACTATTCCTTTAAATCACAGGGCACAAAGACAAATAATTAACTGAACTAAGATTAATAGAACTCATAGGACCCCAACAACCTTCCCTGTTGGTTGCCTTTGGTGGCAGGTGTAGGGCTCCTCTTTATGAAATTAATAATGAAGCCGATAACATTACTTACTCCCTCACGTACATCACATCTTCTTCACTAAACATGTTTTCTGTATTATGCTGTCTCCACATGAACCCCTTCTTTGGGCTTTGACGTAAAACATCACGTAGCTCTCCGGCAAAGTGTTGGCATTGATAAGGCGCTTGGATCCTCAGAGGGAAACGGTGACAAAGTGGATTTTATCAGTGTGGAAGTGTTGTTTTCACAGTGTGGCTACAGCTCACCGATCACTGGAGCTGATCTGATCACTAGAGGGAAAGCAGAGATAAAGAGGGGACTAAATAAACATCGGAGACAAACACTCATAAACACAAGTATCTAATGAATATTGCAAGAAAAACAACATATCATGCTAAAAACAGCATGCCTGAGTAATTAACAGGGTAAAAATAGCAACTAAACAATAGAACAGCATTCCATAAGTAGATTCAGGATGCGGCACACTTGGTGGTCTAGCACATTAAAATGCAAATACAGTGTTTTGGATCAATATAAGAATAATGCCTGAAAGCTCATTAAAAGGCTGTAATGTACTTAGACTTCAATACCTCATGAACTGGCTCATGCTCGCAAAATGACAATATTAAAATAACTCTTGAAACACATTTGAACATTTGAAATATCATGTTCCTGACTGTGGTATTTGGAAAAACATAAATCAAATGTCATCTTGGTTGTACTGTAGAGGTTCAATTACAGATTCATGCAGCCGTCAAGAGTTCAAAAGTCTTTGCACTTTGTAGTATTTGATTGCTCAAGCTTAAAATCCCAGACTCTGACATTAAATATGGTGAGTTCTGGCAGATTTGTGTTCTTCTAAATCAACATGGTCAGTATCCTTTTGAATTTGAATTAACATGCTTGTGGGCCTTCACTTGAGTAGATACGCATGCATATAAATAAATAAAAAACTATTTGCATTTTTCAGTGTGAAACTTTTTCATTTCAATACTTTCTAGTTGCATACAAGCTCTGTGAGCTTTTGGCAAACACTGGCAAAGCACAGTAGACATACCTTTTATATACTGCTGATTTGCTTTGCTAAGCAAGTTTTAGACAAAATTTAAGGAAACCAGCAGGAAGTCTAACAACTCGATATATGCCACGCAGACCAGAGGAGCCTATGTTTATATTCTTCCAGGCAATGTTGGGAGTAAGTGGTACGTTGGCAAGTTGAAAAGACACAGGAGTAGATTATAGTAGATGCTTTTTTATAATGTTTTGTGGGTATGGCTGATACTGGGGCAGGATCAGCAAAGAATTGACCAAAGAACAAAAGAAGCTAAAAGGGACATTGATACCATTTTTCGAACGGAGGCGGGAAAACGGGTTCCACAGCGGCACCAACTCTTGAACCGCAAACTGCTACGTCAGTGGCTGGGGAAGGGTTATCTGACCAACAAGACCAACTCGGCCGTTGAAAGAGACAAACTAAAACTTGAATCATTCATTTATTTGATTTGTTTAACTGCAATGTGATCGATGCGGGCGAACTAGCATGCTAACATTAGCGGGCAATGGATATCGTGCTAACGTTAGCCGGCGATTGATAGCATGCTAGCGTTAGCGGGCTAGCAAGACGAAGACTAACTTTGTTCCGTTGAGAGAGACCAACTAAATCATGTATCCTTCATTTGATTTGATTTATTTAACTGCAATGTGATTGATACAGGCTAGCATTAGCTTACAACAAAGTCCAACATTAACATCTTACATTCAGTGTTAATATCAATGTATTCAGCGTCCATAGTGATTAAAATGAGCAGCACAGATGTGTTGTAGAGACATGTAGTCTGCCATTGTACTTTTTGTATTATACTTGCCGAGAGGGCGGAGACATATACAGACGTTAAAAATGACATAATGACGTGGCTCTAGAGCCGGTGGAAAAGCAAACAGTTTAGAGCTGGTTCGCAAATTGAACCAACTTCAAACCAGCTCTAGCACTGGCCGGGCATCGGCTGGGAATAGGCTCTGGTCGAAAAAATCCAATAAAAGAGGAGAACAGGGAGAAAACCGTTGGAGCTCATTGTATCGCAAGATTGTAACTGCTAATTGTCTGGTAGCAGGCACTAACTTGGTAGCTCAGAGAGCCTCTGAATGATGACATTCTTAAGGACAAAGTACCATGGGGGAGTATGCAACCTAGTAGAAAGAAAGTAGTGACTGACTTGTGCTGGTATGTTCTAGACTGGCTATCATGTTAGCAGTTAGCTCATCAACTAGAATTCTTCAAGATTTGGGATGATTCTGCCGCTTTCTCTGTGAGCACAAATAATTTTCACATAGTTTTTTCTGTGACTTCAGCTTTACCTAAGTGACATGTAACTACAACCACACACATGTATGTTTCAAACTGATTTGTTACATCATCCCTACTGGAAGCAACACCTCAGAAACCAGTTTGACGGGGAATAAAATAATTTAATTCAATTAATAATGAGCAAACACAGCCAGCGTTGAGGTAACAGAATGGGCAATACTGCAATTACTCACTGTTAGCCCTCGTACACATGCTGCTCTGTCCTCTGAAAGCATTTCCCTCCTGTAATCACACCCAAACCTCCAAAGAGCAAGCTGACACATTTTCCAAACGCTCTCCCCCCCTCATCTCTGTCTTGTGCTGCACACACACTTGCCGCTGCGTCAAAGCACTCTGCGTGAACAGGCAGATTGCTGCGAGAGCTAATGAATTGTGCTGTCAGGGAAGTAACAGATTTATTTACATCTAGAAATGGATATCTCTTCCAGCCAATCCGGGAGAGCTGAGCTGGTGGGGCTTTACGCTATAGGGCTGCTAATGGATCAGGCACATGAAAATGAGAAAAAAAAAAATTAAACTTCGAGAAACAGCATGGGGGCCAGACAGCGTGCTGGTACATGGCAATACTGGAAATTGGAGTGAAAATAAAATAGCCAGAGGGTTGGGAGAAGTAAGTTGAAGGGTATTAGTTGAAAATCCACTTTAAGAGGTGTCAGGGTGTAGAAACACACACATTCGTGCACACACAGAAACCGCCTCAGAGGCAGGTAGACAAAACACGGATCTAGTGTATTGGGCCAATTTAATGGTGTTGTAAGAGGACAAATTACACAAAAACACACACTATTTGTCTATTTTATCTGGATCTGTTCAACCAACAAAATGATCTGTATTTGGATGACAAAAAGTGGGCTTGGGTTGTACAGAAAACGTTAGCACACTCATTAACTTTTTTTCAGATATTTTCCATTTCCCAGGTGGTGAATTTGTCAAAAGGAGCTTATATGAGCTCATCTCGTAAACACAGCCCCATTTGAGGACACCAAAAGTTAGTGGAGAGCAATGAATTGTTTTCACTTCCGGTTGGGACGGGAAACAAATGTGGTCCATCTCTCTTTATTAAGACAAGGCTTTTATTCTGAAAAACCTGGGGACTGCTTTGTAATGAATTGCAAGGCACCATAAACTAGTAGTCCTGGCATTTAATGTGGATCTATGATGGTAGAAATTAATTGACACATTCTATTATTATTTATCTTCTGGTCATCGTTGATGATCTGAATAAAGAAAATAAAAAAAACATAATGGCTGACACACAGATATGTCATTTATGGCTTTTTTTTCTTCAAATAATAGTAAGCAACTTCCATAAGAAGAAATATCTGCTTTCATCGTGTTATTTGTGCTTTCCCAGATCATTCGGACACATCCCCAGTATCAACTGTTTCTACGAAGAAACTAGCTGGGCAGCTATTCAGAGATGGAAAGTCTTGATATAACAAATTGCAGAATAATTTCTGGACTTAAAAACTGAGAGGAAATAAGCAAGAAAAGGAGACTATGAATTGGTGTATGGGTATCATCATCAGTTGACTATGCTCCGACCTGTCACAAGGGTTTATGTCATGCAAACAAATGCTCACAAACACACCCCTCGTATCACAACACACAAGCCATGCAGCAGAAACCAACAGAGAGAGAGAAAAACAGAGACTGAGTGAGAGAGAATAGGTAAAAACGAAACGCCAGTCAGAGGAGGAGAGATAATCTGTTTTTCATCTCTCTCTCTGGAAATCTCAATCCATCTTTTGATGTGTTTCTTACACCCCCACCTCTCTCCCTGTCTATCTTTGTCTTGTGGCGTTCAGGTGTTTCCGTGCAGTGCTTGACTGTGTGTGAAAATGAAATGGAGAAATCCTTGTGTGATGCTGCTGCAGCGTATTTTACGTTATTTGTTGTGTGTGATGTTACAGGAGGTTATTTAAAGAAAATGGAGCCACCAGTCAGCTCAGTACTGTAACAGACAGTGTACACACTTTTTTCCCTTTTTTTTTTTTATCTGAGGAAGGTGCAGCTCACTGCTAATCAGGGTGCAATGTAGCATGGTGTAAAATTAAACCCTTACAACACAGTGAGAACAGTGTTGGAGAGGGCAGGAAAGGACGAGCCTCCGGCGGTGTGTGTGTGTCCGTGTGTGTGTGTTCTTGGATGTTATCAGTCATGTCGGCTGCTGGCCACAGATGAGGTCATTAGGCCCTTTAGCAAGGCAGATTTTTCCCTCCTGTCTGCTTCTGTTAATAAATCTCCTCAGATGCTTGCATGTTGTGGTCAGTTCTGTGTGTGTTTGTGTGTAAGCATGCGACTCTCTGTGTGCTGTTTGTGTAATGTGTGTGTAAATGTCTGTTTATGTGTGTCTGGGGAATCCCTGTGTGTGTGTGTGTGTGTGTGTGTACTGTATGAGCTGTGTGTGTGTTCGTGGGGCGAGGAGTTTGTCTGGTTGCATTTCGGTGAAGCGGCCTGGGGATTCAGTACAGCCAATTCTGTCTAACCATGGCGATGTGTGTGTGTGTGTGTGTGTTTGTGTGTACGTTTATGTAAACCAGCATGGAGTCTTGCATTGTTTGCAAATGGCATAAAACACTCAGTAGGCATCTCGGGAGTGAACAAATTAGCATATGTTATTTATTGCTAGCTGTGGTGTTTGCATTCACTATTCATTGTATTTGCAAAAAGGTACTGGAGCTGTTTGAAACCAGACTGAGTGAGCACATTGTCTGTATGCAAACTCATTCATAACATTACACATATGGAGCAATTAATACATCTAAATACCACAGACTATAAAAGAAGTAGATGTATCCAACATGACGTCACTTACTAGTTGTGGACTACCATTTTGAAACCTTGAGTTTGGTGTTTTGGTCGTCGCCATGTTGGTTTTTTGTGGAGAAAGAAGTTCTCATATTTGGTTGAGAGGGGGGATCTGTCTCTTTTACTATAAATGCGACCATAATTTCTAAAAATTTCTAAACTTGAAAGAACCTTTCGAGATTATAAACTCATTAGGAAGAAAAAAAGTAGGGTCATTTTCTCATTCTCATTCTTTTTGCAACCAGAGGAGTCGCCCCCTGCTGGTCATTTAAAAGAATGCTGGTTTAAGGCACTTTCGCATAGGCTAAACTTTTCAGACCTAAGAGCTACTTCTACTTGTCTTACAGTCTATGCTTAATACATTTCCACACAGATTGTAGAGGCTAACTCAAACATATTTTACTAAAAGTACTGGAAACATGGGCAGAAAACAACTAGCCTCGATCTTTCCAAAACTTAAAAATAACTGAACTAAAATGTTGCTTCGCCATTTGTTTAATTTGTGTAAGGATGCTTTTGTGGTCAATTGAAGAAAGAGAGGAGTCGGAGGATGAATGTTCTATGCACAAGTTTACTTCACACAGCACCAGATTCAAATCTTGCATGCGTACAGATTGAATGAAAGTTCACAGCAGGAGTACGGTCTTAAATAGTCCTCCAGTTATTTTTGTACATTGCAAGATTGTTCTACATGGTAAACATACGTCATCACAGTAAAGTGGTCACCATCTCAAATTTAGAGGAGAGGCACAAATCTATTATTGAAAGGTCAGTCTTCTTCAGTATCAGTGTTTCATGCTTGAGCAGAATTTTAAAGAAATGCACAAAAAGAATTTGTTTAGCACAAATGCAAAAAGAAAAACAAAAGCTGTGTTGTTTGACCCGTCCATTACCCCTGACCCCCTCCATATCTGGACTTTGTTGCTCTTTATACTACACCACCTGTGGGCGGCTGTGGCTCAGTTGATGGAGCGGGTTGCCCACCGATCGGAGAGTTGGTCGTTCGATGCCTGACCGTCGCAGCCTACATGTCGAAGTATCCTTGAGCAAGATACTGAACCCCAAATTGCTCCCGATGCTGCGTTCATCGGTGTGAGAATGAATTCCCAATGGTGGCAGGTGGGACCGTTTCTGCAACCAGTATGAATGTGTGTGTGAATGGGTGAAGGAGCGCAGTCTGTAGTGTAAAGAGCTTTGAGTGGTCACAAAGCGACTAGAAAAGCGATATATAAGTGCAGGTCCATTTACCATTACCACCTCACTTCCTCCTTTTCTCCAGAATTCCTACAGCCACTAGAGGTCATTGACGATCAAGTGTAAATATGGGTCATAATAAGTTGCTTGTATAAACAACCTATGGGGTCGTTTTTTGTGTATTTTTTAATGCAAAAATTATATTGTTTGATGGGAATGTTGTACCTCATTCTGTCTTTATTTTCTGAGTAATTCCATGTGTATTTTATTGTGTCAAGAAAGGTGGCTTAATCTGTAAAACTAGCGTAATGGATTAAAAAGTATAGCATAGTATAGTTTTGACTCTTGTCTAATGGGCTCTACTGTATTCTTTCTTGGGTAAAACGTGTGCTTCTCTGTGATAGTATTCCGCAGGACTAACTCGCAGCAGGTTCAGAGGATTAAAAATGAATAACCTCCTCAATAAGGTCTAAGTGCTGTATCTACCAAAGCTGTCAGGCCAAATGAATGAACTCCAATGACTAGGCTACAAAATGAAAAGGGAGCGAGGAAAAGAAAAGGGAGGTGCTGCTGATAAGAGGAGAATAAAAGAATGAGCCGAAGAACCAAAGAGGGTAGGCTGAAAAATTCAGCCTAAAAATGTAGCAATACTCTTTCACTCCTTGTTAATATGTCTCTATTCTCTCCGCTCTCATGTTCTTGGCTTTCATCTTTAACACTCTCTCCCTCCTTTCCCTTCCTTCCCTCGGCTCATTGCTTCCATCAGCGGATCGCTTTGCTCTCATTTGCTCGCTACAACTTGTTTAAGAGTAGCGGCGTGTGTGCATGTGTGTTTTGTTCAAATTGACGTCTTGGAGGGGGGTTGTATGATGCAGTGCTCCAAAATGCTCCATTTCGTGTAGGAATAGGATTAACACATTCAAGTTGACAGAAAGAAAAGGAGGGTTTTTGTGTTTTCCGTGTGTTTGTGTGTGTGGCCTGTTACTGTGCCAGAAAATATCTCCTGTGAAAAGTCATTGGTAACACTTTACAATTACCATCATTTATAAATGGTAAACAGATCATTTATTAATGTTTAATCATCATTTATAAACCGTATATAGGCCATTTAGAGTGGTAAATACATCATTTATGAATGTTTAACTAACTAACTTATTTATTTATTTATTTTTTGGCCAACCCCTCCCCCCCCACACAAACACTTTTGGAGGACAACTTTATTTTTATTTACGTAACAAGAAAAGGTCAAACAACTTAAACAGAAAATAAGGTAAATAATTTAAAAAATAAAAATAAAGAGTAGATATTTACATCACCAGTTGTTGTTAACGTTGATTTCTGATAGTTAATAGGTAGGAGGACGGTTATTGTGTGGCCATACATGTATGCTGATGAGCAAATCAACAGACTAACTAACTCATTTATAAATGGCAAATAGATGGTATATTAATGTAAGCTTATAGTTATTTTATCATTAACAAACAATTAAATTGCAATTATTAGTTTATTTATAGTTTTAGTTGCACTGATTATAACATTTTTAACACCATAGTAAGTATGTTAATTATTTTGAAATGATTCATATACCTTTAAGAAATTGGTTGAAAACTTTTAAAGATTAAATATGTAAAGCACTTTGTAAATGGTTAATAATTGGTTTATAAACCATCTGTAAACATCATTTAGTTGGTTATTGTAAAGTGTTACCAAGTCATTTTTTAATGTGTCTTTGGATATTTGTTTAAAAAAAAGATAGCTCAATTCACCTTAAAGACGGTCTGGTGTCTTATTTAGAGTAGCTTCAACATTCATTTATTCATAAATTGATTCTTTCATATAAAAATGTCCTGAAGCTGCATCTGAAAGAGGGGGAATTTATCTCACTCCACTAGGAGAATGTTCCACATGTTAGAGCAGGAAAAGTGTTTTAAGAAACTGAAATGTGAAAAGGAAAAAAAACTTCAGATTAACATTTTATTGCAGCGTGGCTTAGACAGTCAGTCCCCTGACAGAGGCACACAAGGAAAAACGCTAACTCCAAATGAGACTGTAATCCTTTGACGCACTGAGCAGGAGAGCGAGAAATGCATTAATGCTCGGAGAGGAAACGGCGACAAACTCCTGCTGGTTGCATGGTGGCTCATTAACTGTGTGCACTTTGTGTGTGTTTTTTTTGTTGCATGGGTGACACTTCTCCTGTATCACACATTTTAATTGGATTTAAAGTCAAGTATGAAGCTGCGTTCGCTCATGTTTAAAACAAAGCATTCGCGGTGCATTTAAATGCATGTGTAGATGTGTTTTCTGGTGCTCACGTAGACAACAAAGCGTCGGAAATGCTGCGTGTCATGTCACTCTGTCTAATGAGGTGTAGGTTGATATGTGTGTGTTTTGAGTGTGTGTGTGTGTGAGGCTGAATCTGAAGAATGCGTGGTTGAGAGGTAACCAAGACGAGGAGAATTGGACTGGCCGTTCTTGGAAATTCATCCTACGTCCACTTCAGCCTACCTCTCTCCTACTTAGACTCACTTTACATGCAAAGTGTTGCTCGGGCTTGCTCACACTTTGGCATTAATCGGCGCCGGGCGTCGTCAGTTGTTTAGCAGCGGATGCTGACAGCGGTGCAAGTTCAGCACCAATGGCAGCAACAGCTAGAGAGAAACTGGGAAAAAGAGATGTTTTGTAAAGTCCATTTTATTATGTGTTTTTGTGCTTTAATGGTTTTTCCATTATGCATTAGAAGCAAGATGTAACAGCTCAAGAGATCTGAAGACTAATTGAATGAAAGTGACAGCAGAGGAAGTTAACATGCCCAAGATAATAAACACTAAGCCCCATGATGCACTGGGAATGCTTTCACACAAAACGTTGATGTTTAATTTGTCAGTTTAAGCTTTTGAGATTGGCAACCACACCAGGTATTCCATGAATCAACAACTCACACTAACACTAAAATCTGGTTTATTTGAAGTGGTTTATTTGCCAATTGAGGCATCTGTTTTTTTTGGTTAATTTCTCTCTTTCTTTCTAACATCTCTAGAGGTGAACAGGGTAACAATTTGAGCTAATATACATCACCATGAAACTTACTCAGATGGTTGCTGACATTACAATATTACGGAAAAAAAATGTGTATTTTCAAGTTTGCTGTATATCATGTTGTAATATGCAAATAAGGCATCAAATATCTGTATATTTGCATACATTTCCATAACAGAAAACTGAACATTGCTTCATTCATTTTTGCAAAGGAGAATTTAGATATCTGCATTTGTTACTCCATAAATCAGAAAATAGTGTCTACAAGCCATAAAAAAAATTCAATTTACGCCTGTTTTTACAAATACAATTTTCTATGCTGGCTAATGTATTGTATGAACAAACCCCTCTGTAAGAAACCTTCAGAATATAGATAGAAATTAAACTGGAAATGTCCTGTAAGTATTTCTGAAGTTGTAATATCTGGCTGTGAGAGTGAGAAAAAAATGACTTTGAAGAAAAATAAAAGAAATCTTTAAAGATATGCATTATACTATTAACTGGGATGTTAGTTTTGGCTAGCAAAAAACAAAAACAAAACTTATGTTACTTACCTCAGAAAACTGAGCAGCGACTCCTCGGAGTGTCTAATAGTCCAACCAAACGCTGAACAAGATATTTTAATGAACAAAACGTTCAAATAAACTGTCATTAAGTGAAAATACAGTGTGAAAGTTATGAGACCAAACCGGTAAATGTCCTTTTTTATATCTATATAACGTTATATATAACTTTATTGACAAGTTGCCGTGGATACGCATTGTTCTGCTTCTCTCCTGATGACGGCTCGTCTTGTTAATGACCTGTCAATCAAAGGTAGCCACGCCCCAAATCATATGATTATTTATCTTCTATTTTCTTCTTTCTTCTTGTTTCTAAATGGGGCCATTATTAGAACTATTAACATCAAATTGTCTTGAAGAAGATTTTTTACTAGCCATTGAGACCATAGTGCTGAAAAAAAATTCTTAGGTAATATATCAAGTGAGATGTTTTCTCATTTTGCATTGAAATTAATGGACAGAAATATTTTTGCAGCCAAACTCAGCACCCCCTGCTGGAATTTTCGGTAGACTGCAGTTTAAAGCACTTCCTGGTTTGCCTCCCTGCTCAGACCCGGAGGTTGCCGACTGGTCTACTGACAGTTTTTAATGAGGATCGGACAGTGGTTGTTCTAGAGGGGCTCTTTGAAGGGCTAATTGCAAACTGCCTTGATAATAGGTTAGGTTAAAAATAGAGCTTATTAATGTATAAGCTGGGTTGCACTATCAAATTTAATATAACCCTTGAATTATGTACATACTTGTATGCAACATATAGTCCAAATAGAGACAAAATGTCACAAAGCTTTCTAGGGTGCTATGCTATTTTCAAACAGTATCTAATATGTACTACAGAGCTGCACTAGCTCGTTCTAGATAAAAACTGTCTCTAATTGATCACTTGTCCTCACACAATCTTATCTCAATTGTGAAGACACTCTCTTGACAAGTTTTTTGTCTCAAAGAAACAATGCCACCAGTGTTGAGGCGCAAGTTTGGTAATCACCTCTAATGCCCCCGCACCTGTGTGCCATTCAGCACAGCTGCTACTCCTCAGCAATTGTCTTAGCAGCTTACAAAAAGAGTAGAAGGACAGTCAAAGGTGAGCATCTGTGAAGCTGGGGCCGCTCCAGCTCACTCACTTCTTTTGTTTCTCTGCAAAATTGTCCCCGGAGGACGCATTAAGACCGCCAAGGTGACTGCACTGCTTGCACAACGCCCCCGAACTCCCTGCCACTGGGTTTCGGCCACTCCGGTGCACTAGTCCTTTTTATGCACTTAGAGCATTTCTCATGTTTCTTAAACTTATGCACTTCAGTTTGCATACAGTCAATAACACAACACCAGCAGTGGAAAACACAGATTAATGACCTCTCCTGCACTTTGAATACAAACCGAAACAAAGCGACCTAACGTTAATACAACTGAATTCACAAAACCTTCACACGAGATGGATAAACTCTTGCAAACACTCCAGAAACTTCTGATGAGCTCTACAGAGTCCTGATACATCTCACAGTTTAAGCAATTTAAGCAGTTTTTCCTGGAACCTTGTCTATCGTCACACTGTTGTTGATAAAGGTTTAATTATGCAGATCCTCCTGTGATAAGGAGAAGCAGGGTTGATTAAATCAAAGAATGACTCATGGACCGTATCACGATCTTATACTGAGTCCCAGTTCAGCAAAGGAACAGTATACAGTCTGTTGTGAGCCACATGTATTGGAATAGTTGAGGTGATGCATCTTTTCTTTTCTTTGCTGTCTGTTGTAACTTGTAGCAGCTGATGCAGCGTTAGTGATTGCGAAAACATACAGCAATATCTGATTCGAAGTGTATTTTCACTCTCTGTTCAGACGTTTCTGCTCTGTGCTGGAGGTTTCACGTTTCTTTTCCAGCTTTTGATTGGCTTTTGAAATTGTAATGTATCGAATCTTTGTTACCTTGCGTATATTTGAATTTCAGATTCAGTACAGTATGGTAAAAAAACCTCACTAGTGGCAAACTTTGCAGAGTAAAGTCAAGGAAGGACATTTTACGGAACAAAGATAAGAAAAGGTGGTGAGGATCTTTATGTTATACTGATACTGATGGTAAGATAGTTGTATTAAGCAGTCAATGAATGACTGATGGTCAATTGCTACTATTTTGTCCATTATGTCCTGCCATGTTTGTTATGCTAAGTACCAGAAAAATGGCCCTTCCAAAGAAACCAAACTGCAAGGCACACAAACCATGAATCAGATTAGATTTACAATACACACCTAACAAGAAAAATGGGGACGATGATGCATGCTGCACAATGGGAGCAGCATCACTCGCCCTCCGGTTTCTTCCATTACAGCAACATCCTGAATCATAAACAGTCCATTTGAAACAGATATTCAAACTTTACTGTGGTTCATATATCAACGTATACGTTTGCTCACTGAGCCAGTCCACAATATAAAGTGCAGACTCTAAGTTTCTGGACAGTTACAAATTTTCTATTGATTTGTCTTTGTGCTCAAGAACAATTGGATTTAAAGTGAAACAATGACTGGGGTTAAAGTGCTGAATTCTGGCTTTAAGGGTGTTTGAAGTTGTTTAGATGAATATTGTTCAAGTCCAGTCCAGGAATTGGCAGCTTGAGACTGATAGTCACAATTTAAATAGTTTGGAGGGTTGTTTATTTTGTTTTGAGTGTTTTCAAATCACAAAAGCATGAAAGTGTAAGGAATGGAATGAATACTGTGCTGGTCTGCTCTAGTGTCAACTGCAAACCAGACATTACTAGCTAAGTATCTTAATACCTGCAAAGTAATCTTGCATTATAACTGAGTGCAACTGGCACGTGAGACTGGTCTCCCCTCAGAAACGACAATGTAGGGCATTTGTACAGGCAGTAAATACTCATATTTACACTTTAGACTGTACTCCTTCGCAATCTTGCTGACGTAGTAGTAATAATTGACAGTGATGCAGAGTTTAAATGGCGGATGTCACTCTTGTAGCGGGAGGGAGGCGAAGTGGGTGGATCAAACAAATGGCAGACTTTCACTCAGGAGAACGAGGTTCGTGTCCCATGTGAAAACAAAAGTAAATGGCTCACAGTTTGTGTTTTTTTTTTAAACTTACATTATTTACATAAGTTACATTATTTATGTAACTTACATTATTTACGTAAGTTATGTTATTTATGTTACTTACACTATTTACGTAAGTTACGTTATTTATGTAACTTACATTATTCACATAACTTACATTATTTACGTAACTAACATGGCTCACTGTTTGTGAATCATGTTTTTTTTTCTTAGGTTACTTCCACTTATGTAACCTCTTCTTTTTTTTTGTACTTCCGTGGCTCATGTCACCCTACTGCAATTACGTAAATTTCTTTACTGGTTAAACTGTCTTTTGTAACGCCTAACCAGGAAGGTTTTTTTCCTAAACCAAGGTCAGTTGTTTTGATGCCTAAATTCACCAAAACTGCTCCCTTTTTTACAACAATGAACTGTACATGTATGTATTTAGATGTGTGCTATTTTTTAACACTCCGCTGTACCGTGAGGTCTATTCTGTCGTTTAGGTTGGAGATCTTGTTGGGCATGTCATTACCTAATTTACTTTGTGAGATTAGATTTATTAAGAGTTTAAAGGTCTGCTAGCTTTGGGGAGGAAGCTGTTATAAAATCTGGTTGTTTTGCTCCTGATGCTACAGCTGAGGTTACAGGTTATGTTAGAAAAATACCTGTTAAGGACCAGAACTTACCACATTGGAGCCAAGTAAATATTTTTATCATGGAACATAAGACCCTAGGAGGCCACATATGCAGAACTGGGGAATATAGAGGACAATCTCTCATTTTGCCATCTAACTGAGTTTAGCCATAGATTGTATAAAACACCAATGTAGTACCATAGATTTCTGTAGAACCACTGTGATGTTGAGTGTTATGACGGTTTGGGTTTTTATTTATAGTTTGGGCGCCAGCCAGGTTTCTCTCCTGGCAGTTAAGAGTCAGTGGTAAGTCCCCCAAAACACCATACTAGGATGCAGCCTAAAATAGCTACACCCTATTTGCTTTAAAACCTCACAAATATTTACTGGCTTTCACAACAAAGGAAAAAAAAACACATGCAACAAAATTACCAACCACAAATTAATAGACAAAACAGGTTCTGCTTTTTCAAAGAAAATTCATTCATTTAATTTCAGTTCATCAGGAAAAGGGAAAAAATATAATATTCAGTGCATTCAATGTCCGTTTCTTTTTTCAAAATAAAGTTCAGTTCCGTTTCTTCTTTTCAAAATAAAATTCTGTTCATTCACAAACAAAACAAAAGTTCTTTTCTCATTCAACAAACAAAACAAAAGTTCTTTTCATTCACCAAAACAAATCAAAAATATATGGGGTGAAGAAAAAAACAGTCCTTCAAATAAACTCAGAAAAAAAAAAGGAAGAGGAAAAAAAAACGTCAGTCAGTAGTCACTGTCTGTCAGTATTGTGGTCGGGTGATTTGAAGGAGTGACGTGGATTACCGGTTCCGGGCTGTGTGGAGATGAAAGGTTGGATGCGGGTTGATGAGATGATAGTACGAGGATACGTGGTCGCGGTCCGTCGTCAAAGAAAAAGAAACACGGGCTAAACTTCGTGTCTTTTAACGCGCTGAGCCTTGCTCCGTTTCCGTGGTACACTCTCTCTCTCTCGCTCGCTCTCTCTCTCTCCGACTGCTGCCTCTCGGAAGTGCGCCCCGCCGGCTCTTTTTAAGATCTCCGTTTCCGTTTTCTATTAAGCGTCATCTTCCCAGCCACTTAACATCGTGGCAATTTCGGGTTGTCACACTCCCCCCCCCTTGGAAAAAGACGGAATTTGTGTCTAATTAATGGAGGCTGTCAACAATTTTCCTGGGTTTCATCTGGAGCAGAGGTAGGAAAGCCAAGAAAATCTTCTTCATCACTGTCTTCATGCAAAATATCAAGCACTTTTTGACGCTGCTTCCTGTCCAGCTCTTTAGCGCTGGGGTAGCAGGGTTTCAGCTGTGCCACATTAACGACGCGCAAGTCCTCTCCCGTGTCCTCCAGAACCACCTCAAAATTCAGAGGGCCCATTCTTCTGGTCACACGATATGGACCTTTCCAGCGTGGTGCAAGTTTGGCAGCATACGATTTGTCAGCTTTTGAAAGAGGGTGAGTTTTGATCCATACACGGTCTTTTTCTGCGAAATTTGCATCTCTCCTCCCTTTGTCATAATAGTGCTTTTGTCTTGTTTTTGCTTTTTCCAGATTAATTTCCACCAGTTTTTTGAATTCCTCAATCTGTTTTGTAGTGACATATGCGTTTGTGTCAGGGTTACACAGCTTGGGCATGAGCTCAGCATCCAGGGGGCCCTTCAAAGGTCGACCAAGGTTGAGCTCTGCTGGTGTAACTCCAATGGACTCGTGCACAGCTGAATTTAGAGCAAAGCGGAACTCAGGTAAGTACTTGTCCCAGCTCTTGTGTTTCTCTTGTACATATGAAGCGATCATGGCTTTCACATTCCGGTTCACTCTTTCTGTTAGGTTTTTTTGTGGATGGTAGGATGAAGTCCTCTTCTGCCTGAGGTTCCAGCGGCTGCATGTTTCCTCAAAGACGGCTGAAACAAACTGAGATCCTCTGTCCGAGAGTATGTAAGTTGGCACACCCCAGCGGGTCAAAATTTCCTTTGTTAGGATCTGGGATATTGTCTCAGAGGTGGCTTTACGAAGGGGAAACATCTCAACCCATCTTGTGTAATAGTCAACGAAGACCAGGAGATATACGTTGCCATTTGAGCTTCGGGGGAAGGGTCCCATGAGGTCGACTCCCAACATCTCCCACGGTTTTTGTACCACTGTCTGTTGGAGTTTTCCAGGTGGCTTCCGGGTCTCAGGTTTGTAGAGCTGACAAACTTGGCAACATTGTACATAATTTTTTACCTCCAGGCTCATTTTAGGCCAATATACCAAAGCTTGTAGCCTCTTATAGGTCTTGTATCTTCCAAAATGGCCAGAGAGAGGGTCGTCGTGATAGTGAGCGAGTAACTGAGGACGGAGTGAAGTGGGGATGTATATTTGATACAGGGTTTTATGAGGTAATTTCACCACTCTGTAGACCTTATCTTCTAGAACTGTGAACTTCACAGCCAAATCTTCAGTTAATTCTCCTGTTTCCATGATTTTATTGTACAGGTGCCGGACATCAGAATCCTCCTGCTGGGCTTTCCAAATGTCTTCGTCGGTAATCTGAAGGTGTTTAGAGGTATTTCTTTTTGAGCGTAGCACTGCAGCACACGTGGCATGGGGGTGTTGATCATCCACAGGAGCTCTCGATAAAGCATCAGGCACGGTGTTATATTTCCCTTTGCGATATTCCACTGTGAAGGAGAACTCCTGAAGGCGAAGTGCCCATCGGATGAGCCGAGTGCTTGGCTTTTGGGTTTTGAAAACCCAGACAAGAGATGAATGGTCAGTAACTACTGAGAAATGTCTTCCTTCCAAATAATATCTCCATTTTTCCAGGGCCCAGACAACAGCAAGACATTCCTGCTCTGTGGTTGAATAATTTCGCTCTGCTTGGTTCAAGGTGCGGCTGGCAAAGGCAAGAACCTGTTCGGTACCCAGACCAGTCTGTTGAGCCAAGACAGCTCCAAGACCAACATCGCTGGCATCTGTGTACACAGTGAAAGGCAGATTGAAATCCGGATGTCCGAGGATTGGAGGTGAGATCAGACACTGCTTTAAGGTCTCAAATGCTTCTTGACATGAAGAGGTCCAGATGAACTTTGCTCCTTTTCGTTTAAGGGCATTCAGTGGTTCAGAGACCTGGGAAAACCGGGGCACAAAACGGTGGTACCATCCTGTCATCCCCAAAAACCTTTGCAGTTCTTTGATGGTTTGTGGGACAGGGAAATCTTGTACTGCCTTGGTCTTCTCACTATCCACTGCTATCCCAGCAGAGGATACAATGTGGCCCAGAAACTTCAGGGAGGTTCGAAAAAACTGGCTCTTCTTCATATTTACTGTCAGGTTAGCAACTCGTAGTCTGTCAAGCACTTTTTGTATGTCATTTCCATGTTGTTCCACTGTAGGAGAGTAAATGATAATATCGTCCAAATACACAAAGCATGTGTTTCCTCGTAGGTCTCCAAGAACTAACTCCATTAGCCGTTGGAAGGTGGCTGGGGCGTTTTTGAGACCAAAGGGCATTACTTTAAACTGGTAGAGGCCAAAAGGACTGATGAAGGCAGTCTTCTCCCGACTCTCTGGATCCATCCTGACTTGCCAGTAGCCACTGTTGAGGTCCAAGGTTGTGAACGTGACCGCTCCGGCTAATGATTCCAGTATTTCCTGGATGTTTGGTAGGGGGTAGGCATCAGTATGCGTTGCAGCATTCAGCTTTCGGTAATCTACACAAAATCTTGGTTTTGGGTCTTGTTTTTTAGGTACCAGGACCACAGGAGCAGCATAAGGAGATGTTGATGGCTCTATGATGTCCTTCTCAAGCATGTCCTCCACATGTTCTTTGATCACCTGAAACTTTGTTGGTGAAACACGATAGGGTTTCTGCTTGATTGGTACTTCATGGGTAAGGAAGATTTTGTGAGTGAGAACACTTGTGCATCCTAAAGTTTCAGTGCAAACACTTGAATTTTTATGTAGTTGATTTAACAACTGACTCTTTCCAAAATCATCCAGATGAGCATTGTCAGTGGCAGCTTGCAGCAGATCTTGGCACGGAAGCGAAGAAACCAGACTGGCAGGAGCAACAGCAGAAAAAAAAGCAAGCTGAGGTGGGCATCCAGCTTCTGATGGATTCAGGAACTGATACCTGTGCTCCAGATTGTTTTTGAACCAGTAGCTGTTCTGAGAGACATCAAATTGCAGGCCGGTTAACGACATGAAATCAAGTCCCACAACTGCAGGAAATGCAAGGCTGCGTGCTGGCAAAATGACACAAGGTAATGTCACCATCTGAGTCTGTACGAAAAGCTTCAGCTCACTCCATCCTAATGGCTGTCTTCCCTCTCCATCTGCCAGATACAGAGGTCCTCTACTCCATGGTTTCAACACATGATGCTGCCGCTTTATTGTTGACCAGACTCTTTCATTTAGCAAAGTGTAAGATGATCCAGTGTCCATGACAGCAGTTCCCTTCCAAGATCCTATGCTCAGTGGTACAATTAATTGGCAAGGAGGGGGAGGTTTTCCTGCTGGTGATGAAGGAGACATTCCCCTCAGAGAACTGGAGTGACTGGACGATGTGAGTGACCCCAGGGTGGCAGGTCCTTCCTTACTGGGGCTCGTTTTCCCACCCTGTTGGTATAGAGGTCTTGAAGATTGAGCTCGATGAGGTGTCCACTGTGGGCAAGAAGCAGGTGCATGGCTTCCTTTGCAGCGCCAACAGTACACCGGTTGTGGCTGGTTATGACTGGAAGTACTTGAACGAACAAGGTTATTATCTTTATTGGGTGGTAAGGGAGTATTTTCAGAAGTGGGTTTGCTTGTTCTCCTCAATGCATTTTTCCTCTGTTCATATTGCAGCTGATTCTCCCGGTCCTTCTCCAGTTGCTGGCCCAGACGCACAAGTGCATCAACAGAAGAAACTCCACTACTTCTCAGCTGACTGGCCAGTTGGGGGTTAATATTTTTCAAAATCATCTTGATAATTTCCTCTTCTGTAATTTTTGGCTTCCAGCGTTTACATAAGGACTGATACATATATACAAAATCTCTGACACTTTCACCTTCCTTCTGAACTCTGGTGCGCACTCTTTCCGCCAACTCATCTTCATAATCCTCTGACAGGAAGGCAGCACGGAACTGCTCATTAAATTCTTTCCATGTGTGTATTTTATGGCGTCCCACGTCCCACCAGTCTCTTGCTGTCCCATGAAGCACATTACGCAAGGTGGCAATAAGTTCATCATCCGAGAGTGGGTTGAGAGCCAGAAAATCATCACACCTTTCCAGGTATTGAAGTGGATCAGAAGTGTCATCTATTTTGCCGAAGGTTGGAAATGGTAACTTTATAGGGCTTTTTCCCATGAGTCTGCTTTTTACTTCCCCGTGAATTGTGGATCCTCCGGGTGAACAGAAATTTTTTTCTGGTATACCAGGTTGTATGGTGGATTGTAACCGGGGCCTGTGGAGGGATTTCTCTGCCAGATGAACCTCAGAGTGAGTTTGAACACCTGTGTGCCCACAAGCAGCAGTGAATTTAGTGGCTGTTATTTCCTCAGTCAGTGTTTGCATTGAGTTTTTGCAATGAGAGAGCTCCTCCTCCAGGTGAGTTATGACATTTGACATGGGTGTGAGCACAGAGCAAAGATCTTTGATTAGTTCAGTATGATGATGCTGTAACCTCCAGCCAAGTGATGCATTAAACTGTGTTCCCAGATATTCGAGTTGTTTGTCCACATGTTTAACAATTTCTTTTTGTTGGTTCTGTAGTAGATTTGTAAATGCTTCGGTTACATGTTCAGTGTGAGCGGTGATTTCTTTTGTGATTCTTTCCATGTTTTCCTTTAGTTGCTGTTGGTGATGTTGCTGTTCCTCAGCCATTTTGTGAAGCTGCTGCTGAATCCCAGCGTCAGAAATTTCCTTTGTGGAAGAAGCTGCAGGCTGACCTCCCTTTTGACTGTTATCTGTCAAAACTGTAGGTGGTGATAGTGGACTGACAACCTCAGAAAGTGCACAAAGATCCATGTCCAGCAGAGAGTAAGTTGTGGCAGGCGATTCCTGTGTACGGATTGGTTCTGGTTGTGGATCCTCCATTTCCCACAATAAAGACTCCAAGTTGGTGGCCATTTTGTTTTCCTTTGTTTCAAACTTGATGGAAAAGTTTTTCCTTTAACACATGCGTGGGTTCGTTTTATTAAATTATTTCCAGTTTTATATTTTTCCTTCAATGAGGTTTTATTTCGTTCAGGGCCCCACATTGGGCGCCATTTTTTATATGACGGTTTGGGTTTTTATTTATAGTTTGGGCGCCAGCCAGGTTTCTCTCCTGGCAGTTAAGAGTCAGTGGTAAGTCCCCCAAAACACCATACTAGGATGCAGCCTAAAATAGCTACACCCTATTTGCTTTAAAACCTCACAAATATTTACTGGCTTTCACAACAAAGGAAAAAAAAACACATGCAACAATATTACCAACCACAAATTAATAGACAAAACAGGTTCTGCTTTTTCAAAGAAAATTCATTCATTTAATTTCAGTTCATCAGGAAAAGGGAAAAAATATAATATTCAGTGCATTCAATGTCCGTTTCTTTTTTCAAAATAAAGTTCAGTTCCGTTTCTTCTTTTCAAAATAAAATTCTGTTCATTCACAAACAAAACAAAAGTTCTTTTCTCATTCAACAAACAAAACAAAAGTTCTTTTCATTCACCAAAACAAATCAAAAATATATGGGGTGAAGAAAAAAACAGTCCTTCAAATAAACTCAGAAAAAAAAAAGGAAGAGGAAAAAAAAACGTCAGTCAGTAGTCACTGTCTGTCAGTATTGTGGTCGGGTGATGTGAAGGAGTGACGTGGATTACCGGTTCCGGGCTGTGTGGAGATGAAAGGTTGGATGCGGGTTGATGAGATGATAGTACGAGGATACGTGGTCGCGGTCCGTCGTCAAAGAAAAAGAAACACGGGCTAAACTTCGTGTCTTTTAACGCGCTGAGCCTTGCTCCGTTTCCGTGGTACACTCTCTCTCTCTCGCTCGCTCTCTCTCTCTCCGACTGCTGCCTCTCGGAAGTGCGCCCCGCCGGCTCTTTTTAAGATCTCCGTTTCCGTTTTCTATTAAGCGTCATCTTCCCAGCCACTTAACATCGTGGCAATTTCGGGTTGTCACAGTGTTTTGTCTACAGTTGTCATGAATGGGGAAATTAGCAAAAGAGACCAAAACCGTTTTTCTTAACTGGCTGTGAACATGTTTATTTCTGCTGTAAAGTTGGGAATTTCAACATGATAGTCTATGGGGATTGACTCGCTTTTTAATTTATCAGCTCGGGAGTTTGACACTGTAAATTGAGCTTATACAAGCTAGCTAGACACAATCATACTTAATTGAGTCTGTGCACACTACTGCACAAAAGCAACATTTGTCAATAACTCCAAATATCAAAGACCTAGTGTTATAATTTCAAACTGCATTTACCAGTGACAAACCAAGTAGGGCATGACGGTCTATTTTAACCCTTTTTTAAAATACATTTTTGGCCAGAGCAGAACAACCATATAAAAATCAGCAGCTCAAATCAAATCAAAGTCATCATTATATTCAATATGCTGGAGTTCTTCAAGGCAGCACCAGTTCAGTCAGTTTCTTGAAGTTAGCCAGTCTGTCTCTCCCAACTGACTGCCTTCAAAGCGTACTTAAACGTTGAATCAGCCACACATCACCGCTTTCATTTCTTCACTCTGAGGTTCAGGTTGCACAAGTGTTATGCCCAGTGAGAAGCATTAGCGGTTAACTCGCTTGCATAAATCAAACCTCATCGACTGCAGCGCTTGCAGATTTATTCGAAATTGCAGCCGGTTCATATTGTATGAGGCTGGCACAGACAAAAACATGTCATACTCAATCCTGTTTCATTGATGGACTTTTCTGGACTGTTGGAGAGGCTCTTGTCAAGATTATTTCCAATCATGGCAGAGCATTTATTATCGGCGACCTCTTATCTCTCCCTCACTGTCAGATAATGACAGTGCTAGAGAAACAACGGGTGACCTTCATCTAAACCCTCCACTGGGGAGAGCCTGACAACTGTTGTGTTTGCATTCATGGCATTTCATGCTTGTGTCACTCTGATAAACGTTGGTTGTAATGTTGAGGAGTGTTTAATGCAAACGTAGTGTTTCTTTTTCTGCTTTAGTACCCCTTTTTACTCTTTTCCTTTCACCCCTCTTTTTTTTTAAGACAATTCTTTCTCAGAGTCAAGCTTCAGATTAACTGCTTCCATTCATTAACAAATCCAATATTTTAAGCTGAGTGGATTCCCATTATTTTACTCCCGAAGACTGAACTCTGCCATGCATTCATTTAATTCCCCCATGTATGAAATAATATCCTGCCGAGCACAGCCAAGCCATTAAGGCTAGTTTTGCTGTGGCATGATAAGTGGATGTATAAGGATTAAATGATTTCAGCAGCCTTCCTCCCACTCTCTCATTAAGGGTTCCCCCTCCCCCTCTCCAGCACAATCAAACCAAAGACCTTTTGACTACAACATTTGATGGGGATTCACTATGGATTTTTTTTTTATATCAAAAGGGAAAAAGAAAAGGACAGTGTGTTTTAATAACAACAAGCCATTCTACTGACAAAGAAAACCTGCTTTCATTCTTAACCTAGCCTTCCATTTAAAGGTAAATTGTGTTTTTGTCAACATGGATTATTCTCTTATTTTTATCCACTGGTCATAGTAATAAAATTTTACTCACCACTTACACTGTGGAGATTGTAAAAACATGCTCTCCAGTAAAATGTTGTCAATAGCAGCAAGGAGCTTAAACCTGAAAATCTGTGTAGCTTTTGTAGGTAACAGGACTTCATAGCAAAAGATCCACCTCTTTAAAATCAGAAAAAAACCTTATATAAAATGCCACTTGTTGGCATGCTTACCTGCTGTTTTTTCTGCCTGCAGTTGGTTTGCTTATGCTAGCAGTAACTGGCCCCATTTTCAACAATTTTCCCTCTCCAGTCATATTTGCAATGCCACACTTTATGGTGTTTGTGGTTATTTTGAATAAGATTCCCACCAGTGTAGGTATACTTGATGTATACATATTTAACAATCTATGTGTGACACTTAGTTTATGTACATGGAGATTTACATGTCTAATTACAATACAGAAGTAACGCTGATGAGAGAAAGCAGTAAGATCACTTGGGCGTCAATCTTAAAAAGTAGCATCATACATCAGTATTTTTTACTGTACTGTATTGTATTGTGAAGGATGGAAGTATGGTCCAGGTTGATAACGATGGTTGATAATGGTGGCATTAATTTGGCTAACCCAGGAACATCTAATTTCCCCTGTAAAAATCAGCAGCGTCTATTGATTTACAGCGAGGAGATGGAAGTGATTGATCCATGAAAAAGACAGCACACGGCTAATTCACAGGTGTTAGCGTCCTTTTGCCAACTCTGGTAAAACCACGGCTAACGTACACGGTTAAAACAATTTATGGTTTGAAAGATAAGAAGTTAGACTCTAGTTTCACACCATTTAATAAATTGGAAACGTAACATGATCATTTATTAGTAGTACCATTATTCGTTAATGAGAAATTTTGATAGAATGTTAGCGATGTGTGATACAGTGACGCTAGTTGCAAAGTTAAAAATTGCAAATATGTTATAATAATGTCTTACTCACTACTACTGTACATCTTAAACAAACTGGAAGATGCTAGATTGTACCAACAGAATGTAGTCACAGATGACGTACAGTGCAAGTGTCAACACTTAAATTAGCAGCTAGCTAGCTAGCAAGACAGGGTTTGGGTTGGGGTTACATCTCCATGGTTACATCTTGCTTACAAGCCTCATTCCAAAACACTTAGGACACTGTACATTCTAAATAAAAACTGTGAATGAGTGGATACATTTACATGAAAGAAAAGATTCCGCTTTAGTTCACATATGGACATTAGATCTCGTTTTTGTACAGTGATCAGTTGACTATGGGTTAGGATTGCCCTCTGATTTTATTACATTTTTCACAGCTCCCCAACTTTTTGGGAATCAGGGTTTGTATAAAGGCTAATACATACTCCGCAAGCAGGGCCGGTTATTCCTACAGGCCACCAAAGCGGCTGCCTAGGGCGCCAAATTGGCAGGGGGCGCCCCAAGGGGGCGCCCTTAAGCATACATCTTTGTTTTAACAACATTGATTAACGAAACATTTTTATTTTTTTATTGCATTTGTATGTCTACATTTTATTTATTTTCAGTCTTTGCCATTCTTAATTTGATGAAGATCTGTGTTTTCTTATTTATTTATTCGTATTTTCAATTCAGTTGTTGTTGGTAAAGTTCCAAAGTTTCTAAAAATAAAAATGTTCTGAGACCATTACCTTGCTTGTAGTTCATGTATCAAATATTAGTGTACAGCATAATACATATAACATAGTGTACCTATATCAGAATGAATACATGGAATGGATGTGGTTCGGGGGGGGGGGGGCAAAATCTCAATATCGCCTAGGGCAGCCAATGGGCTAGAACCGGCCCTGTCCGCAAGAACGGAGAAATGTGTTCTCTCTCCCTAGACTGCAAAAACAGAATAACATCATTCTCGGGAGAGAGAACAAATTTTTCTGTTATTGACATCATCTGGGCAGAACTTTTTTCTTGTGTGGTGTCCGAGAACAATTGTGTGATTGGTCAGAAATGAGAATTTCAACACCCAAGCACTGGGGTTTCTTGTGAAGTATGAAATGTCCTGACCAGACCTAACTTTGTTGTTATTCTTGCCACCTCGAGAAAAAGAACAAATTTCTCTGTTCTTGCGGAGTATGTATTAGCCTTGAGTCATGTTTCCATTTGTAATGAATTATAAAGTCGATTACTACTGCCTTAGGCCTCATATTCATTTACATTCTCATTCACAATGTGGCGTCTTTGATGCCTGTGCAGTATATCTGCGTTGTCATTTAGTAAGTACATTCTGCTGTAGAGTCTACCCAACAAATTATATTTATGTCTAAAATGGAGGTGGTGGGTGAAATGTTACTTGACCAATAGTCATGATAGCAATTTTATTTTTGGTAGTTTGCCTTTAATTGACAGTCAAAGTACAGGCAAATTGGAAACTTGGTAGAGACAACAGGCAACGAAAGTTGAACAATGGACGTTTATTTATGAGATATGCGCCTTATTGATAGGCATTGGTGTTCCCCCAAATGCTAAATATTTTAGGCTGATGCTAATAAAGAATTTTTTTTAGAGTTGCTTTTAAGGCTACCAGGACTCTCCAGTGTTTGGTATTAATAAAAATCTGAGATATCGGCCAAGTTTTCTTCAAGAGCGTTTTGATGAAATCTCTAATGCTCGCCTACAAAGTTGTCTCCGGTACGGCTCCTACCTACCTGAACGCCCTGATTCAGGCATATGCTACCTCACGACCGTTGTGCTCTTCCAATGAACGGCGCCTGGCTCTGCCCCCCGTTGGTCCAAGGCAATCCAAACTCTTTGCATTTCTTGTTCCCCACTGGTGGAACACACTACCAGTTCCTACCAGAGCAGGGGCGTCCCTCTCTACCTTTAAAAACTCCTGAAGACCCAGCTCTTCAGAGAGCATCTTCTCTCCTAGCACCACACGATAATTCTAGTCCTCAAAGAATTGTCACTAGCACTTATTAATGCACTAATTATTATTGCACTATACCTTGATTGTTTGTTTCTACTCTTCCTGTAAGTCGCTTTGGATAAAAGCGTCTGCTAAATGACTAAATGTAAATGTAAATGTGATGAGGATCCCTTACACTACAGAGTGGTGACCCAGTCATATTTTAATCCGGACATTAATAATTGGAAAATAAACTTGCCAAAGGCTTTTTTTCCTACACTACCTCAAACATATCTTTGGCATCCATGTAGTGCAGTTTCTTGTAACCTCTTTCCACTAACACCCAGTTTGACAGTTACTAAAATATCCTTTTAATTTTCAAGAAAACCTACAAGCTTTCAATTTTTTAATGAGCAAACTGCCTTGGTGACTCAGTGTCTGCTAATGATAGGATATGGTTCCTAAGAGAAGCTCTACACGTCCCCTAGTCCCTCTTCTTGCTTGTGGATTTGTTATTAACCTTTAGCACAATTAAAATGTTCAATCTTACGAGGCTAGAGGCAAAGTAAAGCGATGCAAACCCCAAGGATGAGATCCGTCTCTCAGAGATGCTGATTCACTCCTCCGGGACTCAAACCATAGAAGTGGGCGCTTTGTAACTCCCATTGATTTTTAAAGGGTCGTTTATTCCACTGACTCCAAGAATGATTTACATTATCTCCTCAATTAGCAAATGAGGGTGAAATCTGCTGCATTTTCCTCGTCACCCATCCTTTCCTGACATCTCTCCCTGAGTTAGCGTTTATGCAGCACTAGGCCAGTGTGTTTTTCCCCCTGGTTTTATTCATTTTGTTTTTAATCACTTTCGATTAGATTTTTGCCTATTAGCTCGGGTTTAGATTCAAAGGATCAGCAGAGTGGATTTTCCCTCAATGAGATGCTCATACATCAGTGTCAGACCGGCAGCCATTTTATCTCTGGCCTCTGAATGGAAAGATAAATAATGAGCTGTCTGTTGAGGCCTATCCAGACTGAGCGGGAGAGAAGCACCCATCAATAGGTCTTCTCCCACCAGTAGGCAAGGAACTCCCTGTGGAGAGTTTCTGAAAAATGCTCACCCAAATAAAACTGCAGCTCTTCTCTTAAACTTTCATGTCGTCAACTTTAATTCTCCAGTGTCACAAACAACTGCAACAATTTAAACACACCAGTTTTTCACTGTAACCCTGTTAGTCACTTTAGTTTTGGAGCACAGTTTTGGGACTTTGAACATGTAAGTCTTGTAGAAAATAATCAAACTTTCTGAAGGGTCCAAACACCAAAGAAAGACCAATTTCCGTGCCTGCAAATGTGTTTCACCCAAGCTGAGACCACCAATTTGATAAAGTGAAACCAATGCAGAAGTGCATTCTTTATCAAATCCAGCAGGGGACGACTCCACTGGTTACAAAAAGAAGTTGCATTGAAGTCGATGAGAAAATGACTCTACTTCTTACTTGATTTATTACCTCAGTAACATTTTAATAATGAGTTTATGCTCTCAAAGGCTAATCTTAAGTCTTCTGCAATGGTGTTCCTTTTGTAATTTATAGACTAATTTCCATTAGGTACTTTTCCCTCTAGTGAGCCACTATGGGTGTGGCTTGGGAGAGAGGATCCGCCCAACTTCACCGGTTAGCAGCTCAAGCCTGCCTCAGGTAGCTACTTTCTGAGCCACTACTAACTAGTCGATGCTGATTAGATACGGTTGAAGCGGGATATGACATGAGTAGAACTCCACACAATCACAACACAACAGCGCCATTTTTAAAAGAAATAAGCAGAGCAGACTGAGACGAGAGAATCGAGAACAAGAAACGACAAACAGTAACACAGAAACCATCTCCTCTCCTTTTGTCGCTGAATCGTGTCGCGGAACTACTTACGTCAATTTAACTCAAAAAGTGGATATAACACATTATATAGATCCTTTACACACAGAATGAAATATTTCATGTCTTAATTTATTTAATTTCTTCTAATTATAATGATTATGCCTTACATTTAATGAAGATCTGAAATTCAGTGTCTCAAATAAAATTTGAATGTTACAAAAGACCAATTTTTAAAAGTATGTTTAATATTTTAAATGTTGGCCTCTGAAAAGTATGTCCATCTATATGCACTCTATACTTGGTTGGGGCTATTTGCCTTTAACTACTGGAAATTGACTTTTCCATGATATTCAAATTTATTGAGATGCATCTGTAACTATTGGGTTTAGCCAAAACACGCTGGTTCCCAAAAGTTCTCAGTGGAAACCTTATGGTCCCATTTAGAGTGACAGCTGATAAAGCAGGGTATGTTTAGGGCATGGCTTACTTGTGTAATACCACAGTGAACTGTGGACATTTAAATAGTTGTGAACTTGTTTTCGTGAGTTGATTCTGTTTCTTAGAACTTCAACCTTCGCAGTGTGTTTTCAGTTCATGAAAGTTAATCATAACATCTTGATCGTCTAAAATATCTTGTTCATCTTTTAGTTGTACTAAAAGATACTAGAGTACTGTGTATTCTTAGTCTGGATGAGAATTGAAAGCATTTCGTCCTGGGGTTGGTGAAATTGTACATCATATGTCTTATAAGTGGCTCATATGTAGGAGTACCAGAGAAAGAAACCTTTTAAGTGGTATGAAGCTCTCTGGGAACCTGAAGCAGCACTGCATTTAATTTAATGACACAATCTTTGACAAATTGGCTCTCATTGTTCTTAACCACAGCAGCTGTTGCAGCTAATTGGAAAAAAGCTCACTACTTGCCCAGCACCAAATAGCAGACAGACAACGTTAGCAACAAGCTGGTGGAGCATTGAGAAGCTGAGTTGATGGAGACCGAAAACGGATCTAAAAGAGAGTGAATATTGATCTATATCAGGGGTCTCAAACTCAAATTACCTGGGGGCCGCTGGAGGCAGAATCAAAATGACCAAAAAAAGACACAAAATGACCAGAAAAAGACACAAAATGACTAAAAAAGAAACAAAATTACAAAATGACACAAAACACTAAATTACTTAAAATAGAAACAAAATGACCAGAAAACACACAGAATTACCAAAAAAGACACTAAATTATTTTAAAAAGATACAAAATGACCCAAAAAAGACACAAAATGACAAAAAAGACAAAATTACTAAAAAAGACAAAATTATTTTAAAAAGACACAAAATTACCAAAAACAGTAATTAAAGGGGCCTTCCACACACAACACAGTAAAGTGCCATTCATATAAAACTCACATTAAACTTTCATATGAAGGTGGGGGCCACAAAATATTGTCACGAGGGCCGCAATTGGCCCGAGGGCTGCGAGTTTCAGACCTATGATCTAAATTAATTAGGTGGACAGACACACGACTCTAAATCGAAGCTTATGGAAGAAGTTTAAATAAGTAACTTTTGCTAACAAAATCAATATGTATCAGTGATCACAGGTTTAGGATTTTATAATATGCTATATTAAGGGAACATTAGCTTGTGGAACTGAGGTACAACCCTCGAAATGTGGAGCTGAGATTCACACATATTCAACTCTCCAGTGTTTTGTCCTGCTCTGTCTGTTCCACAGAATATAAATACTTTCCTATTATGTAATCCTGTTTTGGCCAACAACCTGGAACAGTCACACCCCAATCTCACCTAACTCGGTGTGAGGGTGAGAACTGTTTACCTGAATACCAGGCAGTCCCTTTTTTGCTTGTGTTTCACATGTAGCTGCATATCACTGTCAAAAGAGATGCGAGTTGACGGCTGGAGAGAATATGTGGGATAGGGAGAGAAAGCAGGTGTGAGGATGTGGTGGGAGGACGTCAACATGCGGTTGTTGACACAGAGGAGATGGAGTATTTCTGGAATTTTCCGCTTGTATAGATTTCTTTTTTTTTTTAGCTTTCGCAGACTCTATTTTCCAAATCAATTTCTGTTTCTTGGAACTCGAATCAAACTTTTTTCACACTTAACAGGTAGCTGATTACTAAAACGGGGGGGAAATACCAGAACACATGGAAAGTTTTTGAGAAATATTCATGACTTCCAGTGGCTCCCTTGGCTCTCCGCTGTGACCGCTTGAGAAATGTCTGGAATTATGCCATGCTAGGGTGAGGTTAGACATTTCTGACTTGTCAGGATAACTGGACCCGTTCACTAATGAGCAGCTGGGCCCAGCCAGCTACATTGTCTCCTCTGCCGGCTGACTGGATGTCTTCACTCGCTTGCAGCCCGGGCTCTTATTATGCTCAGGTATTTATAAGAATAGCCCAGCAGTCACAAAGGGATGTCTAGCATGGGCTCTGGAGAACATTGGATAGCTTATTAGCGCTGTAAAAGTCAGCCAGGCAGAATTCAACAAGAAATCGAAGGTGGCAAAGTTGGATAAGAATTACAAAGCATGTGACGGTCTGTCAACCTCTTCTTCCATTTTTATGTGTGTGACCAGAAACGGCTTCATTATGTGTTGTTGGAGCTGCCAGCAGAAAATTGACTTTTAAGCATTCTCATAGATATCTATTGGCTTCTTTGTGTGGAAGAGGGTTAGAATTGATTATGCTAATGTTATGAGTCATAGAAGGATTTGTGCCTCTTTGGTCTGTCCGTCTGTTTTGTGACTGTGTATCCTTTGGGGATAAATTTACCTGCATGCATCCAGTCCGTCTGACCTGTCACTATCGATCTGTCTGTTATATCTCTTCGCTGCTTGGAGGGACATTTATTGTTGTGCATGAGTTCACATTTCTGATGGTTATTCACAGAGAATGGAGGAAAAAATAAGTATTGAAGCAGTAATAGCATGAAAATACAAAGGAAAAAAAATCATTTTTGTAGCCTTGCTTGCGGCGTGGCTCTAGGAATGTAAATGTCAGTGTGTTCGGCCGACTGTTGGGAGAAGTTGGCCTTCAGTGCTTTCTGTCAGAAAGACTTTTTTGCTTAGGCTTTGTGAAAGAAGTCATGGTTTGGGTTAAAATAGTAAGATTTCTGCCCTGAAGGATGAAAGTTGTTCCTTCACTTTGGGCCACACAGAGATGTCTCAACATCTATTGGATGGATTAGCATGATATTTGGTTCGGGTATCGTGGTCACAAGATAATGAATACTACTGACTTTGGGAATAGAGAAGAAGACCGTTCCCTTCTAGTGGACAACCCTAGTAAAAATATGTATAATTGCAAGCAAAACCATAAAAATAACCATTTTTTCTAGGGTTTCTCTGGGTTATTTGGGTCTTACTGATACCCAGTCTAGGGCTACATGGTGGTTTAGTGATTAGCACTTTTGCCTCATAAGGCGCCTTCCGTTAGGTACTTTTCCCTCTAGTTTTTCGGTCAGAGCCCCAAAACTCTGGAAATCCCTGCCTGATGATCTTCGACTTGCAAAATCAGTGACATCTTTTAAATCTCTTCTTAAAACACATCTATTTTAAAAAGCCTTTCCTATCTAATTTGCACTGGGGGCAGTACTTGCTGTTCAGCACTTTGTAACGTTTTGTTTTGAAAAGTGCTCTATAAATAAAATGTATTATTATTATTATTATTATTATTATAGTGAGCCGCTATGGGTGTGGCTTGGGAGAGAGGATTCACCCAAGATCCACACAACTTCACTGGTTAGCGGCTCAGAAAGTACCTGCCTCAGGTAGCTTCTTTTTGAGCCGCTACTAACTAGTCGACGCTGATTAGATACGGTTGAAGCGGGATATGACGTCAGTTGAACTCGACACAACCACAGTACAACAGCGCCATTTTTAAAAGAAATAAGCAGAGCAGACTGAGATGAGAGAATCGAGAACAAGAAACCAAGGAAGAGAAGATGGACAAAGAAAAAAGTGTTTGGACTTGGCATTTTTCAAGAACTTTCAAGGCCAATTTTCAAGCTTTTCCAGTATCTTACAGCTGTTGTAAATTGCATGTTTTAGATGAGTACTTACATACTAAAAGGGGGATATTTCACTTAACCATACCAACAGCGATGGTATTACACTTTTAGGAGGAACGGTCTTCATTTCAGATACTCAGGCTACTCATTATTTTTTACATTGAACATGTGATTATCTATAGTCTATAGATGGATATAGTCAAATTGCAAGAGAAATACAGTAAGAATTTCAAGCATTTACAAGCACTTTATCCAAAATCCAAGCACTTTTTAAACCTTAAAAATACTACATTTAAATTCAAGCATTTTCAAGGATTTAAGCACCTCTTGGATGTATTTATGACACAATTCAGACAAAAACAGACACACAAACAGGTAGTAGATGCATATTTGTCCGCCCCACTGAGCTGCCACCACCAATGTCATCACTCATGTCTGTATGTACCGAGTTGCCGCCAAGTAGATATGTGAGAATGAGTCATGGGGGCTGTCATGCGCCGTCCTTTTTGTCCCCCCGTGTCTGGCAGGGATGACTAAGACCATGTGTGAGCGTATGACGCACACACAAACATACATGTATGTACACACGCTTCCGAGCCACGAGGAAAGCCCCATGACATCAAGCAGGACACGCTCTCAGCTCCTGACAGCTGGATATAAATAATACCTTTATTTCATTTCATATTTCTATAATTACATTTCATACTGAATTTGCTGAGCATGATTGCTAGAATTAGAAGAAGGGAAATTGGAATATGGGGAAAAAGGTATTTGGAAGATGAACTATGATTAAAAATTAATTTAAGTCGAAGTAACCATCAGATGACTTCCTGATAACACAATATTAACAGGGGTGATCACAAACCCATAATAAGAAGTTCCTATGTGTTCCATCCACTGAGGTCATTGTGTGTGTGAGAGAGAAGCAGCATCATGTTTATAGCGGCAGAATCCTAATTGTGTTTCAACAAGATTGATTCCAACTTCGTGACATAACATTTAAATTGAACATTTAACTCTCCCTCTTCATGCTCTATCATTTGAGCACTTATGCGCACACACACACACACAAACACACACAGAGTCGCGCTCACACACGCACAACCCCTCCATTTAAAAACCCCAAGAGCGGCAGCTGTGAACCTGTTAATTGCACGTGCTAATTCAAACGCTATTGTTATCTTGGTTGGCACTGGCATAAATATTAATATATCATAAAGAGCCATAAAAAGCTCGCCTAGCCTCATTTGGGTCCATATATATGCAGCTGTTAGTGTCTGTCGGGGGAGAAAGCGGCCATCATTTATTGAAGGAGGCTGCCACAAAGAAGAGAGGAAATGACTTGCCAAAGAGAAAGAGTTGTGAAGGAGGAAGTAGAGAAAGAGAGGGAGAGAGAGTTGTCCAGGGGCCAAAAAAATCAAAATGTTTGATTCAGAGTGAAGTGTAGCGAGAATGTGGAAAAACATCTGCTCTCCAGGAGAAGTTTTGACCCGATCGATGCCTTCGTTTCCTCTTTTGAGCCTGTAAACCCTCACACACACACTTGACCTGTCCTTGGTACTCGGCCGTCCAGGGCGCACCAGACGGTAGAAGTGCCGTTGCGCTGCACTGCTGTGCTTGCTGTTCCTTTTCTCTGCCCCGGCCCGGGCGTCTGCCTGCAACCGCTGAGAGCAGAGCGGAGATGGCAGGTGTTGACAGAGTTCCACCTGAAGGGATTTTATCACTGGCGAACGCTGCCGCTCCCCAGCTGCTCGCCGTGCTGCTTAATCAACGCAGACGTCACAAAGTAAAGAGAAAAAGAGCCGGGGAAGGTGAAACAATAGCTCTGTGTGTGTGTGTGTATGTGTGGAAAGTGAGGAAAGCGGTTTATGTGATAAAAGACAACGCTGCTTCCTACCTAAAAATAAACACAAATGCGATTAGCCATCAGTAGACTCATTAGCTGGAGAGGAGATTGTAAACAACATGTCTGGTAAATTCACAAACCAGTACATCACACTGGAAGCACAAGGCTACGGCGTGAGATGAAGAGTTTTGTTAACTCCGAGTGAATTAGTGCACAACCTCACTCATTGCTGCCTTACAGTGGTAGCGTTTGCAAGCAGACTAATTAGCCTAGCAGCAGTTAGATTCTAAGTTAATTGGCGGCGGGTGAGTGGGAGGGCTGGATTATTTCAGGCGGCGGATTTCAGACAGGAGCCCGCTTCTTTGACATGTGAATAGGCTGTGGGAAATGGAGACAAATTATTGCAGGGTTATTGATTGACTGACCAAATGAGATGGAAAGGCAGACAGAGGGAGAAGGAGAGTGGGAGGGAGACATATAGGTGAGGAAGGAAAGGGAAAGTAGGATGACTTTAGCTTGCTCTATCAAGGTCTATTTTGTCACCACAAACTACCCTAAAGCAATATACATGTGTACACTTTCCCATCTTCAAAATGTCACATTTGCTGAATCAGTGTTTACATCTTCCGCGGTGTGTCACTTAAATCTGCTGTCTAAATGTAAACAAGAAGGAAGGAAGGAAGAAAGTTTAAAATAGAGATATTGTAAGTTGAAAAGTTCAAGTGTGATGACCTAATGCAGCGGTTCCCAACCTTTTTTTTTTTTTTTCTTTTAATCTTTTTTATTGGCATTTGTAATTAAACAAAAAACAGGTTACAGATTCTGTAAGTGTACACAGTAACTCCCGCCTTCCCCCTTAAATATATATATATATATATATATATATATATATATACATACATACATACATATACATATACACACACATATAAAATATTTAAATCAATATTTTTTTAAATCACACCCAATTCCAACCTTTTTTAGCCGCACACCCCTTTCTATGTCCCAACCGGGTAAACGTACCCCCAATCCTTCAAAAAAAAAAATGCAATAAGCTTTTTTATAGCCATATTAAAGGCAGCATGTTTAATCATGCTCAAATGACCAGAACACACATATACTGTAATAAAATAATCACAATCACAACAATGCGCTCTCGCATCTGAATTCATCTGAAACACAGTTTCAATATAATGCAACAAAGTTATACGCAAACTTTCACTTTAAGAGTAAAGACGATGATGACAGGCTCAGGATCAGAGGCAGAAAGCAGATAAGGTTGGGAAAATGTTATATGTTAATAGTGTTAATATTTTTAGCGGCATTGAACAAAAAAAATTGCAGCAAGTTTAAATGACCATGGAGCTAACACAACCCCGTCATCATAACACAGGTTGGAAAAAATTAAAATGGAAGAAGATAACTTCTTTTACGCTTCATTTTAAGATGAAGTGCATTTTGAATAGCCTGCATTTATTTATCAATTAATATTACAGTTTTTGATTTTTACATTTTATAAAGGAAATGCTTATTTACACATCTTTATTGTGTGTGGGGGAAAAAAATAATTATGTAATTATCAGACTGACATTACATTTTTCATCTTGCGCAACCCATAGCGGCAGCTCGTGCACCCCCATAGATGCATAATCAGTGAGATTGTTTCATTACGGAAGTCTTGTTTGATTACAAAAAGACACAGTTCACTGTATTATCTCTTATAAATACTATCAGGGTTTCCCAATAATTGCCCTCCCCACTACACCGCTTCAAAACATGAAACGTGCCTACCTGTCTGTATCAGTCCCAACTCCACATGATCGCTCTGTATGAGAGTTCACACTCCGAACTAAATACTATCAACCTGCATACGCTGTTCGGTAGCCACGAGCTAACGTTAGCTAACAATTAAAGTTGTTTTAATCACACTAAACTGTAACTAACTGTTTTGAATAACTTCCTGTCGCTAAACCCATGCAGCTTTCAAAATAAGAGCACAGTGTCGACCACATAATTTACAAGAAGACTGTCAAAACAAGATGCCTTAACTAAAATATACAAGAACCCTTATTCTTAAATAATTCTTAAAATGGGGCATCCTGGTGGCTCACACTGGTAGAGCGTTTACCATTAAGGCTGAGTCCTTGCCGAATCCGGCCTGAGCTCCCTTTGCCGCATGTCCTCCCCTCTGTCCCCCCTTTCTATCTGTCACTTTCAATAAAAAAAGCATGAAAAATACCCAAAAAATATTTTTTATAAAAAATAAAATAAAAAATCTTAAAATATGCAATCATTAAGATCAAAGGGGAGCATGCCCCCAGACCCCCCTAGCCAGCTGTTTTTCCACACTGGCTAGCTGCTCCATGTCCTAGTGGAAAGCATGTTGACGGCAATTAATAAATGTCACAGTAGGATAACAAAGATTCTATAATATGGTATCTCCGGACTGGGAAAAATGTTATGTGAGGTGTTTGCTCTTATTTAGCTCTGAAAAATGCACAATGCATTTTACTATTACTTCATTAAAACTCTTAAACTCCATTGAAAATAGCTGCTAGTGTTGTTCTTTGCTCTTCTTTCAATGAAGAAATACTCTCCAGTTCTCATGTAACTGATACTTCCATCCATCCATCTATCCATTCTCGTACTCTTATCCGGGGCCGGGTCGCGGGGGCAGCATGATATTTGTAATTGGTATTTATATTATTATTATTTATATCTCATTTCATTGTGGTCTCGATTTCTTGTGATAACTCAGCTGCCATGCAAGTTAAAGTTACAGCACCTTCAGAAGAAAAAGAAAACTGGTGGTTCACTGTACACGTAAGTGAAGCAATGCAATACAGCTGTTTATGTAACATTACGTATACATGTACAGCGGCTTGTTATGCAGCGTTTTCTACTTTAACGCAGTCTTTTATGTACACAGCACATTAGTCTAATTGATTTCTTTGGCTCACGGATCAGTGTTGTTCCTCACAGCAAGACTTCTTTATCTTATTCCCCTGCTTCTCTTTCTCTTCACCATGGTGATTTATTTGTCCCTGGGTTAGAGGCGTCACTGCCTTCAGAGTCGCGTACACTCCCAATCAGTCACAGCGAAGTCCAAGGCTCTCAGCTGTCTGCCAAGCTTTCTCTTAAAAAAGGCCTTGTGAGGAGGGTGTAGCAGTGTGTATGCGTAAATGAGAGAAAGACATAAAGTTTGATTACAAGGTATAGCCGACGTGTCTGTGTGTCTGTGTGTGTGTGTGTGTGTGTGTGTGTTGTGGACATGCTTGTTTGAACAGTAATACCCAGAGTGGAGCGTCAGTGTGACTTGCTTTATTATTGGAGCAGTTTTTCTTCCCTTCCCTGTGTGGGCAACTTGTTACGACTAATGTGTTTATCTCATAGCGCTGCTGCCAGAGAACCTACATCACGCAGCCCAAATGCATGCTGGGACACGGAGCCAAGTAGCCCGCATGACAGCTAATTCCAATCGCTGGCACGACATAAAAATACTCTCGCATGATGCTTTTACGTAACACGAAAAATGCATCAACATGGCATTTATCTCTTAATTAGGCTTCCGTGTGTGTGTGTGTGTGTGTTAAAGCCCACTTCCCCTACCAGCAACTCAAAAAGAATGAGCAATGAATGAGGTGGCGAGGGATTTTTCTAATTGACAAGCTGTCTAATTCATTCTGTCTTCATGTGTATATGCACACCACCGTCATTGCCGTCGCATACGGTGAATATTCAAAAACTAATTGCCCGAGACAGAATAGTGCTGGAATTCTGTTCTAATATCTCCAGAAAGCCTAATGAGTGTGGCCCTGTCATTGCCGGGCTTCAGCCTCTTTGTTCCCCTTTTAAGGCTCCGAGTAGCATTCACAAATAATGACACGCATACAGTACACACGTGATCGCGACTCAATGGGAGCCAAATAATCTGGGGGCTGCGGAAGCACTGGGTCCGCTCTGTCGAGGGGCACTTTTGAAGCGCAAGACACAGAGAAAATAGGGCTAATTTAAATTGCCAGATGTGATTGGGGTCTATTGTGTGGTCCGGGTTGGCTAATGGGTGGCAGTCAAAGAAAAAGCAGGGAGGAAGGATAAGAGCGAGTGAGTGAGGCGGAGAAAAAAAAAGGAGGAAAGCCTTGATGTGTAGAGCTTATTAGGGCAGGGCTGCTGAATTGGACTTGATCACTGGGGATTCTTTGGCAAAGCCAATATATCAGCAGAAATACTGCAATGTGACTTTCCTCCGTATTACAGGACACAAACAAACACACTCATGCATTGACAAAATGACATATCCTCACAGGGATATACACACATTTAATACTCATAATTACACACACAACCTCACAGTATCCCCAAGTTGATAATCTCACTGGTATGAGTTCAAGGGGAAGCCATGCACAGCTTTTATTTGACTGACATCCAGTCAAATTTTGTTTTCCAAACCTGCTGTGTTTTGGATGAACCCAAGACCTTCCAAGATATTTTTATGCTACTTCCATTGACGGGGAATTATGTAAAGCATTTCATGGTGTATTTGTGGTCAATAGAAGCACAGGTATGACTAGAGTGGTTATTTTTATAGCTGGATAAATTGATTGACACTTCTTACTAAGGCTAATGGCACAACCCACTTACAGTAAGTGTAATTGATTACCAATCACCAGGTAATTTAGCCACTTCTTTTCACTTTGACTGTGTGGCAGAAGCCTGGCACGATTTCTCTGTTGAATCACAAAGTTTTGCATCTCTGCATTCATTTGGTTGGTGTAGAATGATCAAACACTCAGCAAGAAAAAACAGAAGCAGCAAACTGTTGTTTATTTCGCTATTCTTCCACCAACATTTTTCACGTTTATTTTCCTTCTGTCCACTGTCTTCATCTGTAAAGTTTGGTTTAAATCATAAGGCAAATTGTTAAAACAAGACTTAAAGGTGAGTAAGCCAAAAATGGTGTCATTGTGTATTTTGCCGAAGCACGAAGGCTCCACAAGTTGCGTAGCTGGGTCGTTCATCTGTGATTTTTTCAATTTTTATTACCAGGCACCAGCTGTGTTTGTGGGGCTTTTCAGACATGAATGTCACCAATACTGGGAAAGGCAAATAACTTAATGAATTAATAAGTAACACAAGAAGTGCAGATATCTGATTTCAGGAAAGACTACAACAAACACACTGAGCATTAACACCCTTGATGCTTGCTTGTAGCTTGTGCGCCATCAGTAGAGACCAGGGCTGAACGATATGGACAAAATTTCATATCTCGATATTCATGCCAGATATCTCGATATCGATACGATACGATATATGACTATGGCTTTCGGTGAAAACCAAGCATTTTTCAGAAAAATAAAAACATCATAATACAAAAGAGTGCAGTTTTATTGATTAGAACTCACTGCCAGTCATCAACATTAACATAAAGTCACTCAATAATAAATAAATAAAAAAAAATTAACATTTTACTGCAGCTCTGCTTAGACAATAAATAACCAATGCAGCAGCTGGTGGAAGGTGAAGTGGCGAAATGATCTATTTCGCGGAGCTCGGATTCAACATTCATTTTACATTCATTATAGAGTTTTGGAATGGCCACTTGACTAAAATGTGTTCGGGATGGTATTTTATAACGCTTGTCCAGCGTGTGGACCATGTTTTTAAAGCCTTCTTTTGACACGGTGTAGACTGGTACCATGTCTTTAGCTAAGTGATATGTTATTGCCTCTGTGATGACTTTATGTCTGCTGGACGTCGACTCGTATGGTGTAACACTACTAAACGCATCAGCAATCATAGATTGCTTGGGCCTCTTAAGGGATGACTGAGAAGCAATTTTCGCCAAGCACGACCTGCACAACACCTCGCTCTGGTCGACATCATCCTTTCTAAATCCAAAATACCTCCAAATAATGGAGGATGATTTATGTTTTGGCACAAAATTAGATTCTGCACTGCCACTGGCCGCATTATCTTCCGCACTCATGTCACTTTTCTTTCGTTTCTTTCGTTTTGATTTCCCCGCTGTGAATGTCCTGTGTGTGTGGCTGTGTGCGTCTCAGTCTACGTCTCCCTCACTCCCACCCTCCTATGTTTGTCACTGGTTGGCTTCAGCTGTCGATCCACAGCAAGCATGAAATAAGCTTTGTGGTTGGCTGGCCGTAGTGGTGCGTTCAAGGGCAATCTTAAAAGTAATGTTTATGGTGACTGCCAGAGCTTTACATGCAGGGCGAGCGCGGGGGAAATATATCGTTGCTTTTCCGATATTAATATCTTGAATGTTCATATCTTGATAAAGATACGATAACGATATATCGTTCAGCCCTAGTAGAGACCCACTCCATGTTGTATAGAACATAACAACAAGATCTCCAACCTAAACAACAGCATAGACCGTTTGTCAGTGCTACCCACAACGACCCATATGAGCATTTTGCGGCCCATGGTACCGCGGAGAGTTCTAAAAATAGCACACACATCAATATACATACACATATGGTTTGTGATTGTAAAAAAAAGCCTGCAGTTTAGTGAATTAAGGCTACAGAGAGCTAGGTTTAGGGCAAAAAAAATTCTGAGTTTGGCGTTATAAAAGACAGTTAAAAAGTAAATAAATGTACGTAAATGCCAGAAGTGAAGTAGTTACGAGGGTGATGTGAGCCATGGCAGTTACATAAAAATAGGAAAGTTACGTTTAAAAACGTTTTGAGGGCATTTTTACTCGGTCTTGTCTCGGTCTTGGACTGGGCGGACTCTGTTTTTTTTTTTTTAACGAGACCGGTCAAGACAACCGCTGATAGGCTTTTTGCCCATGCCTTACTGATAAGAGTGAAAAAGGTTGCTCTGAAAACAACAGGGCAAAGATTGTTTTTGTTGTTGTCACATTTATTTAAATGCAAACTTAATTAAAAAGAAAACTCACATTTTGATGTTTTGTTATGATTTTCCTTTGATATATGTGGTCTTGGTCTTGTCTCGGTCTCTGTACTCTCTGGTCTCGGTTGGTGCGGTCTTGACTACAACACTAGTATTTGGTCATAAAACAAAGTAAACAGGAGGATAACTGAACCCAGCAGGCTTCATCCTCTGGGGACCATGAAGCCCATCCAGTTGTTCAGGCTCTGAGTCACAAAGCCAACAGATATTAACACGTGTTCTCATGGTGATGGTTTGGCATCCATTAGCTTCATTACCTTGATCCCTGTAATGAATGAATCAGCAGTTAGCTGACAGTGAAGCTTCAAACATGAATCCAAACAGACTTCTGCCCAAATGAGGAACACAGGAAGCTCTGAAGACGGCGAGGCGTTGATGAGCAGGGTGTAAGGAGAAGATCTCTCACTCTTTCTCCATCTCTCTCATCCCCACTCCCTCGCTCCCTTTTATGTTTTCAACAAAGCATCCTTTAATCACTTCGACTTTGAACACAAGCCCCTAATGGCTCCCAGGGGTTCATCACGGCAGCCATCTTGACAAATTCCTTCTGTCCAGAATGAAAAGTGATACAATTTTAATAGGAGTCCTGTTGCTCAGATATCTCACGTGCCGTGATGGAAGAATGATGAAAAGCTGCATCGTGGGAAAGAATCAAGACGATGAGAGGAGTCTTAAAGACAGAGCACCTCATCCAATGTATAAGCATTGCTAGTTACTTCAGTTGTCAGCACATATTTCATGTATACCTCCACAAGCATGTTTTTTTATATTAGACTGCTATACCATCAGTCAACATTGGCTTCGTATATCCATGATAATGACCTTTCCCTAACCTCAGTCAAGTATTATTTTTTTTAACTACAACCATATTTTCAAACCTTAACCATGTAGTCTAAGTTGCCTAAACTTAACTAAACTTTAAACCTGCAATTACTGTTTTTGGCCACTTGGGGGCAGTAGAAAAAATAACTTTAAACACAACAGCAGCCTATTATTAGCTTTTAACTTGCTTTTAATAGTGAACACAGAGCAACATAAGCATTCGTTTAAAGTTATGTATTTATATCGAGCACTCATACTATTCATTTATTCATACAACTTGACTAATTAGCATTTTTGCTGTTGTTTATGGTGATTAACAACGTTTAAAAACCTTTTTTTAACTGACAAAATAACATAACGAAAGGCATTTCCAGGGGTTTAGATTAATGAGAGATATGTTTATTGGCGAATTTCAGCCAAATGCGTCCGTGGTTGCTTACTTAAATGATTGGTGTACATAATAAAAACAGATGAGTATGCAATTAAAACTGATTAAAATGAAATTGAAGGCTCACCAGGCTCACCAAATTGAAGAGTCACCAACAATTACCTTGTGTATGTTGCACGTCATAGTTTGGTTTTTGTTGTGGCTCAAAACACGACATCCATAGAACATTAAAAGAACATAAAAATTTTGTCTAATTTTGAATTTATTCTATACCCAATATGATCTACTAAAGTAAGGCACCATGAGATGAATAAATCCCCATTTTAAAAAAAAATCTTTGCTGGCATCTTGGCTGTATGGGAGCCATGAGGGACAACAGAGTAAGATTAAACTCTTATTTGTCTGGAATGGAAAGGGAGGAAGGGAGGGGTTTCATTTTGAATGGTGTATCCAACAAAATGTAGCTAAATGAGGAAAATTAAATTATTACAGCAGTCATTGTTTCCTTATTAGGTTTGTACAGTTAGGTGAACCAAGGACGCTTGGCTGCTCTGCCATTACACTATTCTTAAAGAAAACTGACATAATACAGGGCTTTTTGTTCCCCTCCCACCTTCAAACCAGAACAATTAGTAGCTGAATGACCTTAGAAAGCCTCTGTTTAGCTGGGCAGGACATCAGATAAGATTGTGAGTCCCTCTTTAACACACAAGTGATCTATTGTTGATATAAAAAATAGGAATACTAGCTGCAGTAACCATTGAGATGTTGAATTTAAAAATATGGAAAGTCTTTTGTCCCCAGAATGTGACTTCACTATTTTAATACACTGACAAACTGCACGTGTTTAAGTCTTTTCATTGTTTGACACATCCCTCCACAATAATCTACATCTCAGCATTGCTCCCCAAGACAAAATCCACCCTGAAACAGAATTTACATTGTGCTGTTCCAGTGATTTTGGACAGTCAAATCAATATCCATTCAAACAGACAACTTGAGCTAGAAATCGGCACGTCAAGATTCAAATTGATTGCTTCATGTGAGCGAGTCCATCGACAAGAAATGAGTGACTAATCCAGTTTTTGTTTCAGACATTCCATCAAATTTAGCTGGTCCTCCAGCTGTGAACGGAAAATGTCTCCGGATCCTGTAAAATCACAGTGGGTGCTGTCAGGCTGTCCTGGGAGTTGTTCTGTTAGGGATTTGTCAGTGGATGACATCATCATCCCAGGCTGTTTCTCTGCTACACACACAACTTAAAGTTAAACTAAGCTGGAAAAAATAAAGGATGGACATGAGTACTCCATTTAAAACATAAATTAAAATAATTAAACATATAGAGTAATCACATGTAACTGTCTGTATCTGACTATGATGTGCCACTATGACAAGTAACTCATGCAAACCACTAAACATATTGAGTAGGGTAATACTAAGTTAATATGCTCATGAAGTTATTTTGAATATTGTCAACAGTAGCTCTATACTTTCAACTAGTATACTCATCTAAAGGTATGTTAGTAAGTTAAGGTTTAGGTTGGGAAGGGAATTTAAGTTCCGCTTTTGGTAAGCATTCATGCAGTATATGTCTTGCTCTGTCATTATCCATGTTTTCATCAACTAATTTCGATGTCCACTTTTAAGATTGGCATGAAAAAAGCTTGATGGAAACAGTAAATTTAGATAAAAAGTTTGAAAATGCCCATAAAAGTTTTTGCACTCGCTTGAGGTGTTTTTTGTCTTTTAAATAAAATTGTTAATCTGCTATGAGATGGACAGGCTTTTTCCGAATAAGTTCTGATGTAGCGAACATTTCACATTATTGATCAGCTGTTTCCGCTCTGACATGAAAGAACAATTATAAGTTGCCTAATTAAATCCAATCCCTGAAAACTCTCCATTTTCTCTCGTGGGTGGCCAAAGTTGTCTGATTAGCATCCTCTTTTTTGTTGTTGTTGTTTTTCCTCTTTCGCTCAATCTCTTCTTCTTCTCTTGTTTACTGACAGATTAGCCTACAGCAAAACATTACACTGCCATCACCAATGCACGTTTATGAAGCTTTGTTTATTTGCTCTAAACCAGTTGATGGAAACGTCCCGAATTCACATTTCCTTTTAATGCGACATTTCAAAATTTTGCTTAGACTTAATGGAAACACTGCTATTATATTGCACTGCCATTGCCAATGCATCAGTAACAAAACAGAGCAATGCAGTCATAATCTGAAAAAAACAAACACTTTTGCTCACCTGTTCTCTCTGATAATTTAAGATCTGAATGTCCTCGTTAAAAATATATAGCTAAAAACAACCCAGATCTAAAAAATATATTGTTAAAATGTGACTTAAAACTGCAGAAAAAGTTTTGACAACTGCTGGGAAACAACCTCACTGGAGCATGTCTTTTTTAAAAATGACTGATTTGTCTAGGTTTAAAAAATATTGGCAACATTTGAAATAATGTAAGTATACAACTCAAAATATACAATATAGGTCGATTTTAAGTCTAAAATATACTGAGAAATGTTGCATATTAAACTATTAAAATTCCCATCCCTATACAAAATATGATCTTAAGATAATGCAAGTTTAATTTTTCACTTATTAATACTTGCAGCTCGGAAAAAAAAAATTCCATCACCATTTCAAAGACTAACTCATTCCTCAAGAAGACTGTTTCTAAGAGTTTCCATTTCATGCATGTAGGAGGTGTCCCTTTGAGAATGTGGAAATCTCACTTTGGAGGGGTGGGAAACAACATGTAAATATGCATGCATGCAAATGAACAGAAACATACAGTATAAACATGCACACATCTGTTTGAGCACACCCTCGTTATGCAGGAGATTTGGGTCCCTGGATACAGCTGCCACACTACAGGGTGCTGCCTCTGACATGTGCCAATCTGACTTGTTTACACTTGTTAATTGCTTAAAGGCACTTCCTCCAGACGCAGTGCACCCATCATGGCAGCGGGAGACAGACTATGATTAGATGGTCCTTGTTTGTGCTGCTGGAGAAAACACACAGTTCAGACAGAGAACAAGGCACAGCAGAGCTCGCTAATTATGCCTGTTTGTGAATTCATGCAATGGACGTTTGCCCCTTAACCACGGGCATGCATGTGAGAGACGGACTGCTCAGCATGCCCATGCATTCCTGAAAAAAAACTGAATAGTAATGACGTTGTTTTTCCTACTTTGTCGTCATATCTCTCTGGTTATTTAAAGGAATTATTTTGAGTGAGAATCTGGTTTCAAAATCCTGGGAACAGAACATTTTTAGGAGAATCCATCACTGTGTGCTGGCCTGGCTTGTTAGCGTTCCTGTTTGCCAGCATCCTCTGGGGAAATACTTCCACCGTGAGCCTGGAGGCCTAGCTGTCATCACAAATATAGTCTGAGAAGGCCCCTGGGTTTAGTTAAACTCACATTATTTCCCCCAAATGATGTGCAGACTGTATAAAATGTCACTCACAGCCCAGTGGGGAAAGGTAATGCGTCATAGGTAAAAATGTTAAAATGATCCACAAAACGCGATTGACGCATCTGTAGTAGTGTTTGTTGTTCTCTGCTCATGACATCAACCTACTGCAGTGCATGTCATCATCTGTGGTGACATGTAATGATGTATAATGGTGAATTGGCCGTTTATGAAGTGGGATAATCGTGTGCTAGAATGAAGGTCAACACAGTTATTCAGTCCTGCTGTAATATTTCACTGTGCCGACTGTTATTGAATGTCTGACGAGCTCAGTTTCAATTCAGCTCATTCGGAAATAAATTGCCGCCCAGTAGTTGTGTTAATTACTTCTTCAACTGTTTTCCAGGCATCTTAATGTTCCCCCAATCACGCAACACACAGCACATTGTTGTGGCTAATAGCGCAATGCCTCATTGACTGTTTGCTAATCTGCTCATATAAGAAACCACTGGACAAGCAATTTGTTCAGTTGGAGGAATTAAAGCAGAGATTAGCTCTGCCAATGAGTGGGAGCTTGCTCTCTCACAGTCCAACTGGGCTTTACAACCACAGTGATAATTAGCATCCTAAGCTATTCATGCTAGTGGCTAAAAGCTAAATTAGCCAGAGAATGTGAAACACTAATTAAATGCTGATGAGTTTCTTTAAAACTAATAATACTACAACATTCTTGTAGATAGATTAAGAAGTGACTGAATCATGAGAAATAACATTCCTGACAGATGCTTCTTTCACTGCCTGATAAAAGATGGCTTTAATGGTGCCAAAATTAGGTTTTGCTAGCTTTCATTTCTCTTTAGCTGGATGGCAGCTAAAGAGAAAGAGACCTGAAAGGTTGTAACTATCTTGGCAGAGCTGAAATACATATAAATATCTTTAACAGAAATTATAAATCTAAATCTAGAAAGTAAACAACAGTTTAAGAGCTGATATCTAGACATTTTCCATGGTTTTCTTGATGATGATTTTGGTTATTATCAAAAAAACTATGGAAAATGTCTAGATATCAGCTCTTAAATTAAAATCTTATGATCTATTTTTGTTGTTATCATTATATTTGTCCAAAGAAATGTCTCTTTAGTAGTACCAGGCATTAAAATGAACAAGACATTGACGAAAACAAGGGTGGTCTAATCATTTTTTCCATGACTGTATTTCAAATTTGAATGATATCATGACATTATACAGGAGTTACATGGACAATTAGGACAAAGCTATTCAACAACGTACGGCCTTAAAGGATTGGTTATTACATGTGGGCCAACTGTATATGGGCAGATATAAAAAAACGTATGCTTCGTCATCACAAAGAGAAGAGAAAAAAAAGTATGGCAGCGCCTTAGGGTGTCATTAAAAATCCTAAATGATGTGCTAATCTGAGGGGTGCTGGGTGCGTACGGCTCGCCCGCATTGAGATGCAAAGCTGCGATGGAACGCGCCTATTTGCCTCTCCGGATGACGCTGGAGCTTTCCTGTTTGACACAGGATTAATAACAACAATACAGAGATTTATTTGCTTGCGTAAAGCTTGAGGTCTCTCTCTCTCTCTCTCTCTCTCTCTCTCTCTCTCTCTCTCTCTCTCTCTCTCTCTCTCTCATGCTCTTTGGTGGCTTTAATATTTGACTAATTCCTGCACAGTGCTCACAGTGTTCAGGCTGAAGCAGAAGATAGGAAGAATGCTATGAGAGTGAGCGTATGCCGTAACCTTTTTGAAGTAATTCTTTTGCTTCGAGGTCTTTGATGTTGTGGGTAAAACGGTCTCTGTTTGAATCGCACAGAAAAACCTGTCAAACATATATATATATATATATATATATATATATAAATTTTAAAAAGTCTCTCCGACAGTGAAAGAAATCTCATTGAGATGCATCCTCGTGGACTAATAAAGCCCTTCTCGCTGAGGCACTGCTGGCTTTCTCAGAGCTTTTAAGAGCAGGCCACCATCTCTTCTGTTTTGCCTGCGCACAACTTAATCGAATTTGTCGAAGAAAACAACAGATGAAAGCTTGTCTGAGGCATTTCCTTTCTATGTGTGTGCGGAGCTGTGCCTCTCTTTTTTTCTGTTTGTGTGTGAGCGTGCATCCGTATCAATCCATCCAATCTCCTCTCCGACCAGCCCCTTGTGAAGTGCTGTGGTAGCTCAATTAGTGAAGCAGCCTGCAAATTACGGAGCTTTTTTCCCTCCCCTCCACTCTTTCTCACTTCCATTTGTTTTGTTGTCCTAATACGCTCTTTTTCAATAACATTGAAAGCCAAAAAGTGGAGTTATATAAAAGAAAATCACACACACTCACACAGATTCATATCTACAGATATGAACAGACACATAGAGTAGCACATCACCTTTTGCCCTCAGCCATCCACACCACTATTCTCTGTCTGCTCAGACTCAATGACCTGTGAAGGTGAAAGCCAGACGAGCCAATTAGAGCACACAAAACCATCCAGGGCCCCTTTCTTTCTTCTCCACATCACCCATATATCCAGCTACCCCACTCAGCACCTTCCCGGTACCAAATTTAACCTACATTGTGGGTATAATTTGTTACTTTTGCCCAATTGTCTATCATAATAACACCTCAGAGGGTCCTGATTGGCTACAGTCCAACAAGCTTGGCAACCTTTTGACCCAGTAACACAGGACGCTTCGAGTGGTGTCAGTGGTGGCTAATCGCCTCTGTGGAGACAATTTCCGGGTGTAATTAGTCTTGAGTGCTTGCTGGGGAGCTCAGGTGGAACTGTTGACACCTGGTCCACAGTTATTGTGTAACAACATTCGGTTGTACAAAGCCATCAACAGGTGTCAAAATAGACGTGTTTCTTGGCCTCTGCAATTACTTTCAGGTTGTTAAAAGTGGTCCAGAACTTTCTACTATTTTTGCAACAGATGGTGCACCACGGAAGTTTGTGCTCGGCTTTATACATTCAGAACAGTAATTATGTTGACTACAGGACCAACATATAGTTGCTGCTATTGAAACAGCCTGTGGGAAAAAAAGAAAAGGAAAAGAAACATTAATTTAGCCCAAACAGAAATATAGAGAGACTGATAATATACACAGATTCCAGATTTTGTTTGTTTGTTTGTCTGTTTTCGCCGTGTGGCTTTGTACTGCTGTATCGTCGTTTTCGTTGTTGTTGTTGTCCTTTATATTATTCTATGTATGTTATTTGTGTTTACATTACGTCTAATTTGTAAATATGTACAGAGTCTTTGTTTTATAGAATTTAGAGTTTTAGTGTCTTGTTTTCATATAGTGGCTCCTAATAAGTAATCCACTGTTCTTTTTTGTTGATTCGTTAACATAAAGAAAAGAAACATGGCAGTATAGGTCTTCTGTGCAAGCAGTCTTTTACGACTCATGTTTACATTTGTTGTTAGGTGGTGACCTCTAGTGGCCATAGCAAATATAACATGAATAAAGGAGGAAGTCAGAGTACAAAGGGTGACAAAGTCCACGAAGGGTGGAGGCGTGGTTGGATGTATCAAACAAACACAGGACTTTCACCCAGCAGACCACTGTGATTTTAACTTAATGGTTGGTTTGGTTACATGGTTAAAATGTCTTTTACTAAACCTAACCAATAAGTTTTGTTGCCTAAACATAACCAAGTAGTTTAGTTTCACAACATTAACCATGTACATGAATGTGATGGTCATGAGTTTCAAACAGCGACCGTGCCACATAAGATAGAACAGTCCTGTTTACATATATATGTATATATATATATATATATATATATATGTTTATATATATTTATATATATATATATGTATATATATATATATATGTGTGTTTATATATATATACATATACATACATATATATATATATGTTTATATATATATATGTATATATATATATATATATATATATATATATATATATATATATATATATATATATATATAGTATAAGCTCTCAAATACTTTTTGAATTTCATTTCTATCTGCTCCAGAGGCTGAAAAATCGATTATTTAGTAGGCGTTGACACTTCTGTTGAATTTCCAGAAAAACTTCAGGTATTAGGGGGTTATTTTGAAATTGCCCAGAGGTTTTACAGGCATTTTTTCCAGGCGTTTTAGGCCTAAATGGGTTAAAGCTCGCTCATCAATACATTATGTATTATTTTTGTTGAATACATACAAAAATTGTGGTGTAAAAATACCACATTGTCTGACATACATATTTAGTGGACTGACATGAGAGTGGTATTGACCTTCCCTGCTAACTCCTGGTGTATTTCTCAAGACGTAGAACTTTTGGTTTAAAGTTAGAATATGAAGTATCTTTCCAAAAAGAAAAAGAAAAAACAAACACACTCTCTCTCTTTTGAGCACCAGCCTTTGGGCACGAGGCTATGAAACATAGCAGATAAGTGCAGGAAATATGCAAATATAGCAAGGTGAAACACAAAAAAGTTTGTTCAATAAGAAGACTTGACTTCACTTTGTTGACCTGTGGAGGTGGAGCCAAGTTTGAATGTTGTATTTACATAAAGTAAGCAACAATTCCTGCACAGTGTGCCTTTAAGAGTCTTTGTAATGAGTTTTTCCTGTAAACTTGAGCACTTTGACACTCAGCTGGCGGTGATTCTTAATAGAGAATCACATTTTAGAGAGGAAGATCTGTAATTATGGCTTTCAAAACACACCATTTGCATATGAATTATTAGCTGTATAACTGTCAGGTGTTGAAAAGAAAAACACTCTGTTCAGCTTTAAAATGTATTCTGTTTTAACTCAGCAGTCATAAAGATAAAGAATACACAAACACTGCACATTTATTTAAGCCAATATGTAAATAATCCCTGTTTGTCCTTGCTTTTTCTGTTTGTCTGTTTAATGAATGCATGAATTCGACCTATTCAAAATGTAACTTTATGCAACAGTGGAGACTCAGACGGCCTATTTTTTTTATTCTTAGTCCTAGACGACAACAAAGGTAAATTAAAACAACCAAAAGGTCACACTATGTCTCTGAGAAAGACTTCTAATTGTTATTTACTTATTTAGTTAAATTAAATTAAGGATTGAGCGTACAACATCAATTACATATAGCCGTGAGAGATATAAAAGATTTTCAGTCGACTTTAAATATGCAAAAAATGAGTTCCGTGTTTGAGTGACATTTTTGTTGCACAGTGATTATCTTCGCCTTGGATTTTTCTCTTTTATTATGCAACCTCGCCATTTAGCTCAGAACAAGAACATTTGAAGTTGAAGACTTGACATAAAAGGTTTAAAATTATTTTTATATATAGCTTTTGTCAGTCCAATGCCTTGATCATTAAATGACATGTACTTAAATTAACATAATTATCAAAGTAAATTCAGATTTGCACAGAAACCCTGTTTAACCCTCTGAATCCCAAAAGCTGTTTTCAGAGAGTTTTTTGCCTTTTTACATTTTACTCACTGTGGTCCTGTATTTCACTGCAATATATAAAATAGTCTGCAGCTCTGTGGAATCAGCACAATCATTGCTTAAAGTGGGAACAACTTAAAAATGTCTTTAGTATTTTATAACACAGTTATAATTACATCAATTCCAAAAAAAAAGAAAGAAAACAAGTTGAACTTTTATAAACAAAATTATTTATTTTTTATTTAAATTTGCTAGAATTTATATATACGACGCATTTCTAACAAGATCTCCAACCTAAACAACAGAATAGACAATTTGTTAATACCACCCATAATGATAATGAGTGTTTGTCAAAATCAGCATTTTGCCGCTCGCGATACAGAGTGGAGCATTTTAAAAACTGCACACACGTCATTATACATACATGTAAGGTTTGTGGTTGTAAAAAAAGGATACATTTTCTGTGACTTTATTCTACAAAGCCACTGACCTAGGGTTAGTTACGTAAAAAACTTAACTTACATAAAAAGTAATTTAATGTTTTTTTTCACACGGGACACAAACCCGTTCTCCTGGTGAAAGTCTGCCGTTTGTGTGATGCTGTCAATCATTACTACTTAGTCCGTCAGATGTCGGCAGAGGACAGTGTAAAACATGGGTCTGAAACTTGCGGCCCGCGGGCCAATTGTGGCCCTCGTGACGATATTTTGTGGCCCTCACCTTGATATGAAAGTTTAATGTGAGTTTTATATGAATGGGACTTTACCGTGTTGTGTGTGGAAGGTCCCTTTAATTACTTTCTTTGGTAATTTTGTGTCTTTTTTGGTAATTTTATGTCTTTTAAATAATTTTGTGTCTTTTTAAATAATTTTGTGTCTTTTTGGGTCATTTTGTGTCTTTTTTTGGTCATTTTGATACTGCTTTCAGTGGCCCCCAGGTAATTTGAGTTTGAGAAGCCTGATGTAAAACGTAAATGTGAGTAGTATTTTGCTGCATGAACAAACACCCTATATTAACGTTTCTGTCTGATTTTCAGTGAATATTTGCCATGTGACCGTTTGTCATCAATCAATAAATCATGACAGAATTTAATGTTTTTGACAGGAACGGTTTTTTTTTATTAATTCATTTTTTAAAGATATTTTTTGGGCATTTTTGTAGCTTTTATTGACAGTACAGATATATAGAGGGGAAGACATGCAGGAAAGGGCTCCGAGCCGGATTCGAACCCGGAGCACCAGCTTACGAGGACTGGGCCTCTGTGGTATGCATTTTAAATTAGGCATGAAGAATAAAATGATTTTGACAGGAATATCACAATTTTGAGCTCAATTTGGTTTTCGAACAAACTTTTGCAACCTATGGATCCGTTCAAGGACTTCAAATTCTGATGATAATGCATGTTTTTACAGTTTCTTTCGACAATGAACATGATTTTTAGTGATCTTTCAAAGAAAACATTCACTATACCTTATATAATAAGGTTAATTACATTACCTGAAACATCTACAATAGTGTTTTGAAGTTGGCTGGTTTAAAAAAAACTAACTGAATGGAAGAGGTAGCAGGAGAGGAAACACAATAGTGACGCTGGCTCTATTTTCTTTCCTCGCTGTGTTCTGTCTCTTCCATGTGCACAGTTTCATGCCTGAAAACATGCAGCCTTCAGGCAGCTGCAAGCTGTGCGTCTGCGTGATTATTTTCAATGTGATTTTTCAACTGATTTGCCCGGCTCATAGCACTCCCACATGTGTTCTCATGGTCTGATAAAACAAACACCGACCTCTCCGTCACCCCGCTGCTCTCAGTCTAGCAATCAGCACAGGCACAAATGAGCAGCAGTCGCAAATGAAAGAACCCGCCTGGCATCCTCACGAGGTATCGGGTCAATCAAGCCTACTGTAGGCGAGGCGTGCGGGGGCCCCGGGGCTAAGCGCTGCAGCACGGAGCTCAATAAGAGCCTGTTGGCCTCAGGAGCAGCTTACTAAATGAAAGAGGATATTGGGGAGATTGTTTAGTATTATCATCGTTCATCATCGTTCCTCGGTTGGCCGTAACAATATGGTGCTTGCTTATTGCGCTCCCCCTGAGGACGACTAGCAGCTGCCACTGATAAAGATATATGAGCTGATTGTGGAGATTGGAGGGAGACAAAAAATTGTGGTTGGTAATGGAAGTGAGTGGCACAAAGATGGATTTGTGACAGAACAGGAGGGGAAATAAGAGCAGATAGAGGAAAAAAGTGAATGAGAGGATAGATGGTGGATGTGTATGTTGCTATCCCCCATCTCTACACACCAATCAATTAGTTGTGGCTGTTCTTTTCTGGCGAGCCAGCATTAAAAATGGAGGCTGCAGGTAGGATAAACAAACTGTTGAGAGGGGGCAAAATTGGGCTGGTTCTGCCTGGACACCCTGGAGGCAGCAGCAGCAGCAGAAAAGTAGAGGATGAGGATTAAACTCAACTCCATTTTCGCCAGCACCACCCACTCTCTCTTTAGTGAGCTGATGCAGCTACAAAACTCTGCATTCATTCCTTCATTCTTCATTCCTCGAAAGGTGCAACCTTGTAGCAACACAAAGCTTTTAATTTAGTTTCACCGAGGCTGGTACAGTATATATAAAAACTTCCATTCTACTTATTGAGCTTCAGATCTTTTAACTATCCAAACTCGTTCATATAACCCACTGGCTCTTAATATCCCTGCTGTTAAAACGGATGTAGGGAAATTCGCTTTTGTTTATTTCGCTCCTTTTAATCTACTGTCTCAGCTTTAGTTGGATACACTGATTCCTTTTAATCATTTTATTAATTATTAATCTTATGATTTCTGAATGTGCATGTGCTCATTGCATTTATTGTGCTTCTGTTGAGTATATGTTATTATGGATATGTAGTGTAATGTGTTGAATTGTATTTGTACTGTAATCAGGGCGCCATTGGAAATGAGAGCTTGCTCTCAATTGGCCCTCCCTGAATAAATAAAGGGGAAATGAATGAAAATTAATATATTTTTAGTTTTTTTTCCATGTGAACTGTTCTGTTTTATAGTAAAGAGCAATAAAAAATAGATGTGCATGGGATAAAGGTCATGAGAAAGATGCAAACTCATTGTGATTGGAGTACATGTTATGGATGAACAGAATAATCAAATGGATATTTCTATAAGAATTCCGGTTTTCCCACAGCAGCTGGCTCTGGTTGGGACTGCAACTGATTAAAATCTTTCATTTAAATTTGACACACCCTTTGGAGCATTTCCACTTATGCATCATGTTAACTAGAGGAGCTGGTGCTGCCTGGGAGTAGAGAGCCAGCAGAGGGATAGCTTCCCCATTTAAAGGAATAGTCTAACAAGAAAATATGCTTATTTTGCTCTTTTTTTGGAGAGAAAGACAAGAACCTTACTGTCAATATCATGTCTTTATGTTAAAGCTCTACCAATCTATAGGTTTATATTTAAAATTGGTCAAATTATGATGTGTTAAGTGAAATATGTTGCTAATCGTGACAAGACAAGAATCATCCACTTTTAGAATCCTTTGGACTAGTCTAAACACTCAAATTGGCCTCGTTTGCAGCCACAGTCCTCAACCGATTTTTTTCAATAAAAAAGTTCAGGTATATCCTCTGAACAAGAAGTCCTCCAACCTAAATGACAGAAGAGGTCATGTGTCAGTACTGGCCATTACCACACGTACTGTATGTAGCCTACCTATTGCGGCTCGCGGTAAAGCGGCGCGATCTATAAAAAGCATACATGTCATCATACATACACGTACGGTTCGTGGTTGTAGAAAAGGCTGCAGTTTCTGTGGATTTATATTTTAAAAACTCTGACCTAGGTTTAGGGCAAAATTACTGGTAAGGCGTTATAAAGACAGTTTGAACAGTAAATAAATGTACGTAAATGATACGAGGGTGACGTGACGTGACTACCGCAGGTTACGTTGTGTGACAAAGTGGGTGAGAATAATCCGTGTATCATTCCTTCTTTCCATTTTCAATTGGTAATCAAAATCAAATAATGAAAAATTGACTGGTTATTTTGTTATTTGTTGTCTATTATAAAACAAAAAAAGGAAAAAAATGCTTGTTTTTCTTATCTTAGGCTCAGATCAAAAATATGAAATGGAAAAACAGGCACTAGGAATGAATTTGATTTTAATATTTAATTGGTCGGGTTTACGTGACCCGGAAGTTTGACTGCGGTCAAGTGAGCCGTCATTCGCTTCTTCGTAGTCAAACCAGCCGACCCTATATAATGTAGTGCAACCGTATTGTGTTACACATGTGGTGCGAGTGTATTTTATAGTGGAGTAATGTTTACAGTGTTCCATTGTTACTGAAACTGAATTAACCCATTTATCATTTTATGGTCTTTTACTGTCATGTTTTAGCAGTTTTTCCACCATAAAATCTACAGTGTGTGTATGTATATATATATATATATATATATATATATATATATATATATATATATATAGATAGATAGATAGATAGATAGATAGATATATATCCATATATTTGGCAACAGAACACAAACCATTGGGACACAAGACTAGTAGATTGAAAACTAATGTTAGAGAGCTGAGCTTAGAAACTGGAAATGGGTGCCCCTATTAACACAAATTGTCCTGATTGTACAGGCATCTCTAAAAATGGTGCACTGTTAAAAAAAAAAATCTGTTTAATATACGGTAAAATACCAGCAGCTGTGATTACAAGAATTTCACTGTAAAAAATAAAGTGAGTGGGTTTTCTAATACAATTTTTAATGTAAATATCAGCAAAAACTGTAGTTTAGACTGAATAATCCTGGTAACTTTAGGGTAATTGTATCTTAGTGACATTTTCATTAATTTTATATAAATGTTTTTTAAATATTTTTACAGTTTAAGTTTTGTGCTATTTCTTGATTTACGGTTATTAAGTGTCTACTACAGGTATATACATTTTCTTATTTTGACAAATTTGACAGTGTTTTACTGTAATTTCTACAAACATTTTTCAACAACAAATTTGGTCCATGGTTTTCTTGATAATGATTTTGGTTATCATCAAGAAAACCATGAAAAATGTCTAGATATCAGCTCTTAAATTAAACTCTCATGAGCTATTTTTGTTGTCATCATTATATTTGTCCAAACAAATGTACCTTTAGTTGTACCAGGCATTAAAATGAAATAGAAATTAAAGAAAACAATGGTCTAACATTTTTTCCATGACTGTTTACACAAAAATTAATAGAATTTAAAATTTCACGCCCTTTTTCTGATCCTATTTGACAGTTTTACTGTCATTCCTACAACAACATTTTTTCCCGTGTAGATATTTAGCAAAGTACATGTTTTAACGGTCCCTCTTAAGTATATTTTTAATAATATATTTATAACATAATGTGAACTTCTGTGAACTACATTCATATCATTATGAAGTGAATCATACGGGAGCTTTAAGATTCGTCATGATGTCTGACGCTAAAGCCATAAAGCTGGAGGAAAATGACATCATGCTGGAGTGACATCACCATGTCCCTGAGTGATGTCACTGGAGCGAGGGCACACGGTCATCCTTTAGCTGTGCTTTAAATAGTCCACTGTCTTCCTTATCTCTCCCCCCTCCCTCCCTCCCTCCCTTCCTCCTTCCTTACTCCCCACCTCCTGTCATTTCCCTCCTCCGCTCATTTGTCCCCTCTGCCTTCTATCCGCCACATTTTTTCCTCCACTCACTGGACAATACAGTAGCAGCTTATCTCCCTCTCTCTCTCTCTCTCTCTCTCTCTCTCTCTCTCTCTCTCTTATTCTCCCCCCTATTTGTCTCTCGCTCTCTTCCTTTCCCTCCCTCCTTTTTCTTCCAAGTCTTTTAGCAGGGAGGGAGGGGGGGTGTGTTGTAAAGCGGGGGGTTCAGCGCGGCCACATCCCATGCTCTTTGCTAGATTAATTTGCGGGGGCTCTGGCCTGCACTGCACTGCTTACTGTACGCAGTGAAAGTCACTCAGGGATTAACGGCAGGCAGGAAGGCAACGGCCCCCACCCACTTGCTGCCTCTGCAGAAAAAGCCCCCCCGCCCTCCCCACTCCTCTTTCCCCCCTCCCAAACCTAACCTCCATCTCTCAAAACCACTTTCTCTATCTCTCATACCTCCTTCTCTATCCCAAACCCTCTTTCTTTCTTTCTTTCTTTCTTTCTTTCTTTCTTTCTTTTTTTCTTTCTTTCTTTCTTTCTTTCTTTCTTTCCATCCCATCAACCCCCTCTCTCCCTCTCTAGTTAATTACTGTAATGGGCTGGCCGTCCTTGGGGGGTAGTTGGAGGGCAGGGGGTGGGACCAGAGGAGATGCTGTATGGTTCAGCTCCGTCATGCTTCTCGCCTCCAGCACTGACACACACACACACACACACACACACACACACACACATTGTCTCCGAGACTCAGATGCTCGGTCATATGTAGTGTAGATTCCCCCACATGCTCTGACGCACACGGTTTCATTCATACAGTTCAACTTACTGGACATGGGAAAACATGTCACAAACAAGATAAATTGTTGCAAAACACAATAAAAATACAAGAAATATGAAGTTGGCACTATCCTTTATTTATAGAGTGCTGCAGGGAGGATGTATTTTTGGAAGCCAACCTGGAAGTAGAACTGGTTTATGTGACAAAAATGCAATTAGAATTTTTCATCCAAACGTTTATTATACCTCAATCAAATCAAATTGTATTTTTATAGCACCTTTTTAAACAAGTCCAATGTAATTCAAAGTGCTGTACAAACAACAACTTGGGCAAAAACAAAAAAGGACATGGAGACCAATGCACACTAAGGTAAAATTATAAAAGATTATATATACAGTCATGGAAAAAAATATTAGACCCTTGTTTTCTCTAATTTCTTGTTCCTTTTAATGCCTGGTACAACTAAAGGTACATTTGTTTGGACAAATATAATGATAACAACAAAAGTAGTTCATAAGAGTTTAATTTAAGAGCTGATATCTAGACATTTTCCATGGTTTTCGTGATCATGATTTCGGTTATTATCAAGAAAACCATGGAAAATGTCTAGATATCAGCTGAACAAGAAATTAAAGAAAAAAATATTTTTTTCCCATGACTGTATATACAAAAAAGAATAGAATGAAAATAAACATTCCATATAAAGAAGGTAAAACAGAAAAAACTAAAAAAACAAGTAAGTATAAATCTTAAAATGGTGATACAAATATAATAAGACTACCTAAAAGCCAGATTAAAAGGGTTAGGTTAGGGTAGGTTTATTCATTAAATTCATTTAATGGTTTAAATGAACTATAACGTGGTTGTATACCTTTAACACCACCACCATTAAGCTGACAATGAGGTTTAATGTCCCTGACAACATCTGCAGTCTCATTTAGCCACTTGTAAGACACCTAAAATGTTTAAAAGTCATGAATGGGGTCTTTACATACATATTTTATGTCATAGAACCAAGTATGGAAATCTCTAAAGCTTGTGATGGCCACCATATAACCAAAAATTCCCTCTGATGACTTTTACCCTGTCCAATCTATCTATTGTATTGTATTGTTATTAATTCTGTGTATTTTATTGTATTTTATTGCTGTTTCTTTTCTATATTTTTGTACAGTGTCCTTGAGTGCCAAGAAAGGCACCTCCAAATAAAATGTATTATTTAAAAACCCATTCAAAAAGCCCACTGACATTTAAGACATGGGAAAGTGCAAAACTGCTCACTGATTGTCCTCTCAGGACTCATTCGTGCAGCATTCTATTTTGTCTCGACATTAAGGTTGTAATAACTGATTTTTGTGGCCACTGGGGGGCACTGTGAACCATTTAAGTTGCTCTAAATTGCTTATTTACACATCTAGCAGTTACAGAGCACATATTAATATTTATTTTGGGTTGTGTTTATGGCCACATGATGATTTTAAGTCCAATTTTATAGCCCTGTTTTCAGTTTTTGTCATAAACCAACCCCTGGTGAAATATCTGGCTGTTTACTAGCTGCTCCATCTGGCTAATTACCTGCTAATGGAGCTCAGTGTTCACCATCTATTTGTTGAGTGTGTCTGTCGACTGTTTGGTGGTGAGCAGGTCGTATACGCTGGGCTTGTTGAGTATTTTCTCTAAAAATGTATGGGCCTCAACTTCAACTAAACCAGAGGTCTCAAACTCAAATTACCTGAAGGGAGTATAAAAAATTACCAAAAAAAGGCACAAAATTACTAAAAGAAAGACACAAAATGACTGAAAAAACACTAAATTACCAAAAAAAGACACAAAATTATTTTTAAAAAGACACAAAATGACCCAAAAGACAATGACCAAAATGACCAAAAAATGACAGAATAAACTAAATTACTTAATAAAAAACAAAATGACCAAAAAAAGACACTGAATTACCAAAAAACACACAAAATTATTTAAAAAAAGACACTAAATTATTTAAAAAAGACACTAAATTTTTTTTTTTTAAAAGACACAAAATTACCAAATTCCACACACAACGCAGTAAAGTGCCATTCATATAAAACACATTAAACTTTCATATCAAGGTCGGGGCCACAAAACGGAGCAGATATCTAGACATTTTCCATGGTTTTATTGATGATTATTTTGGTTAGTATCAAGAAAACCATGGAAAATGTCTAGATATCAGCTCGTAAATTTAACTCTTATGAGCTGTTTTTGTTGTTATCATTATATTTGTCAAACAAATGTACCTTTAGTTTTACCATGCATTAAAAAGAAAAAAGAAGAAATTGAAGAAAACATGACTGTATCTAGAAAGTTAATTACAGAATGAAGAAATGCTGCCCAAAAATAGTATAAAAACCTGGGTTTTGATGTCGGAAAGGTTTTTAAGGATTATAAGATGTTGTACAGCAGAATATCACAGGAAATACTTCATATAACTGCAGCAGTCTAGGAGCAAAATACAGAGTGTGAGAGGGAAGAAATGTAGAAAAAGTGGAAGGAACAGAGTGGGGAAAGAGCGGATGGTTAGAGAGTAATGGATGGCAGGATGGAGAGTGATGTGTTGAGATAGATGCAGCAATATACCCAAAGTGTCGATGCGCGGGGAATGTGGGGTTTTGTGTGGGAACTTATTGGCCCAGTTTAAGGATCAGTCAGCTGAAACACTTTGGCTGAAGCTGACAGCTGTTTGAGAAATGCCAAATGGTGCTGGCAGAACGCAGCGGCACACACACACACACACACACATCCTTGTTCTTCTATCTTTGTGAGGACCCTCTTTATAACAGTGAATTCCCTTGCAAGGTTATAATAGTTTTGGATTTTTCATTAGTTTTAGTCTTAATTTTGTTGTGATTTTTTGTTTTCAAATTCAGTTAGTTTTAATGGGTTTTTAGAGTGAGTTTTTTTATTGATATGCTTTAGTTTTAGTTTAGTTTTTATTAGTTTTAGTTTTTTTGTAATGGGGTATTTGTTGGGTGGGAGATTAAAAGAGGTCACAGTAAATTTTGCTTTTATTTCCTTTGTCTGATCCATCTTCATTATGGATGAAAAAAGGTGACAAAGACGGGAAAAAAAGGACATTTCCACTATAATTTTAGTTCGTTTTGTAACCACACAATACAGTTTCAGTTAATTATCATCATCATGTAACCTTTAACCCTTAAAACAAAGTCTGAAATCTCCAAAAAGCCTTTAAACAAGTGAGGACCGGCCGAAATGTCCTCACTTTGCAAAAATGTCCTCACTCTGTTGGTTAAAAACATGTTCCGGTCCTCACTATGTAGGAAGTACAAGAACACACACACACACACTCACACACTCAGGAACACACTCCTCCTTTCTACCCGTCTCTTGTATGCACATATAAACCCTCAAATACCCTAGATCTCGCTTAAAGATGCACAAATATAGACACAGGAAAGCAGTCTGTGCGATTACAAATGCAATATTTGCAAGCGTACTGTTCATTGCACCTGAGCTAACATGCCCGCTCCAACTACATATACTGTTGACACACACACACACACACACACTCAATATGCAAATACACACACATACATAGAGGATAGTATCCACTGCCAATTGCAGATGAGGGAGCATATGTGTCTGCTTATAGGAGACACTAAGCAGACATGACTTTTCTCAATCAAGCCAGTTAAATTTAATCATCCGTCTGGCCGACTTCAGGAAGAAATCCTTTTAACTATTCCACTGTAAGGACTATTTATGGCTTCACATTAGTAAAACAGAATCCACAGATACAGTATTTCTCATTTAATTACCATCAGTTCGGGCTGGGGCTTGCTGCAGTTTGTTTGTACTTTGCTGGGAGGGGAAATGATATTAGACTTTTTTTGGAGCCGCTCCATTTACAACTGAGAGAGACTTGGACTGTGAGAGGGTATTTAATTGAGAGATTCTGGGGTTACTGAGTACACTATGGAGCCATAATGGGGACATTTCTGAAGGGTGCCGGGTTCATTTTCCTGGAGAATCTCTGCAATTTGACGTGTTGGGAACTATTAGTGACTGAAAGCTGTGAAGCTCAACAACAAGTTCGGTTCTATTAATGTGATTCCTCACTTGAAGCTTCTGGGAAGTGTAATGTAAAGCACTATAGAGAATATGGAAGGTCACATCTGATTTAGGGACAAAACATTTTTTAATTAATGGATTAGCTGACAGTGAAATTAATATCTGTATTTCAAGCAAGCATTTTCTTGTGTGTGCTGTTTTTCTTTGTCTTATGTGGCAGCAAATTGCAAATCTTTGTTGTTTTTTAAACTTTTGGACAAATGACAGAAATCTGAAGACATCCCCATAGGCGTTTGGGAATTGTGGGCATTTTTTCACTATTTTTTTTATTTACTTATTGAGCAGTGAGTAACTGCTGAGTTCTGAGAAGAGCAAGAAACTTTATCATTTACATCAACAGTTTAGCGCGATTATTAGGGACCGAGCACTGAAAGTGTGAGGACCCTATTGTAATCTACCACTGTGTTTGATGGTAAATCCAAAAGTGTCAAGTAATTGTACATAAAAAGTGTGGTAGTTTAGGTCATAATTCTACCAATTACCTCTATAATCATCTGACTGCTAGTGCGTTTCATTTAAGAGCTGATATCTAGCCATTTTCCATGGTTTTCTTGATAATAACCAATATCATTATCAAGAAAACTATGGGAAATGGCTAGATATCAGCTCCTAAATTAAACTCTAATGAGCTATTTTTGTTGTTGTCATTGTATTTGTCCAAACAAATATACCTTTCGTTGTACCAGACATTAAATTAACAAGAAACCAAAGAAAACAAGGGTGGTCTAATAATTTTAATATATATAATATAGGCTATACTGTTGCATATTGAGTATTTAATTTCATTATTAAAGCTGGGGTAGGTGTTTTTTCATTCAAGTCCTCTGAGAGAAAACTAGACTTCTGCACCTCCTCTTGGCTCTGTTTTCAGGCTCTAGAAAATTTAGTTGGTAGCCCTGTTACCATTACAATCCAATCAAACTTGAGGCAAGATTTTGAAATGTTACATTAAATAAAATGCCAATTAGGGATGTTTCCATCAACAACTATGTCAGCTGATTAGTCATGTGAGTGTTTGCTACGTCAGAAGCTACTGCGCTAAACTGGAGATGGAAACACTTTTTGCGAATAAAATTTTTGGTGTTTCCATCAAGCTTTTCTCTGTGAATCTTCAAAATGCACATCGGAATTCATTGATGGAAACATGGCTTGTGACAAGAGACTTTGACCAATCAAATTCAGGTCATTCTGGAGAGAAAAGTTGCTATTCCAGCACTGGCAAAAACTACCTACACTGCAAATCAACCAAAAAAAGAAGAACATTTTATCTAAAAGAGAGTCTCACAATAAACCCAACAAAAAAACATGTCAATAGTGGTAAAGCATTTCAGAGATGGACAGAAAAGGTTGCTGATAGTTTAGCCTTCTGCTAACTCTAGCTACCGGCTAACGACTGTTGTTCGATTTAGTTCAAGTTTGTCACTAACTAGAGTCTGAAATCACAGTCTGTCATCTCAAAGAGCTTTACAAGAAAACAGCACAGTAAATCTCATCGATTTGGGTCTGATGGGAGAGTCTTAGGAGAGCTGCAGAAGGAGGGCTATATTTTCAAATTCTGGCATTTTTGTTGCCTTTTCTAGGACACTGCCTACCCCAGCTTTAAATAATCTTCAGCAGTCAGAGACTACAGTAAGTGAGAAGAGAAAGATGGAAACTGACATGACAAACTAGAACCTGGGATGTTTCAGGTCAACAAATGAACTCTTAAACCTTAAACTACCTTGTTGTCTTCCAGCAATTTCTATCGCCATAAAACTGATAGAAACCATGACCAAATTTACAGAAGTAAGAGCCAAGTTGTAATATATGAGAATAGTCTTTGAAAGGGAGTATTTTCATGTCAAAGTAACCCATTTAATCACCCTGAATCCCAACCAGCAGTCAAACGAGGGGATTGCTGCTGTTGCAAGATCACTCGTCAAATAAATCATGATGGATCTGGAATTTTTCTTCTTAATTTGTAATCTCTGGCGTATTATCTATATTTGTATGTGAATTAAATCCAGCCCTCATCTGTAAAGAATATGTAAACACACGTGTGTATACACAGACAAACACAAAGGGTCTGAAGATTATGATAATGTGGCTTTGACCTTGATATAACACAATATGCTTAATTTCCTTTCATATTTACTCATGATCGTCAGGCTAGATGTGTGTGTGTGTGTGTGTGTGTGTGTGTGTGTGTGTGTGTGTTTGTTTAATAGATTTCTGTGTGTCTATGGGTTCACTCACATTGTTTTCACAAATTTAAAGGTCTGTGCAATCACTTTGATGCTCTTAAGACAAGAGAAATGACAGTTTTTGGATTTGGCAGGGAAAGGGAATGGACACACACACACGCACACACACACACACACACACACACACACACACACATACTGTATTAAAAAAGTGAAAAGTGTTGGATAATCAGACAAGAGGAGGAAGAGACCTTCCAGCACTTCCAAATTGCTCTGGTGCCACTGCTCATTAAGATGATTGTGATGTGAATATTTACTGTTACTACTACTATGCTTGCTGTGTGGTAGCCTGCAGCTGTTAACATCTCAACTGTGGCATTTAGTTTCAAACACAAACACATGCACATAGACACACACACACACATATTGCTGCACTAACCCTCATGCACCACACAAAATAACAGAGTACATGAATGACTTCACCCTTATGAGCGTGTAGCCAATTACCATCACCATAATCATAACAGTTAGGCATAATTTTCATACTACCCAAAAATACTGCATTCATCCAATTAACTGCCTGAAAATCCAGCCGATCACACTTCTAACTTCTTTAAGAAATAGTATTATTTTCTTTCTTCTTAAGCTTGAGACTAATTCATTCCTGAGCTTAGAAAGGCATATTGTTATTCTTACTGTGGACAGAGCCAGGCTAGCAGTTTCCCCCTGCTTCCAGTCCTTATGCTAAGCTATGCTAATCACCTTCTGGCTCTAGCTCCTGAGACTTTAACATAAGTGGTGTAGCTGTTGTCATTTAACTCTTGTTAAGAAACATATTTCACAACTTGTCAAATTTTTCCTTTTATGTTGTAATTTTCAAGTCTTTGTATTTTTATTTTTCTGCAAACCACAGATACGTTGAATATGTGAAAGACACTGCACACTGGGTCTCAGTTTTACACACATGGTTAACGTTGTGAATACAAACAAAAAGTACTTGATTGTGTTTAGGCAACAAAACTACATGGTTATGGTTTGGGGAAAAAAATGTGGGTTCTAGTTAAAAAAAATACCTCTTCCGCACAAAACTTCTGGACGCAGTTACGTATGTAACATAGTGTGACGTAAGAAAAACTTCAAACCTAATATAATTAATTAAGAATTGACTTTGAGTTTAACACGGGACATGAACACCAATCTCCTGCATTGGTTTGACTCAACAACCCTGATCTCTTCCGTCTTTGTTTTGTTTGTTTTTTGCTTAAACTTGATGTGTTGTTTTAATTAATTGCAGAAGTAGCTCAGACTTGTTTGTTTTTTCAGACCCGGTGGGCACAATGAACGAACAGAACATGTGGGTGTGCATGTAAAAGTCTATAATTTTACTTTAATACACTGTGTCTGTTATCTACGACAACCATGTACGCAACCAGGTCACATTTGACAGAAAGCCGCCAGTTAACAGGGTCACTCAGTAAAACAAATTAACTGTGTTATCTGAATTACCAGTTACACTAACCTTTTATGGACACCTTTTACTTCTCTTGGTTTTAACATCATGCTGAGAAAAGTCAGAAACTTTCAAATCTTACACTTGAATCCAGACTCTACACCTGTCATACATTTATACAGCACAGCCACAGCAAACATGAGACATTTAAGTGCAGAGAAAAACATTTCATTGCCATATGTCTATCAGCCACACTTACTGTGAATATTTGCAGGCTTGTTTCATCTCTCTTTGCACTGATGTGCTGAGAGCTGGCCAAGAGGCTAGAGGTCAGAGGCCAGGGAGGGGTCAGCCAACTAGACAGACTGCTGGCTTTCAGCAGAGAGACTAACAAGATGCTCATGTAATGTAAATGGCCATATGAAACCAGTGCCCTGGGCAGAGCAAACCCAGGGTGAACCCAGGATGGTGCCAAAGGGGTCAATTTAAAGTGTATTGTGAAGTATTGGGGGAAATCATATATTAAAAATGAAATGTTTTTTAAAATGTAACTCTTGGTGTTTGTGCTGCAGCTTATGTCAAGCCTGTGTGTGTTGAGTGGTTGCAAAGTGTTGCAGCACAAAGAACTGTCATGGCTTCCTGATTGAGGATTTCTTACAGACCTGATGGCCCAAACTGAATGAGCTAAACTCATTGCAGGGGAAAAAGACAAAGAGGTGTCACGCATGATTAGCGCTGTCATTGCATTCAAAGCCAAAACAGTCTCTGGACCTCTCATTCGAGAAATGGGAGAGTGACACACTTCCCAAACCTGGAGAGACCGGCACAGACAAAATACAGGACACGGAGGACATTGTCAAAGTCATCCCATAACACTTTCTTCCCGTTGACATTGACACAATAAAGTTGGGACAGGATGCATCTTTTCTTGACCAAATGAAGGTGGCATAGAAATAATTGAGCTGCACGGTGATACTATATCGTTCTATATCTTTTCCTGTGCATTGAAGGTCAAAGTCACCTAACGGCCTCTAACTACTGTGTGAGACAAAACTGTAGAAAAGAAGTTCTCATAGCCTCCGTGTCTAACAAGTTGAAGCCTATGTGGAAGCGCTTTAAACTTGCATTATTTCTATTGGCCAGCAGGGGAAGACTCAAGTGACTGCAAAAAGAACTATATGAGAAAATTACCCCACTTCTCACTTGATTTATTACCTCAGTAAACATTTTCCTATTGAGTTTAAGGTCCTGTGTCAATCAGGATAGAGGCGTAGAAATGCATATCCATGGACTTCATAGCCAGGAGTCAGTTGCAGTCATGTTGCAAGTATAGGTGGGCAACCAACCTCTTGTCCAAATATGGTCACTTTCGGCCAAAGTGCCAAAGTCCTGACCATAAAGCAATGATTGATGTCATGGTGGCAACGTCCTCTTCCTTTATACAGTCTATGTGGAAGACCAGATGTCTCTAACTATGAGCCCTACAGAGCACTAATTGAAAGGGTGCTGTTACAGCCATTACATTGACTTTGGTGGAGGTTTTCCACATTGAGTGGATTAAAATGCTCTGTAAAGTTCCTAATTGCCTATTTCCCATTTGTTGTCATGTGTCTTTCTGTCTTCTAGGCTGGTTTAGAGATGCTTAAAAAATGTATACAATAGTCTGTTTTTTAATATACTGCTGGTGGAAAAAAAATAGAGAAGTTGATGACCATTGCCATTAGAGTCAAATACCCAAAGGCTCAATTTGACCTAAATATTGCTTGTGGATTCAAACACTGTATTCCCATATTGCAGGACAATAATAAAATATAGCTTTTCTAAACATGGTGAAAGCCATGTTGATGTTTTGGGTATATTGCACTGTGACCAGGAAGCCACATTATTGCCTCCGGACGTTTGAGGAAATATAGAAAGAAAAAAACCTGTGAATTATTGTCTGCTGGGAGAAGTGTGGCATGTTTGTCCTGCATCGTGATTATGCTCTGATCTTTTGTTGTTTTCTCTTTCCTCTCCTGTCATAGTCGGATGTGCATCATAGTGAGTAGTGCCACCAGGGTCAGCTCCACAAAAACAGTAAACATGCTCTTTGCTCACAGAATACGCTTAAATGATCCAAAATGCGTGTAAGTGAATGTCTATACTGTTTCTACAGCTGACCAAAACAATATTTGCAGTGTATTTACAGGTCTAAAAATTTAAAATCAGGATCATATATCAAGTTGGACCAATATGATCCCAACAGAAAGACACTTTTTAGAAATCTAATCTTGGAATCTTCACCGTATTTCCTTTACATCATCTCCACTTCAGGGACCACATGTTGGAGGAAATTAAACTGCTTGGCTGCAAGGGTCATCAGCATCTAAGGAGGATGAGTGGAATTGGTAAGGAGAGTAGGCAGCTGGTTGTTAAACATGAGAGGGACTTGTGAGACTGCCACATTGCTACAAAAACACCATTTATAATCTACTCTTGTTCAGAAGCTTTCAAGTCTCATTTTTATGTGTTCTCCATTTCTCGAATGGAGCAGAGTTGTTTGCAAATTTTATTCAACAAAATACAGACGTCAAATATGACACCAGAGACCTAAGCTTGGTCTACGTGAACGCTTTCAGCATGCAGAAATGCCAACCCTGGCTCATGGGACATAACTGAAACATCAGGTAATGATGGACATGTGAAAGTGAGGGAGAAAAGAGACCTGAGGGCATCAGACGGAGCGTGAGTAAGAAATGCCTTCATTGTCATGCCAATGACCTTATTTTCTTCCTTTACCCTCAGAGATTTTTTCTTCTTTCAAAGGACTTGTGGTTTTCCATGTCTGGAGAACACACGGTTCATAGGTGCTCGGATGAATATATTTAAATGCCCAATGAGTAGGATTTGTCCGGTGTGGTTCATAAACACACATTCAAAGATGCTTTTTAGCTATGAGCTAGCTACTAGGTACAGTATTTGTGTCCATGCAAACAGGTGAATTTAGTGGAGCTCCCCAACCTTCAGACTTGGAGGACACACATTATGGTTTTAGCCAGACGAGGAAGCATGCTAACAAGCTAATGGATAATTATCACCTGACACTGCAGTTGCCCTTAGCGCTTCAGAGTGTTTTAGCATCTTTTAGCTAGTTGCTTTGTTTTATTTGGCCTTTTAATGTTTTGTTTTGTTTCACTTTCACAGCTGTCAGTGTTTGTATGACATCAAGCATATTTCTTTTCACCTATTAGCACAAGAAAAAAAGCACTGAACCCAACTTTACCAACTGGTAGACAGATAAAATTAGCAACTAGCTAGCAAAGAAAGTGGAGTATTTAGCGGCTAAAGAGACTGATATTCTTCTGAGTTGGAGACCAACAAAAAGGTAAAATGAGAGTGAATATTGGACCTATGGCCACAAACACGACTTCAATGGGATGATGGTGTTCCTCTGTGTCTTCTGAGTGTGTACATAATCAACAGTATGCTATATTAACTTACAACGTGATGATATGTCTACTTCAAAGCTAAAGAAGCAGCAATTCAGCTCTTGGAAAATTGAAAAGAAAAATGCACTTTAGCCATGGTATTCTCTTGGGTATGTGATTTTCTATGTGTATGTATATACTGTGTATATATATATATATATATATATATATATATATATATATAAATTGTAAATAAGCTTCGGAAGCTTTGGAAATTTTCTCTTTTGGTATGTTTTGAGGCATATTTTGGTCTGTATCTAACAAGGTTTCAGGTTTCAGTGTGAACACAAGTTGATAATACAGAGTAATTGCATAATTATTTATTTATGCCCTAGGATAAATTATTATGAACCCGAGCTGTGGCAAAACATTGACATTTGATAATGGAAGCAGGTGAATCTACAGTACATAGGTGACATGAGGTCCTCATTAGCAGTGGTGGGAGGGAGGAAGGGGGAACTGAAAGATTAATACATAGAGTATAAATAATACTTTATAATCTACAAAGGTTATGATTGGCTTGAGAATGGCCCCGGGGAAGGAAGGAAATGACTGAATGGTGCTGCCTTATGTGGTTTAATGAGGATGTGTACATACAGTCAAAAATCTGTAGCAAACATAGGACATTTTCATACCCTTCTGTTTTTGTTCTTAAGAAAATCTGTTGAGTTATTATGAGCCATTTTTTGTACTTTTAGATAAACCCAATCTGCTTCGAAAAGCCTACAATCATCCCTGAGCCTGTGGCTTTCCAAGTCCAAAACCCATATGCATTAATAATTTCAACATACAGTATAAATATAGTGCAAATCCCATGAAAGCTATTTAATATCCAACAGCCAACTATCTTTGTATTTTAAATTATTCAAGTCATCCACACTTAGCAAGGGAACGTGGTCAGAAAATAAGGAAATGTTTGAAAGGTCAACAACTTTGCTTGTGTGGAGATAATTATATCAGACAATGAGTTGCAGATCAATTCCTAAATCTATTTATATGCTACACAGGTACACGTCCCCCGGCTCGAGTGTCCATCCCTGGCTTTTAGCGAAGTAAACAGATATGAGGCCTTTTGAGCAGGCAACTCGAGAAATGTAGGAATTTCTGTAAACAATTCAATAAATGTCATATTCCTGAGTAGACAATCTGACAGCTATATCAAATGAGGTATTGAGTTTTGCTCTCAAATTAAACCTGAATTTTCTGCAGCTGCAGGTTTTGTCAGCTTAAAACAACCACAGACACTGGAGCATTAGTGTGATAGAACTAAATGACTGTATTGTTTGAGTGGGAAAGAAAGATTGACAGGGCTGAGACTTATATAAAAGACTTATAGTTGTTGAGCCTCTTTGTAGTTGTTTTGTGTCTCTTTGTTGTTGTTTTGTGTCTTGCTGTAGTTGTTTTGTGTCTGTATGCATTTGTTTTGTGTCTCTTTGTCGTTTTTTGTGCCTCTTTGTAGTTGTTTTGTGTCTCTTTTTAGTTGTTTTGTGTCTCTTCGTTGTTGTTTTGTGTCTTGCTGTAGTTGGTTTGTGTCTGTATGCATTTGTTTTGTGTCTCTTTGTAGTTGTTTGTGCCTCTTTGTAGTTGTTTTGTGTCTCTTTGTTGTTGTTTTGTGTCTCTTTGTTGTTGTTTTGTGTCTTGTTTGTAGTTGTTTTGTCTCTTTGTTGTTGTTTTGTGTCTTTTTGTAGTTGTGTTGTGTCTCTTTGTTGTTGTTTTGTACGTCTTTACAGTTTTTTGTGTCTCTGTAGTTGCTTTGTGTCTATTTATAGTTGCTCTGCTCTGTAGTTGCTTTGTTTTTCTGGGCCTTTGTCACAGTCGTTTCTCTCTTTGTAGGTTTTTTGTGTCTCTTTGCTCTTTGAAGTTGTTTTATGTTTTCTTTTGAACATTTTGTAGTTCCATTTTCTGTTTGGTTGTTTCGAACCTTTGTATATCCGTTTGTGGTTTTTGTAGTTATTTTGTGTCCCTTTGTAGTTGCCTTGTGTCATTTTGGAGACATGTTGTGGCTCGTTGATATTGTTTTGGCCCTTTTCATAGTCGTAAGTCTCTTCACAGTTTTTTGTGTCGTTGTGTCTCTTTGGCGTTGTTTTATGTTTTCTTTTGGTCATTTTGTGTCCCTGTAGTTCGTATTTTGTTTGTGGTGCTTTTTTATCTTTATATAGCTGTTTTTATTCTCTTTTGTAGTTGCCTTGGGTCAATTATAGTAATTTTGTGTTTCTTTAAGATTGTGTAGCCCTTTTCATTGTCTTAAATCTCTCCATCATCTGTTTCTTTGTGGTAATCTTTCTTCGTGGTTGGTATTTGTCTCTTTGAGTGACATTTTGTAGGTAAAGGTCTTTGGGCCCCTGAGCCGATGCCTGGCAGGCCTGTTCAGTCATCCATCCACATGCTTATAGAAAGATAAAGAATTTATAAATCTGTTATGTTACAAACCAAACTAAGCTAATAGTATTTGGCTTGCAGGCATTCTGTCATTTCAGCAGAAGTGTTATGTGTGTTTTTCTGGATGCACAGTGCTCCTTATGTGTGAAACATAACTGTCGCGGGAGGCCTTGCCATGCACTCTTCTTGACCTTCTAACCCTGACACGATCTTCACAGTCCAACCAGAAGTGTTTGTGTGTAAAAAGGAGATATTGAGCCAGTCTCCATGACTCTCCCCCGCCCTGCGATCACGCTTGCATACACACAAACACACACTCCAGATGTCAGGCCGGTTTCACACACCAGTGAACACACTGTTGCTACACCTTCTCTCCCCCACCCTCTCTCATCATGTCACACCTTCTTCCTCGCTCTGCTCCTTTTTCTCATCCCTTCTCTCCTGTTTATTCGGTCTTCCATCAGTCCTCTCGCACCTCCTCGCCCCTTGCTGCCTCTCCCTCAGTTTCTCTCTCCATCATGCCAACCTCTTTTCACCTCTTTTCTCGTGATCCGTCTCACAACATCTCACACAATCTTGGAGGATATCCAGAGTAAACAAAACCAATTTAATACCATCAAAAGATGGTCAACAAGGACATGGCTGCTGCTGGAATAGCATCTGGGTGATTATGTCTTTGTGCACATGGGTGTACACTTTAAACCCATGGTTCAATGACAAAAAGGACGTAAATGCAGGCTTTTCATGTGTGAAGAAGAGAACAGCGAATCAGCCACACACTGCTGCAGGATTTCCAGCCACAGCATGAAATGTATTTTAAGTTTATATGAATGAGGCTGTCAGCTTTGGCAGCATCTTATCAAAAACAAAGTCGCAGGGAAACACAGCTAGAATTTGGCTCAAACAGGTCGGCACAGTGGCCAATCAGATTCAGATTCAATCAGATCAGAAATCCCAAATTCCCTTGACAAAGTACTGGCTTATCTACAGAAACTGCATCCAACGAGGCTCCAATTGAACAAAATCCTCATCAATGTTCTTTATATCTTGGTTCCAAGCTCTAATGCTCAGCCCAATTCAGTCTCTGATGTGATATGCTGCTGCATGAGCAGTTCTTCGATTAGTTTTAATTTGGAGAAGGATGGTTCCGCTGTTGTAGTTATTTGACCAATGTTAATGTGCCCAGCTTTTATGAAGCTGTAGTTAAAACTTTCAGAAAGAAAACTCTTTTGTGGTACATTTAAAAAACAAGTTTGTTCGCTAACAAGCTACATTCACTAAGCTAACAACTACACTAGCTCAACATTAACACACTGTTATACATTATAGAAGCCCGAAACTAACACAGATATATTTTTTAGACTTTTTAGTGGCATTTTCTGCTCTTAAAACCACAATAACTGACCTTTGGGCACTATGGGGTAGCAGAAACTAGCATGATACACATAATATATGTAAACATCAATTTCTGTCGCTCTACATACGTCATCTGGTATAACTGATACGATTGGCTAAGAGCTACCTACAGACGCTTTTGATAGACATTTGTATCGCCCAATAAACGGCTCTGGAGGATCGTAAACCACACCTCCTCTACGGAGAAATGAATGTCTGGTTTCCAGACTAATCTCATTTGTGATTAGTCTGGTGTTAGCCAGGCTAGTCTCCACTAACCCCTGATGGAAATATCTGCCTCTTTAGCTGCTAAATGCACCACTATGTTCACCACCTGATCATAGTGATGAATTGCTCTTTTGCAGGAAGCATACAGCTAGATTTCACTAAAAACACCTTCCTGCTTGCTCAAATTCAACCAAAATGACGATATAAAACTGTGTAGCTGAGGGGGAACTACGGAGTCCGGTAATAATTCCCTGTGGCTTTATCAATATGGCTGACCCTTATCATATAGCTCCTCACTGATTCATTGTTCTTATAGAAATATTGATTATAGCAGAGTCTAATTCAGGGTCTGCTCTTCAGGACGGAAACTCGGGCCCTTTCAGGCCATGGACGCCCAGCTGCCCTGTCTGCCACTGAGATGAGGGACAAATGAAGAGTTTGTCACGGACCGCTGAGCAGTACACCTGAGAGCTCTCTTTCTCGCTGTCAATATCCCTTCCCATCCCGCACATACACACCAACACACACAGAGGCCTGGAGTCAAGCCCAGTTGTGAGTCAGAGGATCACCCCAGAGATTTGATCCATCCTTGTTTTTGTATGAATGGTCAGCCACACAGGAGCTGTCTCCATTTTTCATTCATCACAGGGTTCAGGACCGCACAGTGACCCGGATCACCCACGGGACCTTGGGGTAATTTAACACTAGTGTTTTCCACGGTACATTTTGAAAGTATGTCCTTTCCAATTTTAAAACAGAGTTGTTGACACAACTTGTGAGAATAGCACTCTTCACTTTAGTCGCATCGAGCAGAAGAACACATTGGCCGAACTATAATCTCAGAACTCGTTCAATTATCTAAACTTTATTCTCGCATCTCAGGTTGCCAATTACAATTCTTCAATTCTACAATGTCATTTAGCAGACACATTTATCCAAAGCAACGTACAAATAAGAGTAATACAACACAAGCAAGGATGAAGTCAAGAAACATAGCAAGAGCAAGTGCCGTGGGTTAAGTTTGAGTCCATTAGGACACAAGTGCTTTTAGGTTGCAAGAGCAGTCAGTGTAATACTTGTCGTAGTTGTCAGTGTAGATCAAGAGTGAAGGTGTTCAGACAAGAGTCGGTCTTCAGTCTCTTCTTGAAGATTGAGAAGGACTCAGCGGAACGGATGGAGTTTGGAAGTTGGTTCCACCACCGGGGCTCTACAGAGGAGGAGAGTCTGGTTTGAGACGTAGAGGCCTTCAGTGGTGGAGGAGCCAGACGTCTTTTACTAGAAGAGCGTAGTGGACTGGAGGGTTCGAGGATCTAAACAAAGGAGTTCAGATAAGCAGGAGCTGTGCCCGTTGCTATTTTGTAGGAAATAGACAAAGCTTTGAATTTGATGCGGGCTGCGACCGGGAGCCAGTGCAGAGAGATGAGGAGCAGAGTGACATGTGCTCTCCTGGGCTGGTTGAAGACCAGACATGCAGCCGCGTTCTGGATCATCTGCAGAGGCTTGGTGGTGGAGCAGGAAGACCCACCAGTAGAGAGTTGTAGTAGTCTAAATGGGATAACACAAGGGCCCGAACCAGGAGTTGTGTCAATTGCTTGGTTAGGTAGGGTCTGATTTTCCTGATGTTGTACAGGGCGAATCAACAAGATCGGGCAATTTTAGGACACATGAACCTTGAAGGTCAGTTGGTCGTCAATCATGACACCAAAGTTTCGTGCAGAGCTTGTGGGCCCAAGTTGCATGGATCCAAGCTGAAGATTAATAGGCTGATATAAAGTGGGACGGGCTGGGATGATGAGGAGTTCCGTCTTTGAGAGGTTAAGATGAAGGAGATGTTATGTCATCCATGTGGAGATGTCCACAAGACAAGTGGAGATGCGGGCCGAGACTGTGGGGTCGTTTGGTGGGAAGGAAAAGAACAACTGGGTATCATCGGCATAACAATGGTATGAGAAGCCATGATTGTGGATGATTGTGCCAAGTGAGGTGGTGTAAATTGAGAAGAGAAGGGGGCCTAGCACTGATCCTTGTTAGAACCCAATATCAACTTCCAGAGGCTTAATCTTCATCAGACTGACAGCCAATGTGTTCCAAGATGGCCCAAAGACTGAAAACAAGTGTAACAGGAAGTTATTGCACACAATCAGAAATGTGTCTACCACATTATTCCCTGTAAAAGTGAAATGTGATGATTAGTGAAGTTTGGGGCTGCTGGTATGGAGGTATGTAAACAGATTATGAGCTACCATAATAGTTAGAGGTTAAATTGGTGGTATTCTGAAATACAGTTACTGTCTTTAAAATAGGTTATTTCAAGGGATTATTTTATTACCTCCACCAAGAAGGTTATGTTTTCAGTTTGGTTTCTTTGTTGGTTTGTTTTTCTATTTGGTCCAAGGATTTTCATGATTTTGATTGGTGGAACGGTGTAGCATGGGCAGCACTGTTTTTTGCTTTTGTTAACATTGCGAGATAGGGCATTTGGCCTTGGTGGAGGTTTGTGCTGTTTTAGTGGCTTTCAATTTTGTTTTTCTTTTAGATGCTCTTAAATGCAATCCAGTTTTTTGTATGTGCAACAATTTGTGTGCAGGCGGTGCATCTGCCATACAACAATGGCAGAGGAGACGGTGAGCCAGGATACTGTCAGGAAGGTCCAAATACTTTAACAAGTTACACTTGAGGATATTTAATCAGAAATCTGTTGTTGGCTACTTTTAAATAGTAACCCTCCTAACACTGACCTTTATGCAGAGCAACAAGATCTCCAACCTAAACAACAGAATAGATTGTCATATGTCACCATCCATAACGACACATATGAGCGTTTTCTGGTTCGTTATTCTCAACGAAGCAGATTGTCCTAAAAAATAGAAAAAATGGTAAATGGACTGCACTAATATTGCGCTTTTATCTGAAGTGATTTACACTGCAGACTGCACTCATTCACCCAAAAAACTTTCTGCTTAGGCATTATAAAAGTCAGTTTAAGAAGTAAATAAATGTAATTAGATGCCGGAAGTGAAGTAGTTACGAGGGTGACATGACTACCGGATGTGACATAGTTATGTAAAAAAGTCATGCACATTAACGTGATGCACAGAAGTTCTGTGATGTTTAAATCACATCACTAGTTTTATTTTCACATGGGACAAAAACCCATTCTTCTGGGTGAAAATCCAACGTTTGTATGCCCCATCCACCATTGTCCTGAGCGCAAATTTCGCCATTTAAACTCTGCATCACCATCATTCATTATAATTTAGGCCAATAGATGGCAGCGAAGGACAGTCTAAAATGTTAATATTGGTTGTATTTTGTTGCCTGTGGGGTTTTTGAAGGGAGGCTAGATGTTTCCCTGTTTCCAGTCTGGTGTAAGCTAAGCTAACAGGCTGCTAGCTGGAGTTTCATATTTACTGGTCCAACATGAGTGGTGTTAATCTACCCATCTGACTGCAAGAAATTAAATGTTTTCCTCAAGTTTCCCCAACAATTCCTTTAAAGAGTTTTCAGTCATTTTGAAAGAACAGAAGTTAATAAGCAGCAATTGTTGATTAAAGATCATATGAAGTACTTCTCATGTAGAGGCATAATTCTGACTGCAACCAATAAGCATTTTTTCAGCATCTTTCAGCATTTAATCTTTATTCGGCTGTGCTTAGATCTAAATTACTCTGAGGCAGTATGGTGTGTGTGATTGCCTAAATGAGTATAAACAAGAGGCAGGGTAATTAAAGCAGCCTTGATTCAAAAATCAAATTCAGCTGTACAGCAACCACATAGACTCACATAACTGAATTGGCCTTTTTCCACTTTTATGATAACCACCAATTTGACAACAAATCTCAAACGTGAGAGAAAAGAAGTCGTGTTTTCCCCCCAGATGTGAATTCTACACTCGGATAACTCTCGGTATGAGTTGTGACGGTGCATATGTTCATTCGTGGCTGTTTCTGCATCTCAATCACATCAGGCGGTCTTACCTTGACAGCTCGAAGTGTGAGAGCAGTGCAAAAAAAATAAAAAACACTTGAAAATGCTCCGAACAAAGAGGTGGATGATGAAATGAATGATGAAACAGATGAGGTTTTAATCAGAATCTCTTTATGCTGGCTCTCCGTGGGAATTCTTCACCTCATCAGCCCTCTGTATCCTCCCCGACTGGACGACGGGCAACCTCCCAGAGTGCCTTGCTGCGTGGCCTTTTCAATAATGTAGAGGGGGAGAGAAGGGAGACAAAATGAGAGGGGAAACGATTTCCTAGCGCTGTGGGAGCCCCCTCTGTGACATTTACCTCTAGAATGGCCCTCAATGTGTGCGTGTGTGTGTGTGTGTGTGTGTGTGTGTTTGATAGCCTGGTGCTAGACTAATGATACCCCCCTCTGGCACACACACTCAAGGCACAAAACTCCTGCAAGTGATGCCACACATGTCCTTTTAGAAGCACACCGGACGGAAAGAAGGAAGAAAAGTGGGTAGATAATGGCGAAGAAGGATTGAGAAAAGCAATGAGAGCAATAGTTCCTCCTAAGGGTGGAGCTGAGGGACAATAGAAGGGCAGGGAAGAGGAAAAGGTTAACAAACAGTAGAGACAGTTTTTTGTCAGCAAGCGACGGAGAAAGAGCAGCAGCGATCATCCTGTTTAATCCATCAGCTCCACCTGTTACCATTTCATACTTCATTAACCGCACCTCCCCTTGTTTGCAGCGCTGGGTGGTCTCCACGGGGAGTCCCCTACCCCCCACCTGGACACATGGCATCTATCATTACCCCCCTGTTTCAGCTCAGAGCCTGCAGAATGTCACACAGCTGGAGCGTGAGCCTCTGAAGACAGATGAAAAAGAAAACGCAGGTGAATGTCATTAAAAAGACAGAGCACACTTCTGCTGCCCACAGAGGGGGATTCATTGCTGCGCTGTACAAACCAACTTCAACTGAGGATGCGATTTTTACGTGGAACATAGTAGTTAAAAAAAAAATCTCACTTCAAGGCGATCTTTTCCTTCTTGACCTTGGAATCAGCTCTCCGGGTGCATTTGATCGTACTAGCTAACCCGGCTTTTTATACAACGTGGGCAAGAAGTCCGTAAAGCAGCTTAACAGTTTTTAACTGAAGCAGTCTAAGTGTAATAACGATGCCTCTATCAGACAATCAGCCTCAGATTTATTCTCTAAATGAATGTTTCAATTGTCATTTTAGTAAGTTCTTATCACCTTGATGCATGTTCAAGTGTTCGTTGTTTCTGATAAGTTTGGTTTTAATGAGTTATTTGATGCTATCTAAAAGAGGGTGAAACATCATGAATAACAGCTGTTATTGGCTTGTGATTGGTTGTGTGGGTGGTTGGGCACCAACTCAATACTGAGGCTCCATCAGCTGATCACTTCTGCACAGATTCTGGCTCCATATGACGTTCTCAGCGCAAGATGACAAAGCCCATATTGGATATTTTGGCTTCATTTTTGTACAGTGGGGGGAAGTAGAGACGTATTGTCCATTCATTAAAATTTTTCATGGTTTTATGTCAATGTTTGACTCAATTTTGAAGGCTAAAACAATGTTTACTTTGCACCGTCAGATATTAGTTATTCATTGTACATAGCTAGAAATACACATTACATCATCGCTATGCATCCTGCAACCAGCTGTGTTTAAAGAAGAAAAATAGTGTTTAAAATAATCAACATCTTAACAACAGGAGGCAGTGGTTATCATGGAAGCATGACTGCTTTTGGCCACAGGGGTGCCAGGGTCAACTCTATATGAAAGTTACTTACAGTTGCATTAGAGTTCTCAGAGAAAGAAATATATGCAATTTAAAATAAAAATTCTGAGTAAGTTTTGAAACAACAGGCCCCTGGCCCCCTGTTTTAAACAATTTGTGGTTTTACGTCAAAATTTGAATCGATTTTTAAGGGTTAATACAAAGTTTACTTTACACCATCATATATTAGTTATTCATAGTACATAACTAGAAATATACATTATGTAATCACTATGCATCCTGCAACCAGCTGAATGAGAAAATAATGTTTTAAAAAATCAAGATCTTAACAACAGGAGGCGGTGGTGCTCATGGAAGCAGTACCACCTTTGGCCACAGGGGTCGCCAAAGTCAACACTATATGAAAGTTACTACACTTGCCCTAAAAGTTCTCCAATAAAGAAATCTATGCAGTTCAAAATCTAAATTCTTAGTAAGTTTTGAAACAACAGGCCCCTGATTTTAGACAGACAGTGACAAAAGCAGACCTCATTGAGTTGTTTAATTTTTCTGGCTCAAAGGTCCCTGGCAGACTTTATCAGCTGCAGCTAGCTGGCTAATTAAGCTAACGTTAGCTCCAGTAGCGCGGCATGGCAAAAAGTCAATATCTTTAAAAGCTGAGTCACTTTCTACTAATTAGCCATTCATTTCTATAAGTAGTAACTTACTTACTACTTACTGCTAACAACATAATCACTTAATAAATAGCTTACTAATGTAGGCAGCAAGCTAGCTAGTAAAACTCTGTATGAGGTTAGAAGGTAAAAAACAAAGTTATGGGACTGAAACTTTCAAAAAACTACGAGATAAACCTTATTTATAGCATCATTTTCCATTTTAAAGTAGCCTATACCTATAACAAATACTCAAAAGACACTCAAACTCTTTTTGTCGACTCATATCAAAACATTTTATTATGCAGAGACAGAAGCCATTGTTATTGAATCAGGTATCAGAGGCAGACACTGTCAGGTCTCCGAGATGACTCGGAGTCAGGGAGCTGAAAAGAGGTCACCGCTCAGTGTCAGCGTTTGTTTACACAGAGAGGAGAGATGGCTGACTTGTCGTGTAAATCACCTACCTGTCTGTGGAGACGAACCACAAAATAAAGTGAGAATGTGAAGGCTATGGCAGAGATTAATGCTTTAAACATATTCAGACTTTAAATTTAGAAAAGTCTTGTTGAAAAGTGTACTTTTCAGTTTTCGGTATCAGATATCTTCACTTCATGCAAGTAAACAAGCACATCACGACTTTTATTTTATCATTTATTCAAAATCGAGTTGTGGGTGCAGATAATTTCCCCTGCTTGTATCTAGAGACAGAGATTTATTGCATTATAACACATAATTTGAGGTAAGGTGTTCATTGCAAATGACTAAACTAAATATATTTTCTAATATTTGCACTTGATTGTCTGAATGTCTCACTCCTGTGGTGTTCTGCAGCTATTTTTGCTCCAAATATTAACACAGGAAATGCTTAGAAATATTACCCGCACCTCTGGTTTCCAGCCGGGGGAAAAATATAAGGGGTTAAGAGACAGAACAGAACAGAAGAGCAAAAAAACTATTCCTTTTTAATTCATTTCCCCAGATATTTATCTTGGCTTTTTCATTCTTTAATGGATAATAATAAGTCTTAAGTCCTCTGAAATGACTCGTTTAAGTTATTCATGTCTATCGCCTCAAGTCCAGAAGAGAGTACGGAATCTCACAGTCCAATGCTGACCCCTTGTGGCCCAAACGTAACACTACCACCAACACATTTGGCAGGCATGCATGCCCTGACCAAAAACAACATTAAAAAAGCAGTGTGATTTTTAAGCTTCTTTATTTCAGCAAGCCCTGCCTGGTGGCTGCAGCCTGCCGCAGCAGCAGCTCCCTGGCCAGGTCTGGCCTGCCGCTCTTGGCCAAGCAGTGAGCCAGCTGAGAGGCCTTGGTTTGGTGCATGGCCGCGGGCAGACCCCTCCTCCACATGGCCAGGACGTGGAAGGCCTGGGTGGACAGGCTGTCCCCGGCCCGGAGCTTCACCAGCTGAGCGGCGCTTCGACGCAGACGCAGGGAGAGCACCAGAAGGCCTACGTCCTCCTCCGAGAGCTCCCCAGACAGCCAGAGAAGAAGAGAGTCTGAGAGCGAATCTGGTGGGTGGGCAGCAGATGAAAGGTGGAGGCACTGGGGCACTGAAAGAGATGCATGTTCATGTTTTCAACACTAGCAGCTTGCTTCAGAAAATTAGAAAAAGATGTGGGAAGTTGGTATTTTTAGTGTCTAGGACTGGCTTATACACTGTAAAAAAGATAAACAATAGCTACAATAAAATTGAGGCAACAGATTGCACGCAATTTTATTTATTAAATCTAACTACGTTTCAAGTTGTGTTAATAACAACTTAACAGGAAGTGCCTGTCAATTAAAAAAATTTACTAATTCGGTAGCGCTTTATAATAAGGTCCTTAATAACCATTAATTAACAAGTAATAAGGCATTGTTCTCGCTTTAGATCCGGTAGTTGCAAAAAGCATAGTTAACTTATAGTTAACTTATAATAGATGAGCAATAAAGTATATTTTAATATCAATAAGCAAACAAAATAAGATTAATAAAGGCATGGCAAAGACATAATGGGTGGGTCATGGGTATTTGTAATGCCATTATTAACACTTATATAAGCTTATAAACACACAATAATGTTAATAAGCATCTTGTAAGGACTTACAAGGGCCTTATTACTTGTTAATTAATGGTTATTACAAGGACCTTAATATAAAGCGTTGCCACTAATTCTATTGTGTTGGATTCATTCAAAATTCTCTTGATTTAGAATTACATACACATAAAGATTATATTTAATGTGGTCAAAATAAGTATTCTTTCTCAAACATTTTTTTGTTAAAGTTACTTAAACAACTGCCTCAAAATCAAGCACACATTTATATCTAATACATTTGATCAAATATATTAAGTAAAATGAAATGACTACAGAATAATTTATTACAGTGTATAGTGGCAATGATTTTCACAGTATAAATATTTCCTCATACTGATATTAAAATATGGCAAAAGTAATGCTAATTTGATCATCATGCAATACATTTTTCATCCAAACTCTTTAGGGGTGTAAATAAAAGATTATTTAAATATTTAATCACGGCTGGCTTTGAATTATTAGTTTGGAGATCAGAAATTTGTAGAGCAACAGCACTAAAAGAAGTATAAAGATAAGTAGATAGTAATAAAACAATGTAAAAAAAATGCAATGTTACAAATAAAAGTCCTGCATTCAAATATTACTTGAGTAAAAAGTATTATTAGCCAGATGTAAAGTAAAAACTGCTCTGAAATCAGCATCTGTATCTTGAAACAAGACTTTATGAAGCAAGTTGTAGCTCTAAAACTATGCATGCAAAAGTAAGTTTTGCAAAAAAGTAAATTCATTTTTTTTTTTTTTAAGTAATTTTTTTTAAAATATGTTAATTTGCATTAAAACAGGTTAAAATGCAGTTTCCCTACTTTTGAAGTTAAAAATAATAATAATAGTAATAAAATTTAAGTCAAAGATAACTTACGTGGGACTTTTTTCACTTGGAAATGACTCTAAATTTGATTTTTATGAGGAATAATCTACAAAATGCGGAAACTAACTAGTTATTATAGCTGAAAGTATTTCCTTCTAGTATCGAAGAAGAAGTGGGAAAATGTACTTTAAAACATAGGACCCACCTGTCTCTTCACATAACTTCACCCTTGCTGTCATGGGCCGATTAATGGTTCTGACTTTCTGAAATCAACCAGAATAAAATGTTAGACTATGCTTTTATTGTGAAGGTCAGCATCTTTAAAAACAAAGTATAATGTCTATGCACCTTGGGTAAAGTCAGAGACAGCTTACAGACGGGGTCTCCCAGGAGCTTTGTGTCCATCAGGACCGGTCTGTCCCCCCGCCACTCCAGCTGACCCCTGGTGATCTTATAAAACATGGCCGTGCCCTTGTAGTGAGGCGAGCTGTAGTTCCCAAACGGGTCCACTTCAGTCAGCTGCACCAGGAGGTGATTCCTCTGCTGACTGTGGAAGGTGATTCGTTCATGTGGGACATTGTGTTGGCCGTTTTGACTTCCTGTTATAAAACAGGAAACAAAAACCTAGGTGGAGTCAAATCAAATATCAAAACAATAATAAGGTTTACAAATAAAAGAAAGAGATTTAAATAGTAATAATACAACTTGGATGATGTCAAGTTTCCTAAAATTTAGAGTTGTTAATTTTTCATAGTCCATAAATGGCTGCCATATTGTGTAAAATGTATTTATCTTATCTCTCAGGGTGCATTTTATTTTATTTTATTTTATTTTTTTTTAACTTTCTTTTTATTGAACATTTTAACAAACATTTTGCATACTTCTGGTAAACATAAATCGATCCCCTCCATCATTGCATCCTCAGATTACACTTGCCATCTTTCCTCAATCTTTCATCTTGGATCAGATATGAAATATCTTCACATTTTTATTCACTCCAATAAAATTGTGCAACTGAAATAGTAGTCATCCAATGTCATCCAAAAATGATGACTAATTAAACAGCAATTTGTTCCAGTGTAGCAAAATTAGAGAAATAAAATAATAATATTCATAAAAGAAAAAAAAAAAAGAAAAAAAAAAAATCAAATTATAAATAATTATAATAATAAAAAAAACAAATAAAAAAAAACATAACTTTATTTTTTCTAACTGCAAATGTTTCATTATATCATTCGTTAAAGCTTGAAAGACTGGAGTATTTTTTTGTTTCCAGGTCAGCAGAATTATTATTCTCGCTAACAGTGTCACAAAACAAATCACATTCTTCTGGTTGTTTGATAAAGAGAGCTCCATGGCAGCTGACCCAACCCCAAACATCGCAAGAACTGGGTCTGGTTTAATATGTTTCTGGAAAATCTCAGATAAACTTTGAAATATCTTAACCCAATAGGTGGCAATGCTTGGACAAGTCCAAAACATATGTGTCAATGAGGCGGGTGCCTGTCCACAGCGATCACAGAGTGGGTTTACAGGTTGTTGTTTTTTTTTCTACTATCATTCTGTTCTTTTGTGTTGATTTCAAGCATAAATGAACATGTACCTTGTGAACGAAAGAAAAAAAAACAATAAAGAGAAGTTTAAAAAAACAAAACAAAACAAAAATAACAGACAGACAATGTCAGAACATCATTTCAGAGACAGTGTGTCATCACATGAGAAGGAAGACATACCGGGGATAGTAAAGATAACACGCATTCTGCTTGCTGCCTGTGCATATAATTAATTCTCTTTATTATATGGTTGGTTGCCTCTACTTATGTGATGACAAACTGACAAACAGCAGGAAGACAAACCCGTTCAAACCTAGAATAGGGACTTGTGACCTTTTGACTTCCCCAACAACAACAACAACAACAACAACTGTTTTATTATGTGTTGCTATGTGTATGTTGTTGCTGTAGCTACCTTTAAGGTTACTTTCATGTGTCATTGAGCGGAGGCGATCAATAGACTGACACAACATGTCACTTAATCCGGTTTCTTAGCTTGTTTTTGTGGTTCTTGTTCAATTTCCCTCATTGTAGAAATTGACAGACAGAAAGGAAACGACAGGGAATAGAAGAGAGAGTACATTGTACATTTTCTCCTCACTTTCAGGTCAGGAGGCCTACCTGACACCTTACCCATGGAGGTGATGTTGCCACTGAACCTCAGGAAAAGCTGGTCTCCTTCACACATGGAGATCTCCAGCGAGGTATCCAGTAGACCACTGTAGCCCCGAGCTCTCAGTTTGGACAGCTCCCAGCTGAGGTCTCTGCTGGGCAGGGCAGCCACCAGGACGGCGTGAGGCTCATCTTGTCTACGCTGGAGGACGATGTTGACCGCGTGGCAGCAGACTGACTCCTCCAGCTCCTCGGCCAGCGAGGTGAGGTGGCAGTGCTGCAGTGGAGACAGCAGACGAACCACCAGCAGTCTGAGAAGTAGACAGTCAGAGACAGGAGGGAAGTTAAGAAGCTGAGTGGAGAGATTAGATTGTTGCTGAATAGAGGGAAGAGATGAGTCTGTTATCATAGGCCTGAATACAGACTTAATATACTTAAGACAGAATAAAGTAATCATATTACCCACTTTACATATACTATTCCCTGGGAAGGCTGTTTTAGATAAGAAAGATTTATGGCACAAAAGAAAAAATATATCCTTATTAAAGGAATGGTACAAAAACTTCCTTTCTTCAGATAGCTTTATTTTCTTACTATCTATGACTTCTTTGAAGATTACTTAACATTTTTTGCTTATGTTCTGACGTAGAAAATGCTAAACCCTGGAATTCAAAGCATTTAGCACCCCACCCCTTTATCCATACTGCCTTTTTAAAGCCCTTATGTAAAGAAAAGCTCACTAAGTCTGAGTTGTAGTATTCTACATTCCTTCTCTTATCATGCTGTGCCAATAGACTGAACATGTTTAAATGAAAGGCATAAAACCCCAGAGAGGTGGAACAGTCGACGCACGAGTGGTGAGTACTTCTAGATAAAGTCTTTCTGTGTATTTGACTCTAGATTAAACAAGGCAAGAACACCAATAAGTCAAGAAAAGGCTGTGATCATTGTGTCACATGTGTTTCTCGTATCAGTATACACAATCATAGTTAGGGGAGTTAAGGGTTAGTTACATGGAAAGGTCCAATGAAGATATTTTCTTTTCCAGCCTTCTTCCTGTGCAGCATCGTGCATCAAACCTCTTCATGTGGAAGTTTCCACCAGAGCTAATTGTCCAAAAGTAAGGATCTGTGTGTTTTCAAGACTTTGGAAATAAACTGCTACCTTCAAATATACAAATGCAAACTCCCTATTTTGTTGTTTCTCTCTCTCTCTCTCTCTCTCTTTCTCTCTCTCTCTCTCTCTCTCTCTCTCTCTCTGTGGCCAGGGGCAATGTTTTCTACCTCCTCTATGTGTTTGGAGGACTCCTGATGACGGTCACTGCTGGGAGTCAGTGCGTGGAGGTGGCTATCAGGACGGCCCAGAACCCTGCAAACCTGCTGCGCCTGTCAAACACACTCGTCGGGCTCATGGGCCTCCGAGACCAAATACATGTTGTGAGAAACCTGCAACTCTAACTGTAATATTAATCCTAACAGGAAAACATCAAACCATACACACATGACTGTTCTTTTCTGCCTAAACAGTGTTTTTTCAAAACTTTTTTTGTCCATTATGGCTTACTATTTCAACTATTTATCCATGACTTTTAGCTTACTATTTTCACCTGTTAAGCTTTTACTTTAAATAGTTAACTATTTTGAAGGTTAAACCCTTACTTTTAGCCTATTATTTCAACTGTTTAGCCTTTACTCTAAGTTAAATATTAAGACTGTTTACCCTTACTTTTAGCTTTTTGTTTCGACTGTTTATAGCCTTTACTTTTAGCTAGCTATTTCAACTGTTTCGCCTTTACTTTTAGTTTACTATTTCATCTGTTTCACCTTATAGCTGACTATTTCGACTGTTTAGCCCTTACTTTAAGCTAACTATTTAGACTTTTTAGTCTTTACTTTTAGCTTAGTATTTCAACCATTTAGTCTTTACTTTTAGATAACTATTTTGACAGTTTAGCCCGTTCTTTTAGCTAACTATTGAGACTGTTTAGCCTTTACTTTTAACATACTATATCAACTGTTTAGCCTTAAATTTTAGCTAACTATTTTGTTGTTTAGCCTTTAGCTAATCTTTTTAACCATTCCCTTGCTTTAAGCTAATTATTTGAATTATTGAGTCTGTACTTTTACTTTATCATTTTCTGCAGCTTACTTTAAGATGGTGAATTTAACAGTTTATCTTTTACTTTTTTGTAGAAAACATTAAAGTTTTGAGTCTGATTACTATAATTATTTACTAATGATGTTTTCTATATCTTGCAGGCTAACTCTGTGGCAAAACGAAAACTAAAAAGGCTGTTTTTCACTGACAGGTGTTAAGAGCGTTTAAGTTACTTTTCACTATTCACCGAAAAAAAAACCAGTTTTTCTAATTGTTGTTGTTGTTGTTGTTGTTTGTTTTTTTTGTCCTCATAAAATATTGTTTACTGGCCCTTATGTGTGATCCAGCTTCAACAGCCTCCTTGAAATTACAAGAACAACTCTGCAAGGAACTCATCATTTCCAGGTTTTAGGCTGGTTTCCCGAGAAGCAAACAAACCTGCAGTCTGCTAACTGCATCTCAATAAAAAGGTACACAATCAAATGAAAATACTTTTGCTTTCACTTCAATTAATCTGTGATGTCTGACAGTATTTTTTCTGTTTTGTGGTCAGATGCAGGACTTATTACATCCTCATTTGTGTGATGAGAAGCCAGCCTGTTCTGACATTAAATCTAGGAAACAACAACAGGAAGCTAAACATGTACAATCCTTCAAATCAACTACAATGGTTGATCAACTTTAGCAGCCAGGCACAGGCACAAGGAGATGTGGTAAGAAACTAAGAATCTGTTATCACAACACAACTCATATATTCACATGATACTGTTTAAGCTCTTCTTTTGATGCAATATTGTATGTTTTTCAGATTTTTCTTTTACTGGGTGGACAAACCGGAGGAATCAGCACTGGATCTGACACAAACGGTGCTACAACTAAGCGCCCCCCTACGAGTCTGACCCTGGGCTTGTCCGCACTATGTGTGGTCCTTCTATGGATGTTTCTGCCTCATATTGCAGTTTTTTCTGTGATTTGTTTAGGTTGGAAGGTTAAACAACATATCCACTGAGTGCTGCGGTCACAGAGAAAATCATCCAGGCTATCACATCTGATAAACACTGTAACTCTGAATACTTTGACCGAAGTCTCTTTTTGCAGCCTCTAACTGGCTCCAGAGCACTGCAGCAAGACTTCTAACAAGATCAGCAAACTATATTACCTTTTCTCTTGCAGTGGCTCCTTGTTTGCTTTAGAATTGAATCTACCAGTCTGATATGTATCTACAATGCACTGTGTGGTGCTGTATCTAAATTCCTGTTGCCATTAATTTGTATTAAAACCTGTCTTCCAGTGAAGCACCTTTGGACCAACTGCGTTTTGTTTAAAGGATCTTAAAGTAAAATATATAAAAACAAAAATAATAAAATGTTCCCATCAGCCATTTAGATTTGTATTAATAATGTTTTCAAAAGAAGAAGACATTATGTTGCACACCTGTCAAATATCTCAATCAGCTCAAAGGACACCAGTCCATTTTGCTGGTTTCTGACTGTGATTTTATCCAGGATGCTCCACTGTTTGTGTTTTGAACCCAGGACGATCAGCAGCTCGTTGGACGTCTCCTTAGACTTCAAAGATGTACCCAGGAATCTGGAGGCAGTATCAAAATGACCCAAAAAAGACACAAAATGAATGAAAAAACACTGAATTACTTTAAAAAAGACACAATGACTGAAAAAAAGACACAAAATGACCAAAAAAATACACAAAATTAATAAAAAAGACACAAAATTATTTAAAAATAGACACAAAATGACAAAAAAAAGACACAAAATTACCCAAAAAAGATACAGAATTTCCAAAAAAGACAAAATTATGAACAAAAAGGCACAAATTTACCAAAAGAGACACACAATTACATTACATAACATTTCCACCCCTTCCGGTAACAACAACACAACAGATAATAAACAGTCCAGTAGCAGCTGCCTTTTTTTTTACGCTCGATATTCACGTCTTTCATGATGACATGAACATCATGACATTTGTAGATGGTAGAAAGTAGCGGGATAGCTAGCGCATAAAGGACGACTGCTAAAGGGCTGTTCATTATCTCTGGTGTTGTTGTTGTAAACATTGTCATAGAAACAAGTGAAACAAAGCTCCAGCTTGCACTATAAAGGGACCTTCCACACACAACACAGTAAAGTTCCATTCATATAAAACTCACATTAAACTTTCATATCAAGGTGAGGGCCACAAAATATCGTCACGAGGACCGCAATTGGCCCACGGGCCGTGAGTTTGATGGTTTATACCACACATTTTATAGTTAATGAATAAACAGTCATTCTCATGTGGGAGCTGCATTCTACATCTTTGGTCTCCTATTTTTTTCGTCATTGATCCTCTGATGTATGTATTTTTATTCATGGACTCACCTCCTTCTGTTGGAAGCAGATTGATCCCACAGTGGAGAAGCACTGACAGGCTGAGTTGGGTGGTCTTGCTCTTCCCCTTGTCCCCTTGTGTGCCTCTTCTTCTCAGTGTTTGGGGGACAGGGAAGAGTGAGGGTGAGGGGTCTCCTCAGGGGCTGAGAGGTCGGGTGGGTGAGGTAGAGCAGTGGACTGGTAGACACCACGCAGTGATAAACATCGCTGCTGGACTTGACGGCAGCCAGAAGCACGGCGTCTACCGGCTGGATCTGAGACAGATTAGAGAACAGCTGTTCTGCATTATTTAAGCAGCAGTTTGGACGGAGATGCCGTGTGATATGAAAATTGTTTTTTCCCCACACTTTTGTTTTGCCGACGGCATGCTGTTTTATCAAAGAGAACAGTGTAGAGGGGGAGCTGTTGCTTTTTGACGTAAGATCAAGCAGCAAACTGCTGTGGTGGCGTTAGTTCAAAGATGATTGGACTCAGAAGTAGATTCAGAAAGCGGCTACAGCTGTTCATTTTTCTACCTCACAGCAAACATCTGTGAAACCTCAAGACTGAATTATAAGCAGTCTTTCTGTTACTTGGTTGCTTTTTTATGCCCTTCTTCTTCCCTTACCATGGTGTGTTTTTATCTCATTTTTGGAACAATTTCAACATTTTGAATATTGGATTCTTTTTCCAAGGCTTGATCTTAATTCACAAAACAAAATGTAAGCACTCAAAAGTTGCATAAAGCCCACAATTCATGACAGATCAGTACACTTGTGTTGAAAGTAAAGTTGGAGACAGATGGATAGAGATAAAATCATTTTCTTCATACCATGGTTTGTGCCATTACTGGAGCAGTGAAGGATCCTGGGAGGTAGTTCAGACAGATTCGGGGATCCATGGGGAGCTTGAGTGACAAACCCTTTGTGGGTACTGTGTAATTTTCTCTTTTTAGACAGGAAACCACTGCAAACAGGCCCAGAGAATACACCCTCACCTCTGCAAATGAGCCCTGACATAAACAAAACACAAATGACATTTTGGCCAATGTATTTGAATGATTTATAAACTCTCAAAAAAAAGTATTCTTATTGATGTCCACTCTGGCTTTTTTTTTTTTTTAAATGATGGTTTCCCATCCAATGCATTCTCAATAACATTTAGAAGAAACTATTTTTTCCTTTTGGAATACTGCATATGTGGTTAATGTTGTGAATTTAAACAAACCTACCTGGTTATGTTTAGGAATCTTGATTTTGGTTAAATTAACTACATTTGGTTCTGTTACATCCTTAAGAACATTTTTGAAGTGATGTACTGTAAGTTAAAGTGCGTTATTTAAGTTTACTTACGTACATAACTTAAAATAGGTCAACTTTTGGTTTCGAATGGAACCTTTGCATGGGACAAGAACTGAGACCTCCTGGTTGAGAGTCTGAGATTTGACCAGTTTCATTCACTCAGACCTCTCTATGCAGTTCTTGATAAGAAAATGTTTGTAATAAGTCAAAAAAAGAAGTGAAATGCAGAAGAAACTATTAACCTGCAAGTGGAACTGACAATTCAGTTTCATTGCATGGAAATGAGATGTACATTTTAGGAGACAGGGCTGTTCAGACAGAACACAGATTTTAAGTTGATAATTGTACATGTCTAAAGATGCCAAAAAAGGTGCACCACAGGGCTCTATATCAGCACCTCTTATGTTTTCAATTTTGATAAACCATACAGGACACATCCAAGATTTGTTCAATGCAGATAGTCCCTGTTTATAAGCTCTTAGTGACCTTCTGAGTGCCTTTTATAAACTACAGTTATCATGTGATCAATTACAATTACACCTTGGAAGCACCAAAAACAGAAAGTGTAACTTCAAAGCCACTCAGTATGAAATGTAATCTTCAAACAAAAGAAACAAACTGAATTAGAAAAGAAGTCATGAAATCAAGAAATCATGTCATGAAAAAAGATGAATAAAAAACTTTTTTACTTTTTGGCAGTAAAATAAAAGTTAGTGTTTTTAACCATACTGTTAGTAATAGAGAACTTTACCCTTTGCCCTCCGTACGTGCCCTCCGTGGTCAGAGGAGTGATGTAGCTCGCTCTCCTCTCCCCATCAACTATCTTCACAGCGACGTCCCTATAGCTGCCACGGTAACGTGCGCAGAAAGGCAAAGCCACGGTCACGGGGAAGTGGACGATAGCTCCGTCCTGAACTTTGACCCTGATCACTCTGCTGACCAGCTCCTCCGAGGCGGTCACCATCAGGCAGCTCAGGGTGTCAGCAACCTCACACCTCAGGACTTCAGCCACACCCATAGGTGCTCTGACGAAGCATGAGTCCTTCTGTTGATCAGCGAGCCTAGAAATAATTTCAAAAAGACGTATGTACACTATATAGGTAACATTTTGAGGTACATAATGATAAATTCAGCACTGAAGAACTTGAGTCTTGGACTATTTTGTCCATTTTTTAATCCTTTTCATGTCTTTTTGTGTCTTTTTTGGTAATTTTGTGTCTGTTGTTGTGTCTTTTTTGGTCATTTTGTGTCTGTTGTTGTGTCTTTTTTTGGTCATTTTGTCTCTTTTTTTTTTTCATTTTGTGTCTTTTTTCTAGTCATTTTGTGTCTTTTTGTTAGGGCTTTTGTGGACTCCAGAGGGTTAAATTGCATATTTTGATCTGTGCAGCATTGACATGACAATGTTTATCTCCACTCCTAATGTAGTAGTAGAAGTAGGGTTTATTATATTTCAACTACATTTCTAGCAAGAAGTGCAACCATCTTAAATATTTCTGAAAAGCTTGAACAGACACATTTTCATATCAGCTTCTCTCAGACTCGGCCTCTCCCTCTGATGTGATTTGTTTGGTGTTTGGATGAATCTGAGCTTTGACCCGACATTGAACTGTATCAAGTAGCTGGTTATGAACGGGCCAGACGGTCAAAACATGTGCACCCCATGATGAACCATTGCAGAGACCTTGCTTCTGTATCAGCGTAGGGAGGAATGAAAGGAAGGAATGAAATCATGCTCGGATTCACAAGCTGGCCTCATGTGGTATAACAACTGGGATGCTAGACATAACAAGTACAATGTAAGAGTAATGTTCTATACAATGCTGTGTGGCAAACATTATTAAAACAGAGGACATGTTGGTTACCATATTCAAAGATACCAAATATGTCCAATAATGGGGAATTTTGCCCAAAGTCAGCGTTGACTTTTGTGACTGTTGGTGAAATTTGAACCTAAACAATGATGTTTTACAAAACCAGGTAGTTTCGTTGCCCAATTATACCATTTAACTGTAATGTTGATTCGAGAGTCATTTGCTAACAACCTATTCTGTTGTTTAGGTACAAAGAGGTGTTGCATGACTTAGATCAGCTCCAAAATTGTCTAGGTTCCTCGTTGGCTCATGCAACAACCTTCCACCAAGTTTCAAGAAAATTGTGCAAATAGTTTTTCTGTATTCCTGCTGAAAAACCAAACAGAAAGCATAACCACTTTTGCGGAGATAGATAGAATTCTAACTGTGATAGATAATGAGGACATGAAAAATGTGTGTGTGTGTGTGTGTGTGTGTGTGTGTATATATATATATATATATATGATCCTGTCAGACAGTATGGACAGTGTACTAATATATATATATATATATATATATATATATATATGTATATATATATATATATATGTATATATATGTATGTATATATAAATGTATATATGTATATATGTATATATGTATATATATATATATATATATATATATACACACATACATATATATACATATGTACATATATATATATATATATATATATATATATATATATATATATATGATCCTGTCAGACAGTATGGACAGTGTACTTAAGGTATATTTTGTTGGGTTAATCGGGATAAAAAAGTTGATGATTTCGTCAACTTACACTATTGTGATCCATCCGTTGTTTGTGTCTTTGCCCGTATCATTCAACCTACTTGTGTCCTTTTCTGTCTCCTCTAACATATCCGTGTGACTTTCCGGAGAAACACAGTCCTGATTTTCACCCCCTTCACTTTGGACCACTAACTCTTTTCCTGTCTCCCCTACATCGCTGCAGTCCGAACTTCTGGAGTCTGGTGTTTGTTCAGTGTCCAGTAATGGCATCGTATGGCTTTGATCATCTCCATCTTCAACATCCTGTTTATGTGCAGAGTCAGATTGAAGGGAACCATGGGAGTTCTGGGGATTGTTGTCATCTTCATGTTGTTCTGGTGCGTTTGGGTCCCTGCTGTCTTGAAGTGCTGCATCCACAGTTGACGTTTCGTCTACATGGAATTTGAGACTTTCTTCTTCCAGTTTAGTTATAATAGTGCTCAGTTTGTCCATAATGTTCTCAATGTCCTCCCCAACACTCAATAAAGTAAAACTGAAGGAGTCTGAACAGGGTTTGACTTCACATTCTGTATCTAAAACAAAGCAGACATATTGGCAATTGATATGTATATCACGACAATAAATAAAAACATTTTTTTTTTGAGAACTAATTCAGATTCTAATCTATAATATAAAAACCATGGACTTTGTTACATTGTGTGGACTACTGCACAATTGCTGATTCACAAAACTACACAGCAAATTGAGAAGAGTTGAATTCTTGGTGTTAAACTAGACATACACTAGTAGAGTTAATTACACTCTGGATAGAGTTAATCCATTATAATTTACTCTCAGTCCATAAAGAGTTGTTGTCAAAACCGAGTGTAAATGTAAGTAAGTGTGTCATTAAATCAAACCTGTAAGAGTAAATGTTTAAATATTAACTCCGAACTTCTTACTTAAACTCTGATCCTGTATTTAACACCTCAAGTGTTAACGTCGAGAGGACATACATTGTGCCTTACTGTTTTATGGTGAAAGTTTAAAAATAAATGTTTTTAAACTGCCAGGTATGACTACCTTTTTATTTTAGCAAAGTTTATTTTTCAAGTATTTTTTTAGGAATATATATATATATATATGATGAAACTGCAATTTTAAATATTTTTGCACATTTCATGCACAAATGCATGTATAGCAGTATAAATAGGAATACAAAAAGTTTGAAGCAAATAAAAAATAACCACTTTGATTTCTTTTCTTTTTTTCAGTGAAAGAACAGCAGACCAACATTAATTGGTAAAATAAAAGTAATTTTGTGCATTTTTACACTGCACTTTTAAGATTTCATGCTCAAATGCATGTAGTTGTTGTGAGGGCCACTTCAAGTGAGGGTGCGGGCCATATGCGGCCTCCAGTTGCCCATCCCTGATATAAGTGTAAATTTAACCTCTTAAAAACCGAAAGTCCACACAAACTTGGTGTCCCGTGGAAGCAGAAACTACACTGTGGGTCCCTCAAGAAAAAGGTTGGGAACCACTGCCATAGAGGGTTAACTACTTTCACTTCTTCGTCTTCTCCATCAGGCTGAGAAAGACATCAGTCAGATAAACTGAAACACATACCTGCTGTAGCTGGGTGCTGACTGCTGCCCCCTGGTGGAGACCCGTGTTCATATTCTCTGAGAACTCGTCTCCATGCTCTCACTCCGTCTGAATGAAAAGCACTCAGCTCGCTCATCACTCCCAGAACTCTCTGCTTGCAGTCTCTCTCCTCTTCATCATCCTCCTCGTCTTCTGCAGGGCCGAGCATCCCTCCTTCACCGCCTCTCTGTATTTCCTCTCCTCCGCCTCTACCTGCTTCTCCTCCTATGCGTCTCCTCCCACCCGCCGTTCCATTATAATGATCTCTGCCACGTCTGACAGCTTCAAGCCCGCGAATACTTTCAGTCAACACGTTGAGAAGACTGCGTTCACTCCTTCTGTCATGAAGAGACTCGGCTTCATCCGTCACTTTATTCACATGCAGATTCGCATCCATGCTGAGCTGAAAAACAGCAGTTTGTGCACCTTTTTCAGTTGTTGTGCACAATGCAAAAGCAATTCAACAATATGATGGCGAATAACATCAAATATTCACTTAAAACACATTGCTTTCCCCTGTGTACCTACTTTTATATCTGCAGCTGAAGCCCCCTTGTTTGCAGAGTCCTTGGCATTGGAGTGTTACTGTGTACAGCTTTCCTAGTTTACAGGAGCCAATGCTGTATTTATATGGCTGCCAGCAGTAAAACATGTTGCCAAGGGGACCCCTGGAGGCGTGGCAGGGAGGGACAAAAGAGGAGCCACAGAGCAAAAGATTCACAGGAAGACAGAGTGCTGTCCTCCAGACATCTCATCCCTCTTTTCTATTCTTCTGTCACTCATTTTACTACTTGTAAGTCCAGACAGTAAAAACACGTCAGCTCGTTAAATCATCCACTCCTGAATCATTCAAAGCAGTTACTCTGTCAGGAATTTAGCATCATATTTTAATTATAAATAGCAGGAATTTCACTTGTTTTATGTTGAGGTATAGACTTATATTGTGGCTCTAGAGCATTTTTCTGACACACAAAGCTAACATCAACACAAACACTGTGTCATTTTGTGGTTTTCCTGCGGAATTTCTGGTTTTACAATCTTCAGTGGGAGAAGTATTCAGGTCCTTTCCTTAAGCCCAGTTGTGGAATGTAACTAAGTACATTTACTCAAGTGCTGTGCTTGAGTACAATTTTGAGATACATGTATTTAACTCTGGAGTCTTGGGCTTTTTTGTCCTTTTTTTAATCCTTTTCATGTCTTTTTTGTGTCTTTTTTGTCATTTTGTGTCTTCTGTGTTTTTTTGATCATTCTGTCTTCTCATTTTTATGTCTTTTTTGGTCATTATGTGTCTTTTATTAGTCTTTTTGTGTGTTTTTTGTGTGTTTTGGGTTTGGCCATTCTGTCTTCTCATTTTGTGTCTTTTTTAGTCATTTTGTGTCTTTTTTAGTCCTTTAGTCCAACATAAAATGTGATTTTGAATCTTTTTTTTACTTTCAAAACACTGTCATGCTCAATAAAAAATGTTAAATGTTGCACATGTAAACAAAAGTTGCAAATATAACATATAAGATGGTTACATCCACTTGTATAATTTTATACTAAATATATTTGAGCTTGTCTCCAGTTTTACTTGGTATACCATCATCAAACTGAAACTGGCCTCATGGAGTTTACAGCCAGAACTTTAGAGGTAAATTTACAGTAGGGCTCCACGCTGCTTTGGTTTCTAGTCTGGATGTGATGAAGAAGTTATGATTTGGAGCTTTTGGAGACTCCAAATGGTTAACTTGAGTATTTTAATTTTATGTAACTTTATACTTCTACTCCAATACATTTTAAGGGATTTTGTATTTTTTACTCCACTACATTTAGCTGCCAGCTTTAGTTACTTTTCAGGTTGAGATTTTACATAAATAAACACGATCAATTTAAAGTGATTGGACTTTTTACATTTTTTTATTAAACCTCATAATAGGAAGTTGAAATGAGCCCTATATTTACAAAATTAAAACACTGCTTACTTAAATGCATCAATACATGAATAATCTAATAATATATTTAGAATATGAAGTCTGAGTGGGTCCATTCTGCAAAATGAGAACTTTTACTTTTGATACTTTGACATTTTGATGCTGATACTTTTGTACTATAACTTGTAGTCGAGTAGTTTCACAGTGTGTGAATTTATTAGTAATTTTAGGTAAAAAAAGACACAATGTAAAAGAAAACTTGTCATAATAAATCAATAAATGTAGAAAAGTACTGTATTATCAACAAAGTGTACTTAATATCATAAGTAAGCAAACTTATTATGTAAAACATTAATTTCAGAGTACTAATTGAAAAAAATTGAGCAGAATAAGAAAGTAATTCTTCTGAACTTAACATTTTATTATGTTGGTTACCGTTTCCAAATGTTTTGCTTGGTGCTATATCAATAATGTGAAAGTATCAAAATGCTAAATCCACAGAGAAATGCACACAGCCTGATTTCAGAAAAACATGTGTTTAAACAAGCTGTCAGGACTCCTGTAAAGTTGTGATGTCACAAGTATAATATATATATCGAAGCCCTGACAGTCATTCCCTGGCTGCAATGACGGTGCAGAGACACTGAGAATATGAAGACCTGAAAACACTGAACAATAAGAGCGGATTGCGCTTTTTCAGAATTGGGTTCTTAAAGAGACAGGCCCTACAACGGAGCGTTATAAACAGACGGTGAATACAGGTATTTTTAGACAGGCAGAATGACAAAAAGTGTGTGTTTTTTGCACATTAAATCATGTTAAACATGTTCTAGTAGAAGCCCAAAATACAAGTATGGAACTAAAATTCAGCATAATATGGCATCTTTAAAAATTTTACTACCATAGTTGAATCTGGATTATTCCAGCAGGCAAATAATAATAATCATAGTAATAATAATACATTTTATTTATAGAGCACTTTTCAAAACATATGCTACAAAGTGCTTTACAAAGACAAGTTAAAAACAGACATGAAACAACAGATAAAAATAATGTTAGAGAATGACATAGTTCATAAATAACACAATGTAAAATGTAAAATATCTTTATTTATTTCAAGAAAAATGTGTTAAACTGCCGTGTACAACTCTAGAACGATAGCTTTGTTTTATTCAGGCGTCCTGTGCCAGTGACACAGTGAGGCGGCATGCACAATACGAGGACCTTGAAACTGAAGCAGCTATATGGAATACATCTATCATTGTTTTTATTTTTATTTTTTTTTACTCCTGGGCTTTTCCTGTCAAAATGTCTTTAGTGAGAAAAGCCTATTTGGCTCTGACATTCATGTCAAAGTCCCCTACAGTGCTGCAGCACTCTGTCACCATCATGTGGCCGATGCTGCTTACTGTACCCTGTTATTTTATCACCTCTGATTATATTAGTTGCAGTTATAGTGTCCATCCATAAAATGAGAGTGTTATACTTATAATAGTGGGGACGAACTGTTAAAGGCACCTGCTGTTTATCTTGACACTTACAAAATCATTTATTTTTTTCTTTATTTTTGATTGTAGGAATGACAAATAAACTTGAGTTTATTGTCATGCAATTAAATTAGTAGTAGTAGTAGTAGTAGTAGTATATCTATGTCTATATCTATGTATAGGTAGCACTATTTAAGATATGCCCTTTATTGACCCCTAGAGAGGAAATTCAGGTTTTGCAGCAGCACAAAGACACACGTGTGTACAGATAAAAGAAGAAGTAAAACTAAAATAAAATGGAACAAATAAAATGACAAGAAGTTACAAGGTGAAACAGCATGATTAAAGTCAGAAAGCCTTGTCTGTTTTGTTGTATTACATTGTATTGTTGAATATTTCTGCATACTGGGGTCTTGGATTTACATAAATTGGGTATCACGAGAAGGCTGAGAGTGACATTGAAGATTTAATGAGCCAAATTTTATTCATGTGTAATGATTTTAGTGCCCATAGTAACACTTTATTGGAGCGGGACCATTTTTTCAAACTTGGCCTCCCTGTATAAAATGACCTGTAGGATATTTTTCAGCCTTATGAAACCCCAAACTAGAGAAATACGACTTTCCGTAGATGCATGGCTTTGCATATGTATATTGACAATAAGAGAAGTACTGGCTGTGCAATAACTTAAAAATGCACTTCTTGCAAAAATCTCCAAAATAGTCTGAAGTTTTTACACCAAATCATGGAATCCATTTTTCTGTGGTGTTCCTGATGATCTTGGTGTGATATTTTTGTAGGATTTTTTTTTAACCACCAGTCAAAAATAGTCATATTTATTTGCTGCAACAATTTATAATTCATAATACGGCATGGAAATGTCCTCCATATACTCATATCATAATAGAGCTATAATAATATTTATTACTTCTTCATTTTATAAAACAGATTTATGAGTAGAACCAGTTGAAACACAGTGCAGAGCTGCAACTGAATCACCCAATCTTCAGATGGTGATGATACCGTTGACCTACTATCCCCCCCTTAATATCCCCTGTCCCCGCCCCCAATTCTCTACAAAATGGAGCAGCATGTTAAGGGGATATAATCAGTGGTGGATCCCTAACTTAAGTAAAAGGACTAATACTGTTGTTATGCCCAGCACATTAGAGGGCACAACCAAACAAAAGGGAGGACCACGCAGCTGCCAGGTAAAGTAATTCACACATTTATTTAAGGAAAAACAACCAACTTTTAAGTGTACAACAGTGATGCAAAACCTAAAGGAACCAAAAGAACCAAGCAAATATAACCAAAACCAAACAAAGCCACCCCTGGGAGCACCAGCCATCCCAGAGGGAGAAAGAGGCCGCCATCTTGGATTCACCAAGCCTATATACACCGCGTTCCAAATTATTACGCAAATTGTATTTAAGTGTCATAAAGATTACATTTTTTGTTTTTCAATTAAACTCATGGATGGTATTGTGTCTCCGGGCTCTTTGGATCACTGACATCAATCTCAGACACCTGTGATATATAGTTTGCGAGGTGAGCCCAATTAAGGAAAAACTACTTAAGAAGGGCGTTCCACATTATTAAGCAGATGACCATTTCCAAGCAATATGGGAAAGAAAAAGGATCTCTCTGCTGCCGAAAAGCATGAAATAGTTCAATGCCTTGGACAAGGTATGAAAACTTTAGATATTTCACGAAAACGTGATCGTGATCATCGTACTGTTAAGAGATTTGTGGCTGATTCAGAGCACACACGGGTTCGTGCAGATAAAGGCACAATGAGGAAGATTTCTGCCAGACAGAAACATCGGATTAAGAGAACAGCTGTTAAAATGCCATTACAAAGTAGCAAACAGATATTTGAAGCTGCTGGTGCCACTGGAGTCCCACGAACATCAAGGTGTAGGGTCCTCCAGAGGCTTGCAGTTATGCGTTATTCTATCAGTTATTCTATTCGGCCCCCCCTAACCAATGCTCACAAGCAGAAACGGCTGCAGTGGGCCCAGAAATACATGAAGACTAATTGTCAAACAGTCTTGTTCACTGATGAGTGCCGTGCAACCCTGGATGGTCCAGATGGATGGAGTGGTGGATGGTTGGTGGGCGGCCACCATGTCCCAGCAAGGCTGCGACGTCAGCAAGGAGGTGGCGAGGCATGTTTTGGGCCGAATCATGGGAACAGAACTGGTCGGCCCCTTTAGGGTCCCTGAAGGTGTGAAAATGACCTCTGTAAAGAATGTGGAGTTTCTGACTGACCACTTTCTCCCATGGTACAAAAAGAAGAACCGTGCTTTCAGTAACAAAATCATCTTCATGCATGACAATGCACCATCTCATGCTGCAAGGAATACCTCTGCATCATTGGCTGCTATGGGCATAAAAGGAGAGAAACTCATGGTGTGGCCCCCATCCTCCCCTGATCTCAACCCTATTGAGAACCTTTGGAGCATCCTCAAGCAGAAGATCTATGAGGGTGGGAGGCAGTTCACATCCTAACAGCAGCTCTGGGAGGCTATTCTGACATCCTGCAAAGAAATTCAAGCAGAAACTCTCCAAACACTCACAAGGTCAATGGATGCAAGAATTGTGAAGCTGCTATCAAATAAGGGGTCCTATGTTAAAATGTAACTTGACCTGTTAAGATGATTTTGATTGAAATAGCTTTTGATTTCAGTAAATATGACCTCAGAATGCTGGAAAAACCAAAAATGAGCATTTTCAGTTCATAAAAACCTATAAAATGTTATAAAACTCTGTCGTGCGTAATAATGTGGAACAGTGCATTTTAAGTTTTTTATTTAAAAAAAAATACTGTTATCATTGGGAGGTTTGTCCAATCACATTACAATTCATTAAACTAACGGTTGATGACTTAAATTATGCTGACTGTCATTTGCATCGACTATTTAGGAAAACCGGAGAAAAAACTCAATTGCATAATAATTTGGAACACAGTGTAGGTGAGCAGCAGGTGAAGTAAATCCCCCAAACGAGGTGGGAGGAGCTGGCCAGCAGCATCTGCAAGAGATAAACACAGGCAGGGCAAGCAACAGCAGCAGCAGCCCAAGGGCCATCACCCCCATTAAAAAACGGAGACCCACTAGGGTCTACGTAATCAGTTATACAAAAGCTCGGGACAGTGCATCGGCCATTATGTTGTCCCGGCCTTTAATATGACAAATATGCAAATTGAAGGGTTGCAAAAACAGCAACCAACGCATCAGCCTCTGATTACAATTTTGCATAGTGGACAGAAAGTAGTTGTTGACGCTTAAACTTACGTGAGAAGAAGCATATTGGGTGGTCAATACCTCCCTCCCCTTCCTGCAACAGGACTGCTCCAGCACCCACACCGCTGGCATCTACCTGGATGGCAAAAGGCAACACCCCCTCCAGGACAAAGATCTGGCTCACTCCTGTGTCTCGCAAAATCCTAACTGGTTTCTTCTCCCCCTTATGCTACCTATACACCAGAAGACTTTGAAAAGATTTGGAAAGACTCCTGCAAGACTATCAGCTCACACCTGCTCACATCTGAAGACAAGTGTTGAGAGTTTTTAGTCCCAGCCTAGTCTCAGACTGAGATTCTACAAAGACTGTGAATCTTGCAGGGTCACTATTTACAAGACTACAACTAGATTTTCTTTAGCATTTTTTTTACCTACCATGCAATATTTGTGTGTGCAGTGGTTTGTGTTGGAAAAAGAAAAAGAAAAGACGCCACAAAATGCCCCTCACAAAGCTGAAAAAGGGTTTCTGTTTTTCTGACATGAAAAGTTGACTATTTTACAGTAAAAATAGACAAGAAGAATAGATAAGGAAGAATAAAGGAAAGGAAAATTTAGAAAATAATTCATGATGTACATTTATGTCGTATTTAATTATATTTAATTTATTTGTTTAATAAGAATTATACTTATCAGCTCTATCAACTTTCATTTAGTTGATCACACATTAATCATCAATTATTTATTTCTTATTTATGTATACATTTATTTATACATTTTAACTGGGTATGTTTACTATTCTCTTTACTATGAAACAGCGCCCCCAAAATCCCGCTTGTGGCCGTAAATATATTACATCTCTATATTTGTATTTAGGCTTGAGCTTACTAACATTATTGTGATGTAACTTTTTCCTGTCGAAGTGGTTTTACTGGCCGGTCTCCTCATCTATTGGTTGTTGATTATGTTCCGTCACTGCGACTTGCGAAAATATCAAACACGTTTGATATGATCGCAAACCAAAGACTAGGAAAAGACTGATATGAAACAGCGCAGATTACTACCTTACACTTAACGATCGGGATGACGGGAGCGCTGTGACTCCAGTAAAACTCCTAGATTTACTAAAGACTTTCAGTTTTTAGTCTGGGACTGGGAAAATCGTTTGGTGTAAGCCCAGCATTACCCATAGACACAAACCCATCCCTCATAAAAGGAGCATAAGACTCATCAACTTCCTGGGGCCCCCCCATAGCCTGTCTGCAGGGCCACCTTTGGTCCCCAAATGACAACACTGAGGCAACAAAACAAACAGATTTCGCATACACAGAATCAACAGACCCATTTGACCTTTGTTCTGGCTTGGACAGTGGACACTCTCCCTTCCAGTGACCCTTGTTCCTGCACAAATGACAGATCTTATTAGGATCAAATTTCCCATCTGTGCCAGGGACACTTCTGACACTGGCCTGAGAGACCTGCTGAGTCCCCACAAACTTGCCCGGACCCGACCTCCCACTTTCTTCCTGCACGCCATTAGCCCCAAACCTACGCCACTCTGAGCTACCAACATGAATCAGCACATAGTCATCTGCCAAAACGGCAGCTTCCGAAGCTGACTTAACCCTGCACTCATTAGTGTACACGGCAATGTGATGAGGAACAGAGTTTTTCAATTGTTCTAACACTATGAGATCACAAAGACCATCAGAACTATCCACATCAGAGGCTGAACACCAACGTGCAAAATGGCCCGAAATGTCACGAACAAACTCAACATGAGTTTGTCTTTCACCCCTCTTCCAGCCCCGAAATCTCTGCCTATAAGCCTCCGGGACCAGTTCATAAGCCTTCAGCACCGCAGCCTTCACTTTTGAGTAATTTTTGCCATCCACAGGACTAAGGGCAGAATATGCTTCCTGAGCCTTACCCGTGAACACACACTGCAGCATCAAAGTTCTATCAATGTCAGGCCACCCCCTGACATCAGCCACACTCTCAAACAAAGAAAAGAACGTGTCCGGGTCCCTTTCATTGAATTTGGGCAACAGACGCAAATTACCAGCAACATCAAAACCAGAAAAACTACCAGCACAACCAAACAAAAGGGAGGACCACACAGCTGCCAGGTAAAGTAATTCACACATTTATTTAAGGAAAAACAACCAACTTTTAAGTGTACAACAGTGATGAAAAACCTAAAGGAACCAAAAGAACCAAGCAAATATAACCAAACAAAGCCACCCCTGGGAGCACCAGCCATCCCAGAGGGAGAAAGAGGCCGCCATCTTGGATTCACCAAGCCTATGTAGGTGAGCAGCAGGTGAAGTAAATCCCCCCAACGAGGTGGGAGGAGCTGGCCAGCAGCATCTGCAAGAGATAAACACAGGCAGGGCAAGCAACAGCAGCAGCCCAAGGGCCATCACACTGTATTATAAAATTACTCCACTACAAGTAAAAGTCCTGCATTCAAAATGTACTAAAGTAAAAGTACAAAAGTATCAGCATCAGCAAGTACTTGTTATGCAGCACAGCCACACTCAGGTTGTCAAATATATTTCAAATATATTATTAGATTATTATTGTTGATGCACTAAAGCTGTGGGCTAAATGTAGTGAAGTAAAAAGTACAATATTTGCCTCAAAATGTAGTGAAGTAGAAGTACAAAGTCACATAAAATGGAAATACTCAAGTAAAGTAAACATACCTCAAAATTGTACTTGAGTACAATACTTGAGTAATGTACTTAGTTACATTCCACCACTGGATATTATTTTTATTTTATTTTATTTTATTTTATTTTATTTTAATTTTTTTTATTTTATTTTATTTTATTTTATTTTATTAAATTAAATTAAATTTAATATGATTTAATTTTATTTATTATAATATTAAATAGTTTAATATAATATAATATAATATAATCCAATATAATGTAATATAATATAATATAATATAAAATAATATAATATATAAACTATTAATGCATGACATTCCTGTTTCACACAATCTAAAAGCCTGAAATACAAATCCCTGTTATGCATTAATGTCATATTCATCATACAATCAGTGCAATGCTGCATTCTACCACCCCATCAAAAATAATAGCATGTAATAAATAATGATGGATGAAAATAATGAAACTAAAATGTGTTCTCTTCTTCCTCAGGACTCGCTTCATTAAGTGTGCCAGGCATCCTGCTGCATTCCTGTCTGTGTTGAATGCGTAGCCTGGGGCCTTCAGATCAAGCTGGGACATGCAAGTGTTCCCAGCAAAACATCACAAGTGCCTCCACTTTGCTATTCTATGGTGCTTATCACATGCAAGCACACTTTTTTGTTGTAGAAACAGGCTCTCTTAGAACAATCTCGGCAAAGAGACTGACAACAGAGTCCACCACAACTTTAACTATATGGAGTCTTTGGCTATTTGTCCATTTTTTAATCCTTTTCATGTCTTTTTGTGTCTTTGTAAGTCATTTTGTGTCTTTTTTGGTCATTTGTGTCTTTTTCTGTGTCTTTTGTGGTCTTTTTGTGTCTTTTTTAGTCTTTTATGCTCAATAAAAAAAATTATATGTTACAAATGTGAACAAAGGTTGTGTCAATTTGTGTCAGTTGTTGTGTCTTTCTTAGTTATTTTGTGTCTTTTTCTGTCATTTTGTGTCTTCTGTGTTTTTTTGGTCTTATCATTTTGTGTCTTTTTTGGTCATTTTGTCTTTTTTTAGTCATTTTGTGTCTTTTTGTGTCTTTTTTGGTCATTTTGTGTCTATTTTTTTGTCATTTTGTGTCTTTTTTAGTCCTTTAGTCCAACATAAATGTGATTTTGAATCTTTTTTTCTTTACTTTCAAAACACTATAATTCAATAATAAAAAAAAATGTTGCAAATGTGAACAAAGGTTGCAAATATAACATATAAGAGGGTTACATCCAGTTCTATCATTTTATACTAAATATATTTTAGCTTGTCTCCAGTTTTACTTGGTATATCATCATCAAACTGAAACTGGCCTCATGGAGTTTACAGCCAGAACTTTAGAGGTAAATTGACAGTAGGGCTCCACGCTGCTTTGTTTTCTAGTCTGGATGTGATGAAGAAGTCTGAATGTTTTGACTTCTGGAGACTCCAGAGGGTTAACCAGTGGTGGAAATATTATTCAATCCTTTTTTATATCCTCCTTCCTTGTAAAAGTATGTTCAAGGAAGTATCATTAACAAGATAAAGTAGGTAAATATGAAAAGTAAAATGTTCCGTTGTGTGTTGTATTTTACTGCTGTGGATATTTAAGATTGTGCTCATTTTAACACGTTTATATACTGTTTGGTAGTTTAATCTACAGCATGCATCATATTCTATAAGATCATCATGTGGTGTGTATAATAGTGTCACTGTTCTGTGAGAGCCACAACCAGGAAGACACTCAATCTGACCACAAAGAGACACAGACTGATATGCAAATGAACTTCAAAGGGCAAAAACAAACACAAAGAGCCACAGAATAACCACAAAGAGACATAAAATGAACTCAAAGATACACAAACATACACAAGACCTTAAAAAGGGCACAAAATAAACCCAAAGAACCCCAAATAACCTCTCAAAGATACACAAAATTTACCCCCAAAACCCCACAAGATAACCAAAAGGAAACACAACACCACAAACTAGGTGGATAATAACGACGAGGCGATACAAAAGAATTTCAAAGGAACTAAACAATCACAAAGAGAGACAAAATGACCACATGGAGACATAAAGTGATCTCAACAAGGCACACAATTACTATAATGAAACAAAATGAGCAGAAAAAAAAATACCCCAGAAACAACAAAAAACCCACAAGATAACCAAGTAGAAACACAACACCACAACAAGATGGATAATGATGACAAAAGCGATATAAAGGAACTTCAAAGTGACAAAAAAATACCTACATAAAGGGGCAAAACAACCACAAAGGGCACAAAATGACTACAAATATACACAAAACAACAAAAATAACGTTCATTTTGTTTGTTGAGGACACAAAGTGACTGCAAACAGACATGAAATGACAAAAGGAAACAACACTGTCAAGTAAGGCACAAAATGACCCCAAAAGGACCTCAAACAGACACAAAACAACTGCAAAGATGCACAAAACTGCCAAAAAAGACACAAAATGACTTCAAATGGACACAAAATGACTACAGAAAAACAAACCTGCCAAAAAAGCACAAAATGACCACATAAAGCAAGAAAATTACTACAAAAATTTCAACAACAACCAAAAAAGACACAAAATGACCCCATAGAAACACAACAGGACCTCATAGAGACACAACATTACCAAAAAAACCCCACATAACAACCATAAGGAAACATAAAACAACAAAAAGATGCATAATGACCACAAAGAGATGAAAACAACAACAGCAACAAAGGAGGCTAAACCCCCACAAAGGCTGTTTGTCTTGCTGGTATGGAGGTGGTGGAGACTTTTGCATAATATCTGTGTCCAGGGGTCCATTGTCTCACAATCCGCCCATACATATCTCTAAAAAGTCAATTTTCAGAAGCTCAAAAAACAAAACAACAGCTCCTTTTTTCAGCCTTGTGAAGATGCATTTTTCAGCTTAAAAAAATAGCTTAAGGTGCAGGAGGACTTTCTCGACATAAAAAGGAATGCTTCATTGATTAGTTTATCACGGATGGACACTGACCACAAAGAGATACAGACCGAAAAAGACATGCAAAGGGACACAAAATAACTATACAAAGGGACAAAACAATCACAAAGAGACACAAAATAACCACATGGAGACACAAGATGACTAAAAAGAAACAAAACCAGCAGAAAAAACAAAAAATGTCCCCAAAGAAACACAAAATCACCAAAGACCCACAAGATAATCAAATAGAAACACAACACCACAAAATGATGGATAATGACGACAAAAGCGATACAAAGGAACTTCAAAATGACACAAAACAACCACAAAGAGACACAAAATAACTACAAAGACACATAAAACAGCAAAACAGACATAAAAGTTGTCTGTTGAGGACACAAAATGACCTCAAACAGACACAAAATGACCAAAGGACACAACACTGCCAAAAAAGGCACAAAGTGACCCAAAGTGACCTCAAAGACGCACAAAACAACTACAAAAATACACACAACGAAAAAAAGATACAAAATGGGCCCCCAAGAAACACAACATGACCTCTTAGAGACACAAAATTAACAAAAAAACATAAAACCACAAAAAGATGCATAATATCTGTGTCCAGGGGTCCATTGTCTCACAATCCACCCATACATATCTCTAAAAAGTAATTTTTGCAGAAGCTCAAAAAACAAAACAACAGCTCCTTTCTTCAACCTTGTGAAGATGCATTTTTCAGCTTAAAAAATAGCTTAAGGTGCAGGAGGACTTTCTCGACATAAAAAGGAATGCTTCATCATTTAGTTTACCATGAAAAATAAAAATAAAAAGACTGGACAGGAAAGCTTTGAAAATGTGTTAACTACCCTAAAGCTTTCAGATAAATGTAGTGGAGTAAAAAGTACAATATCTCTCTTGAGATGTAGAGGAATAGAAGTACAGGTGCATCTCAATACATTAGAATATTATAGAAAAGTCAGTTTCCAGTAGTTCAAGTCAAATAGCCCCAACCAAGTATTGAGTCATATAGATGGACATACTTTTCAGAGGCCAACATTTAAAATATTAAACATACTTTTTAAAATTGGTCTTTTGCAATATTAACATTTTTTGAGACACTGAATTGTAGGTCTTCATTAAATGTAAGCCATAATCATTATAATGATACGAAATTAAATAAATGAAGACATGCAATGTTTTATTCTGTGTAAAGGATCTATATAATGTGTTATTTCCACTTTTTGAATTGAAATACTGACATTGTATACAAAGCTTAAAATCGTGATAATTCTGTCAAAATCACTTTATTCTACATGTCTCATTTAAAATGCCTCCAAAAAATAAACCATTTGTAATAACTAGATCCTCAGAATGTGTAATGTAATTTTGCGTCTCTTTTGGTAATTTTGTGCCTTTTAAAAAAATATTAATTTTGTATCTTTTTTGGTAATTCTGTTCCTTTTTTTAGGTAGTTTTGTGTATTTTTTGGGTCATTTTGTGTCTCTTTTTGGTCATTTGGGTCTTTTTTAAGTAATTTAGTGTATTTTTTTAAATTGTGTGTCTTTTTTGGACATTTTGTGTATTTTTTAAAATAATTTTGTGTCTTTTTTTAGTAATTTTGTGTATATTTTTGGTCATTTTATGTCTTTTTTGGTCATTTTGTGTCTTTTTGGGTCATTTTGTGTCTTTTTAAAGTAATTTAGTGTTTTTTTTTGTAATTTTGTGTCTTTTTTGGTCATTTTGTGTCTTTTTTAAAGTAATCTAGTGTCTCCAGCGGCCCCCAGGTAATTTAAATTTGAGACCCCTGTCTTTGAACATTGAACATTTTCTGAATACAGTCAGGCATGTTGTTGAAATCCACCAATTCTTTGAATTTGAGGTCATTTAAATTAATAAATAATTGATGAGTTGGATGCTTATAATCGACTTTGTCACATTGCTTTTTGTCTGACGCAGTTTAGATAGAGTTTTTAGGAGCAGAAATGAAGTTAAGGTAACTTCTGCAACTCACACCACAGTTGGCACTGAAATGGGCGTGGAGTTACCGAACACACACACACACACACACACACTCAGGGAACGGAAACCAAAGCACGCTGTGAGGGCTCGCGACAGTCAACAGATAATCCGCGCGGTTTATAATGACAGAAACTGGACACAGCGGGTCCGCAAAGGTGTGCGGATGATGCGTAACTACTCCGTTTAACCTGCAGGTAAGTTTATTTTTTTAACCAACGTACTTACGACGACGCGTTACGTAAACACGCTGACTTCAAGTGTTGTGTTAATGTATTAAAAGTCGACTAAAGTGGAAACGAGGCTGATATGAACTACCTTAAAGTGAAATGACTTATATTTAATGCGTCATTGTGGCGCAAGTGTTTGACGCATTTTTCTTACCGGCACTTTAGGCGCGTGAAAAACAACTAAAACGAGAATAATGAGAAGTAAAAAGGCTTCATTTATTCTGTGTATTGCCTTAAGCTCTGGTGAAATACCTTTTTCCTGTAAGTGTAAACACAAATGAACACACACGTGCGAACATCACTGCGGTTATCCTTCAATGAAAACAAACCCGGTGAACTTGTGGAATGCCAGCTTGACAACAGTGTTTTTACGACAGTTTCAAACGACATTCTTTAACAAGTGTGCGTCAAAACAAAGTAGATAACATGTCAACTGGGCACACACACCGCAATACATGTACAGGTATTTCTGTCAAACCAGGAAGTGGACACAACTTGGACTTTGTTCTAAGATGAGTGATGTGCAGAAGCATGAAGGTGGCGTGTGTGTGTGTGTGTGTGTATGTACACTGCAAAAAGGTGTGTCTAAAAACAAGATAAAAACACTAAATCTGAGGGAAATTATCTTGCTGCATGGACAGATAATTTCACTTGACAATATTTCTTAAATTAATATTGTTAAATCTAGAAATCAGCATGTTGAACACTTAAAATAAGAAATAACTCTTAAAACAAAATACATTTTCTAACATTTCTAAATCTAAAGGTTTTTTTTTTATCTTGGTAAGAAACAAAAAATTTGCAGTGCACTCTGCTCGGGCCAGTTCATTGCTGCTTGAAGCTTTTAATTTATCTTGTTTTAAATTAAGATTATTAAATCAAGAAATAACCATGTTGTATGCTTAAAATAAGAAATTAACTCTTAAAACAAGATAAATAATTTGCAGCGAACACTGCTCGGGCCAGTTCATTGCTGCTTGAAGTTTTAATTGATCTTGTTTTAAATTAAGATTATTAATCTAGAAATAAGCATGTTGTACACTTAAAACAAGAAATTAACTCTTAAAACGAGATAGATTAAAGCTACAAGCAGTGATGAACTGGCCCAAGCAGAGTGTACTGCAAATTATTTGTTTCTTACCAAGATAAAAAAAACTTTAGATTTAGAATGTCAGATAATTTATCTGTTTTAAGAGTTAATTTCTTATTTTAAGCGTACAACATGCTTATGTCTAGATTTAATAATCTTAATTTAAGAAATCTTGTCAAGTGAAATAATCTGTCTATGCAGCAAGATAATTTCCCTCAGATTTACTGTTTTTATCTTGTTTTTAGACACCTTTTTTTTTTTTTTGCAGTGTATGTGTACGTGCATGGGCGTGCATGCTATGACTCACCCCTTGTACTCTCTAACCATACCTGTGGTGTTCCTAGTGGGTGTAACACGTGCACACGCCTCTCCTGTGCTGGCATTCAAACTTTCAGTTTTGTAGAGGAAAAACAATATCTTTTAAATTCCTGTCCTGTTTGTAGCGTACATATGTGTTTCTGTGTCTTGCCTGCAGTCTATACACACACACACACACACACACACACACACACACACACACACACACACACACCACCTCAGAGTTTATCTTATGAAGTTCTCTTTTTGCTCTTTGCTATTGATCTAAACACTCCGAGGACGTCGACACCGGGCAGTAGCTGTGGATCAAAACTCCTATATCCAGCCCTTAATAATGTTTGCTGAATGTGTGTGCTCTATGGTGGGTTCTGTGTGTGTGTGTGTGTGTGTTCAGCTGTGTGAGTGGGTGTATGAGAAGCGCTAAAAGGCAGAGATGAGGAGCAGGCCAGGTCAAATGTGCTAGCAAGCTTTGGCGTGTGCCTGCGCTGGCTGGTAGCCAATACAGGTCCCTGCATGTTAACACTGCAATACACAGCTGGGCAGGTCTGATAGACTGTTTAGGCCCAGATTGAGGACCTAATTCAGTCGCGTGGAGCTGGGACTGTGTGCTTAGTGCTAAAAATGCAAAGCAATGTAGCAGCTTAGGTGTGATTTGTGTGCTCGCAGGATGAAAAATGTCTGCTTCTGAGCATGCAAGAACACAACTGATGTCAGCCTAACATTTTGATAGAAATGATTTGCCTCCGTGCGTGCATACTTTAGTTTTTCCACAGCTATAATATCAGATCGCAATATATGAAAAGGGCAAGAGGTGCTATTTTTCAATCAGATTTATGTTATTTAACATCTAAATGTCAGTTTCTATTCAGAGATTCTGCAAACTATTTGCACAGTCGAACACTCAAATGTATATACATGCATATGAGTGTATTAACTTGAAAGCAGAAGTAACACTTCATGTGTACTGGAGGTTTACAGCCCAATAGAGAAGTAGACGAGGCAAGATGTTGATGTATCTTCCTGTGTGTGTGTTTGTGTGTTTGTGTCAGAGATAGAGAGCAGTTCTGCTGCACAATTCATCAGTTCTTCACTTCGCAGGGATGTGTAAAAGCATGTGGGAACACACATTTAACAAAAGCTCACCATTTCAAGGGTTATTATTAAATGCTGTTGCTGGAAAAAAAGGGACAAAGGTGCCAGTTGGCCTTTCTGCAGAAATCCAGTTTCTGTGTCCAAATATCAGATCATAAGGCAAGTTTCTTTCCAAAACCTGACCATGCATCACCACTATAATGGCAGCATGTTATTTCCTCTGTTTGTTTCCTGAGTGTTAACACATTTAAATTTAGTTCTGTTGGCTGGCATGTTTGCTCAGCGGTTGCTGAATGGACAGCAAATGCATCTTGATCTTTTCAGGGTGAGCTTAAAGGAACAGGCATTTTGGGTTGTTTGTTATATTGCTGAGAATACAAGATCATCTCATGTCTGCAAGGTAAATAAGAAGCTACAGCAAGGAGACAGTTAGCTTTGCTCAGCATAAAAGCTCAAAGCAGGGGGAAAAGAAAAAGAAAAACCTGCAGCCGAGCACTTTTAAATCTCGGCAGTTAATATCTGAGCAGTTAAAATGGTGTGTTTTCGTTTGTTTATTTTGTACATATCCAAAATATGAAGTGACACATTTGTGGTTTTAAAGGGGGTTGAGTAGCAAACAATTTCTTTGCCTGATGTGGTGACTTCCTGGAACCTGAACCCACAATCTATATTTCCACTTTTGGTTTCATATAACCCATCACAGAGCCAAACTAGCTGCTTCACCTCCTGCTTTATGCTAAGACAGACTAACAGTCTCCAGGCTTTGGTTTCATGTTCACCATACAGACATGAGAGTTGTATACAGTCATGGAAAAAAATATTAGACCATTGTTTTATTAAATTTTTTGTTCATTTTAATGCCTGGAACAACTAAAGGTACATTTATTTTGGACAAATATAATTATAGCAACAAAAATAGCTCATAAGAGTTTAATTTAAGAGCTGATATCTAGACATTTTCCATGGTTTTCTTGATCATAACTAGGGATGCATATTATTGGCACGTTATCGGTATTGGCCGATCTTGGCTTGAAAATGAATTAACGTCGGCCAACACGCCGATATCCGCCAATATAATATTGATTGTTGCACCTTGTTTGTAGCTCATAGAATTGTGCAGTGTAGTCTGAGCCCACCTATTTATTTATGTTCTGATTAGGGACTGAAGCTGCTTATATTTTTTGTACTTTTTGTGATTTTGTTTTCACAGTGCAGATTGAGTCGTCACATATTGGGCTCCTGTTTTAAGTAAATTTGAATTTAAGCAGCAGTCTGTAAGGTACATGTAGATTTATTCAATTTGGGTTTAATTGCTGTACAGTTGCACTTTTCACATGTTCTCAGTGAACACAGGTTATGTTTACTTATTATGTCAATTGGGAAATTGGCCAAATTTGCCCTGATTGTGGGTATTAGTTGTGCGGGAAAAAAATATTGGTATCGGTAATCAGCTAAATGAGTTGTAAAAAAATCGGCATATCGGCAAAAAAATCCAACATTGTGCATCCCTAATCATTACCAAAATCATCATCAAGAAAACCATGGAATATACATTTAGTTGTACCAGGCATTAAAATGTACAAGAAATTGAAGAAAATAAATGTGGTCTAATAATTTTTTCCAAGACTGTAAATTACAGTATTTTCCTTCACCCGTCACTAATTCTTATGTTTTTTGTGACTCTAGAGTTTAAAGCCGGACTACTACATCCTCTGATGGTCTTCCTGATGTTGCAGAGGTGAAACAAGCGCATCATGTTGGATCCTCCAGAGCCTCGCCAGGAGATTGTGGAGTGGCTGTCCACCCTCCGCCTGTCCCAGTACACCTCGTATTTCCTGCAAGGAGGCTATGGAGCTCTGGAAGACTGCAGGGACCTCACAGACGAGTGCCTGCTGGAGCTAAATGTGCTTCCAACAGGCCATCGAAGGCGCATCCTCCGGAGTCTGGAAGCACTCGGGGTGAGGCAGCCGAGCGGCGAGGAGGAAGATGAAGAGGATGAGGAAGAGGGAGGGGTAGAGAACGGGACGCGCAGAAGGAGGCCCGTGCCGCACCCGAGACACATCTTCCTGAAGGGTAAAAAGAGGGGGACTTCCTGTCAGCACCATCAGCCAAAGGAGAGGAGGCAGAATGAGTCGGAGGGGAGTCATACTTTGCCTCCAGGAGCCGGACTGGGAGCGGAAACTGATGATGTCCCTGACAGGAGATACGTTCGCCCGCCTCTTCCGACTCCGCGCAACCCCCAGAACATCCAAACATCCCTGTCTGAACTTCCCTCTGTCCAAGCCTCCGTGTCCTCCAGCAGCAGCAGCAGCAGCAGCAGCAGTGAGTCCCTCTCCATATCTGAAATCCCCTCAGACTGGGAGATTTCATCAGAGGATCCCTCGCTGTCCAGCACCGACTCCTTCCCCTGTCCGGCAGAAGCCCCCCACCCAACACTCACCGAAGACGGTCCGGGTTTTCAAGGTGAAATGGTGGAAAACTCCATCTATGAGACACAGCCGTTTAGGACACCTGGAGCTCCACGGCTCACTCGCTCCTACCGGCTGAGGCACCGGCCCGTCCCTGAAATCCCAAATCAGATCGTGCTGCCACTTCAGGAGAGGTAACTGTTGAGCTTAAAGGAGTTGTTGAACATTTTGGGAGACGTGGTTATTCACTCTGTAGTAGAAAGTTGGATGAGGATCGAAGCTAGAACTGATGGTCTGCAGGGATGTGGGAGGGTCCTCTGCTGTTTCTGACAATCCACCAAAAAACAAAGTATCAGCTTGCTGCAGATAAAGTTTTGCAGTAAAAGTAGTGGTTTGGTGATATGACAGTCATGGAAAAAAATATTAGACCATTGTTTTATTAAATTTCTTGTTCATTTTAATGCCTGGTACAACTAAAGGTACATTTGTTTGGACAAATATAATGATAACAACAACAATAGCTCATAAGAGTTTAATTTAAGAGCTGATATCTAGACATTTTCCATAGTTTTCTTTAATGATTTTGGTTATTGGTTTTAGTGATAAATTTAGTCTTACAACAACAACAACATTCCACCCTTCAGCAATAGATGCCACATAGAAATGGTGTACACCATTTATAAAATATCATTATATCAAAAATAGTAAAATTTTACAAGGGTTTAGAACAGGGGTCTCAAGCTCAAATCACATGGGGGCTGCTGGAGGCAGTATCAAAATGACTAAAAAAAGACACAAAATGACAGAAAATAAGACAAATTAAATTAAAAACTGAAAAACACTGAATTACTTAAAAAAGACACAAAATTACCAAAAAGAGACACAAAATTACATTACATAACATTTCCACTTCTTCCGGTAACAACAACATAGATAATAAACTCTTAGATAAGATAATAAACGGTCCGGTAGCAGCTGCCTTTCTTTTTGTTAACGTCGTCATAGAAACAAGTGAAACAAAGCTCCAGCTTGCGCAATAAAGGGACCTTCCACACAAATAATGGTAAAGTGCCATTCATATAAAACTCACATTAAACTTTCATATCAAGCTGAGGGCCACAAGATGTCGTCATGTGGGCCCCAATTGGCCCGCGGGCCGCGAGTTTGACACCCATGGTTCAGAACATTATAATCAAAATATATGATGGTCGTTCTCAAATATGGCTCCAGTTTTTGTAGCCATTTTTGGTCTGTACCCATTCTTATTCAGATGCCTTGAGGTCAGAGGTCAAGGGACCCCTTGAAAATGGCCATGTCAGTTATTCCCTCGCTTAAATTTAGCCAAACTTTGGAGCAAAATATATCATGACATGGTGGAGGGGGAGGGGGGGACCAACGGATTCCTCAAGTCTTCTAGTTTAACATGGTGATGAACCTCGTCACTTTTTTGCCCAATTTTTTCCTCCTAAACTTCACAAAACTAAAATTAAAAACCAAAAATAACATTGTGAAAGTTCTGTGTCGACCCATTCATCCACCACAACCTTCTTGTACGTACTTTGTAGCTCTTTGTACTACTAGTACTACTATTACTACTTAAACAGCTTTGACTAAATCTTCCTGGCAGATTGTTAAAGCCCTGAAGGCCAACTTTTGGGAACTTTAAATCGCTGTCAGAAACTCTTATTCTTCTCCTCCGTCCCTCCAGACCATCCATTCTAGCAGCAACCTTGGATGCCATGCTCAAAGCTAAGCGGCTGCTGGCGGTAGCTTCACATTCACAATGCAGACATTTAGAGCGGTATCAATCTGTTTCACTTAACTCTCAGCGAGAAAGCAAAGAAGTGTATTTTTCTATTCCTTTGAGCAAAAAAGTTTGACTTGATGAAAGTTTATGAGCACTTGAGAACTAATCAAACAAGTTAGAAGAGAACAGTGAAAAGCACCTGGAGAAATAAATGTGCACGCAGCAATGCCATAAATGAATATGAAAACAAGGCTTTCCCTCTTTGCATTGAGAAGAACCCGAGGCCTTTAATTTCATATTCAATTCTGCATTCCACATACTCCTCGTTCCATACATTGTTGAACTTTTGAACTAGCGAAACTAACTTTCAGAGTTCCACATCTCTGTTTTGAGGGTCTTTACTTTAAGTGGTGTTATCTTTTGTTCCCACGTGACACATCGGTGGTTCTAATCCGCTGATTTCTCTTCCTCCTCAGGAGCGCACCACCAGCGCAAACAACCAACCCCGAACACCTCGCCGGCTCCGAAGGTCCCATCGGTGCAAACAGCATACAGAAAGGTACACCGTCTTTCAGCTGCATCCGCTTCATCTCTGCCATGAATATTTCATTCGGCAGTAGAGTCAGCCGGTGCTGTTGTTCGCCCGGATGAAAGACGGGAGTGGAGGATGCTCTGTGTGTGTGTGTGTGTGTGTGTGTGGGTGGGTGGGGTGGGGGTGTTTGGCGGCTGTTGTCGTGGGAAACGGCGTCGCCCTCGTTTCAAGCGCTCATCTCACAGGGAATACGCTCGCTCACATCTCGTCCCTCAGCGAGACCCCGGTGTGTATTCCTGTCGCCCATCTCGCCAAAGTTTTTTTAGAAGTTGTTTAACTTTGCTAACAACACACAGGCTTGTAGTACAACCAGTACAAATATGTTCTGAGTTTCTCCCGCTCCCCTGCTGTATTTATTGGGCTTAGCCGACCCTCATGTCTCATCTGACGAGATGCTACGTGAGCTGCTTCCCGTGCTGAGTTAGATGTTTCCTCCCAGGATTATATAACACTTTGCTGTGACAAGAGGCCCGGATGACGACGCGTGATGATGCGTTAAACATGTCAGTGGTTTCGGGACCGTACCTGACCATGTTGTGACATTTTCTCTGCGGCGTATCAACAGTTTTCTGTCCGTTTTCTACACTTAATCTCCAATCATCATTTTTTTTTGGCTTCCCCCTTCCTTCCTTGTTCCGTGTACCTTTACCGCAGCAGTCTCTTGGTAGGCCTTGTTTTTCCAGCTCTTTCTCTGCACGGAACAAGACAGGGAGTGAGACTTGAGAGAACGGCAAGACAGTGAAGTGGGTTGGGAGGAAGGAAGAGGAGATGGATGCAAAACAGGCTGAGAGACGGAGGAAGAGAGGGAGCCAAGACGGTCCCAGAGCAGGGGAACGGGGAGCTCGACGAGCAAGCTAAACCTCCCTTCACAGCAAGTCCTAGCAAGGCGTGATTCCACATATCATTTTACCCAAGCATATTTAAAGAGTTTACTCAGAGATGAGATCCAGAACTTGGAGAAAAAAGAGCAGTGAAGTCTCATAGTATTCAATCAAAACTTGCTGTAGGAGGCTGACAGAATATTAATTAACACCCCAACACCTCCTCTTAAAGGGAAACTTATCCGATTATCAACTGGCTTTGTGTCATTGCACTGCGGGAAGTATACGCAGATGAACGGTTCCCTCTGTGTTGGCTGCGTCTGGAGCTCCCTGCTCTTTTGCCATCTCATGGATGGCGCAGAACAAGTTTCCAATGATAGTAATAATGATACTAATAATAATAATTATAACAGGGTTTGTACGGGTGCTTGAAATACTTGAAAAGGCTCGAATTTAAATGTTTAAAAAGTTCTCGGATTTTGGATGAAGTGCTTGTAAATGCTTGAAATTCTTACTGTATTTCTCTTGCAGTCTGACTATATCCATCTATAGACTATAGATCATCACATGTTCAATGTAAAAAATATTGAGTAGCCTATCTGAAATGAAGAGCGTTCCTCCTAAAAGTGTAATACCATCACTGTTGGTATGGTTAAGTGAAATCTCCCCCTTTTAGTATGTAAGTACTCATCTAAAACATGCAATTTACAACAGGTGTAAGACACTGGAAAAGCTTGAAAATTTACCTTGAAAGTTCTTGAAAAATGCTTGAATTTGACCACTGCTAAAGTGTACGAACCCTGTAATAACTTTATTTATATAGCACCTTTTAAAAATAGCAGTTTACAAAGTGCTTTGACAGAGAGCATCACAAGGAGAATGATGCCATAAGGCTAAAAACAATTCTTACATTAAAAAGAAAAACAATAAGAGACCAAGCAGGAACAATCACAAGACAGATAATAAAGAGACACAGAAAATAAAAGGTAAAGGGAGTAAAAAAAAAAAGTAAAAAGTGAGGAAGTAAAAGTAGTGGTGAGATAGAAAGCATTACATAAAAGCAAGTCTATAAAAGTGGGTTTTTAGTAGTGATTTAAAAGAAGTTCCTGACTCTGCGTGCCTTATCTCGTCGGGCAGCTCGTTCCAAAGTCGGGGCGCTCTGGTGGAGAAAGCCCGCTCACCTTTGGTTTTCAGTTTAGACTTTTGAGCGGTCAGAAGGAGCCACCCGAGGATCTAAGGACGCACATCGACTCGTATGAAGATAATAATTATTTTAAATAACTAGGAGCCAGACCTAAAAGAGCTTTTAGTGATCAGTAAAATCTTAAAATCAATCCTAAAACGAACAGGGAGTCAGTGCAAAGTAGCTAAAATCGGGGTGATGTGATGTCGTCTGTTAAAACCAGTAAGAAGCCGAGCTGCTGCGTTCTGAACCAGTTGGAGGCGAGAAAGGGATTTCTGGGAGTTACAGTATTCTAAACAGGGTAATATGAGAGTATGAATGACTTTTTCCAGGTCAGAGTGGAACAACATGGGTTTGATTTTGGAGGTGGAGCGTAGATGGAAAAAACAGGACTGGACAACTTTTCTGATGCGTGAGTCAAAAGTAAGGTTGAATGTGACCCCCAGATTTCTGTCAGAGGACTTTATGATGATCCATTTCTGACAAAAAGCCAATTGAAAATCTGCAACGTTTCTCTTAACTCATTAAGGCCTAAAACGCCTGGGAAAACATGCCTGGAAAACCTCTGGGCGATTTTGAAAGAACCCCCTAAAACCTGAAGTTTTTCTGGAAATTCAACAGAAGATTTTTCAGCCTCTGTATCAGATAGAAATGAAATTCAAAAAGTATTTGAGATAAGTTGTTTTTGGAAAAAGATCTTTGTGTGTGCAGCAAAGCAATAACTGCAGTTATAAAGCTACTTTTTCAGGCCTCTAATGTGCCACTAAGCTGCATGGACACACTGCCCTGTTTGATGCACTTCCCTTTTTAAGCACTATAAACATTTAGGGTAGTTGTTTGTGTGACATTGCTGCGGCTTTACAAAACAACACCTCGGTGCTCACACTTCACTTCTAGTGCTAAGTCACACCTTAGAGCGAACAACTGGTGATGGATGCTAGTTGTGAACAGATAAGTGAATGCATAGAAAATGAATGGACAAGTTAAGATGTTATTATTGTTATTATGTTAAATGTACAGAACTATGCCCAACTACTATGTAGGAGATCTAGAAAGCTACATTTAGGCACTTTCAATAACAGTGTGTTTAAACGTATGCTACACAATAAAGGAGAAGTCAGAATAGACATGCTAAAATTTGCTATTATTAACACAAAGAACAGCTGAGGCAGATGGGAATTTTATATTACAGTAGATGGTAGTTACACTAAAAAAAAAATAACACTGCATATTACTTTATTCAATCAGTGCAACATTTTTACACTTAAATATTGAGTTGATTTGAAAGCTCTCAAATCGGTTCAACAAAACATGAGTAATGAGTAAATTTAAGTAATATTTTGAAGTACGTCTGAATGAATTGACTTGCCTCAATTACCACATAAGTTGAGTAAATGTAACTGAAATATTATGTTAACCATATTATACGGAAAACTGAGTAGAAATCACTAAACAAACTGAGTAAATATATTTGAAACATTTGTAGGATATAACTGCAAATTTGCTTATGATTTACTTAAAAATATGTGTTGTACTGACTGATTGTACACTTAATACACATATTTAAAACATGTAATCGGTGAGTCAAATATTAATTTATTTTGAAGAAGTAAACTTAATTTATGTGTGGATATTTTACACAAAGATTCCTGTTGGAGTTCTACTAATGAATTTTGATGAAGTCAACTCAAATACTCATCATGATGATATTTAGCATTTTTATTTAGTATGCATACCTTTATATTACTGTCACATTTACAGGCTCCTTGAATCATTTCTTAGAGTGCTTTTTATATTATTAAGCTGATCACAATCGGGGAAATCAAATCGATTTTAAAGGACAAAGAAATCGCCTCCCCTGGTCAGTGTGACTGTTCTTTATAAGTCGTCTACTGATGCTCACTCAGTGTGATGGCTGTATTCATATTTAATATTTTTGATAATCGTGTTTAATGTTGTAACTTGTCTCTTTTTTTATGCTGCTTTCTTGGCCAGGTGTCTCTTCTAAATTATATTTTTAATCTCAATGAGGCTTTTTCCTGATTAAATAGAGGATATACATGTGCTGTATATTTGTTCAAGTTTTTTAAAATCTTAGTTGATATATTCTTTTACAGAAAAACTAAAGAAATCGGTAGATTACCTTCAGCACAGTAGTAAAAAAGCAACATCACAATAATTTCAACTTTGCAAATCTATTATGAACATAAAAACCCTTATTATTGTGATTATAATCTTGATTTTTTATTATTCAGAAGAAAAAAGTAGGGATCAAAATGAAATGAAAAACACTCTCTCTAACAGGTCTAACGGTTCACAGAAGTCACAGAATTTGTTTCCTTTTCATTTATTATGATGAGACATTAGTGCAAGTGTCAGAGACAGAAAGAAATCTCTTGCTGGGGGACTGAAGTAACATTTTGCCCTCTGGCAACTTTGGTAAACTATTTTCTTTTATAAAAAAAGAAAATTTCAAACTCTTCAGTATTTAAGTACATTAGACTGAAGAAACACTTTCTCAAAAGGCAACAGGTCACAAGAGGTTCTAATACTAAAAAAGCATATCTTCTGCTATAAAACTGGAAATACACAACAAATAAAATACTACAAAATAAAGCTTGTGCCTTCATGTGCCCTTAATGCTTTTATTCCTAATAGTTGTACGGCTTGTTAAATATTTGGCGACGTGTTGCGTTCATCAATTTACATACCGCATATTCTACGTAGGGCTGGGCGATATATCGATATATAAAAAATATATCAATGTATTTTTAAATGTGATGTTGAATTCGACCATATCACATATATCAATACACTTCAATTTTTTTTCTTTCTTTATATATAAATGCTGCTCTTACTAGGGTGTTCCATATTTAGTTGTTTTGTAATGTTAGTTATTCTTTTCTCATATGAATATATTTATTTCAGAAAAATATTGGCCTATTTTATTTCATAGGCTGTTTTTATTTAAGATATTTTTTTTATTTAAATGTGTACTTTATGGAGCTTTGATTTAAAAAGAAAAATACTCCTGTTATACAGTATTTATGTTTACTTAAGTAAACAGTTTCAATAAAAGTACTTGTGACATGTCATATTTGGCTTTGACTTTGACTGAACATTTGCTCTCACTTTGTGATTTAAAAAAAAAATCGTGATACATATCGTATATGGACATTCAGCCTCAATATATCGGCATATGACTTTTGGTCCATATCGCCCAGCCCTAATTCTACGAGCCCCGTACCACAAAGTGTTCCAGCTCTACACTTGACTTTTTTTCCCTCATTCTTCAACTATTCTGTAGCAAATTCAGCAAAGCAGTGACTAAAATAATAAACAGCTTGCTGTCTTAATTTGAATTCCGATGACTGCAGCTGTGTTGCAGTGACACAGGGGTGATAATAACAAACTGACCTGCTGTAACTCCCTGACTTAAAAGAACCGAGGCTTCATTCACAACAAAATCAATCTCCTCACTAACTCTGAACTCATGGCGGCATCGAGGTCTCTTCCCTAGATGGCGGCTTGCTTGAGAGAAAGAGAGAGTCTGGTCAGGAGCAGATAAAGCATCAGCAGTGTGGTCGACTAAGAGAAACAAAGGCGGGAGCCGGAGCCGGAGCTAGCGAGGGAAGAATAGAGGGAATCAGACAGGAATTGAGTACAGTAGGGTCCGGCGGGCCCTCGGAGAGAATCTCGATTGGCCTGGAGGTCGGCTGATAGATGATGACTGATGGTTGCTATCTGTCTGTCCGCAGAGACGTTGGCTGTGTTGGAGTGGATTCCATCATCGAGTAAACTGACCCCGTCATAGAGCTTATCAAGCTCAAAACACGGCCTTTGTGCCCTGCTGTAATGGCCTGCGTTGTTTGGAAGTGTGTGTCTGCAAAGCTTTAAAAACTCCTACATTCACATTTGTACTGGCTACGATTGTGTGTGTGTACTTATTTGACTGTCCATCCTTTTTATGTCATTTTTAGGATTGTCAAAAGAATCGATACTCAAAAAAGTATCGATACTAAAATGTATCCGGATTCAATACTCATTTTCAAAAGTATCGAGTATCTGAAGCTTGTTACCATAGTTGCAGTTTCTTTTTGCACAACTGTTTTTTATTATAAATATTTAACCTGTGGTTCTGTTAATTTTTACATGTTGCATTTTACTTGTTGATAAAAATATTTCTGTTAAATTTTGGGGTCTTTGTTTTTATCCTCGTGGTATCGAAAACGGTATCGAGTATCGAATATATTCCTGAGTATCGGTATCGAGTTGAAAGTGTTAGTATCATGACAACCCTAGTGTCTGCAAAGCTTTAACAAGTCCTACATTCACATCTGTACCGGCCACGATTGTGTGTGTACTTATTTGACTGTCCATCCTTTTTATGTCTGTGTTTGTCTCAAGGCATCTTTATGTGTCTGAGGGTGTTTCGATCTATGTCGACGTGCATATGTTCCTCTCCACCGGTGTCTATGTGTGTGTCGAGCCCCGTGGCGGCGTCTTTTGGCCCTCACAATCCTCAGGAGAGGGTGGTGTCATTTTTCACAGTGACAGGCAGTGGCCCACGCAGGGTGGCCCCGGGTCTCCAGACTAATAGTGTCTGGCCAGAGCCTCTCCCCGCTCCTCTTCCTCGCCTCCACCGACCACCGACCACGGTCCCTGCAGGAGCCAAGACAGAGAAATGGCCTTGGCAGCGGCTCAGTCTGTTTGAGGCAGACTGAGGAGGATCATACTCCCAGTTGGGCGAGGAAAAGGCCGAGGCGGAGAGATAGGCACGCTGAAACAAAATTTAATTGGTTTACTGCTTACATGGATCAAGTGTTGGCACATTTATTCAGATCAATGAGTTGGTTTAATCAAAGGGCACTATAACATCTGAGTGATTTAAATTTAACTGGAACAATCCTGTTAAGCTCCTTACTTTCATGCACCACGTTTAGGCCTTCACACTGTGTTCTGCAAGTTTCAATGCCGTGACAAAACCCGCCATTGTTTTGTTTTCTGTGTCCTTTTTAGCTTCACTTCAAAGAACCTTGACGCCCATTGCTCCCTACGGAGAAATGTTCCTGTACAACAACCCTGAAAGCACTCCGGTAAGACAGCGTGCACTCCCACTAGCGGACAGTGAGTAGCAGCTTACCAAAGGGGAACAGACACTTCTCAGATCTTCAACAGCATCGGCGCTGTTTCAACCGCAGTCCGCACACCGAACTTCCCTTCTCAGTGCTAACGCTGTCACCCACAGACACACAGTAGAGTGGGAAATGTGCTTGTTTCAGTTTGCCCCCTGAGGTTAATGGAAATGTCACCTCGCACACTAAAGTTAACATAGCTTAGTGCACCAACACGATAACAGTGTCTGATTGAAAGATGGACACTTTCTTTTCATCTGATGTTAATCTCTCCTGTGCTCTGTAGGACCAAGGTGCTAAAGAAGGTTTACAGAAGGCTTTTAAGGACAAGATAAAACCCAAGAAACTGAGGTACGGTATGCTGAAGTAACACTGCTCTGTATGTATAAATAGAAATGCAGATGTTCAGAAAGAGAACTACTGATATCTGATTACATGTTTGTGCCTACTAACCTCAGTGTTGCACAATGATGAGAATTAATTATTTTATTCAGCTGCATGTTTAAGGCAGAATGAGGAGGATTTTCCTAAACAAACAGTGTCTAAACTCGCACAAATGCTTCAATCATCACTTGACAAGTGTGAGGTGGTGTCTTGCCCTCTGCCTGTACTTTCTCTTTCCTTTTTAATTTGATGTGTTCACTGACACTGCAATTGGTGTCTCAATCGGAAGCTCTGTAAGCTGTTAAATTCCCCTCTGTGGACACAAACTCCATGACTAGCAGCTACACAGAATTGCTGACTAATTAGATGCGTTCAATGGTGTGTTTACAAACCGCTATGGACAGATTCTACTCATTCTGCCGATATGTTAATCCTGTGGCCCTTTTCTTAGAAAGATGCAGCCACAAAATGATGCACTTCTTCAGCTTCATTGCAGATCACGAATGTAAGAGGTGATTGTTGGGTGTAATCATAAATTTCCTGCATACGTGAGAGAAGGCCTTCTTGGGAAACATGCCTATTCACTTTCATGCTGAGTGTTAGGTGATCAATAACACTTTCAAGTCTGTTTGTGAAATACTGGAAGCTGTTAGACTGGAAGCCAAAGAAAACGGCTAGTGAAAAAAGTGCTGTTACTTTGAATAAAGTTACAGATGTATCGAGGTTTGAACATTGTTTGAAACTTGTCGGATGATTCAAGTACACAACTCAACAGAAATAGTGCATACCATAGGTTTTTTTTAGACATTTTAATGCCAAAATGGTACATTTTATACCTTAAACAGACAGACATGACGGTGGTATCTGATTCTCAGCAAGATGCAATTACAAGTATTCTTCAAAATGTCAAACTGTTCCTTTTATGCCATCTATGATCGTACAGGAAAAAAATGAAAAAATCCAAAGAGCTGTTAGACTGGAAGCCAGAGGAAACCGCTAGCTTGGCTCTTTTCAAAATAAAATTAAAAAAATGCTGTTATATGGACTTACGGAGTAATGGAAAAAAATATTAGACCACTGTTTTCCTCAATTTCTTGTTCATTTTAATGCCTGGTACAAGGTAAAGGTACATTTGTTTGGACAAATATAATGATATCAACAAAAATAGCTCATAAGAGTTTAATTTAAGAGCTGATATCTAGACATTTTCCATGTTTTTCTAATAATAATTGATAATAACCAAAATCATTGTCAAGAAAACCATGGAAAATGTCTAGATATCAGCTCTTAAATTAAACTCTTATGAGCTATTTTTGTTGACATCATTATATTTGTCCAAACAAATGTACCTTAACCTTGTACCAGGCATTAAAATGAACAAGAAACTGAGGAAAACAAGGGTGGTCTAATATTTTTTTTCCATGATTGTAGATTTAAACATTGTTTGAAACTTGTTGGATAATTCAAATACACAACTCAACAGAAATACTGCATACAATAGGTCAAGTTGAAGGGCTCCAGTCGTTTTTAGACATTTTAACGCCAAAATGTTGTGTTTTTATGTGTTTTATACCTTAAACAGACAGACATGACAGTGGTTAGCTCCCCATCTGACTCTCCGCAAGATACAATTACAAAGTATTCTTCAGAATGTCAAATTGTTCCTGTTATGCCCTCTATGATCCTACAGAAAAAAGAAAAAATCCAAGGAAAGAGAGTCCCCTCCCCCTGCTTCGACTATCCCCGACCCCTACCAAGAGGAATACTCCACCGTGGAGGAGTGTGTCAGCATTTTGCCGCGAGGCAGTTTGGACCAAAGTTTTCTGGTGACCCCTGAGGGTCTTGCAGTGGAACCAACCGCCTCTGGCCCTCAGGATGGATCTTCAATCATGGTGGAGTGCGACCTGTACTCTGAGCCTGGAGACACTCTGGGGGGCGTGGCCACAAATGCCCTGCCTGATATTTCCCCATACGCATGCTTCTATGGCGCCCCCAAACATCAGGTGCTCAAAGTGGGCTGGCTGGACAAACTGTCGCCTCAAGGGTAGGTTACAGTGCTGCTGCAGAGTCACACATTAGAAACACATTGCATAGAGCAGGGATGGGCAACTGGAGGCCCGGGGGCCATATACAGCCCGCACCATCACTTGAAGTGTCCCTCAGTACAACTACATGCATTTGAGCATGAAATCTTAAAAGTGCAGTGTAAAAATGCACAAAATTACTTCTTGCAATTAATGTTGGTCTGCTGTTGTTGCACTGAAAAAAGAAATCACAGTAAGTGGTTCATTTTTATTTGCTTCAAACCTTTTGTATTCCTATTTCTACTGTTAAACATGCATTTGAGCATGAAATATGTTAAGTTACTGCACTGTAAACATATTTAAAATTGCAGTTTCATCATATCTGGTTAAGTGCACGGTCCTATATGTGGCCCTGTGGTAGTGTCCATGAAAAATTGTGGCCCCCTGCAGCATTTAAGTTGCCCATCCCCGGCATAGAGAATGTTATTAGAATTGACTTTCTATTCAGATACGTGTTCAGCTTTACAACCTCTAAAAAAAATTTACCTCGTGCCACTTCCTCTCAACTGGCAAGAAAAGTTCACAGTCAGTCAGTCAGTCAACCACTGCTTCCTCTTTCTTTTCAGACCGTTTTCATTCTGTGCTTTTCCCCCTTTCCCCATGTGTCGTCTTTTTAAACACACTCTATTGTTTTAAACCACATTAACAAGACAAAACAAAGAAACAGAAACCCCCCGACCCGTCAGACAGCACATGCTATACAAAGTTAGACACAAAAAAAGGTGAAAATAATCATAATGACCAAGACAATAATAATGATGAATAAACAAATACAGTTATAGTTTGTCTCCAGTATGTACTCATGAGTTCCAGTCAGAAAACATTCTGCCCATCAACAGCAGGTTTTTCAGATCTGCAGGTATATACAGTCATGGAAAAAAATATTAGACCACCCTTGTTTTCTTCAATTTATTGTTTTCCATGGTTTTCTTGATAATGATTTTGGTTATATGGCAATATATATAATTATTTGGCAATATGGCTGGGCAATATGGACCAAAAGTCATATCCCGATATATTTAGGCTGAATATCGATATACAATATTTATACTGATATTTTTATCGCAAAGTGAGAGTCCTTATCCTAATCCTTCTCAAGAAAACCATGGAAAATGGTCTAGATATCAGCTCTTAAATTAAATTTTATTTATTTTTATTTATTTTTATTTACTATTTTTGTTGTTATCATTATATTTGTCCAAACAAATGTACCTTTAGTTGTACCAGGCATGAAAATGAACAAGAAATTGAAGATAAAGGGTGGTCTGAAATTTTTTTTCCATGGCTGTAGTCAAGGAAGGGTGTCCAAACTATTAAGAACAACTCGTGCTTACCCTTTACAGCAGCTTGTAACCTTTCATGAGGGAGGATATCCCCCCATGTGTCTTCTATGTTTGATGACCATTCAAAACTGATGAATGGTTTTAGATACAGAAACCTGAAGCAGATCCATCCATAATACATAGCGCCATCAAAAGGCAAGGCAAGGAAGATGGGAGATAACCTTGTACTATTGAGATGCGCGATATGTCGGCTCTCACTTAGTTTGGCTCTTTCTGGCAGCGCTACGTTTTTTTTCTTTTCTTTCCAGTGTCTCTTGGTGCCACATGTTTCACTGTTGCTCAAATCCGGAGCTATCAATCATTTACTTCCTTTTTATATTCTCCTTCACCACCTGATTTGCATAGATTTGGCAAACTGCCCTTGGGGCTGTTGAATATTCAAATTGAAAGTGCCCATTTGTTTTGATTATGCTAATTGACAGCTGTTGATACAACTCTTGACATTAATGAATCAATGGCACTCTTGATGAAATATGAGTACCTGTTCAGAGCAGATTTAGTTAATGGCTCGCAGTCTTGTCCCCACTTTTTGGAATTTTTTTTATTTTTATTTTTTTTCACTTTAAACTGGCTCGGTTTGCTTGAACGAGCCAGATGGATTGAAATTGCACCTCACCTTCTCTTTGCAGAAACTGTGTTTTTCAAAGGAGGTGGGTGAGATTTGACGGCGAGAGCCTGGCCTACTACAACAATGACAAGGTAAGTGCAACAAAACCCACATGCACTCGTTCACACGTCCCTCCTCTCCTCTCCTCTCCTCTCCTCTTCTCTCCTCTCGCCTCCTGCTGACACACCCACATCCTCCACATGAACACCGGCGACGTCAGCCCTCTGTTTCAGAGATCCATACCACCAGCAGTTCGGAGCCAAAAAATGTTTAAATGCTATGTTGGTATATTTGTTCAGTACAACCTCACCTATATGACCTAATAATAATTGATTTTTTATTCTGATTTACGGGATCAACAGTTTGAACCCCAAAGAAACAAAGAAAAAAACCCCAACATAAAATATGGTTTTGAATCTTTTTTTTTTACCTTCAAAACACTATCATGCTCAATAAAATGTGAACAAAGGTTGCAAATATAACATATAAGAGGGTTACATCCAGTTCTATAATTTTATACTAAATATATTTGACCTTGTCTCCAGTGTTATGCCCCAGTCTAGGGGGCCTAGAGCACAACATGAAAAGGCCCCATCTTCCCCATCTCCCAAGTAGCCACAAACAAAGATACGTTTGAAGAATGGGTAAATATTTATTTACAAAGAGAACTTAGGTAAATACAAATATTCTTCAACTTAGGGGTGGACTAAAGCCAAAATAACAAACAAAACAATCCTATCTTAAAAATAAGAAATTTACCTGTAAAAACCAAAAGATACAAAATCTTACCTCCCTACCTACTTAAACAAGAGAAAACGAGAAACAAAACCTGGCAACCCACCCTTACTGCTCAAAACAAGGGAATTAAGTCCAAAACCACAAGTTAACTCAAAAGGTGTGAACCGGTTGGGAGAAGAGGAGGATGAGGAAAAAGCGTGCTGCCACCGACGGCCGCCATCTTGGCTCCATTTAAACCAGGTGGTTCCGGCTGCAGCCAATCCCAGCCGAGGCGTGGAACCTCTCCACCAATCCCACCGTGGCTATGGCACACTCCAATCTGCATATAAAAAAGGAAACCAAAACACAGGGCACACATACAAATGCAGTTTGCTAGAAAATAACTATAATATGACCACAGTCATAACACCAGTTTTACTTGGTATATCATCATCAAACTGAAACTGGCCTCATGGAGTTTACAGCCAGAACTTTAGAGGTAAATTTACAGTAGGGCTCCACATGCACACTGGCGACGTCAGCCCTCTGTTTCAGAAATCCATACCACGAGCAGTTCGGAGCCAAGTTCTAAGCGCTCGCTTCTCTTTCTCCTCCTCCTCCTCATTGTCATCATCATCATCATTAGCTTGGCAGGGTAAAGAATGGGGGCAAGGACAGAGCGACATTACGCCATGCATGACAGGCCAGCACACTCTGTGCCCGCCCAGCCATACAGTAAAGTACATTGATGTTGGCACCTGACCAGTTCCCCGAGAAAGAAAGAACGGGAGAGAAGGAAGACTCTCCTCTCTTTTCTGCCTCCCTCAGCGTTTCTCTCTCTCCGTACCTCTCTTCATTCTCCTTCTGTCTGACAGTTGAGTTTGAAATTTCGCTTAGCATTGCCTGCCTCATCATGCGGGAGGGGGAGAAGGGGTGAGGCCGGGTGAGCCTATGGGATTTAAAGAAAAAAAAAAAGCAGTAACTGGATAGGAGGCACACTAAGATGCATTAGGGACGGGCCATTCATCGAATTTCATTTTCAATTACAATTTTGGCTTCCACTCATTACGTAAAAAAAAAAGCTAATGGAGATGAAATGATTATTGAGCGCCATCTATTTCACAATGATGCTCTCGTTTTGTCTTGTGTTATTAATATAGCTCACCCTTTTCCCCTTACAGCGACGGGACTTTTGATGCCCTTTTTAGCTAAGTTTCTGTTCAAATGTTGAATATGTTTGGGAGTTTTCAGAAGGTTGTGGCAGTGCTCTACAACATATTTCTAATTGTGATACCAATCTCGACCAAAATAAACTTTTTTCTGTTTTTTTCTGAGCAGCAGGCAGGATGGTAGTTTAACCTCCACCTGTTAAGTCTGGAAACTTTTGGTATTGTTCCAGCATTTATAAACTGGTTTTGTCACAGCTTATAATTATTTAGGGATCACTATTGATCAGAAGCTGTCATTTAAACCCCACATTGAAAGGCTTGCGACAAAACTGAAACTAAAATTAGGATTCTTTTTCCAGAAACAAATCTTGCTTCTCTTATCAGTCAAGGAAATATTTGATTTATGCAACTTTCTTGCCTCAACTGTACTATAGTCATGGTTGGTACGGGTGCTTGAAATCCTTGAAAATGCTTGAATTTTAATGTTGAATTTCAAGGTTTGAAAAGTGCTTGGATTTAGTTTAGTGATTGTAAATGCTTGAAATTCTTACTGTATTTCTCTTGCAATCTGACTATAGATAACCACATTATTTTTTTTTTAGACTGATAGATACTTTATTCATCCCAAGGGAAATTCAGGCACCCGGTAGCAGCATTCCAACATACATTGAACATACACTACACATACATTACAAAGTAAACTTAGCTTATAAATAATAAACCTTGCATAAATCTGAATTTTCATTAAAAACCTATGCTAAAGTATTTACACATTTGCAGAGAAATTGGACATTGCTGTGAAATGGATGGATGGATGGATGGATGGATAGAGAGTATATGATGGGAATAAATGATTTATAATTATGCTGGTTAAATCACACACCTGCAGTTTTGGTTATAAATTAGTTAGACTTCACTGATAAACACATATTCTGCTGCCACCAGAGAGGCACATAGAACGGGATAGGTGTGAAGTAGTCGGCAGACATAGTCCATTTCTTGCAGTACTTGCATAATTATAGATAACCGCATTTTCAATGGAAAAAAATAAATAAAGTGCATAGCCTATAGTCTATCTGAAATGAAGAGCGCTCCGCCTGCGTCTCGTCTGCGTCTCGCCTGCGTCTTCTTGTTTCTGAGATGTTTCTTGTTGCTCTACCCTGTATCTTCTTACTGAAGGGAGTTTTTCTAATTCCTAGTGGATGTGAGGGCTCCTGATGTATTTGTGTTTCTTTCCTCCTAGTTTGGGTCGTGTTTAGTTCCACCAGCTGCCGGTTGATGATTTTTGTGAGCTTCCTTCTGCTCCTAGCCCCTAGATTCCCATACCAGTATGTTTTATGAGATTAGCAAACTACTTTTAGTTGTTAAAAGTGTATTACCATTGCTGGTGGCATGGTTAAGTGAAATTACCCCTTTTAGTTTCGAAGTACTCATCTAAAACATGACATTTACAACCGTTGAAAAGCTTGAATATGGACCTTGAAAATCCTTGAAAAGTGCTTGAATTTGACCACTGAGAAAGTGTACGAACCCTGTATAGTGATCTGCTTTTTATGAATGCAACTAATCAGAGCTTTAAGAATTTTGACTGAGTTTATCATTGTGGTCTGTGTTTCATTACTGGCTGTGAAAATCGCACACATCATTGTACACTGTATGCCACGGCTAAAATGCTGTCTTTAATTTTACATTTTAACGGACAAAGAAACCGCTTCCCTTGGTGAGTGTGACTGCTCCATATAAGTCGGCTACTGACGCTCACTCAGAGTTGTTGTGACGGCTGTATTTGTGTTAAATGTTTGATAACTGTGTTTAAGGTTGAAACTTGTCTCTTTTTTATGCTGCCTTCTTGGCGAGGTCTCTCTTGAAAAGAGATGTTTTTTTTACTCTCAATGAGGCTTTTACTTGGTTAAGTAAAGGATATATATATATATATATAATTTGTCTGCAACTGTGAATGAAGATGACATTGGTTTATGTGACCAGGTGTCCTTTGGAGCGACCATGCTCAACACTTTCTTTTTGAGTTTTTAACACCTGTACCACCCCGTGTGCCACCCAGTGAATCTGCAATTCACTGGTATACCTCAATTACATTTTACTTGGAAATATCAACTAATTAAGTCAATGAACTGGTTTAGTGAATATTACTTGGGCCAAATGATTCAATTTACATACAAAACTGAGGACAAATAATAACAAACAATCACTAAATAATACACTACATGAAAAACTGCTATTATAAAGTAAAAGCACTGAATTCATATTTCTTTGTAGAATTTATATCGATGATTGAAATAATAATTACAGACAGTTTGACAGTAGTTTTGTGAGCCTGTTGCATTGTGCTGGTGCCAGTCATCGTGTTAAGCCCGCCCCATAATAGATAAATGGTTATGATTGGCCGGTCCAGAGCAAGGATGGCAGGATACAGCAAAATACGCCGGACTGCTCAATGCATCAGCATTGCATAAGAAACCTAAATAAAACTTAGTACAAAGGTTTATAAAGTCTTTTTGATTTAGATTAGCAAGTATCTGATCAAAGAGAACAAAAATCTGACCAAGTACTCTATGTCAACTTATTGACTCTAATGCTACAGATATTTCTTTGCCAGTACAGTAAAGCATTGAGCTTTTATTCCCAGCAGCACTTCAGGCTTTACAAATCAGTCTGCTCCTGAGCTGCATCACGCAACAATGATGTAACAACTGACAAAAATGAATGATGAATGTGGTTATGAACTTGATGTTTTTTTGTGATCATTACACAACTTAAGTTCATCTCAGAACTCCACTGACTGATTTGATTATCAACAGAAAATGAATAGTTTCTATGGCTTCCTGGAAAGAAAGCAAGAATACATTAAAAAAAGTGAAAATTGTATTTGAGGACGTAAAATAGGGCTGGGCAATATGGACCAAAAGTCATATCATTTTTCATCTCACGCACCCTCTAGCAGCAGCTTGTGCACCCCCAGGGGTCCACGCACCACACTTTGGGAATCCCTGATCTAGTAAATTCAAGTAAAAAAGAATAGTTATCAGGTCATATAGTTGAGGTCGTGCTAAAAAAAAATTATACCAACATGGCATGGTAAACATTAGTAAAGTGGCAGAATCAAAAAATATTAAAAAACTGACTGAACAGCCCAAGTCTCAGTAGGGTTAACAAACCCTTTGTATTATTCTTTCAAAAAGCCTTTTAAAGCATGAGTTCTGTGTTCTCAAGCGGCCATAACCTATCTGACATATTGTGCTTTACCTTCATGTTCTTGCTAATGACCATTGTGTCTCGCACTAAGAACAAACACATTTTTGTGCATGTGTGCGTGTGTGTGTCTGTCTGTGTCTGTGTGTGTGTGTGTGTGTGTGTGTGTGTGTGTGTGTGTGCGAGCTGTGACCTCGCTGCCCCTTCCCAGGGCCGGCTCGTTTTCGCTGCAGCAGCATTGCACAACATCACAATCAATGATGTGGGACCTGTCTGATGCCTGCTCGTTAATCACTTACTAATTATAGCCCTCCGTGCTCTCTCGCTCCCTCGCCCTCTCTCTCTCTCTCTCTCTTTCCCCTCGTTTTCCCTTTCCATTGCATTTGTTGCTTTATTTATCAGGACACGCTCCGTCGCCAGCAGAGTGGGAATCGGCAGGGAGGCCAGCGAGTCAGCACTTTATACTCCGTGTCACTGTCGGCGCAGGCACGACAGTTTTTTGGGAAGATGAAAGTTTGCCTTTTTGTGTGTGTGTGTGTGTGTGTGTGATAGAGAGAGAGGGGGAACAGAGATTGTTGTTTAGACTTTTTAAAGTCATCCTGCCAATGTGACTCTCCCCTCTGAGAAAGCAGAGGGCTTCATCATGTTTCGGGTGAGCGGAGAGGTCGAGTACAATCTCTCTGTCATCCCTGCTTTGTGCGGCCAGCTGAGGCCCCGTACCACCCCGTGTGCCACCCAGAGCCACCTCTGCAGAGTGAGTGCGGGGGTAGAAGAAGATTGCATGGGCAGACAGGAAGTCTCTCAGCACCACTCTATGTCAGAAATTGAAATATGAGTTGGAGGCTTTCTTTCCCTCACAGTGCAGAGACATACATGTATGTGTGTGTGTGCACTGTTATAGTTCGGATGACAAGAATTGCTGTACTACGCGTTATGCATGTTGCATTCCAATCAGGTGTTTATTATCAGACAGTCCAACTTGTTTACGTTCCCTAATACAAGTGCATTACAAAATGTATAAAAAACAGGCAATAGCAACTTACATTCTACCATACAAATGGGATATACTCATAAAAGTTCCATAAAACAATTATAAGGAGTAAAAAGTCCATGAATATACTCAAAAGATATCAAAACAAGTAGAAATGACAAACAATAGAAACTATATGTAGCCGAAGACATAGGGTACAGTAAAAAATACATAATAATACTTAATTAGATAACAAAAGTCGGAGGAGGTATACTATACTATTTACAGCATGGGCCTCAAACTCGCGGCCCGCGGGCCAATTGCGGCCCTCGTGACGATATTTTGTGGCCCTCACCTTGATATGAAAGTTTAATGTGAGTTTTATATGAATGGCACTTTACTGTGTGGTGTGTGGAAGGTCCCTTTAATTTGTTTTTTTGGTAATTGTGTGTCTTTTTTAATGTGTCTTTTTTAATAATTTTGTGTCTTTTTTTGTTAATTTTGTGTCTTTTTTTGGTCATTTTGATACTGCCTCCAGCAGCCCCCAGGTAATTTGAGTTTGAGACCCCTGATTTACAGAGTAGCTTATATGCTAATATTTACCATGTTCACCACTTAAATTTAGCATGCTAGCATTGCTAACATTTACGTACAGTTGTGGATGATAAGAATGTACAATTTGTAGATATTTGGCCATAAACTGAAGTAAAGAACACATTCTTTCTCTTACAAAAAAAAAAAATTGAATTCATCACACAGTGGTTTTGCCGCTAGAGCTTCACTTGGTAAAGGGAATCAGAATCACCTTTATTGTCGTTGCACAGAGTAACAAGTACTAGGACAACGAAATTAGCCATCAACCCGTCCAAACGTATACTTAAAACACACATACAATATGACAGAGGTGGACAGTAGAAGGGGGGTAGAAGAAGATTGCATGGGCAGACAGGAAGTCTCTCAGCACCACTCTATGTCAGAAATTGAAATATGAGTTGGAGGCTTTCTTTCCCTCACAGTGCAGAGACATACATGTATGTGTGTGTGTGCACTGTTATAGTTCGGATGACAAGAATTGCTGCACTGCTCCCATCTTAAATCATTTTTCATCCCATATTGTTGTCATGTAAGCACAGGGGCACAAAACCTGCTCAAGAAATCTCAGACCAGGTTTTTTGATTATAAGATTCCAAAGAGATTGGATACTATTAATGGGTGATTCTCATGAAGCCAGTCTAAGTTATGTCTTTGAAGATTATAAGGACATACTATATCAAACTAAATATATTTTACTTTTATATGAATGAGCAATATAGCCATAATGAGGCACAATTCATTATTTTGTGTTAAAATAATATTTTCTATATTTTTAAACATATTTTTGATTCACAAATTCATTACCGTAACGCGTCCAGATAAAAATGTCATGGTTTCCTCACACTTATATACAATAAATATTTAATAAACTTCATAAAAATAAATATACATTTGTTTAAAAATATATAATTTAGCAGAATATAATCAAATATACTGGTTTTTAACAATGTATAAAGAACAAAATCTGAATGAAAATTAATGAGAAAAAATGGTTAACTGTTACGGTAATGATAGAATCGTTCGCATTAAAATATGTGTATATTTTAATAAAATACATGTTTTGGTGATACCAGCTACCCTTGAGCATATTTAGGTGCTTGAAAAACCTTTTATTGTTTGTTTTTTTAATTAAAAAATGTGTTACGGTAATGAATTTTGCTCACAGTGTCTCTAAAAATGTCAGAAAATACTATAATTTTTAAAAAATATTTTATAAATTCATATTAAACAGTGACTTTAGATTGTATAGGTTATAAAGGGTCAAAGAAAATATGTATTCAATGCTCTTGGATTTTTGCTATGAGCTGCACCATGTTCATGAGAATCACCCTAATATGCTACAACGAGAAGCAGTTTTTCCAACTTAATTCACTGTAATGTAGCTAAAGGCTGCCTCAACAGTTTGTAAATGATGCTACTAGGGCCGTACAGTTAATTGAAATGAACTAAAATCACAATAAGGACAAGTGCAATATCCAAAATGCTGGAGGCAAATTGTTTGTTTAAGTATATCAATATACAGTACAGGCCAAAAGTTTGGACACACCTTCTCACACTTTTTTTGTTAAGTACATAATTCCATATGTGTTTATTCATAGTTTTGATGCCTTCAGTGAGAATCTACAATGTAAATAGTCATGAAAATAGAGAAAAACGCATTGAATGAGATGGGTGTGTCCAAACTTTTGGCCTGTACTGTATGAATATAACATAATATATGAAATAATAGTGAATGGCAGCAGGTTCACCAACCAAACTGCATTGAGCTTCTCTGCTCTCTTGCTTTTCTGCTCTTTGTTTCTCTGCTCTACCTGACCTGCTCTTTGTGTGGCAGCCCAGGTGAATGTGGCAATCACAGGTGTGTGGCAGTTAACACTACTTATCCACACTCCAGGGTATGTGGTGAAACCAAGAACATGAATAAGACATAACCCAAAGAAAGACACAAAAAAACAAACAAACCTGGAACATGAATGGTGCATAAACAACCAGCTCAGCTGGCCACTAACATACACAATACACTTCACAACATGAACAGACTTCTGACATGCAACAGGGGAGGGGGGAGCCAGCATAGTCAAGCAGCCATCAAGTCCTGCAGCTATTACAGCACTGGTCACTTCACTGCTACATAGAATCTATTTATCTTTAGTCTCAAATCTTAAAAAACTTGTCAGGTACATAGAAATCGTGGCCATGTCTGTGGGACGTCAGATTGGACTCTTAGATGACTGATCTTGGTGCGGTTCAACATGTTGTCCAGTCTTTTACGACCTGTACACAAAATGCCTCGCCGCTGAAACATTCCCATGCTTGTTCTCTTTCTCAAACTTTCAACACCCCAAAACTCTTTTGTAGTTTGAAGTCCTCTGGGATCCGTCAGCCCCAGACAGAACTAATCGCACTTAATCACAGTCGCAGCTTGAAGGTCTCTGGCCGCGGTGATGTCATCATCTGGATAGCGGAGGTGGCGTGGGAGAGTAGCGAGATCCTCAGTCTCACTTCTCCCTCTCTGCAGCGTTGTATCCAATCCGTCTCATCAATCACCCCTTTCGCCTGATTTCGTCAACACCGGGATTGACTTGGGGAGAACGCTCTGGGCCTGAGATGTAGTCTTCGGGGTCTCGACGTGGTGTCATGTGTGTCTGTGTGTGTGTGTGTGTGTGTGTGTTTGTGAAAACTGTCCAAAGCCTGGCTTCGGGGGGAGCGAGGGGAGAAAGAGAGGAGAATGGCTGCGAGGGATGAAGGGATGAGAGGATGGAGGAGGGGAGGTAGAGGCTGAATAGGAGGCCAAAGGGGAGATGAGGTTTTAGGATCGGGGATCAGTCTTTGAGTGTGTCAGTCTGCCTGATTGTCTGTGTGTCTGTCTGACGCTGCAAAGCTCTCTCTTTCCAAGCCTGAAAGCTCCTCTGCTTACTCCCTCCCGAGTCTTCCCAAGATGCCTGCGCCGACGCTTACTGTAACACCCCCAAGTGTTTCTTTTTTTCATTTTTCTTCAATGTGACACATTCAGACGCAGTCGGTAGTGTATCCATAAAAAAAAAAAGGTTTCATACTTTTCTAGGTGTTTATTTTCTTATCCATGCCAAGTTCTGCCATGCAGAGGCATTTAAGCATAATATATAATTTAAAATTCACATCAGTGCTAGCCCTCAGGTAGATTCAGTGCCTTGAATTTGTAAGGTGAGCCCTAGAAAAGCAGATAAAAGTAAAGATACTATGTGGAATTTTCAGCAAATCCTTGTCGTTAATGACACCAGTGGCCTTGAAGTGAACTGCAGTTAGCATCCTGGTAATTGAATGACCTGTTGCATACTGTTAGCACTACAAGGGAGCTGAAGAGAGGCAAGGCACATGAGGCCATGCATTCCCATCATGCCATTTGGGTTTTACAGGCAAAACTGTATCGAATCCTTAATGTAGAAAGCGGTGCACAGGCTGCAATTGGCAACTGAAAAAATTCAAGAAGGACTCAGTTAAAATCTGTAATACAAAGCGATTAATACATGTAAATTGCTGCGAACTATATATACAGTCATGGAAAAAAATATTAGACCACCCTTGTTTTCTTCACTTTATTGTTTATTTAAATGCCTGGTACAACTAAAGGTACATTTGTTTGGACACATATAATGTTAACAACAAAAAATAGCTCATAAGATTTAATTTAAGAGCTGATATCTAGACATTTTCCCTGGTTTTCTTGATAATGATTTTGGTTATTATCAAGAAAACCAGGGAAAATGTCTAGATATCAGCTCTTAAATTAAACGCTTATGAGCTATTTTCATTATATTTGTCCAAACAAATGTTCATTTTAATGCCTGGTACAACTAAAGCTACAAGAAATTAGAGAAAACAAATATGGTCTAACCATTTTTTTCTGTATTTATATTGACGTATTAAGTGTCAATAGAAGGGAGGATTGTAGTGGTGATCACACTGAGAATCATCATGCAACTCTAGTTCCCAGCTCATTGTCTTGGTTTTCTCGCCCGCGACTTAGCTGTTTTTTTTCTTCTTTTTACAGCTTTTTGTTTGTTTTCAGCCTCAGCCGGCTGCTGTTTTCAGTAAGAAGCTCCAAAAACCCCACTGTACGCGACCTGCCCAGCACCAACTGGCTGAACCAAATAGCGACTAGCCAGCATAGCTGAGCATGTAGCAGCTAAATAGCCAGATATTTTCTTCAGGTGCTGGTGACAAACAAAGCTGAGCTCAAAGGAGCTTGTATTCTGGACTTTCATTCATCAGATGAACACAAACAGGACTTCAAATGAATGCTAATGTTGCTCCCTGTATAAATAAGCAACTGTTTCCTAACAGGTTCTCCATAATGATGTTATAAGACTATATGTAAATGTTGTGTTTACAGCATTTCGCTCTGAGGGCAATCAGGGCTGAGTCCAGACCTCTGCAGGGGGTCTGAGAAAATCTTCTATTTTGATGCTTTATTTATGCTCCCTGGCACCATATTGACATTCAAAATACCCTTCCTAATCTTTGAAAAATGGAACACATTCCCCCCAAAAAACTTATTTTCCAGAATAATTATGAATAGGGATAGAAATAGTTGTACATCCTAGATTCCAAAAAAGCTGGGACGTTGTCTAAAGCCTAAATAAAACAGAATGCAATAATTTACCAATCCATTAATCTGATGTATTCAAATGGAAACTCATCAAAGACAGTATTTTGTGTGCTCCAACTTAAGTTTTGTAAATATGCAATCAGAACTTTTTAAATTAAAAATTTTGGGTTTCATTTATGTATTAAACATCTGAACTTGAAAGAAAAATAGGGTTGTAGTTGTTGGTAATCAATATAAATTTAATAGAAACAAACTAACTTCAAACTGCTATCATTAAAGATTCATTGACTAGAGCTGGAAACACAGTTATTAAATATATTTATGTTAACACTAGTGACTTTTACTCCACTACATCTCATTGTACATTTGCACTACATTATTTAAATAACTTTAATTACTTTGCAGATTCAGAATAATTATACAGATATCTAAACTAAACTAATGAATGGTAATTTATTGTCATAGGTTAAGCTACCCAGCAGTATATAGCCTATATTATATTGAGCTCCACCTCTACCTGCAGGCAACATTAAAGTGCATCAATAATAATAATAATAATAATAATAATAATAATAATAATAATAATATACAGTCATGGAGAAATTATTAGACCATTGTTTTCTTCATTTTCTTGTTCATATTTAACGCCTGATACAACTCAAGGTACATTAGTTTGGACAAATATAATGATAACAACAAAAAGTTTTAATGTAATTTAAGAGCTGATATCTAGCCATTTTCCATGGTTTTGATGATAATGATTTTGGTTATAATCAAGAAAACCATGGAAAATGTCTAGATATCAGCTCTTAATTAAACTCTTATCAGCTATTTTTGTTGTTATTATTATATGTCTCCAAACAAATGTGCCTTTAGTTGTACCATGCATTAAAGATTAGAAATAAAGTGAAGAAATCAAGGGTCTATTCATTTCCATGACTGTATATATTATTTGAAAATGGGCAACTCTGCATAATGCTGTGGGTATATTTTGATGGTAATACTTTTGTACTTTTACTTGAACTTTGCTTTGAATGCAGTATTTCTATCTCAAAGAGAGTATTGATGACACTGTAGTAGGCTGTAATGCTACTTTGTGACACATGTTTGATATGACAAGGTGGCTTCTCATTTGAATCCTTGGCAAAGTCCTGCAACTTTTTGCAGACTTGATTTGGACTTGCAGCAAAGCAGGTCTGCCTGGAAGCACCATCTTTAGAAACACTGAGCAAGGATGCATAGTTGCCCAAAGGCTTTTCTCTCAAAGCTGCAGTTCTCTACTCCGACCAATGGGTGTCCTCGTGCCTCCATTGAAAATGCACTTTGCTGCATTTGGAGCTTACCAGACCCTCAACTCCATGCTGGTGGTAAAAACTCTTTCCACCCTCTTTACCCTCCTCCCTGCTTTCTCCACACGCTGCCTCCATTATGGTAGGCTTTAGCTCCATTGCTCCGTCTTAATTGTTTCCTGAAGTTTACCAGGTTTGTTTTTGAAGGGAAAGGAGACATAGGATAGGCACTTCAGCGACAAAAAAATAAATAAATAAGTGACACCGCCCTGCAAAAATGACATAGGTTGACAAATGCTGGGAGGGTAGAAGGAGAGCTGTGCGATATGGGAACGGCTCGAGTGAGAGGACGTGGGAGTGAGGGAGTTGAGAGTGGGAGGGAGGTCAGAGTGAGGGGAAATGAGTGTGGAGGAGATCTTTGGCAGAGGGAGGCGAGTCAGGTGTGTCTGTTATTGGAGAAAGAGAGATAGTTAGGCCTCATTGCTTCCTTGGCAGTCCGTCCTCTTGAGATTAGTCTATAAACATTACGTGTGTGTTTCTGTGTGTGTGTGTGTGTGTGTGTGTGTGTGTGTGTGTGTGTGTGTGTGTGTGGGCGGCAGCATGCCTGGCGCGTCGTGTCTGAATCCGCCGTCTCAACGCTGACCAATTCTTTTCATCGTCTCCTCTCCGCTGACTGCGCTGTCACAGTATTTACAGATGCACAACTCGCAATTAAACAACTTCTCTCCTCCATGACCCCAAAAGCAGAATTAAAACAATTAATTACCGTTAACCCATACTGGGGTATAATTATAAGCGCGCAGCCACCGAGCTAATCCATCCACAGACACACACACACACTTTACTTTCTCCTTTCCTCACCTTCCTTTAACTTCTATCTAAATTTAGAGAGAGAAAGCGGGGGGGGGAGATATTGGTGTGAAACTCCTGGGGAGAGAAACGCACACGGCTGGCTGTCGGTAATTAGGTTGAGCCACTTCTTGCCATTGTTAACATCCTGTTTTAATACGAGAAGGACCCCTCTCTGACCCTCTTAGGCATCTTCATTCTGACATGATGTCTCTCTTTTCTACCTCTTCTCCTTTAGCTACATTACAGAATCCCACCATCACCTCTTCTGCTGTTTTTATCTTCTCTCTATTGTGTCTCTTCACGCTCTTTTTCATTTTCTTTCTCTCAGTCCTCTCCTTGGCCTTTCACACAAACCTAATTTCTCTCTCTCTCTCTGTCTTTTTCCTTTCTTTTTTTCAAATTTCACGCTCCCTCCATCCATCCGTCCCCTCCCTCCGCCCCCGCTCTCCCTAACCGACTGTGTCGGCTGGTATATTTTTGGCTGTATGGTCTCTAGAAATAGGCTTTTGTGGCTCGCAAGGTCACCGGCTTAATTAAGAATGGCGAGAGAGAGCGTCAGAAGTTCACTTCCCCCTTTATCTTCCTCGATTCATCCTGAACTCACACTCTGTGTCTCTCTGCAGGATGTGACAGCGGCGGTACAGTAGAGCAAACGTACAGTGTTGTGCATGGCAATCACTACAAGCCATTACATTGTGCACAGGACTGCAGAGAATCAAAATTCAGGTCAAGCCCGATGAAGAGCGACAGAGAGAAAAAAGGGACGTCTGTTTTTTTTTTTTTTCATACTTTGCAATGATAATGACATTATCGACATGAATAATGCAATGTCTGCAACGACCCCTTTCTTTTTCCTTTTTTATAACCCAGTGATTTTCACGCCGCTACAGAAGCGTAATGTACTGTCCCCAGGTTCACTCTATCGCAGGAACATTACAATCCGACATGTTCTCAGCTTTTTCTAACTACTTTAAGGGCATTTGTCTGTTATACTTGCCACCATCAGGGCTTGAATACTGATTCGAGCGGCGCTACCGTTATGTCCTCGCTTCTTTAGAAGTGATAATATTGACGTTTGATTTCTGTCTTTTTGCTCCTTCTGTCTCCTTTTCATGTTGACAATGACCCAGTACTTTAATTGCCATTGTCGAGGGAGGCTGTAAAGAGGGTCACGAAGCCTCCAGTGCAACATCCTCCTTATTTAGATGCCTCAGCTAGAGCTGCTGGGGGAAAACATGGGGGTAATGAAACAATACACACACAGCCCAATCCCACTTTACCCAAAAAGCGCATCCTGTGCTTTACCCAAATCCCCTCTACAGCGTGCCTGTCTCTTTTTAAATATTTGAGAAGTTTGTTTTCAGCTTGTAGATTTGTTTTATGATGTCTCCTAACACCCAAATGACTGCTCTGTGTGTTATTCTTGTGTTTGGGCTTCTTTAATGCAACGGAATTCACTTTTTTTTTTCTTCTTCCTGGGCTGTCTCCTGCTCCTGCATTTCAAATCACTCTATAATTTGAGTTATTTGTTGTTAATGTCAACCATCCCATCAATGCAAATACGTCCTGGCTTGCTTAACAGCATGCAGCTCGTATGAAAACACATACCATCAGGTTGCTGTTTGTATTCCTGGAGCAGCTTTTTGATTGAAATGCTTCTATCCAAGAGCTTGCGTGCCATTTATCACAATTATTGCTTGAAAGGGAACAGGGAAGCTATTTCTGCAAATAAATTTGACGCTGCATTGATGGGTTATTGCTCCAGTTTGATGAGGATGTCTGTCGGTGGCGTTTCAAAATGAATGCGATCCAAGTCAACGGTAATACATCTCAGAATTACACATCTATTGATGCAAACAATGCGCTCGAAAACAGCAATTGTGGGCCCACAGATGCAGATAATAGGAATAAGCAACAATTCGATAACATTATTAGTATGCTTGAAGCTGCGTGTGTGTCTACTTGTGTTAACATGCTTTTCTTCTCTGTCTTTTCACAGGAGATGTACTCCAAAGGCATGATCATGGCCAGTGCTGTCAGACAGCTGCGAGGACTCGGTGACAACAAGTTTGAGGTAGTCACCTCCCTGCGGACCTTCATATTCCGGGCTGAAAGAGAAGGTAGAGCAAGTGCATCCTTTGTCCCTCCCCCCTCTGCATTTTGCAGTCATCTATCAGCTCCTCGTTCTGTTTTGCTGGACAGTCTGCCTCTGTCGCTCTGACCGTCTGATTCCCTGTCTAGCCTTGTTTTTCTCTCTCATTCTCCACCTCTCTCCGTCCTTCCCTCTCCCACCCTCCCTTTTTGTTTATCTCAGTCTCGTCTCTCGTTTTTACCTCACTCTCTCTAAATGTGGTAATCTTCTGCCTCACCTCTTTCACTCTTTTAGTGTCTCTTTCTCCGCATGTAGTTATTTCTCTACACTCGCCATCTCTCTCTCTCAGAGGACAATTTCAGAGGGATTGGAGGTTTTACATCCATCAGAAACATATTGCAAGGTAGAGGTGGGGGAAAAAATGGATGAAGCATAGGATCGCGATATTTTGCATGACGATATAACGATTTATGGTTGCCAAGCATCGATATTTAGTGTTCCGGGCCGTCAGTATCTTCTTTTTTCTAAGACTTTAAGGAATATACTGGAGGTTCTTGTATCGCATGAAACAAGAAGATCTAAGGAATCTATAGGCACCATGTGCGTCATGATATCGTGTCACAAAGTTGTCGAAATAAGGCTGTAAAGTTAGGCTTTTTTTATGTTTCATTCAAAATAATTCAGAGCAGTGAAGCTTAAAGTTGAGGAAAGTTTGATAAAATGCTGCAGTTGTTGTCATCCATACATGTTTGATATCAGTTCAGTTCAGTTTGACTGGATACTTTGTTGGTCAGTCTGTGGGTTTGACTCTCATTGTGGAGAAATAAAAAGACTGAAGTGAGATGAATACACTGAGAATTTTCTCTTATTTGAAGAAACATGTTGCATTGCTGTGTGTAATGTTGCTACATTATTGATTGTAATTAATAATGCAGTTAAACAGTTGAATCGCAATATATTGTATCACAATACTCACCATATCGAAAAATGCTTAAAATCGCAATAATATCATATCGTGACTCAAGTATCTGGATAAAATTGTATTGTGGGGCCTCTGCGGATTCCCACCTCTATTGCAAGGTACCCATATGTGAAGGAATAGTTCTACATTTCAGGAAATTTGTTGTCTTTCAGAGCATGATATGATCAGTATCATGACTGTAAAGGGGGGGGTGTTAGCGAATTGGAGGTTGTCTGGCTCTGTTTGAATTAAGAATTTAAAATCTCTGATTACAGGGATTGAAGTTTTCCATCGCAGCCACAGATTTCCATCAGTTGGATTCCAGAGAGGCCATGAATGAGATCAGTGTCGATAAAAGTATGATTTTAGCTTTAGACAGAATTCCACAGTGGCAGTAATTAGCTGTCAATTTGCTGTGGACCAGAGTTAGTGGGTACAGATGCCATTCTGGCTCAAAAGGAAAATTACTGCTGAAAAGTAACTGGCTACATTCACTGCATCTTCAATAACCATTAACAGTCTGTTTTAAGTGCATAAGTTACAGTAAGGACCATTTTTGAAGGATTTCAAAACCACACCTGGTCTAATCTTTTTGAGGGGGGGGGGGGGCACCAAACCATCTGTGGGGTCCGGGGGTATACCGTATTATAGAATCTTTATTGTTATCCTACTGGTTCACTTTTAATGCCTCTCACACATTCTAATGCCACTATTCCATCATTTACACTGATCTTAATGATTTCATGTTTTAATGAATCATTTTAAAGGAGAATATGGGGTTTTTATGTTTTATTTAAGGCATCTTATTTTGACAGACTTCTTGTAAATTCTGTGGTGGATTCTGTTAACACACCGTGCTCTTATTTCAAAGCTGCATGTGCTTAGCGACAGGAAATGATTTGTCACAGGTTAGCTTTTTGTGATCAAGACAACTTTAATTGCTACGCGAGCTAATGTTAGCTCGCGTCTACCAAACGACATTTGCAGCAGTGTGTTTGGATCTGACCGGCCCAGACAGGTTGCTAGTTGTTTCCCCCTGCTTCAAGTCTTTATGCTAAGCTAGGCTAATCAGGTCCTGACGCACATTTCGTCTCACCCTGAGAAAGAAAGCAAATAAGCCGATTTCTAGAAATGTCAACTTATTTCTTGAAAGTGTTTTTTTCTTGCAAATGAATATCATGCTATGTATAAGTGGGTGTATACATCGGTCCCTAGGGAGATCCTTGCTGCAGTAATGACTTCATGTCCCTGTCTGAACCGATGTTATTAAGTTAATCTAAAGGGACAGACTGTAAAAAAAAAAATGAAATTGTCAAATCTCTCAGGAACAATCCTGTAATAGTCTCATTCCTTTCCTCTCTTCATCCCTCTGTCACACAAAACGGAATAAGAGTTGTCTCTGCTTATCGTCTTTCAGCTGAGAGCTTTGTCTGTGTCGGCCTTAATGAGAGGGGAAAGAGACACTTTCCGCTCCTTACCTCCTGCCTGCTTGATGGCAGTCTATTAGGCAGCGCAGGTCAAACTACTCATTCACTAATCGAGGTCCGTCTCTGGGGTTAGACGTCGGCCGCCCTTTGATTCATGTGAATGAGTGAGATTGGAGAAATGTCCATGCTTATGGACCTTTGACTCATTGTGTGGTATAGTGTGAATGTTATAGGACGTGGTGGATCTTTGAGATCGTTGAGACCTCAATGCAAGCAATTGATATATTGACTTATTTTTGAGTGAGGAATAGAATAATCAATATTTGACATCATCATTGGTATTGAGCATCTGATTATGACTTTTGGTAAGTTCAACTGGTTGTTTTATTGCTCAGTGCTCATTTGCAGTCATGGCAAAAATGATTAGACCACCCTTGTTTTCTTTAATTTCTTGTTCATTTTAATGTCTGGTACAACTAAAGGTACATTTGTTTGGACAAATATAATGATAACAACAAAAATAGCTTGTTTAATTTAAAAGCTGATATCTAGACATTTTAAAATTTTTTAATTATGATTTTGGTTATTATCGATAAAGCCATGGAAATGTCTAGATATCATCTCTTAAATTAAAGACTTATCAGCTATTTTTGTTGTCATTATATTTGTCCAAACAAATGTACCTTTAGTTGTACCAGGCGGTTAGGACCGGGTGGCCTAATATTTTTTTCCATGATTGTATAATGAGGATGACTCATTTTCCCTCAGATGTTACTATTTTTAAAGCTACATAACATAGTCTGGGTTTGAATTTTGTGTAAACAGCATTATGAGTCTTTAAACGTCTTTTTATGGGCTGCTCTGATTGCAAATCAATGATCCCCAACCAAGGTTATTATAGTTAAGGAAAACTAACGAATAACTAAAATTGAAAAAACATTTTTGTTAACTAAAAACGATAACTAACTGAAACTGTATTGTGTGGTTACAAAACTAACCAAAACTAACTCAAATTATAGTGAAAATGTCTTTCGTTTTTGTCTTTGTCTACTTTTTTCATACATAATCTAATGTTTCCATTTCTCTGCTGCTGAGTGTGTATATTCCTGCTTTTTGGGCTTCTAGGAGAGGTGCGAGTGAAATTACCGTAATGACACTCAATTAGCTGTAAAGAGCAACTTCTCAGCTTTCAGAAAACATTGGAATTTTTTTCGATAGCGTAAACCGTTCAGTTATTATGGTAATCCCACGTGCACTTGCACAAACGTGTCGCCGGGGCAACGCTCTGTAAATTTTGGATGTTGTGCTTTCACTGTGTGGAAGTGAAAGTCTTCAATTCGCCTGTGATATTACAAGTCACGTGTTTTTTTGCGCCGGCCGTAGATTACATGTAGGGGAAACACTGCATAATCCTTTTTGGTTGATATGAAATGTATTTATTTAGCTCTGACCAAATAGCTGCTAGTTAGTCAACATGCAGGAACACATTGTGAATAGGTTTACTGAGACTGGGATGTCTACACTCAAACCAAAATTCAAAACACCCGGAACTTTAAGAGTTAATAACCTTATTGGGGCTAAAATGGATAAACCAAAGGAAATAAAGGCAAAATTTATTATGACCTCTTTGAATCTCGCACCCAACACATAGCCCATTACAAAAAAACTAACACGAACACTAAAACTAATAAAAAACTAAACCTAAGCATTTTCAAATAAATAAAAACTAAACTAAACTCACTCTAAAAACTAATTAAAACTAACTGAATTTGAAAGCAAAACATCATTTCATTCAAATGTTGTGTTCAATACTCTAAATTGAATATAAGGCCAACAGAAGAACATTTGCTTAATTATATAGATTTCTTTTGTGACTAATGTAGTAGTCCTAGCACTAGTAGTAATATATATTTCTCCAGTAATAGGAGATTACTTTCTCCAGTAATTTGTTCTGTTGATTTGCAAGAGACAGAGAGGAAATAACACAAGGAGAGTCATTCTACACAGCAGTGGATGTATTTTGATACAAACTTGCTCATTGCACATTTGTATACAAAAGGATTTGTTTTGTTTTGTGGAGCTGAAATTGGAATATGAAATAGAAAAAAGTCTGCTCAGGAGTATTACCTACATATTCACGTAAACCCGACCAATTAAATATTAAAATCAAATTTAGTCCTGGTGCCCGTTTTTCCATTTCGTATTTTTGATCTGAGCCTAATATTAAAATATGAAAAACAAGCATTTTTTTTTTCGTTTTTTGTGTTATAATAAAAAAACAAATAACAAAATAACCAGTCAATATTTCATTATTTGGATAATGGAAAGAACGAATGATACACGGATTTAGCTTGTTAACCCCGTGGATAAAAGTCACAGATTTATGAGAAAGAAGTGGGGGAAAAAAAGCAACTTTTCTCGCAGATTCACCACTTTAAATCTCTTAAATCTGCAACTTTTTTTCTTGTAGATTTGCCACTTTAATCTAGTAAATTTGCTACTTTTTTCTTGACCCCATTTTGATATCCACTGAAGTTACCAAATATAGTTCTTCGCCTGATAAAGGGTTAAGAGTTGATACCAATCACAATACATGCATCTACATCTACCAGTTTATCATGTCATTCGTATAATGAATGAAGGCCTAATTTCATCCATCTACTGCTACTCGTGCTTGTTGAAAAAAAGTGTTTGTCAGCTAAAAACTAAGACTTGCATTGAGTCTGTACAGCCAACAACTTGCACCTTTAAACTTCCTTTCCATCTATTTTCACCACACTGTTCACCGGCGATTCTTCCCTCCTCACTCTGTCGATTCAGTGCGTCATCATATCGATATCTGCCAGCCTTTTTTGTCCGTTTATGAGTCGCGGGTCCTCAGCGGCATCATTTATCACGCTGTCTGCCGGCTGATCGTCATACGTCACACTCAGCTGTCCTGACAAGCGCTGGGAGGGGAGAGGGCTGTCTGATTTGGAGGTGGCCTCTGACCGCCTGGGATCAGTGGGAAGCCTCTTGCAGAGGTGGCTGCTGCTGCTGCTGCTGCCGTCAGGAAAAAAAAAAAAAAAAAAAAAGAGGGGAGAGTTGGGAGGAGAGCTGGAGAGGGGAAAAGAAGAGAGAAGGAGGAGAAAACTTGGCCTCATCACCTCATGCATCTTTAAACAGGCCCACTCGCCTTGTGGCGGAGAGTCATCAATCTTTGGGGAAACACATGAGAAAGAGGGAGACATGAGGAGACAGAGGGAAAGAGGAGGAGTAGGTTAGTGAAGTGGAGGTATGGAGCTGCCGGGCTGATGCAGTCGGGGTGAGAAGGGGGGAGAAAATGGTGGAGTGATGGTCAGAGGAGTGAAAAGGCATCCGGGAGGGACATTAGGAAAAGGGGATAGGGGAAACAAGCAAAAGGAAGCGATTAAATGAGGGAATAACAGGAATTGATAGAGCGAGAGAGGCAGACACGCAATCTCGGCGTGAAGAAGCAACAGAGAGGTAAAGGCAGAGACGGCAGGGAGGGATGAAAAGGGCAGAGTGAAGATGGAGAGAGGGAAAAGGAGGAGGGAGAAGTGAGTGAATAATTGAAGGCCACCGGAGAGAGTGTGCACACAGCTGTCGGCTGATTCTCCACTTGGTCCGCAGGTGGCCTCTTCCCTCAGGTACTGTCAGCTTGAGAGAGGAGAGATGGAAGGAGGAAGGAAGGCAGGCAAGGAGGAGAGAGGGAGAAAAGAAAAAAAAAAGAGGGGGGGAGGGAGTGATGCGGGGGAGAAGAAAGCCAGAGGAAAGGAGAGTTTGGCAGGGAGAGACACGGCGGAGAGTGATGGAAAGCGGTCAGGACAAGAAGGGAGTGCTGGAGAGGGGATGCAGACAAATGCGCTACAAGAGAGAAGATGGGATTTATGGTGTAAAGAAATGTTGATGATTTGTATTCTGATGCTTCGGCAATTGCCTTTCCACGGAGCCTGCTCCTAACACATGTTAGTTTTGTTTGAAATGACAGGAAAGGAGGTAAGAGAGAGTTGTAGAGAATAAGTAAGGATAACAACTAAAGGGCTGGGAACAGGCCAGAGAGAGAATGATGGCAGGAATATAAACTCCAGAGGACATGGAGTGGGAGTAAAAGCTGCATTAACTGTAGTAAATATTTCACTTTGCATTATTTCACATTTTTACTACCCAGTGGCGGGTTTTAACATTTACTGCAAACATTTAACATTAGCTTCTTAGCTAGTGTTGAGCATAAATTTCCATGCAACAAGACAAGTGCATTCAAAGTTCTCCTTGACTGTTTGCTCAAGGACCTCAAGGATTTTTCATAAACCTTTTTATTGATTGTTTTATATCCTCATTAACTGCTGATTCCTCACTAAGTGGCAACCTCCAGGCCTGAAAAGTGAAGCCAATTTAAAATGGCCGTAAACCTGTATTCTGTCTATTCGCCAGAGGGGGCAACCTCCTGGTTGTTAAAAAATTAAAATAAAAAAGTCAGTTTGTATCTAAGTCAATAGGAAAATGACCCTACTTCTCCCTTAATTTATACTTCAGTATAAAATTATACTAATGAAATTCTATTCTAAATTGCTAGTTTCAAGTCTTCTTCCACAACTGCATAATGTTCACTTTGTGAAATAAGGTCCCATTAAGAGTAAAATAGATCATAAAGTAGGGTGTCATTTAGGGCGTGTCTTCCATTTTCAATTGGATGTACAGTCATGGAAAAAATTATTAGACTTTTTCTTCAACTTGTTGTTCATTTTAATGCCTGGTACAACTAAAAGTACATTTGTTTGGACAAATATAAAGATAACAACAAAAATAGCTCATAAGAGCTTAATTTAAGAGCTGATATCTAGACATTTTCCATGGTTTTCTTGATAATAACCAAAATTGTGATCAAGAAAACCGTGGAAAATGGCTAGATATGGTTGTTTTCATTATATTTGTCCAAACAACCTTTGTACCTTTGTACTTTAGCTGTACCAGGCATTAAAATGAACAAGAAACTGAAGAAAACAAGGGTGACTGTAGATTGCAGAAGATTTTCAAATCATTGCATTCTGTCTTTTACTAAGTTTTTCACACTCAACTTTTTTGGAATCAGAATTGTAAATGGCAAACGTATGTCCGACTCTCGGTATTTATTAATGCTACTCGCCTAACAACTATTGCTTCTTTGTACCTGTTGTAGAAGTCCCAAGTACATCAGAACACCACACACCTTCATGTCTAGATTAATAATATCATCTAAAGCAGGGGTCTCAAACTCCGCTGGAGGCAGTATCAAAATGATCAAAAAAAGACACAAAAAGACAGAAAAAAACCTAAATTCATTGAAAAAGACAAAAAATTACAAAGAAGACACAAAATAACTAAAGAAAGACACAAAATGACCAAAAAAAGACACAAAATTACCAAAATGACAGAAAAAAACCTAAATTACTTAAATAAGAAACAAAATGACCAAAAATAGAAGCACTTTCATATCAAGGTGTGGGCCACAAAATATTGTCACGAGGGCCGCAATTGGCCCGCGGGCCACGAGTTTGAGACCCATGATCGAAAGGAAGGATGAATGAATTTCATCATCTTCTGAGTCAGGATGACTGCAGGTACAGCGCTACTACATCTATATGAACCCCAAATAAACAGCTTTTGCTCTGACTTAATTGCAATAGACTAATCATAAAGTATGCAGAAATAACTACAACATCATGCCAATGTGTAAAAAGTCTGAATCCACGCTCTGCCAGGTCTGTCTGCAAGACGACAAGCAGATTACTTTTAAAATGCTTCTTTTCTGAGCAGAGTTTGGATCTATCAGACCAGTCGTTTGCTATGCAGGAGATTCTCAATGCCTGCTACTGGGTGCACCTTTCTAGTTAGCTTATAATGCTGGATTTAAGATGCATTAAAAATACATTACATGCATGTTTTGGATAGATTTGATTACTAACAAATTCTGAACTGTGTGATATTACAGTGACTCTAAATTCACTCTTTTTTGACAGATAATATGGTCCATGTGTATGTATTGGTAAGGCCCAAGTAAGACTCATCCAGTTCATGTAAATATAGTAATATTTGGCAAATTTTCTGTAGATTAAACACAAAGGAGTCATATAAATGTGTGATTCTGTGTTGTGCATGTATGTTAGACTGAGAGGATTCAAATGACAGAAAACAAAGCAAATCTCCATCCCTCTGCTTTGGCTTTTTTTCTCTTTTTTTTTTTTTTATTCCTGTTGATGGAGACTGTGTGGGCGGCTTCTAAGATCTGTGTTGAGCGCTAAGTGGACCTGGCTCTCATCTCATCCACTTTCAATGAGGATTATGTGCCTCTCTCCTCGGCTCTCTCCATGTAAAGTGGAATAGTCTTTCAAATACATGGCTATACATATATCCCTTAACAAGCAATGAAGCTAGATGTGGCTGTTGGTTTGCAGTGCACTCTTTTTTTTTTTAATATGCATGCAGAGGTGAGGGCATGTTTGCACACTGAGTGAAAATAATTTTGGCAAGCACGTTGGAGGCTCATGCGGAGACTGTGTGCACAAACAAACAACAACATATACTCGATCATATGCGAGACACATTCAAGCGCACAAGTCAGATGCACACGTGGTAACATGCAGGCGTGCAGGCATGCCACCGTCTCCTCTCAACTTTCTCTCAATCCTCCCACCTCCTTTTCCTCGCTCCAGCCCTCCCTGCACAGATTGACAGCTTGGGCAAAGAGGAGAGAGTGGAGGGAGAGAGAGGAAGGTCCTGAATAAATGAACAGGCAAATAAGTGAGCGCAGGACAGGTAATGGAACTCAGAAAGCAAGGGTGGGAACAGAACAGTAAAGCCCAGTGATGTAAAGAGCAGTCAATAATTGAGTGGGCCATTCATTATTGATACAAGCTCTTTGTAAATTCATAAGAATCTGGGAGGTAGCCAGACCAGAGCCGAGTTCTGGGCCGGGCAGCGGATACAGTATTTGGACACTCAGGAGGGTTGTGTGTGTGTAGGAGTCGGATACTCGTACCGAGTCTGCTCTGATCCGCTCGGATGTTTGCTGTATTAAAACACCCGCGGCAATACTTCGGACTCTATGAACCTCATAACGCCGAATATAACTTTGACCTTGGTCACTTGTAACCTGGTGGACTTGTTGAGACCCATAAAAAGTTCAGTGGTGCTGTGAAATTCCGTTCGTTTTAGTGGTCGACCGATACAGGTTTTTTAAGGCCGATAACGATTATTTTGACATCAGTCTTAACCGATCCCCGATATGTGCTGCAGATTTTTTTGGGACGATTCTTGAAGCCGATATTGCCTTTTCTCCCTCCATTTACATGATAAAAATGACACAATGATAACAAATGTTACACAAGTCTCAATTTTAACAAAAAAAGGAACATTTATTAACAAAACAAACAAAACATATTAACAGTTGGACAGCAAACAATGTGTATGTTGTTCTAGGCCTGGAGGTGGTGGCGCCTCAGATGAATCCACATATTTGATATGTTTTTCTTTTTTCCGGTATCAGCAGCAGCTCACCAGAGAATGGCAGATGTTGCACCAAGCCTTGCCTGGTGTTGGCTCAGTGAAATGGGCTAGTTGACCGGCGAACGCACGCACGTATCGGCCGATGCCGATACAAGTAAAAAACGCAAATATTGGGGAAATTGCGTCTCCGCATGCTGTACATATTGAACTATTTACATTTTTACAGCCTCTCCTGTCCTCTCCTCTCAGATCTGTGTAAACAGATTTTCAGTAAATATTTGTCACATGACCGTTTGTCTGAGCAGAATCAATTCTGCTTCACAGTGTCGCTGAGGAGCAGAATACGTTTTTAACAGGATATAGTTAATTCAAACTGTTTTGTTTTGGCGACATTTTAAATGAGACGTATAGAATAAAGTGATTTTGACAGAAATAACACATTATATAGATCCATTACACACAGAATGAAACATTTCATGTCTTAATTTATTTAATTTCTTCTAATTATAACGATAATGGCTTACATTTAATGAACACCTACAATTCACTGTCTCAAAAAAAATTTGAATATTACAAACGACCAATTTTAAAAAATATGTTTAATATGTAAATGTTGGCCTCTGAAAAGTATGTCCATCTATATGACTCAATACTTGGTTGGGGCTATTTGACTTGAACTACTGGAAATGGACTTTTCTATGATATTCTAATGTATTGCGATGTACTTGCACCTGTAATCTTTGCAAGTTTAAGCTGAATGACTCGTGTAACTAGGTGTACTTTAAACCCGGGTATGCCGCAGTGCACACAAATTGTAGGAGTTGTAGGAATAGTAACAGCTTTCTTGAGAATTACACAGCAATGTTCCTCTCCCAAAAATATGCACTCGTCCAGAACACGGTACCCCAGACACATCTGACCAAATAAGCAGAGTGGGCGTTTGTAGTGAGGCATTTTGGTTCAGTTGGATTCTTCTCTGTGTGAAACAAACTGTAGGTGTGAAAAGACTTAATTACCTCCGCCAAGGAGGCTATGTTTGGTTGTCTGTTGGTCAGCAGGTCTACTAAAAATACTATTTTAATGAAACTCAGTGAAAGGTTATAGCCAAGGGAGCCAATTAAGATTTGGATCTGATCTGGATCATGAGGCAAATACACAAATTATTATTACGAGATGTGGCCTTGCTAGAAATCTGCGCTCTTCTACTTCTAAATTGGACAAGTTATCATAGCAAATACTTAATTAAGTATTTACTTGTGAGGCCCAATTTTGTATATTTGATTAAAATTGACCAATAATAATGAAAAAAAAAGAAAATTATACATCAATGTGTTGGTCATGAGTTGCCTTAAAAGGTGAAAAAAAGAAGTTGGTAATAATTTATTTTCTCCATGTCCTGAAACCAGTCTAATGTCATGGGGTCCTTTTTGACTCCTGAGGACCACAGGTGTGATTCTTTTATTCATTTTGCTTCCATCCAAAAATGTACAATGCTTTCAAAACATACGTTTCACTAAAATTTGCACTGTGCATTCCCATCAAGAAATTATCATTTCATTATAACTGTTGAAAAAAACAAACAGGTTTTATTACTTTTTTTCCCGCTTGAAATTAGGCCTAATTTTGGTGAGAAAGGTGAAAAGAAGAGTTGTTAATATTTTCTTTCTACATGTCCTAAAACCAGTCAAAAATGTCATGGGGTCCTTTTTGACCCCCGAGGATCACAGGTGCTATAAAAATTTATAAAACACGTAAAAATGCATGAATAAAGTTGAAATTTAGAAAAAAAAATTGCAGAGGGGCACATATTGTCACCCTGTTAAAAATAATCACCTAACTCATTTTTTCAAGTTTTGCAGGAAACACAAAAAAACATGACATTTATTGATCATTTCACTCAAAAAGGATGTAACAAAGGATGGATATTGGCATAGTAATAACACTGTGTGTAAATTATGTATCTTAAGAGAAATAAATGACTTAGGCAATTTGAACATGCCTTTGTGACTTAAGCAAGATATGGTAACACTTTATTTTGAAGGAGTCTACATAAGAGTCACGCAAACCTGTCAGAAACATGACATGACAAGTATCATGAGCATTAATGTTACTTCAAAGTGTCACTAATGTTCATGACACATCCCATGTCATGTTTATGACACGCTCATGTCACTCTTATGTAAAGACCTTCAAAATAAAGTGTTACCAATATTAGTGTCAACAATAAAACAGTGATAAACTAAACTGATAACTAAACAATCTCCCTCTAGCTCTTCTTTGCTGGGTTCTTATCTGATGCCTATGAATGTGGCAAATTGTCAAAGAAGTGAGTTAAGTCTTGAGTCCTAAAGGGGTAAAATCACATGATCTGATCAACTGAGGATGTAGGTGATTTAACCATAGGTTGCCGGCGTCATGAGGAGATGATTTAGGCAAATAAAAAAAAAAATTGTCAAAAAATGACTGTAGAACCTTTTACCAATAATGTCAAGATTCTTTAAACAGTGTGACGATATGCTGAAAAGTTCAAGCAATTCTATGAAAGTTAACCTATATTAATGTAATAACCTCCATTAATGTTATACTTTATTACATTATTGGTAAAAAAAAGTGTATTATATTATTGGGAAATGCACTTTATTACATTACCGGGAAGTTATTACATTATCAGGTTTTATTACATTTTCAATGGACTCAAGTGCAGATTTTTATTACAATATCAGGAATTTATTACATTATCAGGTTCTACAATGACTTAGGCGATTCTTTAAACAGTGTGACGATATGCTGAAAAGTTCAAGCAATTCTATGAAAGTTAACCTATATTAATGGTATGATGAAAATGATTTGGGTTCAAAAAGGACCCCAGGACCACAGGAGGGTTAATACTCACGCCTTTGTCTTTAGTTTTCAAAGTCCTGAGAATGCCGAGGGACGATCAAGGCCTCCCTGTGATTTGGTCTTAATCTTGTGCATGTGCACCGTGTACTTTTCCAGGATGTGAGGCTGACTTACAACTTGCTGCATACACAATTTACTCAATCAGGATCATGCTGTGGTGGCAGCTATGATTGATGCTGACTTAAAAGGATACAAGGAATGGCGCATTGCAGGAAGCAGGGGAAGGATGTCGTATTTACCCCGAGTTATTTAAGCCGTCCAAGAAAGACACAGGTGATCAGTTATCATTGAAGGAAGTGTGCAAAAAAATATGACTTATATTACCTTTATGGGCTACGAGCTAAATATGTGTACATTTATCTTCATCTAGGTAATGAGATGTCCAATGAATCTCCCTTTCACCACTCCAGCATATGGAGTTTTTTGTTGGATTACTGTTAAATCCGATGTGCTTTAAGCAAGACACCGAGTCCCTACCAGCTGCAGGCCTTTTCTTGTTCAATAGATGAGCCGTGGGAAGAAAGTGAAAAGACACATTTTTTCCAACGTGGAGATCAATAAAGTATCACAAAAACAATTATTCTCTCTATTCTTAAATTGGCATGCTTCAACAGTATAATTTGTTAACCTCCTACAAACATTTCCTCATGCTTCCTTACCCTACATAGCTAATAGTACAATTGATTTTGGTGACATGATTTGTGTCGGTGATTTTTCCTCTTTTGGCAAAGAAGTGGCCCATAATAAGGATAGTAATGGATGATTAAATGAAACGGAGGAGTGATTACACCAAGTAAGGGCTTCTCTTCTCCACCCTGAACATTTTGATGAATCACATAAGAACTGTTTAGAAATACAGACATCAAGTCCTCCTGTTTGGAGAATATTCATGAAATCCTTCCATCCTGTTGTTTGTTCGTATTCATGGCTATCCAAAAATACATTTCCTGAAAAAAAGGGTGTGTGTGGTGCACCTGTGTGACCACACAAGTGCTCACTATTGTTCTGAGAGCTTCACTTTGTCACTTTGCATATTTCTGAAAAGTGTCTGTCATTCTGTCAGATTGTTGTGTTTTTGTTTTTGGATGATGGCTTGAGTACAAATTTGAATTGAAGTCCATTTAGTTGATAAAAATCCTCAATCTCAAATTTACCGCTCCATTCTACCTGCTTGGTTTCCATACCAGTTTCCATATTCTTTAGATTTTTTCCCTTCTTCTTTCTGTCTTGTAGTTTCCACAGTGGGTGCTGCTGCTTCGGACCTCTGATGTGTACTCGTGTGTGTGTGTGCTCGTGTGTTTACAATCCTTTGGTATCTCTTGTGTTTTCCCACTTTGCAGGCTTTGATTGCACAATGTCTCGGGCGGTAGGGGAATGGGCTTTACAGCGCCGGTTTCATGTCTTCTTTTATGTCCGTTTGAAAAGTTGCAGGAGAAGATATCTGAGAGGCCTTTTGAGTGTACATCGTTTGAATGTAAACCCTGGATGGAACACGATGCATCGCCGCGCTATGCTTGAGCCATTTAGCTGTTAGGTAATCCGGGGCGATTTACAAAAAGTTAAAGCTTTTGTGTCATGTTCAAGGACAAATTGTATTTGAAGACACTAAGCATGTGAAGTGCCAGTTATAGAGCCCTCCTCCAACTGTAAATGGGCACAGCAGTAGGGCTGGGCGATATATATCGATATAAAAGATATATCGATATATTTTTAAATGTGATATGGAATTAGACCATATCACATATATCGATATAGTTCGAATTGTGCACTGTGATCCTTGCTCCAGGCAAGCTGCGGCTTTTATTTAAGATATTTTTTTATTTAAATGTGCACTTTTTGGAGCTTTGATTTTTAAAAAAAGTACTCCTGTTATACAGTATTTATGTTCACTTAAATAAACGGTTTCAATAAAACTACTGGTGACATGTCATATTTGGCTTTGACTTTGACTGAACATTTGCTCTCACTTTGCAATAAAAATATCGGGATATATATCGTATATCGATATTCAGCCTAAATATATCGGGATATGACTTTTGGTCCATATCGCCCAGCCCTACACAGCAGGCCTATCAAGCTTTGGTTTTCTCCATATACACGGGGCTGTAGGAGCAATACTGTATATAAACAGTTTGTAAGGTGGTGGCCTTTTTTTTAAGCTTTTCCAAAACTAAAAACATGTCCTAAACATTATTGGATTATTGTGATTACGTTCACTTCTTTTATACCGTCAAAACATGACAGGCGTTACATCTGTAGCTTAAGGGGACTGGGCTTAGCGGACAGGCAGTTGCAACATTTTCATCAGATGAATTCAAAGTCCTACTCCTTCACAGCTGAAATGAACTGCTCTGTGAAACGTACTAGCACCTTTATGTGACTTTGCTCTGTTGTTTTCCAAGTGGAGACAAATGAGTTGACTCGGAAAACTGGCAGTTTCTCATTAGAAGCTATATTTTTTTAATTATATATTTTAATTAGGTGGTGTGTTTGACTCAAATTACCCTGGCCACATCTCGCTGGAGGCTTGCAAATCTCAGAGTAGCAGCTATCTGTATCTTTAATGCTAGACTTTGCACTTTTCAGCTTTGCAGGATATTCTTTTTCCAGGGGCTAAGTTAATTTTTACCAATCGTAGCTCATCCTGTGTTTCAATTACTTTTCTTTTTAGACTCGGATTTTCTGTATCAGTATGCAATGGAGGTTTTTAGCAGCCAGCCAGCCAGTGTAACTCACTAAAGGGATGTAAAAATGATGAATTAACACTATAATTCAAAGACTTCAAGATGCCCTGATCTCTCTTTGTCTAGTTCTCTTTCTGGCCTTTCGTGATTTCTTTCTCTCTTGCTCTCGCCGTCTTTCGCACATTCACACTTGTATCCACATCCACATCTCTTTTTCTGTCTCTCACTCATGCACGTGTCCACAGGGGAGCGCCAGGAGTGGATGGAAACTCTTCAGACGGCCACGCGCCCCCCCGCCTGCGGCTCCCAGAAGCGCTCCAACAGCCTTTCCCACCCCTCCTCCACAAACAAGCGAGGCATGCTGGAGCTCCGCGGTTACAAAGGCAGAGTGCTGGTGTCCCTGGCGGGGAGTAAAGTCAGGCTCTGCAAAACAGAACAGGTACTTCCAACACCGCCGGGACTTCCTCTCTACAGGATGACAGTTTCCTGTTTGAAAATGGGAAGATAATAATCACAGCCTTTTTTTTTCCCAAGCAGATGGGGGCAGAGATGGAGATGTTCATGAATGTGTAATGTAGAAAGTAAATATATATGTGTGAAAATGTTTCAGGGTCCTAAGATACATGCTGCTCTATTTATGGTGGGTACAACCACATGCTGACTGCGTTTACAGCTGTGACCAGTAATCTTGAAAATATGTGGGGAAGGAATCGAGAGTGAACACATATTTAATGGAACCAAAACATTATTAGCAGATGGAAACGGGACTATCTTCAATAAGAAACAAATCTTTTAATGCCTGGATTAAGACAAATTTAGAAATTTGCTGTTGGACCCAGGTTTCCATCTCAAATTCTGAATGCACCATTCAAGTTTTTTTTTTACACTTTTAATCTTTGGATCTTATCTTTTGCTTTTGTGATGGTTATTTACAATCAAATATAGCAATGCAGTCCAGAGTAGTCCAGCAGCAGACTGCCACAGCCCCTTTTTGATTTTAGTGCCAAATTGATCTTTGATCAGCCAGAATATTTTGCGCTCATTAGCTCAATCCCGCTCTGGTATGATCCAGAATTGAGTTGATTAACCTTTAACCTCGGTCAGGTGTATGAGCCGAAACCGCTTCGATTTTATGCAAACCAGCTGAACCGCCATTTGTCTTTATGACATTCCTGCAAATTTGAAAGTAGTATACATCAGCAAACTGTACAGATGGAGTCATGATGGATAAATCTAAATTGTACATTACATTGACATTAGTAATAAGAAATGTGATGACCATTTTCTTATGTTCTGTCTGCAATTTACTGTCAAGGCTGGCAACATGAAGGAAATAAGATTTCAGTAGATATGGGAAAGTTACTGTTTTTTAGGATGAAAAGATATTGAGACTTTGCAACGAAAACAAACTGCACCTGTAAACATTTTAGATTATTATTGTTCGAGCAGTCGCCCACTGAACGGTTGGTTAGTGGTTTGATCCCTGACCATGGCGGCCTACATGTCGAAGTATCCTTGAGCAAGATACTGAACCCCAAATTGCTCCCGATGCTGCGTTCATCGGTGTGTGAATGAATTCCCAATGGTGGCAGGTGGCACCGTTTAGGGTGGCCTCTGCCACCAGTATGAATGTGTGTGTGAACGGGTGAATGAGCGCAGTCTGTAGTATAAAGCGCTTTGAGTGGTCGCAAAGCGACTAGAAAAGCGCTATATAAGTGCAGGTCCATTTACCATTTGAAGCCGACAAAAGAGATGAAACCAAAAAACCTAACCTTCTTATGTCTTGTTTTCTATCGATTGACAAACCAGCTTAAAGGTGCATTACTGCCATCAAGTGGATTGGAGTGGCTACACTCTCATTGATGGGCTCTTTCAGTCTCATTATGTTCCACTCGGAGTAGCTGCTGAGTCAAGTGGGATGTTTTACTTTTTACTCCACTTCATTTAGCTGACAGCTTTAGTTACTTTTGACATGAAAATCATGATAAAAGTAAAGAAAAGGGTTCATTTAGCTTTTTAAGAGCAACATTCAAGGACTTTCAAGGTACCTTCCAAAGCATAAAGCATCAATAGAACTCAATATAAATTGATGCTGTGTTATCGGGCTGGTCCAGTGTTTGGCTTGATATCAAACCAGTTTAAAATTGGCCCAACCCTACTGTGACCTATAGGGAAAACATGAATACCAACAGTTGTACCTGCCCTTTACACTTTACACTCCACTGCTGGCTAATGCAAATCTCTTCACATTTTCATGTCTACAAGAGGAAACACCCTTGTGGTTCAGGTAACAACACTTTTTTTCTTATGGCAGCATCTTCAGGCTATGTTTTCTTCTTTTCGAATGGTCAAAATCAAAACAACAGAGGTTGATATTGCGACTTTTAGTTCCTAGTATGAGTCAGTCTCCAAATAAACCCTGACTCCTATTCATGACTAAAATCTGCGGAGTTCCCCTTTGACATTCTGCTCAAGTATAAGCATGCTCTGTATTCACAGGGCTTTGTATTTGTGTCAGACATAATTTTGGAGTCTCTTGTTAACACATGAGCAAAGGGCCCAAAAAGTCAGCGGAGTCCTTTAAGTATCCTACTTAGTTAGTATTATTGTGTACTTAGAATATATTCTGGCAGACTAATACACTCTTTTTGATAACTTACATCTCGTCTTAACTGCAGAATAAAGAGGAGATAAGTTTTCACTTACTCATAGTTTCTCTTGAGCCTTTCTTATTTGATGTGAGTCCAATTAAGCCCCGATAGTCCCCGCTCACGTACAAAGACTCTGTTCTCTGCCTACTCCTGTCCCAGCAGCCAGATATCCCATCAGAGATTGAAAGATATCTCATGTGCAGTGATACTATTTCTTAAAGTGCCTCACACGTATTTGTGTGCATATTTGATAATGCGACACGCATTCAACTCATCTTCAGTCCTCCCTGGCTCTCATTTCATTTTGCTCTATCTTTTAGTTTTGTTGTTTGCCTTTCATTATTTTCTTCATTAGCGTGAACAAACATCTTTGTTAGAATTCTCTTTTGGGTATCACTCCATGTCAGCACATTTCCACTTCCTTGATCTGAGACAGCAGGAGAAACGGAGGGAAAGAGAGAATCAGAGGGAGGACAAATTAATTGTATTATTTCAGCTTTACAAGCTAAATCCCCGGCATAAATGCGGCAGCAGCGGCGGCGGCAGCGCATGTTTTTTTTTTTTTTGGCACAATGAGGAAGGGAGGCGGCAAATGAAAGACAAGAGAATAAGAGACAAGACACAAAGAGATAGAAGTAGAAAGATGAAGTGAAAATGGTGGAGGTGCAGAGGTCGCATGAGTGAGAAACGAGCGTTGGTGGCTTGTAAGGAAAAGGAGAGAGTGATGGAGAGCGAGAGCGCGGGGAGGGAGGTAGACCGTTGCCCCGTTCAAGTTCAGTGGAGTGGAGTATTTAATCTAACATGATGAACGAGCTATTGGAAACATCATCCTCCCAGCTCCTCCTTCAACACCCCTAGCCCATTTCTCACGGGCCGTAAGCCCTGTGATGAAGCTGTGTTTAAGGTCATTTAAACACCAAGGTAAAGAAAGTCAGACGGTGCGCAAAGCGTGTCACATACACACACACACACACACACACACACACACACACACACACACATTCTTGTGCTTCTATCTTTGTGAGGGCCCTCATTGGAATAGTGAATTCAATATAACGTTTTAATAGTTTTGGATTTTTCATTAGTTTTAGTTTTATTTCGTTGTGAATTTTGGTTTTCAAATTCAGTTAGTTTTAATTTAGTTTTTCTTATTTGAAATGCTTTAGTTTGAGTTGAGTTTTTACTAGTTTTAGTGCTAGTTTTAGTTTTTTTTAATCACATGTCACAGTAAATTTTGCCTTTATTTCCTTTGTCTCATCCATCTTCATTATATATGGAAAAAGTTGACAAAGATGAAAATGAAGGACATTTTCACTATAATTTTAGTTAGTTTTGTAACCACAAAATACAGTGTCAATTAATTATAATTTTTTTGTAACCTTAATCCTAAAACAAAGTCTTAAATCTTAAATCAAAGCCTTGAAAGAAGTGAGGACCAGCCGAAATGTCCTCACTTTGCAAAAATGTCCTCACTCTGTTGGTTAAAAACGTGTTCCGGTCCTCACTATGTAGGAAGTACAAGAACACACACACACACACACACACACACACTCTTGTACTTCTATCTTTATAAGGACCCTCATTGTAATAGTGAATTCCCTTGCAAGGTTATAATAGTTTTTGGATTTTTCATTAGTTTTAGTTTTAATTTCGTTGTGAATTTTTGTTTTCAAATTCAGTTAATTTTAATTCGTTTTGAGAAACGAGTTTGCTGGTTTTAGTTTAGTATTTTTTTTTAAATGCCTTAGTTTTAGTTTAGTTTTTATTAGTTTTAGTGTTTTTGTAATGGGGTATTTGTTGGGTGGGAGATTAAAAGAGGTCACAGTAAATTTTGCCTTTATTTCCTTTGTCTTATCCATCATCTTTATGTATGAAAAAAATAGAAAAAGACAAAAACGAAGGACATTTTCACTATAATTTTAGTTAGTTTTGCAACCACACAATACAGTTTCAGTTAATTATCACTATCATGTAACCTTTAACCCTTAAAACAAAGTCTGAAATCTCAAAAAAGCTTTTAAAGAAGTGAGGGCCGGCCAAAATGTCCTCACTTTGCAAAAATGTCCTCACTCTGTTGGTTAAAAAACATGTTCTGGTCCTCACTATGTAGGAAGAACTAGAACACACACACACACACACACACACACACACACACACACACGTTGACTCTGAGAGTGATCTCCCTGCCATGAGCTGCATAGGCAGATCGCTACAACAGCAGCAACTTGTTTCGTGTCTTATCACTACATACATCACAAGTGTTTTCCGGTGTGTGTTCACTCCGGTGGCTGAAGGATTGATTGATCGTAGCGTGATCATATTTCTTGCTGCCGTCTCGCCTCCAATTTAGCTTCCCACTAGCTCGGTTGAACCCAGTTTCTTGGCTGAAACTTAAATGCTTGCCAGATTTTTTTTTCCTCCCTTTTTTATTCCTACTTAGCAAGAGTTGCACATACAGTAGACGCCTCTCTGATGGGAAAGGTATTCCGAGTATACAATAACAGCAAGACTGAGGATTTAATTAATCTCTACTTTAATTAAATCTCTTTCTCATTTGCTCTTCTGAAGATCTTCTTTGTAACAATTAACATCATCCCAAGACTGCAAGGCCGTTTTGTCGAATTTGTGACACAAGAGTGATTTTCGTTTCATCAAGGCCTTCCTATTGTAATGACTTCTGTTTCTTTTTGCATACCTGATAAAACTAAAAGATAATCAGCATATTTAAAATACCGGCGAGTGAAATTCCACATTGTGTTTCCATTCTGAGATGAATGCAGCTGCAATGCTCACTATTCCTTTTGCTCATTTCAGTATTCAACAAAAAATATCTGTCTCTTTAGCTGCTAAATGCTCAACTATGCTCATTAGCTAGTTGTTAACAAGGTCTTTTTGTCGTTCAGTGCTGGACACGCAGTGAACATTCATATTTTTTGTTTAAAAACAGCTGCCTGCTGCTGGAAAACATGCTGATTAAAGCAGTAAAGTGAGCTAAAACAGTGATGTAGGTTTGAAATAGGGCTGGGCGACATGCTCAAAAAACTCTTTCCTGACATTTCATATCTATATCAATTCCTCTTCGAAAACCAACAAACATTTAGACATATACTTTATTGTATCTAATACATTTACGCCTCTAGATTTATCCTTTAGTCACTAAAACTTAGTTTATTGCAGCGTTTAGTACCACAAATGTAGTCTAAACATGTTCTAATCATGTGTCTTACATGTTCTATATTGTTGTTGCTATGAAATAGAATCAATATTTTGTCTACAAATAGTAATTTCCAGTCAGAATGCATGAAATCTTTGAAGGCCGTTTTCTTAAAATTATTTTTTTCTCATGCTCTACACAGGGGTTTGCCTATAATATAAATCATACCCTGATTTACAGAACATTTTGTTCCTAGAAACATAACAAAAATGTTTTTTATGGCTTTTGACAGTAGTTTCAGATTTATGAAATTATAAAAGTAGATATCCCAATTTCCTTCAGTAAAAAAAAAACTTTGAATCTAATATATTGAGAAAATAAATTATAACTTAGACATTTGCTTAATGTAATATTCAGATGTCTGTCCTGGAAATATATGCAAATCAGTGCATATTTAATGAGTCCACCTATTGTATCTGCTGTGTTTATCGGCTATAATGTCGTTATTGGAATCATTGTTAATATAAATTTTCATTATTGACTGATACATTATCAGCATAATATATATTGTTAAGCTTAAAGATGCTGAAAATACTGATTAATCCTTTTTAGTTGTAGTTAAGTCTGAGCAACGCTTTCACATCACACACACACACACACACACACACACACACACAGTCTTGTTGTATTTACAATCAATCAAGTGACTAAGAATCTGCAGCTGTGCGAGGCTTTGGCACAATGGAGCTACAGGTGCATCTCAATAAATTTGAATATCATAGAAAAGTTTGTTTATGTCAGTAATTCAATTCAAAAAGCGGAAATAACACATGATATAGATCCATCACACACAGAATGAAATATTCCATGTCTTAATTGATTTAATTTCTTCTAATTATAATGTTTATGGCTTACATTTCATGAAGATCTAAAATTCAGTGTCTCAAAAAAAAAAAAGAATATTACAAAAGACCAATTTGAAAAAGTATGTTTAATATGCAAATGTTGGCCTCTGAAAAGTATGTCCATCTATATGACTCAATACTTGGTTGGGGCTATTTAACTTGAACTACTGGAAATGGACTTTTCCATCATATTCTAATTTATTGAGATGCACCTGTATATGACATCATCAGCATGCTAACATGCTCACAACATGCTGATGTTTAGGAGGAACAATGTTTATTTATGTTCCCCATCTCAGGTTAGCATGTTAGCACGCCAACCAATTGTACCAGTTGTCACTAAGTACAGCAGAGGCATAAAGGAATCCCTGAAAAAAAGTTGAGGGAGGATTTAACCTTTGACCAATAAGGTCTGTACAAAACTTCATAGCAAACGTCCAAAAGTTAGAACTAACCGATTCATTGCTGCCATCCCTAGAATCATAGCTAGCATGATTAAAATGATTGATTAGTGCATCTTTGAATATTAAATCAGAATTTATCCGAACAGGCTTGTGATTCATGGCCATATCCAGCCAAGTTGGCGTTAAATTGAGTCATTTGGGATTGGAAACTCAGCCTTCAGACCTTTTTTTATTTGGCCGGATCTCCACTACCAACTCGGCTAAACTCACACTGAAGCAGCAGGCAGATAAAGTTTTTATAGCCGTGTTCAACATGCACAGTAAAACTTTTTAGAAATATTTTAGACCAATTGACTGACAGACCAATTCAATGACTTTTACTACACTAGTCGCTGTGTAAAACTTTCCTCACTTCAATTCATCACATTCAGAAATATTTTCAGAAGATATAAATTACCCTAAAATATTCTAAAGATAAAGTTTTGGCTGAGTTTCTTACAAATGCATTCATCACTATTTTTTCTCTCTCCATATATTCAACAAGATTATTCGTCTATTTTTCTTTCCTTTTTTCATATTGCCCATAGCTTTTTTGCTTACCTTGACCTCTGCATCACTGTCTGATGTTAAAAATAATCAGAAATAATTTTGTCTCCATTGAGTGTGTTCTTTTTAAAACTTCCCCTCTGCCTTTGCCTGCGTGCTTTTAGAGCATCTTGAGCGGTTGAGTGGACATGGGATTGGAGATAGAAGCCGAGGTCGCCTTTACTTGTCTGGCTTCTCTTAGAGCAGCTCAGCGCGGTGGAGTGACTGACTCACACAACAAGAGGTTGAAAAGCTTTGAAAGAAATTATAATTGGATGCCTGACTGGAATATTCAGAGCGGGGCTTTGCTCAGCATTTACCGGGTGACGGTTATTCATTTTAGGTAGCTTAAATTTGGTGATTTTTCTTTTGTCTTTCATTTGATTAATCTTTTCATCTCTTTTTGTTGACTCTCTTCTGTTGAAATGCTTTATATATTATACAATGTAAAATAAAAATGCATATTTTCCAGAAATTAACTGTTTTTTTAAACATTTTATTTTTTTTATTTTTTTTCTTAATGTAAATAAATTTTATTACAAATATTAACCATAAAATGTAAATTAATTTAATGGGGCATTAAATTTTTTTTAGAGTATTACTCAATTGCCTGATTAATGGTCTTGAATGTGAAATTACAGTGAATTCTAAAAAAACAACAAAAAAAACTATTGCTGAGGGTAAAATTAAGGCACAGTTCAGTTTTTTCACAATAAAACTAATAAAATAATTTGTAAAAAAAATATGAAAAGCCTGGCAGCAAAAGTTGCCTTTTTACATTTACCGTCATATTCAAGTAAAAAAATAAATATATATATATATATATATATATATATATATAATAAAGAAAAAATAAATATATTAAATAATAATAATAATAAAAAAATAATAAATATATGTTTATTTTAAATACAGATATTTACTGCATACTGACTGTATTTTTTAAGGAAATATTAATTTTATTTTTATATTTGTAATATAACCTACAGTTGTTTACTGTTATTTGAAGTACGTTTTTGTTTACTTTTGCTAACAGGCTTTTTACGTTAAAAAAAAAAAAAAAAATCTGTGTAATATGTGGACAAAAAGCCACTCATGTACATGAGCATTAGCCTAAGGGGCTTTCCCCCGTCCCCCCAAAAGCGTTATTATTGCCACCTACCTCTTGGCTGTTGTAATTGGGTGAGTTATTTTTACCTCTAATGCCTTTCCTTCCTCTCCTCATCCCTCCTTCCCTCCATCCTTGGTGAATTAATTGGAGAGGGCAGGAGGCCACGGCACATATTGGGTAGGTAACGAGTGGCGAGGGCTGGACGGCCGCTAACACCCAGCGCTCTAATTGGCTGCCTGAGAGGGATGAGGGTCATTAGGTATAGGTGACTGCTTTGCCCTCCCAGCACAGCCACGCACTCTCATGCACATACATCCAGCACATACAGTACAGAAGCTTCCCTCCTCCATACAGCCTTCCAGTGTGAAAAGGAACAATTATACAGTAATACATGGGAACCATTTGTCCTGCTCTCTTTAAATCACAGCAGTGTGTTTCGTCGAACTGAATGCGCTTTGTAACTGCCGTCATTATCACGTCATTCAAACCTCGGAACATACAGAGAGCAGTGACTGTACGTAGTAATAATTGATAGGATGGAGAAGTTTCTGCTGCTTCTGAGCCCTCACAGCAAAACTTTTTAGCTCAATTAGGACCTGGCCATAAAGTGAATCCACGCTCTCCTGCTCCTTCTCTTTATCTGTCTCTGTCTATCTCTTGTGTCAGCCACTCTGAGCTCACAGTGCTTTAATTACTAATAATGCTTCACAGGATCTCCACTCTAGCCTAGAATCCATTCCACTCGCTCGGCCTCAATATTGTGCAGAAGGAGAATAATGGCTTCCACCGACCACAGTCCTCTAAATTTGTTTGAAGTAGTTTAATTGGGGCTAATGATGGTCAAATGAAGATTTTGACAACATTAGCCCCAGTTGACACAACCCACACAGTGCTGAAAGATCAGGTTAGGAATCATGCAGCACGCAAATATTTAAGTGACTTCCTCCTTGTGTTGCAATCTGCAAAATTTGGCTACACTGACAAGTTTGTCGCTAATTAGTCGAAGAATTCTGCAAGAGACATGGCATCGCTCTCCCACACACACATAAACACACACACACATAGACGTCTTTCCTACGCTCGGCCGTGTATTCCCCCAAAAAAGCGCCTAATCAACAAAGATGGTGTCATTCATCTTCTTCTCTTTGTTTGGTGTAATTAGTGTAAATTGTTTTGTCGGTGAAGAACAGTTAGCACAGAAAGCACACATGCTTTTATAGTTGGCACAGCATGGCAGCATTTAGCGCTCCTCGCTAAGGCAGTATTTTCTAATTCGCTGTTGAGGAGTATTGGCGCAGCTCCTGTTTTGTTCTGGCTTTCTACACACACACACACACACACACACACACACACACACATTGGCTTTCTCTCTGTCAACTGCTCAGCTGACCCCTCGCTCATCTCACCCACTCTCAGCGAGGATTACCAAGACCCTCTTTCACTTATTCTTTCTCCCTCCTTCCCTTCCCTTTGTGTTCTCGCTGTCTTTCTCTCACTCATCTTTTGACTCACGTTTTTGGCTTAGTGTGTATCTTATTGTATTGTAATGTTGGACGCCTGTGTGTGTGTTTTCGCTCTATTTTGATGTTGTGCACATGCACGTGTGGGCGTAGGTGCACTTCTTCTGTCTTCCTGTCTGTTTTTCTGTCTCAGCTCAGAGCTCCAGGCTATAGAAAATGGTCTTAACTGCTGTGAGTGCTGAGTGGAGAGGGGAGGGGTTGGGTGTGATGCAGAGTTACAGTGGAGCTTATGAAAACTGTGCCTCTGCATCTAACCCCTATTTCTGAAATGGGCCTCAGAAAACATTGAGTCTGAAAGCTTGGGTTGCTTTGGATTCCCCAGATGCACCTTTTCCCTTTTGCAGAGCTTTGCTGTTTCACACAGGTAGACACACACACAGCCACTCTTTCTGTCTCTCTTCAACACACACACACACACAAACATCACGCACAGACTGGCTTGTGCGTCATTGGTGCGAGGTAGAAAAGCCGATGACTGTTGGGTGCGTTATTGGTCTGTCACAAACTATTTTCTCTCACAGGTATAACTCTATGTCCAATGCCGTTTCCTAAAATAAACCCAGAGTTAAGCAGGAGCAGCAGAGGCTGAGGGTGTCTCTGCAGTGATGTGGGTCTTCTTTAGTGTTTGCTAGTTTTTATTAGACCAAATGACATTCAAGCCCCATGTGAGAAACAAGCAGAGACTGTAATGAGGCGACCTGTTGATCCCATCTTATTAGGAAAGGTCTCTAATTTGGCCAAAAAAGTATCTTGAGGTGGTGTCAATTGAAAGGCCCTAACATTTTCGGAGCCCTTCAGGAATACATTTTCTCTTACTTCAACCGTTTTCGATTTATTTTTGAGCAATTGCATACATACTTTATAGCCTCAAACAGCCATAAAGAAAACGATAAGTGAATAAAGAAAAATGCTCAGAGGACGTGTCCATCCACCCATCCATTTCCTACCACTTGCAGTCGGATTGTAGCAGGAGAAGTATCCTCCCTGTCTATTTCCTTGAGGTCCTCTGGGGGGTCCCCAAGGTGATCCCAGGCCTTGGCTTCTCCTTCCAGTTGCCTGGGAAACCTCAGCAGGGAGTTGTTCACACACCACTTTAACTGGCTCCTTTTAAAGGAAGAGTTTGACATTTCTTATCCACTTTCTTGCCGACATTTAGAAGGGACCAAGGATACCACTTCAATGTAAAAAGATTGAGCCAGCAGCTTGTTAGGTTAGCTTAACACATAGGCTGGAGAAAAGAAGTGGTTGTGGCCTCAGGGGCATAAAAGTGAAGCCAATGCGGCATTCTTTCTAGTGGCCAGCAGGGGGCGACTCTACTGGCTGCAAAATTAAGTAAGATCATATAAAAGTATATGGGAAAATTGACCTACTTCTCACTTGATTTATCACCTCTGTAAACTTTTTCCTAATGAGTTTATGGTCTCAATTGTTAGTTTCAACTCTTCTTCAATTCAGCATGATGTTCATTTAGTAAATTACGGTCTTATTTACATTAAAATGCACAACAAATAAGGATATGCTTTAGGCCGGGGGCTACCTTTGATTGACAAGCCACATACTCCCAGTTCATAGGCCTAATACTGTAAATGCTAAGGCTTTCTCCAGTGGTCCATAGGCTCAATCAACATTGTGCGACCACATTTTGCATTAAATAGTGAATACATTTTTTTCCCCAATAAAAATCTATGAGATTATTACTTTAAGTGCTGTGGTAATGAGCAAAAAAGCAAGTCCATTAAAATTGTTGATCATTTGAAGTGGCTACGGTAATTCACTTTCTTACTGACATTTAGAAGGTGACATGAATACCACTTAAATGTCTGTCGGTAAAAAAAGAAAAAATGCTGAAGGCAGCAGCTGGTTGAACAAGCTGAGCACATAGACTGTATAAAAGAAGTGGATGTAGAATTAAAGTCTTAAAAGTGAAAGCCAATAGAAAAATGGCTTAAACCTGCATTCTTTCTAATGGCCAGCAGGGGGCGACTCTACTGGCTGCAAAAAGAAGTAAGATTGTAAAGAAGTCTATTAGAAAATTACCCTACTTCTCACTTGATTTATTACCTCAGTAAACATTGTCCTAATGAGTTTATGGTGTCAATGTTTACTGTCAGTTATTCTTCAAAACAGCATGATGTTAATTTTGTAAATAATGGTCCCATTTATAGTAAAATAGGGCCACAGACAGCTCATTGGTGGTTATACTGTAAATGCTAAGGCTTTCTCCAGTGGGCCATAGGCTCAATCACCATTGTGCTCCTTCATTTGGCAATAAATAGTGGTTAAACAGACATTTATTTCAATAAAAATCATCGAGTTTATTACTTTAAGTGCTGTGGTAATGAGGAAAAAAAGCAAGCCCATTAAAATTGTTGATGATTTGAAGTGGCTTTTCTGTAACAACCTCACACTTGATTAATATTAGATCTGCACATCTCCATCTCTCTGTTTGTGTTTTTCCAGGACTTTAAAGCGGGCCTGGCTATCGCTGAAGTGGAACTGACTGCTGCCAACATTAGAGACGTGGACCGCAGGGCCTTTGAAATCAACACACCCTTCAAGAACTTCTGGTACGTCTGGACCTATGTGTGTGTGTGTGTGTGTGTGTGTGAGTGTGTGTTCTTGCCCCTTTCTCCCACAACAAAGAGCTATTCATGCTAAAATGTGTGTGATGTATGATGTGTCTTCTTTATATTTGTGTGTGTGTGTGTGTGTGTGAGAGAATAGCGCACCCTTTCTGTTTGATCTTACCTGAACGCATACTTTCATATTGCTTTTTTCATCATCTAAAAGATGAATGTGAAGTGACGGAATCTCTCCTTGAATGCGGGCCGCTCACACTGATGTATTCAACAAGTTGACACTGTAGTACACCTCCATACTTCTTTAAAAATCCTGCTGCAGGAACCATCCAAATGAATTCCTTTAAAAAATCTCCCTTCATTATCATCTCATCTGAACCTTATAGTTTAGGAAATGCCCTTCACATACACTAAGCCTCTCGCTACACTGTCTTTTAATCTCAATACTCGTATCTCAGAAAGCATCAATATTCACAGCTAAAAGGCGAGGGCAAGCGTTTTGCTTAATCTGCTCTTAAACATGTAAAGTATTATTATTAGTCTTATAATGTGATAAGGGTACTTGTGGTGAAAGAATATTCACATCTTAACGGCCTTTAAATTGGCCTTTGTCTCCTTAGGATTAATTCAAACCTGATTTTATTCAAGGCTTTAACTCTATGGAGTCTTGGGCTATTATGTCCATTTTTTAATCCTTTTCATGTCTTTTCGTGTCTTTGTAAGTCTTTTTGCATCTTTTTGCATCTTTTTGGTCATTTTGTGTGTCTTTTTTGGACATTTTTTGTCTTTTTTTAGTCATTTTGTGTCTTTTTTTGGTCATTTTGTGTCTTTTTTTAGCCATTTTGTGTCTTTTTTTAGTCATTTTGTGTCTTTTTTTTAGTCATTTTGTCTTTTTTTTTAGTCATTTTGTGTCTTTTTTTAGTCATTTTGTGTCTTTTTTGGTCATTTTGTGTCTTTTTTTTAGTAATTTTGTATCATTTTTTAGTCATTTTGTGTCTTTTTTTGGTCATTTTGTTCTTTTTTTGTCATTTTGTCTTTTTTTGTCATTTTGTGTCTTTTTTTGGTCATTTTGTCTCTTTTAGTCCTTCAGTCCAACATAAAATGTGACTTTGAATCTTTTTTTTAACTTTCAAAACACTATCATGCTCAATAAAAAAAGGTAAATGTTGCAAATGAGAACAAATTTTGCAACTATAACATAAGAGGGTTACATCCAGTTACGGTATATCATTTCATACTAAATCTATTTGACCTTGTCTCCAGTTTTACTTGGTATATCATCATCAAACTGAAACTGGCCTCATGGAGTTTACAGCCAGAACTTTAGAGGTAAATTGACAGTAGGGCTCCACGCTGCTTTGTTTTCTAGTCTGGATGTCATGAAGAAGTCATGATTTGGTGCTTTTGGAGACTCCAGAGGGTTAAAATAACTACACTTTTAAACTTATGCCTTCTTTTGTTTCCTGCTTTTCAGTAAAATGTGCAAATATAAAGCAATTATGCATTTCAAAAGTACAGCTGCATTTCCTTTTAAAAAAGCTTAACAAAACAATATTTTCTACAAAGGAATAAATCATTAATTTTGGACTGATTGACAACAAAGTCATTGTTGTGATTTGAAGGCCATAAAATCCCAATTCGTGACTAAAAAGTAACTTTTTTGCTAAATGCTTGTAGTCACTGTCATTCTGCAACATCAGAACTGCAGGAGAAATTCAATTCATGTCTGATGTAACTGTGTGGTCACGATGTTTCACTAAACTTTTTTCACATAATTCTGCCAAAGTACACAACACACAAACACAACACCGTTGACTACTTTTTAGTTTCTGATTGGTGAGAGAAATGTGCGTCAATTCACGATCAACAGATGGATTTAATTGTAGTCTACGATGCTAGAAATCTCTTTCTGCAATCATCAAATCCTGGAGTTGGCCCTTTTTGTTTTCCCAGCACAAACAAAGTTCACCAGAGTGAGCTCAGAAGCAGACCGAGGCAAAAATAGTTGAGCAAAACAAAATGTATCACTAAAAGGTCATCGGTTAGTGCCCGGGACAGGAAAGTAAACACAAGTCTTGTTGCGGCTGTTTTGGTCCAAACCTACATGTACGATTGCTGCATTCAGATCTGCGAAAAACTAATATACCAAGGAGGAAAACAACGAGAGTCCAACAAAAAATCCAATAAAACAAGTTTGAAAACGGCTTATGAAATGCTCAAAATCCATAGTTTCTTCAGGTTTTGGCTCAAACCCCAATCACAAAAGACTGTTATAAATTTCAGCATGACCTTCTGTTAGTCACTGGAGTTAGACTTTCTACATTGGTCCACACAATACTGATACAGTCACCAAAACTCTTCTACAATGTCATTTAATGCCCATACGGCCACAAAGCGGCATGAAACCTGGACAAACTCGAACCAAAATACCACAAAACCTTACTGACCTGTCTCTGTCTCTAACATACAACACAGTGCTTGTTCTTCAATGAGTGAATCACCTGACAGTGAGTTTTACTTTTCCAATGTGCTTTTGATAAAACCATTCAAAGAATTAGCTTCCTAATGCACCCCTCTGTCCTTCCACCTTAACCCTGCCACCAGGATATTACTTAACTTGGAGGAGAGTGGGTGACAGCTCCCGAGATGACCTTCAGATAGTCAGACTGGAGCAACTCAAATTCAGCCAGCACAAACCCCACGGCCAGGACCCTGACTCCAGCTCTCTGCTTAACACTAAATTCATCAAATTCAATGCCCCTTAATGTTATTTCCTCAACTATTATTAGTAACTTAGTAAATTAGTAATTAGTAACTTTTATACAGTCATGGAAAAAAATATTAGACCACCCTTTTTCTTCAATTTCTTGTTCATTTTAATGCCTAGTACAACTAAAGGTACGTTTGTTTGGACAAATGTAATAAAAACCACAAAAATAGCTCATAGGAGTTTAATTAAAGAGCTGATATCTAGCCCTTTTCAATGGTTTTCTTGATAATAACCAAAATCATTATAAAACAACATGGAAAATGGCTAGATATCAGCTCTTATATTAAAGGCCAGGCAAGTTTATTTGTATAGCACAATTCAACTCAAGGTGATTCAAAGTGCTTTACATGAACATTAAAAACAGCAAGACACAATTGAAAAAAGTAAAAAAACAAGTAAATTAAAACAGGGAAATAGAAATAAAAATCCTAATAAGATAAAATAAGATACGGCAGGATCAGAAAAGAGACAAAATAATAAAATTAAACTCCTATGAGCTATTTTTGTTATCATTATATTTGTCCAAACAAATGTACATTTAGTTGTACCAGGCATTGAAATGAACAATAAACTGAAGAAAACAAGGTTGGTCCAATATTAATAAACAAGGTTGGTCTAATATTAATAAACAAGGTTGGTCTAATATTTTTTTCCATGACTGTATGTCGCAGGATACACATTCATGGGATGTTTCCATGGGAGCTGAGCTGCTGAAGCTGCATCAATGTTTTCATTATACAGAAGTACATGCAGTCTATAAACATGTTTCCATTAGAGTCAAAACAAATTTGTCAAAAAATGTTGAAATGTCCCATTAAAGAAAATACAAATAAGGGATGTTTCCATCAACTGGTTTCGGGCGAATAAACAAAGCTGCATAAATGTACTCTGGCCAGAAGGTGGCAGTGTATTGTATTGCTGTAGGCTAATCCGTCAGTAAACAGTAGAAGAAGTAGAGGAAAAACAGCAAAAAGAAAAAAAGGGGTGCTGCTCGGACAACTTTGGTCACCCATGAGAGAAAATGGTTAAAGAAGTCTTCAGGAATTAGATTCAATTGGGAAACAACTTCTTCTTCCTCTTTCTGGTTTTCCAGCTGAAACAGCTGATCAGTCGTGTGAGTTAAGTGTTCACTACATCAGATTATTCGGACAAAAAAACATTTCAATCTCCCGTTAACTTAGACAAAAAACACTTCAAGCGGGAGTAAAAACTTCTCTGTGCATTTTCAAAAGTTTTATCGTATTTTGGTGTTTCCATCAAGCTTTTCTCATGCGAATCTTCAAAATGCGCATAGAAATTAATTCACGGAAACACAACTTATGTGAATTCATGTTTACAGCCAATAGTTTGCTGTAAAGTCGGCGCGAACATCAAACAAACAAGAAGATGAAAAAACATAAAGTTACTAACAATTATTTTGCATTATTCAACGAAATTCATTGTCAATCATTTAAAACCAATGCGGACGCTTTTACCCAGTATATGTTTTCTGTGAGATGTAAATTGTAAAAAAAATAATGAGCAGGCATGTAACAAAGTTAGAACTCGGCTCTAATGAGACAAAAAGAATCTCCTCATAAGTTTGTATCGACTGCATTTCAGCAGCGCTCTCCTGTCAACTCTCTTCCACAAAACAGACTTATTGGTCATTGCAGTAAACATGCTACATGAGAACAGTGTCCTGTATAAAAATCACTAATTATCGATCAGGATTTTTTTTGTTAAAGAAATCCCCCCCGGGAGCTCCATGCAGGTATCTCTGCCTCTGCAGGGCACAAAGCCTTTTCAGGTGACTCCAGTCCCCGAGGGCCAACAATCAATGAGTGCACTGCTTGTTTGTGCTGTAATGGCCCATTTAGAATACAACCGTCACAGCTGCCTGGACAAAGCACGGCTTGTTTGTTTGTGTGCGCTTGTTCACTATTTTCTACTCCTCTTTTCTTTTTTTTTTTTTTTACCCCTTCCTTTTTGTGCCCGTTGCCTTGTGTAAAGATTTTTCCCCCCCCTCATTCCTCTACCTGTCTGTTGCATGTCCGATCGATCTGTTTGTGTCAGCCGCCTTAATGGTCCCATCGTTTGGCAGCTTCGTTAATACGCTGGACGTAATTGCCATTTTGTGTGGAACAAAAAAAACCCCCAAAAAAGTGGTGGAATTAAAATGAGCTCAGGTCTCCTGAATTGTTTTGATGAGGTGATTGCTGAAAGGGTTTTATTGTGTGTGTGTGTGTGTGTGTGTGTGTGTGTGTGTGTGCGAGTGTGTGTGCGTGTGTGGATCAAATCGATTGGTAGCCCTGGGAGCGTTCTCCTACCTGCTCAAGGTGGGGATTAGTGAGAAACTCATCTAATCACTTTAAGCTGTGGAGACTCACTTTGGCTTTTCCATTGTTTTGCTGCCGTTAAATGGACAGAGCGTTCAGCCCGATGTGTTAGATGCAATGGGAGGCTTTTATGAGTAGAGAGAATGACAATGAGGCAGAGAGGAGTGCACAGGCAAAGACACTCAACTTTGAAGAAAAGAAAAACTTTGTGCTCTTGATCAGAAAGCACCTCTACTAAAGTAAAGCTACAGATAAATGCAGAGCTCAAGGGCATATTGAAGAAAATCCATGTTTGTCTGGTTTGTTTTGTGTTTGTCTGGTGTGTATTGAAAATTGTGGACACCTTCACAATTATTTTCTTTACCTTGGACAGAAAATGTTTCCTTATGAAAAGTCTCGACAGCGTGGTCTTTGGATAATCCTGAGTGTGAAGGGCTTAGCTTTTTTTATGGACTTGTTGCTTTTGAGTTTTTTTTTAATTAAATTTCTTCAAACTGCACTCCTTCAGCCTCATTTTGTCAAGGTGGCAGCAGATAGGAATACCTTGTGTATCTGTTGTAGGGCTGCACGATTCTGGAAAAAATGTGAATCACGATTTTTCTGCTTAGAATTGAGATCACGATTCTCTGGCACGATTTTTTTTCACAAAGTGTTTGTTGCACTGATGAACTTTGACAAAACAAAAAAACAGTGCTTTGGCAAGGGCATATTAGTAGTTAAATCATTGGAAGATAAATTACTTTAACAAAAATAAAAAATAAAAATTGAGACATGCAGGTGATAACAACTTCCCCCTATCATCATATGCACATCAAACCGTCTGATCTCCTTAGAACGTAGAGTGTATGTTGTACAGTGTTTATTGGGGCCATATCTTTGGCTAGGTCATATGTGATAGCTGCTGTGATCTCCTTATGTCTACTGGAGTTTGGTGGGTATGCCGTCGCATTGTACAAGGTTCCGGTTATTGACGTCTGTGTTTGTTTCTTGCCTTGTATGGCTTCATCATGCTGTACTTTGTGGTGACGTTTAAGGTGATTGTAGAGATTTGTAGTGTTGCCTTGCGGCGCCGCAATGAGGGCAAAACACACGCTACAATGCACCTCACACTGTTTGTCATTGCCTGGCTGAAATCCGAAATACTTCCACACCGCCGAATGTGAACCTTTTTTGGGCACGAGGTCGGTTCGGGACGGTGGGTGACTCTCGCCACTACAGCTTGGGTTTTCTTCGGCATCCATTCAACCCTCCTTACCGGCGACTTTCATCCGCTTTAGCTCACTCTTTCCAAAACGCTCAACTGCAGGCGGGCGTCCTCCACTGAATCACGTGTTAACGTAAAGATGCTTTACCCTTGGTTGAGGGAGGAGGCAGCGGCAGTGCTGCGTTTGGGGGCGCTTGAAAAAATCCGGGAGATAATAGGAGCATTTTTTTCTGATGCAGCTCCAGGTATAAAATGCTTCAGAATCGACGTGTGTAGAAATTAGATCACGTGTATGTGCGAATCGAGATCGCGATTTTTTAACGATTTATCGTGCAGCCCTAATCTGTTGGTATTTGTAGTTTGGATAAAATTACAATTTAAAGATGTAATATATGAATTTTTTTGCAGATTTTAAAACCTAAAGAAATCCTTTATTTTACGGTCATACACATATGTCAGCATTGTCTGCCAGAAATAAATAAGCTTTTTATCCAAGTAGGGTTGCAAAGGGATGGACAATTTCCCAAAAAATTCCAGGAACTTTCCATGGGAAGTGAAGCTGAGGAATGTTGGAAATATTCCAAATGGGAAACTTTCCATGGGAATTAAGGGAATTTATGGGAATTTGGCCTTGAAAGGGGGCGTGGCCTCAGTAGCGCTGCATTCAGCAGTGTGCTATGTGCATGTGATTGAGCAATAGCAGATATTCAGGTGTACCTGCAAATCTGGTTGTTTTAGTCAAGATTATGCTAAAATATATTTTCCCCTATACACAATATATATAACTATACACAAAATATTTAACTATACACAATATATATTTTATTATTTAAGTTCCCTGTTAAGGGCCAACATTCAATTTGTGAATACCCTGTTTATTCCCATAAATTAGCTTTATTATCTCTACCGTTGCTTAGGGATGTGACAGATCAAACTTTCAACATGTCTGTCTGCCTGTGTGTCTGTTCTGTGTGCGTCTGTCCGTCTGTCTGTCTGTCTCCTTTCTTTCTTTCTTTCTTTCTTTCTTTTTCTTTCTTTCTTTCTTTCTTTCTTTCTTTCTTTCTTTCTTTCTTTCTTTCTTTCTTTCTTTCTTTCTTTCCTTCTTTCTTTCTTTCTTTCTTTCTTTCTTTCTTTTTCTTCAGTGAACTTCTTTCTTCAGTGAACGAAAAATGTTCCTGAAATTTCCTGCCTGTTTAACATGGTGGTTTATGAGGCTGTGGTTGCGTGTTGGTGGTGCATCTGTTCATCCTACACCCAAACTATAACTCTGACAGCTTTAGCAGACAAATGTGAGAAGACGAACTTTCCTACGTTTCTATGTTAAAGTGATTTCTGTAGAGTGGCATCCGCGGCCTCGAGCGCAGTCTCCAAATTTATTTTTTGACAATTTTTTCTCTCCCTCTGCACTCTAGCTATGATGTCATCCACTCTAGCCTCTCCATAAGGTAAAATTTTGGGGATTTTTTGGCATGTTTTTGCTGAATAATTTTAAAACCGTTGACCAAAACCCTTAAGCTAAAAAAGTCATAGCACACTTGTCATGGCCGAGCCGGTCGATTTGATACCTTTTTTAGTGTATGAGTGACCAAACTCTAGGAGGAGTAGTCGACCAAGAAAAACACGGAAGAAACGGAAGAATAAAATCTAGGATTTAGCTCGGTGAATAGTATATAGTGTGCTCTTTCAAGCACACTCAATCAGTGAGACAGTAGGGAACTAACATCATTGTCAAGCTCTTGTTGAGCACATTTACATAGACAACACGTCTTCTCATTATCACCCAACATTGTAGTTTGTTTTTACTTTGCTCTGCCAGGAAAAACAGTATGTTGGCATGGCTACACATCAGTGCTTGTTTAGAGATGTCAATTGAGTGTAACAAGTTGACAATTCTGTCTGATATGCGGCTCTATGCTATGTTACCTGTAATGCAGGTTATTTTTGTATAAACAATCAGTGTCCAAGTCCAAGAGAAGATCCCCCTGATGACCTCTTCATCTCCAACTTTTGTAATTTCCTTTTCCGAGTAGATGACTAAATTGACTCTTACGTATAAAAATGGTGGAACTGAATACACCTCACTATATCGATATTCTATTTTTTACCTTCTTATATATTCCTGACCACATCTTTAGGTTGGTTTGGTCCAACGTGAGGCCAAATGTTTGATTGATTTATCTTTTTTGAGGAAAAGCCAAATTGTTCTTTCACCTTGTATATTTATGGCCCTAGTGATTGATGTGACTCCTTTTTATCTTTTGGATTGGAATAACAAATTCCTTTTTTATTTTATGGTTGTAGCTGTGAAGCCAGAATGTATTCAGAGGTGTCAGTGACTGGCATTTACAATCGGAGTCCCAATTTCAGCTATATTTGACCCTGCAAAACGGCTATATTGGATTATTTTCTGAAGGTGGTGGGTGGCTCTGTTATCTACTGGTTTCACATCAAGGTCATTTTAGACGCTGCTTTGACAGTCCACATATCAAAGCCGTTCATTCTCTCACTAATGAATGCAATTGGGAATGACTAGCTGTCATGTCATCTCAATTTTTAAAGAAATATTGATGCTCCTCAACACGTACTGATTAACTGCTCTTAATATTTAAGTTCTTCAATAATATTAACCACTTTATATTTGACTCTTTTACCATTATGCACATTATGCATGCATGCAAAAGAAGCCGTTTTCCCATTCATCATTCATGAAGGAGAATTAGATTTCCTCACTTACATGTAGTATGTAGAGTAGCAGAGCGTGAATGACTTAAAGGACACCAGTGGGAGTAAACTTTTAAAGAAATTTAATAATCGTCATAATAGCTTTAATGCTGACTTTAAAAGAGAATCATGAAAAGAACGTCGAGCTACCACGCACCATAATTGGATTTCTATGTTTAATTGTAACATTTTATTAAACATGAGTGGGGACTGGTACTTGGTCCTTGGGTGGACAGGGAACCCTGAAGCCCATCTGTAAAGAACAGTATTTCCAACTCCAGGCCATGAAGGTCAGGTTAGATATCCTTTTTTTTTAATGGAATAGTTGAACATGTTGGGGAATGCACTTGTTCACTTTCTTACCCAGAGTTGGATGAGAAGAACAACACCAGGCTCATGTCTGTGAGAGAGACAAGAGACAGTTAGCTTAGCTTAGCATAGAGCAGTGGTTCCCAAACTGGGGGGCGTGACCCCTGGGGGGGCCCAGGGTTACAAAAGGGGGTGGCGTGGCAAGGCTAAATTGAAATAATTTCATTGTTCTCCAATGCTGCACTGTAAAAAAACAATCTGTTTAATTTACGGTAAAATACCAGCAGCTGTGGTTGCCAGAACTTCACCGTAAAAATTACAGTGAGTAGGGTTTTCTACTGTAAATTTAAATGTAAATATCAGCAAAAACTGTAATTTAGACCGAATAATCCTGTTATTTTTATGTTCTATAGATATAGGTATGTTTTATAGATAGCCATGCTAAGCTAAGCAGCTACCGGCTTATATTTAACTGACAGGGTTACAGCTGTATTGATCTCATCAAACTTTTGTCAAGAAAGCAAATATTTTCCAACAAGTGTCAAACATTACTTTAAATAATCAATAATAGTAACTCCAGAGCCAAGCGTTCTTCATATCTGTGGAGCACTCAGTTCACAGCACACATACTTTCAGCTTTGATAACTTTCCAAAAATTACAAGGGCACAGCTTTGAGTAGCACGAGAGCTCTGAGATTGTAGTGTGTGACATGAAGGAGATGATGGCTCTGAAGCCTGTGGTTGTGAGAGTGATTGACACATTTCAGCAATATAGATTGCTTGAAAATCGCTGTGGTTGCCAACAGGTTAGTTAACTAAATGAATAGTCAGAGAAAATAATTTAACTCCAATCCACAAAGCACAATTTTAGCAAACACAAGGTTTCCAAAGTGCTGCACAAACAATAAATAGATAACACAATACAAAGAGATGTAGTAAACAATAGAACAGTAAAATGAAATAAAATAAATAAAAAATAGGATAAAATAAAATAAAATGTAAAATATACTGCCCGCACAAAATAAAATATGCATGTATACAAATAAAAACAAAAAAAATCATAAAATCAATATAAAATCAACACTCTACGTGGTGTTAAAAGCCAACGAGAAGAGTTGGGTTTTAAGAAGAGACTTAAAATGAGACAGTGAGGAGGCCTGTCTGATGTGCAGCGGCAATTCATTCCAAAGTTTTAGAGCTGCAATGGCCCGACCTCTTCATTTCCTTTTTAGAACTCTTTATTTTATATTGTCCTCTTTACCACCTGTTGGAACTTTATTATTTTGTGGCATCACATGAGACCAGCCTTCACTTCACATCTAAAAACTCGGCGGCTCGGGAACCTCCACCAACTCTACCGCTGCCTTCTGCCTCCCTTTGCTCCTCTGTGGCTTTGGAGGCCACGCTGTAGTTCAGCAGACGATGTGAGCAGTCATCTCTTTAGACGGGCCCTGGGCAGAGACCGCTGGGCACAGAACGGCTGAACCCAATCAACCTATCGATCTCTGCTGGGTTACTTGGGCGAGGCGGCCCGGTGCACATCCTCTGCTTCGGGCGCGAGCTTCCCCTCCCCATCCTCTGTCTTACTTTTCACCAGTCGCCAGGTTGCCATGGAGACCAGTGGTCCCATTTCTCCTTTCTAAGTGCTTCTTTCAGTCAAGCTAGGACTCTCTCTCTCTCTCTCTCTCTCTCTCTCTCTCTCTCTCTCTCTCTCTCTTTGCTTTTCCTCTAAATTTTATATCTCTGTCGATCTTGCTGTCTCCTATCCTCGATCGCTTGTTACATACACTCATCTAATTTTGACTTACTCGGTACATTCAGCAACTTTTACAAAATACACACACCATCCTCTCCATCACGGACCTGTGCTGTGTTGCCTTAGGCGGTATCTTCATAAGTGCTTGTTTGACAGTAATGGACACATCCAGTCTTTCCTCTTGGTGTGTGTGTGTGCATGCATTGATAGATTAAGAGGCAGGTGAATGAGTGTCCTGAAAGGATCCCAATTTTGGAGATATGATTCAGGTTTTTACTGTATGTGTGTGTGGTGTGCATATTAACTGTCATGGAAAACAATATTAGACCATTGTTTTCTTAAATTTCTTGTTCATTTTAATACCTGTTACAACTAAAAGTACATTCGTTTGGACAAATATAATGATAACAACAACAATGGGTCATAAGAGTTTAATTTAAGAGCTGATATCTAGAGATTTTCTATGGTTTTCTTGATAATAACCAAAATCATGATCAAGAAAACCCATGGAAAATGTCTAGATATCAGCTTTTAAATTAAACTCTTATGAGGTATTTTTGTTGTTGTCATTATTTTTGTCCAAACAAATGTACCTTTAGTTGTACCAAGCATTAAAATGAACAAGATATTAGAGAAAACAAGGGTGGTCTAATGATTTTTTCCATGACTGTATTTCATACTGAAAATAAAATATAGCTGGTTTTACCTCCCTGGTTGCATCAGTTTAATTTGTAGATAAGATTTAGTCAGTTTGGAATCATTTAAACTTGCTGTTCCAAAACACACTATCTCAACAAATTAGAATATCATAGAAAAGTTAATTATGTCAGTAATTCAATTAAAAAAGTGGAAATAACACATTATATTGATCCATTACGCGCACAATGAAACATTTCATGTTTTAATTTATTTAATTTCTTCTAATTATAATGATTATGGCTTACATTTAATTTATACTTAAAATTCAGTGTCTCAAAAAAATTGAATAATACAAAAGTCCAATTTCAAAAAGTATGTTTAATATGGAAATGTTGGCCTCTGAAAAGTATGTCCACCTACTACTTGGTTGGGGCTATTTGACTTGAACTACTGGAAATTGACTTTTCCATCATATTCTAAGGTATTGAGATGCTCCTGTATATGGCCAAACATTTACAGACACTGGACTGGCCTCCACTCTTCTGGGAAGGCTTTTTGAAGAATTGGCTGCAGGGATTTGCCTCCATTGCCGCATCAGTGAGGTCAGGCAATGATGTTGTGCAATAAGGCCAGTTAATATCGGTCCGGTTCCAGCTCAGTGTGTTTACATGTGCTTAGTTAACTGGTTTACAGTCAACTTCCTGCAAAACCCTGTAATCAGGACTTTGTTGTCCACAGCTAGATTTCTCCTGAAGCAAGTCGATTTCTTGGTTATGTACAGTGTACGCATCACTAGGTTTCTCATCGGCTGTTTTTTGCTGTGTCAGGAGAGCAGCTGGAAGAAATTGTCAAAAAAAGATCATTAAACTTAACGATGCATCTGTATGTTTAAACAGAGTCAATCTGATTTTGTCCAGAGCTAAACTTGCATTAACTAAATAATTATAAATAAATTGTGTTTGCATCATTTCATACAGTGAGAATACTTTCCTCTTACTGCAAACCAGTGTATTTTATCACCAGTGGGGATGGGTTGCTGTGAACATTTTCAAATGAGTTTGATATTCAGCCAAACATTTTTTTGCCGGTTGACAGAAAAATCAAACTGGTTAAAGCTTTTACTCTGGACCAGACTGGTAAATCAACCCAGCTCTAATCACAACTACAGTCAAAACTAAAATTGCACTCGAGCACGGACCTCCGCCGTGGTCAGTGGTGCATCCACATGCTCCTCAGATGGTCGTTCTTCCAACTTTGGTGTGTTCTTGAGCTTTAAGTTGTAATGTGAAACAACATAGGGCTGGGCAATATGGACCAAAAGTCATATCCCGATATATATTTAGGCTAGAACATAAATACTGTATAAAAACAAAAAAATCAAAGCTCCATAAAGTGTAAATAAACGGCGCAGCTTGCCTGAAGCAAGGATCACAGTCCAATTTGAACTATATCGATATATGCTATATGGTCTAATTCCATATCACATTTCATTTTATGGAAAAAGATCAGGTGAGCCTTGAAATCTATACCAAAATTCCTTCTGAGTTGAGGGGATGTTACTGTGAGTTTTTTCTCACTTGTGAATTCCTTTTTCCGATTATTCCAACCATGACTGCAGCACAAATCTCGCAGTGTTGACCAAAGCGAAAAGTAACTTGTGGATCCGACCAGTTAATCAGAGCTGCTTTAAAATGTCTAGGTACTTCTTTGGACCATGCTACACACTTCCACCAAATCAAATGAAAATCAAGCCGGTAGTTTTTCTGTAGCCTTGCTAAAAACCAAACCATCAAAAAAAAAAACAAACCGAGCTGGAAACATGACCTCCTTAGTCTAAGCTAGGTAGGGCTGGGCGATATGGACCAAAAGTCATATCCCCATATATTTAGGCTGAATATCAATATACGATATATACATATATATATATATATATATATATCCCGATATTTTTATCGCAAAGTGAGAGCAAATGTTCAGTCAAAGCCAAATATGACATGTCACAAGTAGTAACAGGAGTACTTTTAAAAAAATCAAAGCTCCATAAAGTGCAAATTTAAATGAAAAAATATCTTAAATAAAAGCCGCAGCTTACCTGGAGCAAGAATCACAGTAAAAATTTGAACTGTATTTGAACTGTGTAATTCCATATCACATTTATAAATATATCGATATGTTATTTATATTGATATGTCGCCCAGCCCTAAAGGTAAGTAGTAGGATAGTGTGAGGAAATCTCTGATTAATGACCCGCTGCATGCATACATAACAAGGCTACTACAGCGCATGTAAACTTCTTGCAAACACACTTTTTCTGTCCTGACTGTAAGATTTCCATTAATTGGACACGAACACCCACATAATTTCTACCATAGAGCATAATTACTGACATGAAAGTACAGTCTCAGCCACTAAATCTGAACCCCTCTGAACAGAAGAAGCAGCATCACCAGGTCTATCTCAGCGATTTCCTTTTTTATTTTTTTTATTTTCTCACTTTTAAATTGGCAGAGCTCTTGATGCAGGTCCTGATGGAACAAGAGTGTTAAACATGATTTTTTAAATGTATATTGAAGCTGTAAATGTGTTAAATGTGTTAGGTTTATAGTCTTTTTCCATCTCCATTTCTCAACTTTCCAGAGTCTAATATAGAAATAATATCCTGAAAAAAATGTCCTGCATTAGCACTTTATAGATTTTAGTGGTGCAAGGTGAGTCAGATTGATTGACCTGCCCCGTCGACTCCCCTATCAATTTCACCAAATCTATTGCAATCACACATAGGCATACACACTGAGCAAACCCCCCAAAACTACTCCAAATACTGCACGCCCCCGTAACCCTGCCAAGCGATACTATGCTGTTTAATTGCTCTCTCAAATCAAATCAATAACAGTGAGGCATGTGTTGGGGTGGGGGGCAAAAAATCAATTGTTGCAGCTTCACGGCCGAGTCAGAACGGGAGAAGGAGGAGTGGATTGAAGCGGTCCAGGAATCGATTGCTGAGACACTCTCCGACTATGAAGTGGCAGAGAAGATCTGGTTCAACGAGGCCAACAGGAGCTGCGCCGACTGTCGCGCCCCACAGCCGGAGTGGGCGTCTGTCAATCTGGGCGTGGTCGTCTGTAAGAAGTGTGCAGGTAAGGGACATGTGTTTACTCTTGGCTTCCATTTACTCTCCAAAGCAGACACACATGCTGGATGCAGGCAGCAGTAAACAACATGCTGTGCTTAGAGTGCACTGTGATAAACAACCCCCGCATGTAAACACCAGCCGACACACTGCATTGTGTGAATGGAAGCTAGCAGCATGTCAAAACACCTTTACATTATATATGTTGCATATGTTGCAATCAAAATAAATGTTTTCTTTATCACATTTCTTGTGCGTCACTTGGACGCCACCTTTACATTTGTATCTCATCAAACCATGACTCATAAAATAGTCATTTTGCAGGTGTTTATAATGGGATTTTAGAGTAATTTCCTGAGAGGAATTAAGTAAATATCAATTAGTTATGTATTACATTAACATTTAAATTTTAACAAACATTTTAATGTGAATTTGCCTGTAAATAAATTCAACATGAATGCTCAGTAGACACTCTTGGTATTAATTATTATAATTTTGCCAATTGAACCATGCGTCTACAGGTGCATCTCAATAAATTAGAATATGATGGAAAAAGTCCATTTCCAATAGTTCAAGTCTTTTGTAATATTCAATTTTTTTGAGACACTGAATTTTAAATCTTCATTAAATGTAAGCCATAATCATTGTTATTAGAAGAAATTAAATAAATGAAGACATGAAATGTTTTATTCTGTGTGTAATGGATCTACATAATGTGTTATTTCCACTTTTTGAATCGAATTACTGACATAAATTAACTTTTCTATCATATTCTAATTTATTGAGATGGACCTGTATGGTATTTTACCTCTAATTAATCACCTAGTGTTTACAGCAAGACTTTCTGGACGTTATCAACACATTTTGGACGCATAAAACAATGTGATATTGGAAGTAACTAACAAACCCCAAATTAAGTTTAGTTTATTATGATTCAATTAGATTATTAATGAGTTTTTCTTCTGCAACAATAAGCCAAACACACAACATTCTGTTGCTGGGAAGTCACAGTGAAAACCTTATCATTAATCCTCTGAAATCTTGGGATATTATGTCTGTTAAAAAAATCTGTTAAAAAATCTTCACCATGCCATGTTGGTATCAGTTTTTTCAACCTCAATATTTTTTTTTTACTTTGACTTACTGGATCAAATTTTTGAACCCAAAAGAAACAAAGAAAAACATAAAATCTGATCTTGAAAATTATGTTTCAAAACACAGAATTTTAAATGTTGCAAATATGAATACAGGTTGCAAATATAACAGATAAAATGAGGATAATCTCTAGTTCTATATTTTTATACTAACTATATTTGACATTATCTCCGGTTGAACATGGCCAAATATAATAAAAATATGCCATGGAGTTTCAAGCCAGAAATTTAGCTGGCAAGGCTCAATGTTGCTTAATTTTTATGGCGTCATGTCATGAAGAAGTAATGTGCAGGTGGTTTCATGGACTCTAGAGGGTTAAGAATAAAAAGAGGCACCGTGCTGCATTTGAAAAGTTATAACTAGACTCAAAAAGCTGCTAAAGTTTCGTGCTCGACTCTTAATTTGTATGTGTGGTCTGCTGTTTGTTTGTGCTCTGACCCAGCGGCTCTTCTGGAATAAGTTCTCAGGTGATAAGCCACTTATGGGACTTGGCGTCTGGCCTCTGGACTCCCTAATCTATTTGGCAGTGCTGGATGGCTCAGATGAAATGACAACAAAGATTAAGCCACGGGCGAGAACTTGAGGGATCCCAAACTGCCTCTTGACCCGCTAAACATGATTAGAGAGAAGCAGCAGCCATGCCTGATGTAGAGGGATATCTGGTCGGTGTGTAGTTTACTCCTTCTTCCCCCTCCAGATCTCCTCCAGGCCTGAGATTCCTCCCAGAGTCATAAGTTTTAATGCGATTCTTCACCTCACCTCGGCAAAGCCCATGTAATTGGTACGCATCAGATATCCAACATCCCTTTTCAAACACCCTTAAATGATTTCATTTGCAGGGGTGTTTAATATTACATTTTGTCGACACGCTGGGCGAGAGAGGGTGAATATCTGCAACGAGGAAGCTGTCCTCACTCTGTGCTCTCCTTAAATTAGGCGGTGGTCCATTTGGAATACCAATGACTGCTCATGCTTTTAATTAGCGCTCCCATGTCATGGACAATAAAGAGAAATGCTGAACAAGAGAAAGAGGAAAGAAGTAATGAGAAGGCTAATGGTAAAAATGATCCCAGATTGGCTCTCCTCTTTTAATGCCAAGACAGAATTAATTTTAATAGTCTGTAGCTTCACTCTCTGATGTGGAGAACTTTCATATACTGTAATATTTTGTCTTTGTTTGCGAGACATGCACTGTTTATTTATTTTTTTTTTATGAAAAAAGATAATCTGTGTTTATTGTTGATATTAAAAAACAGGCAAATCTGATGAAAAACACAATCATACAAAAGCCAGGGTGAAATTGCTTTAAAAAAAAAAAAAAAAAAAAAATTCTAGCACAGACACAAATTTGTTTTTCAAATTACTTTAAGAGACAAACAAATACCCAATCAGCTGCTCATTTGTCTCCCATTTTCTTTTCCCCTTTCTCTTCGTAAGTGAAAACGCAAATTGGAAGTCATAATTATCTGAAGCATATTCTGTGTTGACCTTGTCACAAGAGCAGCTTCTGTCTACTTTCAGCAGGAACCACTGCTGCAAATGATAAATACTTCAAAAAATGAGGGAAAATATCTAAAAACTGGTGAGGCTTACCCCTGGATTCGATTGGATGCGTAACGGCTGCAGATCCGTCGTCGGAGCCGTTACGCACCCATTATAATCAATGTGTGAGATTCCACCGACTGCAGATCCGCTGCGTAATGAGTCCGACAACGTATGGCCATCCGACAGCCCTCGCAACACTTGCGCAGAGCTTCTATTTTTGTCGGATGACGGAGCACGCCGCATAAATTCAGCACAGAACAGATCGTTCGGGACAGGAAGTCGTGCACAGACACAAAATAAAACATCCGGTATATTTTCAAAATAAAGTACCTTGGGTTCACGGCGGATCGTATTTCATAACTTGAAGACCTGAAATCAACAGGTTAGAGGTTTTCACTCGTCTTTTCACCCCACTGACACCGCTCACTCCGGTGCTTGTTGTAAACAAACAGAGATCGCTAAGGCTTGTTAACTAGAGGCTCTCGTTAACAAGCCGGCCGACCTCGTTAGCGCTCGTTAAGACGGAGTCGCTGGATTTGTCTCCAGTCATTAACGAGGAGATGTTGATTATCTTCCAGTTATATCAATTGATTAGGCGTGAATTCGCGAGATCTCGTGCGTCCTCGGGACTCTGCTGTCCGCAACAGCTCCGACACATACGGATCCGGTGGGTGTTGACGGACTGCGTAGATACGCAGCCGTTGCGGACGGACCCCTTTCGGAGTCGTTACGCATCCAGTGGAATCCCGGCGTTAGTGCCTGCATTTGTTTATTTTGGTATCCACTTCTTTTTGCAACACAGTCAATTCAAACCCAATTAACTCTCCTTTTAGCTCTGTTTTGGTCTCCACCAAACCTTGCAGGATTTATCTCTTTAGCAGCTAAATGCTCAACAAATTTCACTTGCCAGCTGGTAACTATCAGTTACCTGTATCAGAACTTTTTTCAAAACTGCCTTATACAGTTCGTAATGACTCCCTCTCCTGTTGGTGTTTCTCTGCAATTTTTAACCCAACATAGAAGCCTTTGTCCACACCTTTGAACTAGCCAAACCCACTCTGCTGAGTCACTTTATTGCCCCAATAATTGAAGCTGTCCCTTTTCTACATTGTGCTTTTTGTTCCCTTTCTTCTCCGACGATGCTACACAACCCACCGGCGGAAATTACATTACTCAACAGACTAGCAGGCCCCTCTCCACACATATAATTGCAACAAACTCCTCTAAACGAGGATGTAACTTGTAGAGTCGTCTGCTGGCAACAGTTGCCACGGTAACGCACGCATGCAGTTGCTGTGCTTTGTTTCCTTCTGACTCATCACTGAGTTAGGGGAAAATGCCACATAAGTACAGGGAGTTGGGAAAAGTGCTCCATGAACTGTCGGCTGGGAAAGTTTTTAATTGGGGGGTGAAATCCTCAGAATGTTGGTTATCTTTTTTGTGAAAGCTGCTGTGATGGGAATGCCCTTTTGTGTGTTGTTTTGGTTCTATGGGAAAGATGAAGACATTTACAGCAGGCTATTTATACATAAAGATCTCACCATGTACCCGGTGGAACATGCGCAGGCACACTTTTTTCAGCTTCATTACCCTTACACAAGTGAAAATGGTCCTGTGGTGCTGTAAGGCTCAGCGGTGAGAGCGTGGCTGTAGAAATGCAGCAGGAGCCCAGAGTGAAATATTTTTACTCCTTCACATGCAAAAGTGACAGAAACATGGTCTTTGGCCTTTATTTGTCAAGCAGGACTTAAAGACAGTGATCATGCCTCTCTTTTCAATGCGACTTTTTGGATTGGACGAACTAGATGCAAACTCAAGTTTGAACACTCTGCATCAACATTTGACACTTCAATGTGGACTTGTTCCACAGAATATTTAATAATATCCTGGGGGAAGAAGAAAATCTATTCTACTTGTAGTTGCAGGGATCAGCTGAAACACAGACCAGCATGGACAGGAGCATTATATCATTATTGTTGGTGTGTTGTTAAAAAAAATAACCCCTCGAGATTTGTTTAAAACATATGACCAAATAATGAATCGGCTTAAACCATCATTTTCAATTGCTACCAAGTCTTTGTTAAAATATTAAAACATTGCTAAATTCTTTAATTAGAAAATGAAAAAAACATTTGATTAGGCATAACATCCTGGGGCCATTGAGAAGTGTTCCTCACTCCCTTGTCAGACTTTTAATATTAGAAACTTGATAATTCAAAGCTTGTTAAAAGTTCCCACTTCATCACACCTCCTTAAGGAGGTTATTCATCACATATTATTAATGTTCAACTCTGCTCAGTGTTAAACAACTCCAGACAAAGTGCTGAAATAGGTGATGTGTCCTCACTCTAAGCACTGTGTTTGATACAATAAATAACACAGTGCTGATAGATAAGATGAAACATCTACCCTCAAGTGGATCCATACCTATTTAATTAACAGCCAATCAAATCACACATGGTGTTCCACAGGGCTCAGTACCTGATCTACTGCTTTTTGGTTTTTATTTTTTACTGTATATGCTTCCATTCAACTAAATTATACAACTATGCCATATTTCCAATCATCCTAAACCTTTAAATGATTTAGACCAAATGTCAGTCAAATACAACAACATTTCATACATATATAAAACAGTACATATTCAAATGATTACAAACCCAAATTGTAGTGATTGATGCTGATTTTAAAAAAAACCCTCCAAAACAAAACAAAAAACAAACCAATGTGGACACCAAATTTAGTAATTAGCAGTCTAATTTTATCTGGATTCCCATGTTGACAAAAGCCACACACAGACTGAACTGGTTTACCAGTTTTTACCACAAGGTGTTGCACTTGACTCATCAGCCACTCTAGAGTGGAACATAATGAGACTGACAACTCCAGTCCACTTAGCAGAAGTAATGCCCCTCTGTATCTCAAGCTGCCAGAAGAAGGAGCAGGACAACTGACACTTTTCATGCCTGTTTCCTGTGAGAGTTAATCTTACAGTTGGAGTTTCCTGTGAGATTTACCCCTAAAAACTCATGCACTTTCTAGTAAACAAAACAATGGGCATAATATAGTATATTTTCCCTTCTCCAGCCTCGACTGAAATGTGATAAGCTAAGTGTGCACGGCCTGCCAGACACTAGTGGGTCCACTCAATTTATAAACAAACATTATTTTATGTTTATTATGTTGTTGTTTTGCTTTTTACTGATGCAGTAAAAGTTGGTTTTAGCACAGTGACCTCATCGTCTTCAGGTTGCACGCAAGTGGAGAAAAAAATAATAATGAAAAAAATGTGTGGCCAACAACGCTCTGGTGGTGGTTAATGTACCTGGTTGCCCCGCCCGAGTCTATTTGTAGGAGGCACTGTAAAAGGATATTATGCCAGCCTTTTTGTGTTGGGGTCTGTCCTCATTTAGGATCCTAGTGGCCAAGCATTCACCACATCAAGCCTGACCAAAATGGGATATGTATTGGTATATCACATTCAGAATCCAATCTGGTAGCAATTTCACCAGTCACTCAACTTTATGGTTTATTCTGGTCAGTATGGCCATGATAAAACTCCAGTATTCTAAAAATTGTCATAAAAGTCATAAACACTAGTTATCAAAAAATAATTCAGTTTTATTTTCTCTTTTTCATATCTTAGACGGCAAAAATTTCTATGATTTCTGGCTTCTGTGCTATGTAGATCAGTTTAAAACTGCCTTTATACAGCTCATGGTCCCACATTTTCATTCACAGCTGCTCTACTTGAGCATAGAGGACAGTAATGAGATCATGCCAAATCTAAATCTAAAATTATCCGCCTTTACACACAGGACAATAATTCACATTCACACATACAGCGTGTTTCTGCATAATGTATTATGCATGTATGCTCTGTCTTTGGCCATAAGCAACCCTAGAAGCCTCTCGTTCACCCAAATAAACAGGCCGACCCACAAACACAATGAATTACTCATGATTCATTAGCAATTAATGGCCCTCGTTCTGTGCTTTCATTTCCAATTAGGAGTGCTGAGGGGACTAAATATGTCTGTTGTGAGTGAGAGAATGAGCTTCCAGTCATGCTCTGTTTCTCCATCTTGTAACTGCCTGTTTATTGTTTATTCCATCACTGACATGTGGTGTGTGTTTGTGGGCACACTTAGGAGATTTCCATGCATATATGTACATGTTAATTAGTTTTTTTCTTGTGAACTTTTCAGGAACTACAAGCGTAGCCTGGCAGACATGCATTTTTGAATACATCTAATTGAGAAAGGTTTCATGAACCCGAGGGCTGTGTGAGTGTTCTGTCTGTGTTTTTGTGCATCTGTGAACTCGTGTTGATGACTGTGTCTTCCTGTGTATCAGGGCAGCACCGCTCCCTTGGCCCAAGTATTTCCAAAGTGCGGAGCTTGAAGTTGGACAGCAGCATCTGGAGCAATGAGCTCGTAGAGGTACGTAATGTTCATTTCGCAATGGATTTGAAATTCTTTATAGAGTATAATCCACAGCATTGCCACAAGGGTTTAAAGTTGCGCCTTATTGACCACTTTATGCTTACCTTAAAAGTGCTTGTTAACTAAAACAAAATGCCCAGTGAAGACCTGAAAAACTGCTGTCAGACTTTACTTTGATTCAAGGCTCTGCAGATTTTTTTTTCCCTTTGTAGAACTATAAGTAGGGATCTACTTATAGTTCTACAAATGATTCTTACCTATATCCCCTCTCCATGATCTTTAACCCCTCAGCTCTTCCTGGAGGTGGGAAACAAGAATGCTAACAGTTTCTGGGCTGCTAATCTTCCCTTGGAGGAGGATCTCTACAGCGGGGCTTCCGTGGAACAACGGGCCACGTTCATCCGCAGGAAGTACAGGGAGAGGAAGTACCGGAGAGTGTTGGATGGCTTTGATGACCTGGAGCAGCTCAACCAGGTAACAACCATCATAAAGAAACATTCTCAAATCAAAAGACTCAAATGGATGTGATAGAAGCTAGCCAGTACTCAGCTAACATGGTTGCATATCAATGTTTGTTTTATGTCTACATTAACACCTAGTAGATGTTCCTGTCTTATTTTACCTGCCACTTTTTCACCAGAAAGTACTTTGCCTCTGATACTACTCCCACTTCTCCAACCACATGCCAAACTTGTTTGCGTGTTCACTAAAAACAGTCTTGTCTGCTTTCCTCTGTAAACAAGTAGAGCAGATGTGGTGCACGTACAGCAGAGCTACAACTTCCTAACTCCCTCCCTGCTTTGACAAGTTATCCTCAAAATTTAAGTTGGGGTTAGTGTTTTATTGGCTGCGTCTTTAAGTGTTGCCTCATACACACTGAAAACAGTACATCAGGATGTTGGCTTGTGCCAGAAGTTCTTTTTCTTTTTGAGTGCTGCACTCTCTACCTGGAAGTTGTACTGCATTTCATACCAAGAATACATTGAATTTTAAGCACACACTGGATATAGTCAATGTATTTACCTGGGAACTGTCAGAATATCTGCAGTTGAGGGCCATATGGAAAAGTATACTGGGTTGTGTTTTGTAGGTTTATATGTATATTAGGTTTATGTTGGACTGTATGAAAGAAGTGGGCATAGCTTTTTTGGAATAGTGTTTTTAAACCTCAAGTGTGGCATTTTGTTGTAGCATGATGATTTTTTTGGACCATTATTGGACAAGAGGGCTGTGCTCGGGAGGAGGATGCTAAGTTACCTGCTAACGCTAGTATTAGCAAGCTAGCTTGGTAAGCAAGTTGCATCTGTAATTCACGTTAACTATGATATTACCGTGGATGCCATTTTGGCAAGAGAAAAACAGGCTTAAGTAGAGTCAACACCTTTTAGTACACCTGAATAATGAAAAAGACATTTTCAGGCAACAGAATTGTACTATTAACTTTGATGAACTGTAAACACACTGTCAAAGAATCACATTTATAGGATGAAAACACAGTGCACAATGGTAACTTGGCAATTACATGGTAGCCACGCCCTAAAGTATACCCTTCTTTATTGTTTGTTTTCCTGTAAATGGGACCATAATTCACAAAATGAATGTTATGTTGTATTCAGAAGACTTCAAACTAGCTATTGAGACCATAAACCTGTTTGAATAATTTTTCACTGAGGTAACACATCAAATGAGGGTTAGGGTAATAACAATCAGACTTGTTTTACAACCAGTGGAGTCGCCCCCTGCTGGCCATTAGAAAGAATGCAGGTTGAAGGTAGTTCCTCATTGGCTTCACATGCTGTACTTTTAAAGCTCTGATATACTTCAGCTCTGCTATATTTTAGACAATGGAATCAGGAGAAGGGGACTTTCACCACAGGTAGAAAAGTTTTGCTCTGCCAGCATGTAAAACTGCATGAAATCTCCCTTTTTTCTTTCTCTAGTTAAGTATTTTTCTCTTCAGGTTAGAGCAAAGGGCAGCAGAAGTTCACGAACCTGTGGTGATAAGTGGTCACCGACAGGAGCTCTATCTGTACTTCTAAGGAACAACAGTGAATGGTGTACTCCATTAGTTAAATCCACTGAACCTGGAAAAGTCCATATATCCCTGACCTTTTGACTATCAGTAAGACTGTGCTATAAGTCTGAAAATGCCAAAGGGGAAGTCTGATCGATCTTAAGTGCAAGCAGGTTGACGCAAAGGCCTCCTCTTCCAGTTTGTGGTTTCGGGTTTATTGCCGTGGCAAAAGAAAAGCGCCTGTTTTTTTGGCATCCTCTAAAAGAGAGGGTCTTAAAAGCACCGAGCACTGAGCCTCCAAACAGCTAAGTTTCCACCTGCGTCAGCATTTACGCAGATCAGCCCACTTGTATTGTTTTCTTTAGTAGAAAGAGAGGGATGGGGAGAAAGAGGGAATGAAGGGGGGAAAGTAAGGAAGAGATATACTCGCTAGCTAAGTGGAAAAGTGGATTAGGATCCACAACAGAAACGCTTGGGTTGGTTTTATTGCGGCTTTGCTGGCCTTCGCGTGTGTGTATGTGGGAGTGTGTGGTGTGTACATGTGTGTGAACATGTGTGCTGCACCACTAAGGATGTGTGAATTTGCTGTTATAGTGGGAGTTCTTTTTTTTTTTTTTGCAGGAAAGGAAGTGTGACAGACACAAGAGAGTGTGGCTGCCTAAAAGGGTTTGGCCTGTGAAGAAGTGTGTGTGTATGTGTCCATGTATTTGTGTGTGTGTGTGTGTGTGTGTGTGTGTAGGGGCATAAGAGCAAGGGAGTGAGAAAGAGAGAGAGGAAGAAGGTGGAAGTGGGTGGTTGTGTTTGCTTTCTTTCTGTCTAGTCTGCCTTTATAAATGGGCTCAACAGATTTGATAGGGATCAATGTGTCATAGAGCAGTTACACACACCTTGACGCACACCATATGTGTGTGTATGTGTGCTGAAATAATAACTCTTTAAAAACAGTTTCATTTATCTTAACAAAAAGTAATAAATCACAAGCAACCTATAAAAAAAAAATACCAAAAAAAGTATTTTTAACATAAACAAGGACACTGAGTCTAATCTCATTGGGCACGCTGTTCTACTTCTGTGTCACACTTACTTACCATAACACAAGTATGAATATGAAAAAAATAAAAGCTATATAAAACCTATTCCTTTGGGAGTCTACTCTGGAACAAAGACAATAATACTGGCAATTTCCTCATTGACATTCATGCAATTTTGAAATCATGCAATGGCATTTTAACAAGCTTTATAGGCACCGGGGTCATGAAACTCGCTCATCACATACAGTAAATTACCGTTTAAAGTGTCAATTCAAGTAATGAAATGAGAATAAAAAGGTGGCGGAGTGATTTAAACCTGCCTGCATCAGTGTGTCTCTTACATAATCCGAGCGGTGCATGCTTATTCTGATTTTTTCGCTCTTCATCCGGTCTCTTCATTTCATGCCCTCTCTCTTTATCCCGCACGCTCTTTTTCTCTGTCCCATGTTCCCCATTAGAAGCTCATATCCCAGTGACCTCCACAGAGTCTCCGCAGGCCACATGACCTAGAGAGGGGGGTGTCAAAGGACCTTCTTATATCATTACACACACACTCACACACACATAAACCCCTCTAGTGGCTGAAGTAATTGCTCTGACACGGAAGGTCATTTCCAGAGACGATACAGAATAAGGCCAGGCTGCTTGGGACTATTTTGCCGTAATCTGACCCCGTCTTGTGTGTGGGTGAGACAAAGGCAAAGAGAGCGAATAAACTAATCATATCTTTATTATTTTTTACGCTTTTTCTGATCCGATCTTGCAGGAACTGTGCTCATAGACAGAAATAAATGAGTCTGTGTGCTCGGAACACAAACGTTTGTTTCAGTGCAGGTCCTTTGTGTGGGTGCGCAGGTTATATTGACAGGTGCTTTGTTTGTGTGTGTGCTTTGCCTGTGTGTATATGCGCAGTCTCGCCGTGCCTCACTTTCAGACGGGTCTTGCTTGTTTGTGGCAGATCGATGCAGCTTACTGACTCGCTCCAAGTCCGATGAAAGGAGAGGTTGCTCGTTGAAATTCCGCCGTTTGCCACTCGACTCTTCTGTTGATCCACTTTGTCGCGGGTCATCGTGCACAATGTCACATCAATTGACTGGACTGATAGGAAAAGACAGACGGAGAGAAAAAATATCATCCTGCATCAGACTGTATTCTTCTGACTCTTTAATCGTGCTCCTCTTAGCCGGTTCAAACAGGTGGATAGTTTTATCAAAGCACGTCTGCATTGGCTAGACACTACAGATCTATACAAGTGTGGTTTTCAGGTCCGAAAGTGCAGAAACTCCAACATCAATAGATGAATGCTGAAGTCAGTGCGTAGGTGCTTTAAGCAGCAGTTCTTCTAATGACCACCGGATGCTGTTAAGAACATTCAGTCTGTGTTTGAATCAAGGCGAAAGCACTTTTGTAAAAGGAAACTGACATCGATAAAAGGAATGTAAGAAGAGTATAAAGAGTCAGAAATTACTCATTATCTCTCTTCTGACCTCTTGATGGCTGTTGAACTGATGATATAATGATATATGCTGATATATTAATAATAACCTTTATCTACAGATTAAGATAAACCACAGACCTTGTTTTGTACACCCTGGACAGATCGCCAGGTCGATTTAACTATTTAACTGAATGCAGTGGGTGTGTGTCCACAAAATTAAATTCAGTCAAGAATCGTTTTGTCACATAAGAGAAAATCTAGATTGATAAGTAGCACTATGGATAAGAGTAGCACTATGGATAAGATTAAAAAAATATATATATATTTGAATTTGGGGTGAACTATGTTTAAAACACATGCCATTCTGTAATTAAAGAAAGTTTTATCTACTGACTTATTCACCATTTACTATTCACACCCTTAATTTCTCTAAATTGTCAAATTGGTTCTTTTTTTCGTACTGCATTTGCCAGTTTCATATTGTATCTTGCATCTCTTGAATATGTGATGTTTAGAAACAGAGTATTCGCTCCATGCACTTCCTCGGTATGCTCTGCTGTTGTTATTTGCTCAGTTCATTTTTTATTTCATGCCTTTATTCCCACATTTCTCCTCTGCGAAACTGTTAGTTTCATTATATTTAATATGGCCCATTTGTCCTGTTCTTATTTGCTATATTCCTTTTTCACAGGGATTAGAGATTTAATGATTCCCACAGGGAGTATTAAAGTTTGATCTTATTTTAACTTCTCTTTTGAGATCAGCGGGCGGAACTCAATTCTAAACTTTTATATGGTTTTCCGACGCCGCTTTATAGACTCTTTGTCCTCTATCAACCTGGCATGCACACATAGACACACACAGCCCCAGCAAGCTGCTCCTCCTACACGAGGAAGTGAGCCCATGCTCGCATTTCCAGGGATTTTCACTGGTTCATTGTCGGGGATGTGGAATTTTTAACGGTATTAATCCAGCTATAGAAAGCTACTTAAAAATGCAATGAGCCGTGACTGCACTGATTCAGTCTTTTATTAGTCTATCATGCCAGGAAATGTTAAATGACAGCTGGACTTGCACGAGTAAGATTTGCCACCACATAAATCAGCCTTAGGAATCTGCATTACAAATACGTCACAATTAAAAATATAATATTATCCTATATATACATTATTGAAGAATTGTAAAAATGGTTGCGACCTCATGGGACCCATAGGCCGAGCAAAGGCACAGTACAGAGAAAGTGTTCATGTGCCGTTTTAATGCTCTTTTACAGGCGCTGTGTGCAGCTGTGGTTTTGCCTGACGTGCTGCAGACCATGGCGCTGGTGTTCAGTGGGGCAGATGTTATGTGCGCCACCGGGGATCCAACCTCCTCCACCCCGTATCTCTTGGCCCAACGTGCTGGACATAAGCTACAGATGGAGTTCCTGCACCAGAATAAGCTCTCTGGTAAGCAACTCTACATGCCTCCTTTTAGTTCAGCCTATTTATTGCAGTTTGCAATAAAAACCGATACAGATTTACCACTTGAAATTAGTTTAAATCAGTGGGTCTATGTTTTCTTTTTTTGTAGCTGATAATCACCAGTTTTGTAGGCTGAAATGACTGTTGCTACCAGATCTGGACTAATGTTTTGAGTTGGCTTAAAAATGTCGCTTCAGCTGACTTCTTAGTGTTTCCAGCTGACTCATATCAAAAGAAGAATCTTTCAAACAGTCCTCAGTATATACTTGATAGCTACATGAATGATATATGAGACTGTCTCAGTTAATACGTATGGCCGAGTGTTACTATTGACATTTTATGTCAACCAAATAAGTATTACCCTGGGATCTTAGGACACTGGGAACACTGGGCTTTGGGAACATAGGTCCTTGGTACCATAAGACCCTGGTAACAAAGGACCCAGGGGAAATGGGTCCTTGGGCACATAGGACCCTGGGACCACAACACCCTGGGACCACAAGACCCTAGGAACATAGGACCCTGGGAACATAGGACCCTGGGAACATAGGACCCTGGGAACATGGGGCCTTGGGACCATAGGACCTTGGGAACATAGGACCCTGGGAACATAGAACCCTGGGAACATGGGGCCTTGGGACCATAGGATCTTGGGAACATAGGACCCTGGGAACATGGGGCCTTGGGGACATAGGACCCTGGGAACATGGGGCCTTGGGACCATAGGACCTTGGGAACATAGGACCCTGGGAACATAGGACCCTGGGAACATAGGACCCTCGGAACATGGGGCCTTGGGACCATAGGATCTTGGGAACATAGGACCCTGGGAACATGGGGCCTTGGGGACATAGGACCCTGGAAACATGGTGCCTTGGGACCATAGGACCTTGGGAACATAGGACCCTAGGAACATGGGGCCTTGGGGACATAGGACCCTGGGAACATGGGGCCTTGGGGATATAGGACCCTGGGAACATGGGGCCTTGGGGATATAGGACCCTGGGAACATGGGGCCTTGGGGATATAGGACCCTGGGAACATGGGGCCTTGGGGATATAGGACCCTAGGAACATGAGGCCTTGGCAAATAGGACCTTGGGAACATAGGACCCTAGGAACATGGGGCCTTGGGGACATCGGACCCTGGGGACATAGGACCCTGGGAACATGGGGCCTTGGGGACATAGGACCCTAGGAACATGGGGCCTTGGGGACATAGGACCCTGGGAACATGGGGCCTTGGGGATATAGGACCCTAGGAACATGAGGCCTTGGCAAATAGGACCTTGGGAACATAGGACCCTGGGAACATAGGACCCTAGGAACATGGGGCCTTGGGGACATAGGACACTGGGAACATGGGGCCTTGGGGATATAGGACCCTAGGAACATGAGGCCTTGGCAAATAGGACCTTGGGAACATAGGACCCTGGGAACATAGGACCCTAGGAACATGGGGCCTTGGGGACATAGGACCCTGGGAACATGGGGCCTTGGGGACATAGGACCCTGGGAACATGGGGCATTGGGGACATAGGACTCTAGGAACATTGGGCCTTGGCAAATAGGACCCTGGGAACACAGGATAGTGAGAACATAGGAACCTGGAATCTTAGGGACCTTGAAACATAGAACCCTGGGAACATATGGACTTTGGAACTCAGGCACACTCCTGAATTAATGCTGACTTGCTGCTGTAGACTGTTAGTTAGGCAGCCATTCTAACATTAATGGTTCATGTTCAGACAGACAAATGCTGTCTAATCAACTTCTTATGGTTTGGTTTCTGACATCTGAGTACATCTATTTTTTCTCACAATTACTGTACATTCTCTTTGATTTATTTAACAAAGGGAGAAAGAGTTCCAGGTAGAAAACAGGAAACTTTTCCATGGCCAGTGTTCAGCTCAGGTGAGGTGCTAGACCACAGAAAGTAGCTATGAAACAGAATAACTCATATATTCTCCTGGACAGACCTAAAAAATGAGCTGATGCACTCACATAAATCTGTGAGAAGGCCTTTAAACTCGGTGTGTGAGTTGGATTTTTACAACCATCGGCGCCACATATATTCAGCCCGTTGTCTTTATACTTTAACAAGCCAATCATGTTTAAAACTCATACTCACCGCTGTGCCGCTACATTTATAAAAGCACAGTGGGAGGTTTTTTTTTTTTTCATCCACTGCCATGAATAGAAAATGAAGGCAGAAAAACCCACAAATTTGAAGCTAGTGAGTTTTAAGTAAAAAATTCTCTCTCTCTCTCTCTCTTTCTTTTTCTAGGTCTCTCTCTCTCTGCTACTTTCCCCCAACTCTCCTTTGTATTACCTACCTCATGTTCCCACCATCGGAGGCCCGGCACAGATGTGCTGTGTCGTGCGGCTTCCTCGTGACGGGTGTGTTTTGTTTGTGTGGTTGCACACAGGGCTGATGATAAGAATGTATTAGATTAAAGGAGCGCGAGAGGCCGTTGGCTGGGGCCGGGGGAGACTTTCTCAGGGACTGTATTTTACATAATGTATGCGCTGCATCTGTGCACACTTGCCGGCTTCGAGCCTGTTAGGGACTCCTAATTGCTAGCATGGGTCACCTGGTCGCCTTGGTGATGGCCATTACTTGGAGGTATGCTAGAAGACACACATTCAGAGAGACAAACGGACACACACACACACACACACACACACACACACACACACGGTATTGTCCATCTGAAATTTGTAGCATGCAGTAAGTCTATATGCTCATTATGTGTCTGGAGGTTGTAGGGGCTTATCATTAACAAACAGAAATATGGAGCTAACCAGACTCTTCCTATTGAGACGGATGTCCAACTAAACTGACCAAACACTGCAGGCAAGAAGGACCTGGGTCAGGGAGGCTACCAAGAACCCAAATGCCACTCTGACAGATTTACAATGTTCCTTGGCTGCAGTGGAGATCTTGCCTCAGGGTCAACAGTCAGTGCAGCATTTTGCAAGTTGAGACTATACAGCAGAGTCACCACAATAAAGCCAAGCTGACCCAGGGTCAGATGCTCCATTAGTGCTTACTTGTTCACATAACAGACTAAATATCTCTATATCTGCAAAACTGACAAACTATGAGCCTTGTCTCTCTTCTTGAGATCCTGAAATTCCAACCCAAGCAATTTATTTCGCATTTGACAAGAATTTGATTTAATACCAACGTTCAGTGCCAGCACAGTGAAGAAGCAATGTCATAAATTGATCCTGTAGATATACACTCAACGGCCACTTTATTAGCTTTCAAGGTATGGCTAATAAAGTGGCTGCTGTAGTATTCTGCTGCTTCAAGGTTGGATGTTTTGTGCGCCCAGAGATGCTCTTCTGCATAGCTTGGTTGTAACGAGTGGTTCTTTGAGTTACTGTTGAACCAGTCCGGCATTTCTCCTCTGACCTCTGGCATCAACAAGACATTCTCAAAGCCCAGAGAACCGCCACTCACTGCACATTTTCTCTTTATCGGATATTTTTTTTGTAAACCTTAGAAATAATTGTGTGAAGGTCCCAGCAGACCAGCAGTTTGTGAAATACTCAGACCAACAACCATGCCATGTTCAAAATCACTTAAATCACCTTTCTTTCCCATTCTGATGCTCGCTTTGAACTTCAGTGGGTTGCCTTCACCATGTCTACAGGCCTAAATGCATTGAGTTGCTGCCGTGTGATTGTCTGATGAAATATTTGCGTTAACAAGCAGTTGCACAGGTGTACCAAATAAAGTGAGTGTACATTGTTGTCTAACAACTATTAAAAAAAATTGAGCCGCACAGTTGCACCTCCATTTTGACAAACATGGGCACTGTAGTTAATTTTGGATCAATCCCACATAACCCGCCAGACTCTCATGTGCTGCACTGATGTCACATTTCAAGCTACTGAAAGTATTTTTACACAATATGTGACATGCGCACGCATTCACACACTTACACGCACACTGAGTTTACAGAGCTGCCCTCCCCACTTCTCCGCTTCAAAACATGATATAGAAACCTGTCTGTTTCAGTCTCGTCCCCTCATGATCGCTTCGTATGAGCACTGAACTAAATACTATCAACCGGTACGGGCCGGTCAGAGGTCTGAACACACTGATGCATTATGCCATTTGTTAGCCGCAAGCTAACATTAGCCTTTAAAGTTGTTTTAATCACAATAAACTGTGACTAACTGTTTTGAATGACTTCCTGTTGCTAAACGCATGCAGCTTTCAAAATAAGAGCACATTGTCGACCACAGAATTTACAAGAAGACCGTCAAAGTAATGAAAAATGTTATGTGAGGCTCTCATTTAGCTCTCAATGTGCACGAGATTGATGCATTTTACTTATAAATGTACACATTTTTCACCCATGTCCCCAGACCTCCCTAGATAGTAAGGCCCCCCTAGAAACTCATAAAATTATGTGGGAAACACTGGACATCTTACAGGGAGAGTACACTGTTGGTTTTGTTACCAATAACAAAAATGTAGAATATATTGAATAGAATATCATTATAATTCTCCATGTTGGGAATTATAATTTAACCCCCTGCAGAGGTCACAGCTTTCCCACTACACACTGCCATCAAGTACTTTTGTACAGTGTATTATGGGGTGCAAGTATTGACTGGTCCCAAAATTGTGTGTAATTTTCCAGCACAATCAAACGTGTTTTTTCACCACTGCTGTACAGGCGACAATATGTGGTTGCCGAGTGGTTGCATGGCATGCCTTATAACCGCAAGGTTACAGGTTGAATTCTGGCCTTGGGACATTAGTTGCATTTTATACCCCTCTCTCTCTCTCTTTCCCCTGTTTCTTCACTACCCTCTGTCAAAATAAAAGGTGGAGAAAAAGAAGCTAGACAAAAGATATATATATTTAAAAAGCAATATGTACACTGCCATCCTTTTGAGCAGGATAAAAAAATTGGTTGTTAAATAGAATAAAACATATCTCTAAATACAGTTTGTGAAACTACAGTAAAGAAGTAGACTATTATGGTGTGCTGAAAAGATTAAGGCTCTGCACAAAAAACTGTCCAAATTCCCCATTTGACATTTTCCTACTGCCGGACACATTGTCACATCACACAAAGCTGTGGAAAGTCGCGTCTCCATTGTTTTTGCGCATGCAGCCCCCAGAGTTTGCAGAAAAAGAAAAAATTTTGATTAAACAAGAATTGAACTTTTGCAGTTGTTATGTCTGGCAGAAACCGGGAACAATTCAATACCCGTATGACACCATCCCTACTGTATAGCGTGGTGTTGACAGAGGGAAGATAGAGGGAAGAATAAAAGGAGCCACGTAGCAGCCAATATCGAGGACAAAACAAGAGTGCAGAGTTGTTTTAGAGTTTCGGAGACCTCAGCCTTGGGCTACAGCTGAAGTTCCACACATAGAAGGCAATATAAGGACAGATATAAGTATTTAATTAGTTCTGCAGTGTCTCCTGTCATGGCATTATGTGCATACCTGCGGTGACTCTGTGCTTAGCTTTTCTCCCTTTCTTTTATCTTACAAAGCACGCATCTACAACAAGGTTACACTTCAGACATGCATTCAACCACCACATGGTGTTGTAAACCAGAAACGATATTGAATGAAATGACAGCAAACATCACCAAATTCTCTATCCCCCTAGTGAGAGACAATCAACAGTCTGCAGACACCCTGAACAATCCTCACTCTTGTCTCTCAACAGCTAAAATCTAAATCTGAGTATCTTTTAGGGCGAGGAAAACACTGCAGCTGCGTCCCTTCACAGTGTGAATCACGCTCCCAGTTTGTTAAAAATAAAGATAGGAAAACCCTCCATTTCCCTTGTCAACCCCTCCACCGTCCCTTCTCTCCACAGCGACTCATTTGTAGCTGCAGCATGAGGACAACCGGAGCACTGCCACTTCATTAGCTTCTTTTCTCTGCGTACATGCGAGTGCATGCATGTCGGCCTCGGCGGACCTTGTTGTCCCGCCCACACCTGCTCGCCCCAAAGCACCCTGGGATACTGCAAGAGCTTGTTAATTTACATACCCCCATCCCAGATTTCATTAAAAAAAAAGCCAATGGCAGCTCTCTAAGGCAGTGTCTCTTTGCATTTCAAGGACCCTTGAGGGCAGCTTCAATGATGGATCTATCCCTTATAGTCAAAGGCTTCCACTCAGGTGGTTTCTTGTATATTTTTAGGCTCCTTTATCATTTTTCATGTCCAGGGTGTTCCCATATGTTACGCTCAAGAGACTAAATAAGCCATATAGATAAAAGTTTGAAAATATGTACTGTACGACGTAGTAAAATGTTTGATTTAAAACATTTTTCAGCACTGTTTAAGCAACATCTAACACGCTACTACTACCATCAAAATATCAAATATTTTTCCAGATAATCTATTTTGGCACAACATACAGTATGTCTCACAGTCCTGTCACTTGCCAGTGTGAGCACAGTGATGGATGTGACACAAAATACTGTGGATACTGTACTTTGATCTCCACTTTTTATGCTTCATCTCGGTTGACAGCCGTGGCCGGAGGCATTATGTTTTCGGCTCGTCCATCCGTCCGTCCCATTCTAGCGAACACAATATCTCAGGGAGGCCTGGGCACAAACGTCCACATGCTCTGAAGGATGAAATCATTAGATTGTGGTGGTCAAAGGTCACTGTGAACTCATGTCCGTCCCATTCTAGTGAACACAATACCTCAGGAACGCCTGGAGGGAATCTTTTCAAATTGGGCGCAAACATCCACCTGCACTTAAGGATGATTTAACTAGACTTTGAGGGGCAAAGGTTACTGTGACCTCATGGCTGCCCCATTCTTATGAATGCGGTATCTCAGGAACACCTTGAGAGAATTTTGTTAAATTAGGCACAAAGGTGCATTTGGACAAACTGATAAGAAGTTGCTGGTCAAAAGTCAAGGTCACTATGGCTTCGTCCGTCCCATTTATGTGTACACGACATCTCAGGAATACTTAATGAGAATTCCTTCAAATTTGGCACAACTGTTTTCCTGGACCAAAGAATAAACTGATTATATTTTGTTGGTCATAGGTCAGGGTCATTGGAACCTTTTAGATGAATCTCTAAGAACATAAAATGATAAAAAAGATGATATTTTATGCCCCAAAGGTCAGAGAACTTCAATGTGACGCCATCATTTTCTGTCCATTATTCAAGACCATAGTTCAGAAACGGAGTCATAGATTGTGGCCGTATTTCTCATTTGGTTGGACGCTGAATTGTTGACACTAGTCTTGGGTGTCCACCTTGAAACTGTGGTGGCTGTTTACATCTTCTGTGCTGCCAAGTTTAAGATGTGTGTGAATCTTTCCATTTTTAGAGAGTTCTAACCTCTTTGCAGAAACATCCTTTGAACCATTGTTTACTGCCATAGATACATAATATGTGCTTGGACAGACATGGATGTAAACGGCAAATTGTGTGATTGGCGGAGGCATACAAGCCTGAGGTAGTGATTCTACTTGAATGTTAGTTTTCATTGTTAATGGTAAAGGGAACAATCCATGAGTGGACAGCTGTGGGTTTGAAATCCCACCAATAATCAGCTAAATTGGAAGTCATTGTTGACAGTAGTGGCAGCTTATGGTCCAAAACTGGAAATACAAATTCTCGCAACACCAAAATGAGCATTAGAAATCCCTAAATGTGTAATTTTCCCACCTCTTGCTGGCAGGTACAAAGTATATACATGGTGTTGCCAGCATTGCTGTCGCATCCAGGTTTGCGGCTTAAATGGACGACACAGGAGGACTGATTTGGCCAACAAGCAGTTTATTAAAACACAAAAGAAGTTTCAGTCGAAATGCCACTCTGTGTTGGTGCTACTGGTCCCTGTCTGACTGGAAAGACAAGTTGGTAATTGGTTATTAAAGGCTGCAGGTGGCTAACATTAACAACTGAACTCCATCTGCCACTTGGCCTCACTACAAATACACAGACATGCCATTTTAGATGCATTTTCACATGTTGGACACATTCAGAAAAGGTCAGTTGATGTGAAAACAGTATAGATAAGTGGTTCATGTCAATGCTTTTCTAAAGAAATGGGTATGCTGTCCATTGAATATGAGTAGTAATTTGATAGTACTTGAATATGAGTCTTAGCTCTGTCTGTATGTCCTTGTAGTTTCTTAACAACCGTTGATCGGGTTGACTTCACACTTGGTCGTCGTATTGCTGAGGACCCAAGGACGTGCATTGTCATGTGCAGGCTCTTGAGGATTTAAGAGGGGAAAAAGTCACAGATTACCAATATGATGGCCTATATAATTAGTTTTTCAGCTGAAATGAGCAAAAAATGTCTATTCTAATTGGATTGTGCAGCTATTTTGCCCGGATATGACTCAAAGGTACACAGAAAGCTGCTCTCTCAAACAAATATCTTTCCTTAATGATATTTAATGTTATTATATATTATTATACATTCGACATACAATGTTGTTGACTACATTTTTGGAGAAGTAGTTCTACTCGTACTGGCCTATTCGCTGATGCTGGTCTTAAGTTGATAGAGGAAAGAATATTTTATGATACAACAGGCACATTTTCAGTAGGCATGGAGATATTCTTGTATTTGCTGTATTGTGTATGTGAAGTCTAATATATTACTATATGTTCAAAATCTGGTAGGTGGATATAAAATGTTAGGATTGATGTATCTTTGGCTTTTATAACATGTTATGGCATCTTGTGAATAAAGCGAGTGGAGGGTTGGGTGGTAATTCTCTTATGTTTGGCACTATAAGTGACAAATTTCACTTTAAACAATTCACCCATTGTTCATATAAATGTGAAATATTGCAGCTTTAAAGCTACTATGTGTAGAATTCCAAACTTCCAGAAGAAGGCAGTGCCAAACTTATCTACGAACAAACAAAAACTATTTGTAAGATGCTTAACTCGTAAAATAAATCTACAAAAAGTAGCTTTCAGGGTGCATTTTGATTCCTGCACTAAACAACTTGTGTGTCTTGCAGCATGATGATGAACCCCTGCCAGCTATTTCATTGTAAATCTCTGGATAAAAGCATCAGCTAATGCCTAAACTGTAAACAGAGCAATGTAAACATGTAAATTGTGTTTTATGGTGGCTCTTCACTCCACCCAGGAGGCCATTGTACTGTAAAACCAAGCTAAACAGCAATGCCTCTTACTGTTGACATCATTCTGCTTCTTCTTAAATGACACACCACGGATTTGGAGGCAAAGAAGTTTTATTGTTGCCACCCTAGCATCCCTGACGCCTCGAATCTCTGAATCTCGCGGCACATTAAAAATTTATCCAGCAGGCTTTCTGTGTGGATAATAAAAAGATGAACACAGACACAGACACACATATACACAAACACTAAATCAGAAGCCCTGTTTCATCTTGGGTCTCCATTCCTCCCTGTTGTTAGCAACATTGCAAGACTCAGCCAGCTTCTTCATTGCTTGTTGATGTTGTTTATGTTTTTTAACCAATACTGGAGCTGTACACTGGACTGTTAGAGGGTCAGGAGGTCAGAAGCAACTGCTGAGTGTTTTTCTAGTTTAAAAGTCTTTCTAATGAAGGCGTTTCTCCCCCAGTGGAGTGTCTGTATGTGGGTGATTTTAATTTAGAAAGAGAAGTGCTTTTGGCTCATAAGTGTTTGTGTGTGGCCTCTGGCTAAACAGCTTAATGAATACATGAGTTTTACTTCTATAATCATGTGAATGACTGTTTGTTTTCACACTGCCGGCCTCTTTTATCCGCAGCAGACTTGTAAATGCAATCTGTGCTTGCCTTGCATATGTTAGCCGTTTGTGTTGCCATTTACAATGTGCGGCTTCGCTGTCTGTGTGTGCATGTGTGTGAGCGAGTGGCTCTGATTACCCCACTGTCCACTGCTTGTCGGGGACCACTTTGTGACCGTTGCCGTGGGCGACCAGATGGCTAATTGAGCACTCTGTCATGTCACCTCCCTTCACTGGGGACTGAGCCAATCAGCACAGGCCAGACTTCTCAACTGCCGCCCCCACAGACATCACAGTCCCATCTTAACAGAGTCCAGCTTTAGGGGCCCAGAGGGACTGTTTAGAAGGCTCACAGAGAGAGCCTTGTTACAACTGATACAGCATCAAGCCACTGGCTTATTTACATTCTCTCAACCTGAGTGCTTAGAAAATTGTGTGTGTGTGTGTGTGTGTGTGTGTGTGTGTGTGCGTGTGCGTGTGCTTGTGTTGGACTCACTTCCCTGCAGTTTGCTGATTAAATTCTGTCAGATTCCATGTATTTATGGTGCTGCTATTGGCAGACACATTGTCCGTGTTAGATTCAAAGCTAGATTACAGATGTTGCTACCTAATGTCACCCAGGCTTTATGTCACCCTGCTCCTGATTGGCTTTGCGTCCTTGGCACCACATCAGAAATATATTGCTCTTGTTTGAAATGGCTATAGTGCATAAAAATGCCTGTATCAGGCCAGATATGGTGGTGGCGTTGATTTGATTGCTCCTAGCTACACTGATCATAGACGATGGTGCATTTGTTGGGTGTCTTTTTTTTATTTTTTTTACCTGTCATTTATATTCATCATCCTGGGTTAAATCCTTTTTGAGTATTTTTACATCAAAATCCCACTCTTTTCTTTTCATATTAAAAGGTATACATATTTTTGGTGACTCATCTGGAACTTGGAGGTGGTTACATAATTAAATATATCCAGTAAATTGTGATGTGGGCTGGCAAGCTAACTCAGCCATTAATTTGGACACATGTTTGGCATATAATGAGATAAATGAAAAGTCAACACAGGGACACAATTTTTTTTTCACTGTGAAAAACAGGGGTGGGCATTATTAGATATAATTTTATATTTAAAAAAAATGATAAATATTTTATTTAAATACATTTAATGTAAGGTAAATTGAGAACTGTTAAAGCTATAGTTGGTAACTTAGCAAAAAACACCAGAAAACACCAGCTTGCTAAGCTTTTTCAGAAATAGCTAAACAGTCATTAAAATATGTTTCTGAGGACATTCAAGTCAAGAAATGATGCAACGCATTAGCATAATCTTATATATATTTTACATTTAATCAGCGTTGTCTAGTTTGACAGTTTGAGCGCAGCTAATGAGGAGTCATTGACATGATTGACAGCTGTGTTAGAGACTACTTGGCTCTGATTGGTTGTTTTTGTTGTGAACAGAAGAAAAATCTAAATCAAATCAATATTTGTTGTGACAACAATTTACCTTCAAACCAGCATCAATTATTCTAGACATTTTTTCCACACCTTCCTAAGACTTTTGCGCTGTACTGTGTACATCACAAAGAACCAACAGATATTCAAATTCTGTCTGTTTTCTAGTCAATGTCCTAACCTTTTTCGAATCTGAGTTATATATGAAGTACTCAAATCCGTCAGATATTCAATTTCACTAGAATAACCAAAAACAGACATTTATTAAAGTGATGTATTATTCTATGATGCGACAGTTGGTCACTTTTGTTATGTATGTCTCACAAAGCAAAGATGCTAAAATATGCTAATTTCACTTACCGTTCTGATACCTTTGCTAGTTCCCGTATTTTGGTGCACAACAGCCTCCAAATCTGAGTCTGCAGGCTCAAACATGGCATAGCACTTACGTTAGCATTAGCGCGATAGCACGCTAATTAATTAGCATGTTGATTGTTAAATATTAAATTGCACTTATATAGTGCTTTTCTAGTCGCTTTGCGACCACTCAAAGTGCTTTACACTACAGACTGCACTCATTCACCCTTTCACACACACATTCATACTGGTGGCAGAGGCTACCCTAAACAGGGCTCTAATCTCATTGTCATTTAGTAGTGAAGGCTTTAAAAAACCCATTTCATTTAGGTGCTAACATGTGATTGAATACCATTTTTATTTTGATTTTTTTAGAATAACATGCTATTGTATGAGGCATGCTTTAGTGTAACTCAAAGATTATTAATGTGCATGTGGACACAATTAATTAGTTTGACACAATCCACACACACCTCACACATTCAGAATAAGCTGTCTTGTTAAATTAACTGATTGTTTTTCTCTGTGGAATGATACGCAGCTCTGAGACGAGGCGTCGCTGGTGTCAGTTAAGGGGGGAAATGTCGCTTCAATTAAAAGTGGTTTCAATTAAAGTTATTTTACCTTGCTTGATGAGAGAGCTGGAGGTAGTGAAGATAAAATCTGTAAGATATTGCCAAGGCTCTGGCAGAAAATTGAACCCCAGAATTGAAGCTAATTGAATTTGAGAACGATAAGGTTGAATGTGGGGAGCTCTTAAAGCTAGCAAGAACGGATGAGAAGAGAGAGTCGGGAAGAAAAGGGGGAAAATGAGGATGGAAGGCTTCTAATTTAAATGGACAAAGATGAGCAGAGGATGGAACATAAAACATTTTTTAATAGATACAGTGCATGGAGGTTTGTGCCTTTAAAATGCTCTTAGAACATCCTGTATTAACCTTTGAATGACAGAGTCATGGCTCAATAAACAGAAGTTTGTATAATCATGCTGTATGCTGTTTGTGGGAAAATATATAAGGCTGTGCAGCTCAGAGCTCAGGTCCAAGAACAACAATGATAACAATAAGCCCAAACCAAAATTTCGGGTTTTAGCCGAAGTTTCGGTAAATATGTTGTCCAATATGTACCAATTGGAAAAATTTACCTAAGCTAAGACTTTATTTATCCAAAATTAAGTCGTCACAGCAGCTCAAGATACAGCCAGGGAAGTTTAAGATGGAGAAACAGAATAAAGAATAAAAATACGACATATACATACATAATAAACATACACCTTATATACATAAATGCTGCTATTTGGCATTTATTATTAATATTGCACATAGGGTTTTTTGGCTTTTTTTTCCCGAAGAGTATTTTGTATTTCACAAATTTTGCACATTTGAGAAAAATCGATTATCAATGAATAAATATATTTTTAAAAATTATATATGCAGAGGATATACACAGTATACTATAAGGGGTGTAAAAACAGATATATAATATAGAAAAATATACATAATATAACATATATTTTAAAGGTATGCTTGAGAGCAAATATATTATAAGTATGAAAATATAATATTATTAATATAAGAAGAAACAAAAAAAAATACTCTTAACTAGTTGTCTAAAGTAAAGTAGCAACACCTAATATATATTGGAGAAAAAAACACTTTGGGTGATTCAAAAAACAATGTTATCCATTTATTTATTTATTTATTTCAATCTTTAATCTTAATTTAAATGGCCAGCAATTGATATCAAACACACAGGACTGTATATTAAGGTTATCAGTTATTATTTCTAGAATCGGATGGCAATATGGAACATGTTGTTGGGACAAAAAAAGTATATTAAAATAGAATGTAAAGATTAATGAATACTCTGTGACCTACATTCAGTTAGATACTGTACAAAAATAAGATTTCTAATGCTCAAACTGGGAAAGGTTTGTTTTTTTTCTTTCCTTTTTTTGGAATTGAGGTTGTTCTGTAATACATTGCAAATGTACCCTAAAAGACTGCTTTACTTTTAACAGATAAGTTAATTAAGTAACATTTGCCATTACTGTCCATTATACACAGAGTCATATTGATGCAAAATTGGTGCATAATCCACGTAGAAAATATCTATTTTTCTATTTTTTCCCCTATTCATTCCAGTTAAAAAATCCACTACATCTGCTTACATTGCTGCTTTTCCGTCTCAAAAATCCCATATCGGTCGGACTCTAATCCAGTGTGTTTCTTACTGGAGTGGAGCTGTTCCATCATTGAGCCATGAATCCATTTTTTTTCCTGATTGAAGGACGTTTTTAAGGATTTCATGTGAATAAGAGTGGGATATAAAGATAGAATCACATGTGGGATTAGCGCTATCTTGAGCTGAAAACATTCCAAATCCAAACCTATTTTTTCCCCAATAATATGGACTACCAACGATGATTGACATGTGATGGACATCCTGACAGATAATATCTCTCTAATGTATGTTGTTGCTGCTGCAGTAATACAGGCATAATGCTGTATCCGAAGCGCACTGTGGGGTTGCATATTAGATTTATCAAATTTACTACCGTGGCTGATGATGAAATATTCTCAGTGGGATCATATCACGATGATATAAAGAAATCATTTGGAGAAGAAATGACTCTGAGTAGCTTTAACAGACTTTCCTGGACATAAAAAAATGTCAATAGATGATGGAAACCCAGAGTGTATTGTCCATATTGTTTAGTGTCTTTATTAGCTAATTTTGTGACAAATCATTTTCGCCTTTGGGGATTAGTAAAGATACCGAATCTATTGCAATCTAATCTAAATCAAGCAGTCCTAACTACAACATAGCTGTCATTTAAACGAGTGCCCATAAAGTTGGAATATAATTTTATTTTTTTAACTATTTCCGTGAAGTGAATGCTCCTATGATGCACTTTAACTAGCTTTCTCAGCTTGTCTACATATCATATATAAATAAAGTTATTTCTGTAAATAAAACATGTATTTTCAATAAATAGATGGACTCCAGAGGGTTAACAGATAGTGCAGATCTTCTCAATACTTTATTAATGAATCTCTTCCAAACATATCACGATGAAAATAAAAACATAATTAACGGAGTCATGTGGCTGAAAACAAAATTATTCCAACTTTATGGGAGAACGTGTATTTATAGTCATATAATATATATATATATATATATATATATATATATATATATATATATATATAATATTCATATCATAGAAGACCAAATTTTTTTACGACTTAATAAGAAAAGTCATGTTTTTGGCTTTGTGACAATGCATTTTTTAAATAGATGTTTTTTTTTAATGGGTTATTTAGATTAAAAGTAATGAGAAGGTCCTCAACCCTTAAAAGTTCACTTCATCATTCAGTCTAAAATGGTCAAAGTTACATTCATAGTTTCCATTGGACATTATTCTGGGATTCGCGTCAAGTAAGGCAAAGATGATTAAAATAAGTACATTAATATTATGCAGGTGGAGGTAGAATGGGGACACAGAGGTGTAAGTGAAGCATCAGAATGGTGCACTGCCACCATTACGTTAATTGGGGAAAACCATTTCCTTGCTCATTACCTGTTTCTTCCTCCTCGTTGCAGATTTCCCCAGACTGGAGCAGTGGTCGGAGAGCACCTCCCTATCTGACGCCTGCCTCTTCATGGATGGCTTCCTCTACATCTCCACCGGCCCTGCCAAGATGACGCTGGACCGTCGCGGAAGAGACGGTGAGTCCGTCTCCCCCCCCCCAGCAAGGCCAATCAATCCATCAATCCATTTGTAAGCAATTTAAACTGCGTGTTTGTCAGAGGTCTCCTCCAGTTAAGCGCTGAGCGATCAATCAGTGTCAGTCTGTCAGTTGTCAAACTGCCAATCGTTTAATCCGTACACCAAACAGTGCAGTCAAAACGATCAATGAATCTGTCTTTCAAATGCGTTCTGCATCGCCGCTCTGGGAATACTTGTCAGACGGGAAGATGTTCTTCGACGACCCAGCAGCGAATACTCACAAGCACAGGGTAAATTAGGGACAGGTTAAATAAATTAACATAAAATGATATAAAGGAGTTTTGGTACAAGTCCTTTCTAATTCACCTGAGAAAAAGCTGCGTCCAAAACTTCTGAATTCTTCTTATTTTGTCTTCCAAGGCAGTTTAAAAACTTTTAATCAGGCTCTATTTCACACCCAAACTCCTCAGCTGCTGCCGCACCTCCTGCTCTGCAATGGTCCCGCTTCTCCAACAGCTGGAGCGTTTCTTGGGCCCATGGGTAATTAGGAGAAGGAGCCGGCTTTGGAGGCTGCCCCTGGGGAAGGGGGTTATTGGGAAGGTGGAGGAATGGGATGGAGGATGGGGGGAGAACGGAGGAGAAATGGGGGAAAGAAGGTTTCCGGGTGGGGGTGACAGCTTGCAGCTACCTGCCACTTGAATGAACTGAATTTCCTTCGTCTTGGGCAAGACATCCATCTCCATTTCCATCAAGCCACACACGCTCTGCTCTCATTGGCGGCTGTACATGCTAGCTAATGAACAGGGCTGAGGTCTGGGAGATTGCCCCTTACAGGAGATTGGGGGAAAATTCTCACCAGCGCCTATTGAAATTCTCATTATTTGTAGAGATGGAATTCATTTCCATTTCATTTGTCGGATAATTTCAATATGTTGCAATTTGGGTTTTAATTTCATAGGTGTTGCCCATGATTTCTGTTGGTTATGATGATATGGTACCAAGGTTGTGACAAAACCAGACGTTTAAACCTAAATTCTATAAAAAAGCAATACTTAAAACTACGAGAGAAAGAAAAAAAACTATCCTTTTTTTGTTTTTACGTGGTTTGGTGAGTTCATTGTTGGAGAGAATGCCGTAACCGTTATAGGTTGAGGACCAGTTTATTTTCCTCCCTATTGGTTCATATGGACTTTTTTTGATAGCTCCCGCACTATCTATACCATGGGTCTCAAACTCGTGGCCCACGGGCCTATTGCGGCCCTCGTGACTATATTTTGTGGCCCCCACCTTGATATGAAAGTTTAATGTGCGTTTTATATGAATGGCACTTTACCGTGTTGTGTGTGGAAGGTCCCTTTAATTACTCTTTTTGGTAATTTTGTCTTTTTTAAATAATTTTGTGTCTTTTTTTGGTAATTTTGTTTCTTTTTTAAGTCATTTAGTTTTTTTCCTGTCATTTTGTGTCTTTTTTGGATCATTTTGTGTCTTTTTTGGTCATTTTGTGTCTTTTTTTGTCATTTTGTGTCTTTTTTTGTCATTTTGTGTCTTTTTAAAGTAATTTAGTGTTTTTTCAGTCATTTTGTGTCTTTGATTAGCCTGGCTAACACCAGACTATTCTCAAATGAGGGCTAGTCTGGCAACGAGCAATGTATTTCTCCGTAGAGGAGGTGTGGTTTACCATCCTCCGGAGCCGTTTATTGGGAGCTTAGAATGTCTATCAAAAGCGTCTGTAGGTAGCTCTTAGCCAATCAGATCAGTTATACCAGATGACGTAGTAGAGCTACAGAAATGGATGTTTGTTGTGTGTGTGTCTGTGAGAGAGTGTTGTTTGCTGCTTTGCTCCTCCAGTTCTCGCTTTCTGCAAGATTATTTATTTTCACGCTTTATTCCCCCTCATGTCATTCAGCCACACACATCCACTGATTTTATGGTCAATAAACAAGCTGCTGCGGGCCTCTCGGCGGCTCCGCTGTCCCCCGGCTGGTAGCGAGATCACCGGCGTTACAATAGCGGGGCTAATAGCTACCGCTAACGCCGTAATGGTAGCATAGCGCTACCGTTATTAGCCCCGGTACCGTGACGCTGGTGATCTCGCTACGAGTCGGGGGACAGCGGAGCCGCCGAGAGACCTTTCGCCTTTCAACTTTCGCTCTAAACTATTTAAAACACCATCTACAGCTAAAGAGAGTTTCGCGTCTGCTGCAGGATCCGTAAGAAAACTACAAGCTTCCGTCTGCCGGGTAGTACGCGTCATCGTCTTGCCGTCCCTCCCCGCTCTGTGATTGGATCCCTAAAACAGGGCTAAGATCTCCCTCTAGTTTCCAGACCCCTTGGCAGTTCGAAATTAAATCGAGCGTGCAAGGCAGTCTGGGTATACCCAGGCTAGTCTTTGATTGTAATTTTGTGTCTTTTTTTGGTCATTTTGATACTGCCTCCAGCGGCCCCCAGGTAATTTGAGTTTGAGACCCCTCCTCACCTAAGAGATCTAGAAAGATGACGCACTTTCTACAACAAAGTTAGTGGTCAGATGATCAGACAGTTTAAGATTCGATGAACTAGATTATTTAAACCACTTCTGTGGAGGTAAACCACTAAAAAAACTTTGACAAAATGTACTGTTCTGTATTGCCTCTTGCATAAATGTTGCTTGCCATTGGCTTTCTTCAAAGCCTTTAAATAGTTTTGGGTTTTCAAAATGCAACGTTACCAAGTTCCTAGATCTGAGTGTTATAATTGTTGTGAAGAATGATGGCAAAACATTTTTTCCAAAGGTGTTGATGGGAGTAGCTAAAGAGAGAGCCATCTCACTTCATATCAGTTGAGAGTTGAATGCGTGCAGCACATATCAGGCACAAGACAATGGTGACGAGTAAAGACAAAGTTTCTGAGCTGAGGTGCAAATGAACATTCCAATTATCCTTGACTCTTGAGTTTAGTTCGGTGGTGTTACAGCATGTGGAAGAAACTCCAACTATGCCTTTTGCTGACAGCTAATAAATACAACAATCTGTAAGTAAAAATTGGCTTCTGGTTAGTACATGATTGACCCACTACTGTGTACCTCCTAACATTTAAACCTGAAAGATAAGATAAGATACTCCTTTGTTAGTCCCACAACGATGAATTTCCAGTATTACAGCAGCAAAATGGATATCAAGATAGAGAGGAGCTTCAAAAAAATTAACAATAAATAATTCACAAGTAGTATAAACTAGAAATATAAGAAATGTGTTAACAATTAAACAAGTAAACATATTAAAAAGTAGAATGATAAAAAAAAGTATTAACAATTTACAATTTAAAGAAGTAGAAATATAAAAAAGTGTTAACAATTTAGACAAAAGGAAAATAAAATATAGGAACATTATATACAAAAACAATGATGTAAAAAAAGAAGTCAATTGTTGTTATGAAGTTAGATAAGAGCAGCTTTAAGTAAGCATTTGTCATTCTTGGTTTTAATGTAATTTGGTAATTCTGTGTATTTTGTAGTAATTTTGTGTATTCTTTTGTCATTTGTGTCTTTTTAAAGTAATTTAGTGTTTTTTTCCAGTCATTTTGTGTCTTTTTTTGTAATTTTGTGTCTATTTTGGTCATTTTGATACTGCCTCCAGCAGCCTCCAGATAATTTGAGTTTGAGACCCCTGATCTATACTATCAAATGTCAAATCTCCAGGTATATCTTTTTAAACATATGCAATCAAATTATGTAATCAAAAAGGGTGTTAACAATTAAACAAGTAAAACATATTAAAAAGTATTAACAATTTACAATTTAAACAAGTAGAATAATAAAAAAAAGTGTTAACAATTTAGACAAAAAGGAAAATAAAATGTAGGAACATTATATACAAAAACAATGATGTAATAAAATAAGCCAATTGTTGTTAGACAGTTAGACAGATAAGAGCAGCTTTAAGTAAGAATTTGTCATCCCAGTGTCATTCTAGGTTTTAAAGCAATTGCAGTGAAAGAAGACTATTTTTATAAAAACCCATTTTTATGACCAAGTGTGTTTTACAGAACAGTAAGCTGCTGCTCGAGATGGACTAACGCTACAGGTGTCCATTTTATCAGGGTCCACTTTTGCACCACTTACAGACACCGCACTATTCCAAAGTTGTCTGCCCCCCTAAGATAAGTGCTGGTAATATTTTGGCCGATAAACACCCTGTTATGTCATCTATTATGAAAAGCCGTACAAGTTTTGCTTTTGTGCTTTAATGGCGCTTTAACTGCAGTTGCAGCTGTTAAAAAATTCAGAGGGGTTGGATTTAAAACTCAATGTGTTCCAACTTCTTCAATCACGAGGAAGCGCTGTCAGGACTTTGTGAGCACGGAGGGATGAGGTATTTTTGAATGTACCCTAGGATGCCTTGCGCTCCCAGGCTAATGGTTAGATGGTCTATAGATACACCCAAGTTCTTAATAATTCATAGGTTGTGCTCAGGGCTTAATAAAAGCACTCTGCCACAGCATCTTAAACTTTTTGTCTGGAAACAACTCCAATAGGCTTTCATGCTTTACTGATGGGAGCTAAATTGAGAGTATGATATAAATTAATTTGGCAAGCAATTTTGGTAATGGCCTTGACGGAGGTGGCATGGGGGATCATTGTTGCTGGTCCACCATAATGAAATAAAACACAGTGCTACTTAGCATTTGGCAAAAAAAAACAGTTTTCAGTGTGGATGCTGCTGGGAATATAGATTAGGATTAGAAAAACAATAGTCCTTGTTGTTTTATTTGGGCTGAAATCAAGGTTGAACTGGTTTATTCTCCAGCGTGGCACCACTTTATTAGCTGTGTGCTGTTCTGTTGAGCTCGGCTCCATATCAGGTTTACGCAGTTGATTCTAGCGTAAATGAAGTCTCCCCCCTAAACGGGTGGAGAAGTGACTCATGCTACTTTCACATTAAACAGTGTGTACATGCTTCGTGTGCGTCTGCGTGTGTCTGCGTGCTCGTGAGAGTCTTGGGAGGGAAAGAGAGACAGTAGGCAGTTACTGTCTGAAATGGTGAGTGGCAGCAGGGAAATGGCACCCCTAATTTCTGATTAGTTTTGTCTTTTCCTCATCAGCTGCGCTCTGTTTTTGCCTGCAACAGTAACTCACAACTGCCAGAGAGAGAGAGAAGAGAAGAGGGAGGAGGTGGTGTGGAGGGAAGAGAGAGAAGTAGAATTATGTTCGCAGTTTTATTGAGGACACAAATCTGAGCCCATATGAACATTCAATTACTTGCATCTACAAAGCCGGAGTCAAGTTTTTGATAATAAACCAAATATTCTTTATGGTTTATGCTTGAAATTAGTTGTCAAAGGATGTTAAATGATTGGAATTTATAAACAGCCACATTCTAGTTATGATGTTTTATATTTTATGAGGAGTACACAAAGCCTGTTTAAACAATTTGTATTAATCTAATGTTCTTTTGGAGTGCTCGTATTACTGTGCCTCTGGTTGCCTAAATGAGTGAGTATGGTTGCTGTTGCTTAGGCCAGAAATACATGGCAGATAGTGTTTTTTTTTCCTTTATCTTATGCCATATCTGTCCATTTCTCCCTGTAATGAAGTGGGCTGTAATTCTGGCACAGACAGATCGTTCAGATCCCTTCAGTTTCTCGATTTCCATTTCCAGCCCCCCTGACAAGCTGTCCAGCAGATGTCTTCATCACAGATATTTTAGTCTGATGGCGAGATAGGCAGAAGATTGGCGGAAGGGTGTAGAGGTGGGAGAACGAGGGAGCGAGGGAAGGAGGGGAGGGGAGAGGGTGATTCAGTGGAAAGGGGCACAGCCAGCTTTTTCCATGCATACTGAAATGGGAGTCTGTGCAATGTCGATAAAAAGTTTAGGGGGACATTGGGTAAATCTGTAGGACTGGATACACAATCAGAGTCGAAACTTTTGTGTAAAAAGTGTTATTCTGTAACTTGGGACAGTCAGCCAATGAACAATAAGACAGTGTAATTGCCACATTGAGGACTTGATTAGTCTAATCAACCTGCTCATCTTGCATACTCGCAGCATTTAGCGAATTTTACAAATTGCCTAAGTGAGAGAGGAGGTTAAAAAAGGCAAAGGAAAAAGAGAGAGAGGTTCCACATTTCCTCTGGAAAATGCTACGCAGGGAGGACTCTTGGCGTACAGGCTAATTGGCCCAATTTAGCTGGTGGAGGCACATACCATGCTTGGCTTCCGCTAGCGTTGTCTCTGGCGGCTGGTTGCGGACTCCTGCGGAGAACGGCTGGGCCGCAGGGCCATTGCTGTGTGTGGGGAACAGCTGGCAATGGACGCAGCTGCTTGATTGTAAATCAAGCACTATTGTTCCCCCCAATGCACGGGTGCTTGTATAGAAGCTAGCGGTATCCCACCCGCTAAGGAAATGCTGCACCACAAACAAAGAAGGAAAAAGGATGCGTGCGATTCAGTGATGTGCAGGTTTTGGATAAAGACAGTTTCTTGAAGGGATCCAAAGGCATTCACCACTGTGTTAGGAAGTAACTTGTGCCACAAATCCATTAAACATATCTGAATAATAGTCACATTCAACTGAGTAAAACTCATTGCAGCTTTTCCAGATTTTCACTGGAGTCATTATGGTAGTGAAATGACAGCCACACCACTGGTACGTGTTCTATCTTGGGTCATATGGGTACAACTTCCTGCCTGGTTTGAGATATTCTTTTACCTTCAGGCCTCTGTGAAAATGTGTAATTCCTGTCATCATAGCCTCTTCTGTCTTCTCCTCAGTCAAGCAAATCCCTCATATTCATTCACAATTCAAACCCAGAAGAGATAACTATATCTGAAATTACATTTGTCAAACATTTGTAGTCACTCAACACCTTTTGCCCCCCCTTTAATCCCTTTCCTTCCCCAACCTTCTGTGTCCTCAGCCTTATGTGGCCATCTCTTCTTGTGGGTGTGCTGGCCATTATGAGGATAATTCTTCAGAAACTGGTTGGCCGAGTAGCAAGCCCATTCATGTGTTCACACTGTCTGGACCCAGGGTCCCGTAGCAATTTGCGTCCTGGATTCACAGTGGGATTTTTTTTTTGTATCTTTCTCCTTGGAGTTGAGAGGAAATTAAAATGTTTTCCCCCCTTTTGTACAGCCTAGATGAAACATTTCGTCCCACGTAGTTCAAGGAGACGAATTCTGTGTGACACATGTTCCAACATGAGAATGAGATCTATTAATAATTCTGATGTTTTAGGACAATCCAGACAAAGCAATTTCTCCTGTGACCTTTCGTCAATGGATTTTTACTGCTTGTGACAAGTTCTATCAAACAGGGATTGTTAAGAAATCCTGTATTTCAGTTATATTTGAAGGCCTCAAGAGGTTATCCATTAATTTACAAGAAAGAACTTTAAAAAGTGTAGCAGAAATGTGTTTTATTGTGCTTTTCTGCCATGTCAATCATGTCCCCTCAGATTTTCTGGTCTTAACCAGTAGTCTAAACCCTTTATGACTCAAGGCCTTTTTAAACTGCTTGTGATCTCTTTTGCATCTGTTAATGGGCCAGTAGGTTCACATTTATAGCTGCTCTATGTAAAGAAACCCAAAATGTTAGATTAACACCCAACAGTTAACAGTCAACTCAAAGCCACAAATGTCAACCTGTTGGTGGTGCCGTAAAAATTAGGGGTGAACAAAAGTCATTAGAATTCATCCTCTGGGGCACATGAATGGCTCTACCAAAAGTTGTGCCAATCTGTCTAGCAGATGTTGAGATATTTCACTGGATAAGTAAAAGGGTTGAACTGCGGGTGGCGCTACATGATTAGTCAGGAGGACCATTAAAGTCATTAGGGGTCATCATCTGGGGCACATGGATGGCTCTACCAAAATTTGTGCCGATCCGTCCTGCAGATGTTGAGATATTTCACTGGATGAGTAAAAAGGTTGTCCTGCTGGTGGTGCTAGTTGATACGTCAGTGGATCTTTAAAGTAATTCAGGTTCATCCTCTGGGACACATGAATGGTTCTACCAAACGCTGCCCATATTCATCCTGCAGATATCAAGATATTTAACTGGATAAATCAGAGAAGTTGACCTGCTTGCCGTGCTAGATGATAGGTCAGAGGGGTCATTTAGGTTATTAGGATCCATCCTCTGAGGAGATGAGCTACTGAACCGAGATAATCCATTATTCAGTGGAGATATTTCACTGAAGAAGACAATTGAGAACCTCATGGTAGCACCAAAGGAAAAGTCAAGGGATCACACAGTCAGTTGGGTTCATCCTCTGGGAACCATGCACAACATTTTCTCACAGTCCAGTTGATACTTTTTTTAAGATTATATTTTACTGGTGGAATGACGTAACAAACAAGGTGATATGAGGGACAAATACACTACACCATGTGGACCGAGATTATTAAAAAGCCGAGATTAAAGCACATATATAAATATGTATATACACTTACTGACCACTTTATTATATACACCTGTTCAGCTTTATAATCAGCCGATCACATGGCAGCAACTCAATGCATGTAGACATGATGAAGATGACATGCTGAAGTTCAAAAAGAGCATCAGAATGGGGAAGAAAGAAGATTTAAGTGATTTTTAATGTGGCATGGTTGTTGGTTTGAGTTTTTCTACTGGGATTTTCACACACAACCATCTCTAGGGTTTACACAGAATGGTCAGAAAAAGAGAAAATATCCAGCAAGCGGGAGTTGTCTGGGCTAAAATGCTTTGTTGATGCCAGAGGTCAGAGGAGAATGGCCAGACTGGTTCAAGATGATAGAAAAGATACACACTTCACCTTATAACGTGGCTGGTAAGTGTAAAACAAACATTATTTCATGTGGCAGAAATGTGTTTATTTTCTCCTTTTCTATCCCCATAACCTTTTTGTTTGTGACCCCTCAGGTTTATTCTGTGGCCCCAGGTTGGTAACCATTATCCGAGACAATACCTGTTTGCATTTGGCAGCACATCAATCCGTACATAACCTCTGCAACCGCAGGAACCATTATCAAGCAAAATGCCCGGAAAAATCAATGGCATTACAGCTTTCTAGCAGCTTATTTTAGCAATTGACTTAATTTAGGAAATCAAGTGTGCCTCTTAAGAAGATGATTGTGTGAGGGTTTCCGATGGTAGAAATTAAACTACTCAGTTATTACCCTATTAGAGGTGGGATGGAGGGAAGGAAGGGAAAATTACAGGAAAATATTGCAGAAAATAAAGACTTAACAGAATAAGAACTTAACTATCCCCCGGTGGGAAATGATGGACATGACATTTTCTGAAAACCGAGGCAATCCAGGGACACATTCGGAATGAAAGTGAAGTGCATTGCGATCTTTTTTTCGTCACCAAGACAACAGCGCGTCCTGTCAGATAGATTGGATTGGTAATGACTTTAAATACCAGAGTCTCTCTCTCTCTCCCACACATACAAAACTGCTACATGCACAGTTGGTTTCAGATAAAAATTATGCTTCTTCAGCTGCTGGAATGATTTTTTTTTTCCCTCCAAGTGAAGTGAGGTCAGACGAACGGTATTTTTTAAATGCCACAGTAAGCAACAAGACATTAGTCATTTTGCAGTTTTAAAGCTGTTTGTGTCCAGATTGTTTTTTTTTAAAAGACAGAAAAAGTCAGAAAGAGCCATACAGAGAGGCAGTGCAAGGGTGAATAGAGTGAAACTGACATCCTCCTTTCCTATGCTTATCACATCCTTTTCCTTTTAACAGCCAGTTGTAGACACTTCCTTTTTTATTGGAACTATATCTGTTCCTTCAGAAACATCACACACAGTTGGCAGAGGAATGCACAATTAGCATATTCATGAGATGAATACAGTGGAAACTTTGGAGTCGCAAGCGACAGGGGGTGGGGGGCGGCTGCGGCGGCGGTGGAGGGGTGCTGTTTGTGTGTGTGTGTGTTTGTTGCGGAACACAAAAGCAGATGGCACGGTGACTTTGAAAATCCAAAATTAGGTATGTTTTCATGAACTTCATGCTCATTGGCTATGTAAATCGCACAGTCAGACAGTCATGAAAGACAATGTTGTGTGTTTTCCAGCTTTTCCACTGAGATCATGTTTGTTGATTGAAATCTGCTCGGTACTTGGAGTCTCTTAACTTAATTCTGTATGCGTGCATGTGCCCTCACATACAGTACAGCTGACTTAGTTGTCCCCTGTTGGACAGAAGAAATAAAGTCATATGTTTGGCATCATTGATATAGAACACAAAGTCAATCTTCTCCTCAACAACTAGTCTTTTGTACTCCTCTCAGCTTGTTTTGCTAATTTGGAAATGAAGGCCACAGTCTGTCAGTTTTCTTTATATTGTGCTTTAACTACATTATGCGTGTTGTGTGTTTCTCTTGTGGATTTTGCTTCTGGAGGGATGTTCATTTGAAATTCTGGCCTTCAGGTGGTGTGATCTTTTTTCATCTGCCTGTTTTGGCTCTGGATAAAAACCACTTTGTTTTTAGAGCTGACGGCACTCTTAAGAAGAGAAGTGGAGGCCTGTGACACTGTCGCATCTCCACCCATCCATCCCTGTGTGGAAGCTGAATGCACAGTGTCTTATCTCCGAACTTTTAAACGATTTTTCCGTAGTGCTCTCTTAGCTTGTAGAGAGTCATTAGCTGTGTTAAATAGGGTTGGAGTGGTGTTAATTGTTCTCACACCAATCACTAACATTGCAGGCTCTAATTAATTTCTTTTTCTGACTCTACAAACAATAGCCAATTTGTTAAATTTTATCAGTATGCAAATGCACGGCTCTACTGTAGCAATCCAAAAGAAGCACCAGACATATTGGGAGAGTTCTGGGTGCATATGGAAACGAGCTGTGAATTGTCTGAAGTTAGTATCAGATCAGTGACCCAGTATTGCATAGTTTTTAACCCATAAGAACCCATATTGACATGGGTGTAACAAACACTTTAAATCTTCTAGAATCTCCCATATTCAGCTTTATGCTTCACATTAACTCATTAAATCCCTAAGCAACGTATATTCAACACCCTGGTGTGGTGGTCATGTGACTGAAGAAGTGATTTCTCCAACATATGGGTGTGACTGGAAACAGAAATGTGAAAAAATAGCTAATTTCAAAAAGCATATTTTTTGTTACTAGGCTAAGTTTAAACCCATTTAACAATTCTAATCCGTTTATAGGGTGTCCTTCATTGCATTTAACCCTATTAGAGTTTATTTGTTTTTATTTATTATTGATTTATTATTATTTTGTTACTTAAAAACAAATCTGAAAAATAATTTGTTGTTAAACAGCACTATTAATGTCACAATTTTAATATATGTTGTGGAGATGCAGAGAAAAAGTGAAATTTGTGTTTCCGTAAGCAGAAAAGGTGTCAAGTTTATTTATATTAAAATAAGAAATATCAAAAATAAATAACATGAACGCCCATTGCAACGTTTATGTCACATCTCAGATCTTTGACATTTAGGGGTAGTATTTAAAAAAATGTGTGGTCCACTTGGTCTGTGGTATATCCCCGTAATTTTCTTTCAAGGATAAATGGGTCTGGGTTCTTATGGGTTAAGGAGGCTGCTGATCTCTGTAGATGTTCTGAAACTTAACTACATGCTAATTAAAGGGGCACTTTCAGGCCCTCCCTCAGGGGGGGTCAAAGGGTACAGATGACCAGGGACCATGCAAAGGTCAAAGGTGGACCCCTAAATGGGATCTAGTACAATCCTGATCCAAAAAAAACTGTGACATTTTGTTTAAAACATAAATTAAAACAGAATGCATTACATTTTAAAATCGGAGCATATACGTATAGTCATGGGAAAAATGATTAGACGCATTTTTCTTTAATTTCTTGTTCATTTTAATGCCTGGTACAACTAAAGGTGTATTTGTTTGGACAAATATAATGCTAACAATAAAAGTAGCTCATAAGGCTTTAATTTAAGAGCTGGTATCTAGACATTTTCCATGGTTTTCTTGATAATTGTAACAAATAACCTAATAATAACCAAAATCAATTATCAAGAAAACCATGGAAAATGTCTAGATATTAAAGTCTTTCAAATTCAAATTAAAGCCTTATGAGCTACTTTTATTGTTATCATTATATTTGTCCAAACAAATGTATCTTTAGTTGTACCAGGCATTAAAATGAACAAAAAACATTTTTATCATGACTGTATTTAATGTATTTGTATTTGTTGTTAATGTATCTGTATTTGTATTTAAGCTCAACACCTAACATTAACCACTGAAAAAGTACTTGAAGTGGTTAATGTTAGGTGCGTAATTATATTGCAGATTGCCCGATTTCACATTCCGAGTTAATAAATCAAGTGAGAATTTTCTCATTTTGTATTGAAATTAATGGACAGAAATGCTATTGCAGCCAAACTTAGCGCCCCCTGCTGGAGTTTTCGGTAGAATGCAGCTTAAGGCACTTCCTGGTTTGCCTCCCTGCTCAGACCCGGAGGTTGCCGCCTGGTTAAAATAGGCTGGAATAGCGTTCCGGCACAATCTTTGCAGTTCAAATTTCTGTAATAACAACTGAACAGTGAAGGGGAGTTTGCTATCTCATCTGTTCTACTCAGTTTAGAAGATAAAGTTCTCAATAACTGGGTTGTACGAACAGACTTTGTTTGTACTGTTGTTGTGTTTTTAGCCGGACTAGACCAGCAGATACTTGGTTAAAACTGTTTTTAAATGCATTGCTTGTCAGCAGCCAGTCATATGGTAACTTAATAGGCAATTTGGCAAGTTGTGATTAATTTGGCATGCAGTTAACTTATAATTGTGTTTTAATGAAAATTCAGCTCCTGGTGCTCTTCACTAATGATTTGGAAGAAGGCAATAATGGGCGTAACAGCTGAAGCAGTTGCAGAAGTCACATGTTTTCTTTTTAAATTAGAGCTCTGTGGTGGATCTAAATTATGCTGATGCGATGAGATAAATATTTGGTCCAATCCAGATGTATGCTCCCACGAAAAATGAACATGGGTCGGATTAGCTGGCGTAGTTATTGTAACTACTACTACTACTTATTATCAAAATATTGTACAGATGCTGGTGCCAAGAGTGAGAACTGAGTTAGGTAAGAAGGCTTTTAGTTAAGCCCCTTTATCATGGAACAATCTGCAAAATGAATTGAAATTGACTGAATTAATCACAATCGGTGAATTTACAGTAGTGTTCAAAATAATAGCAGTCCAATGTGACTAACCAGGTTAATACTATTAATATTATATACTAAAACCTGGACTTTATATACAATTGCACAGCATTAAGAGCTGCATATGAATGCAGGGTCTTGTTGGTTTTCTGAGAATCTACTGCACCTACTGGTACCTTGTTTGCCATGTAGCAATAAAAAATATACTAAAAACCTGGATTAATCTGGTTTGTCACATTGGACTGCTATTATTTTGAAGACTACTGTAAATCGATTCTAAAGGATAAAGAAATCATTTCTCTTGGTCAGTGTGACTGCTCCTTATTAGTCCCTACTGAGGCTCTTTCACTGATGTTGTGATGGCTGTATTTGTATTTAATTGTATTTAAGTGTTTTTGTTAACTGTGTTTAAATGTTGTAACTTGTCACTTTTTATGCTGCTTTCTTGGCCAGGACTCTCTTGGAAAAGAGATTTTTTAAATCTCAACGAGACTTTTACCTGCACTGTAAGACTTTGCTGTAAATTTACAGTCAAATTCTAACAGTAACTTTCTGTATTATGATTGTACAGTATATTGCTGTGAAAACAATGCATTGTGGGAGTTATCATGATTGCTCAGGCACTCCAACGGTCAAAATTATATTTTTACAGGAATTTACCATTTTCAGCTGAGCATGTCGGGAAAATAAAGACGTTATTTTCGAAAAGAAGAAAAGTTTTATTTTATTTCTTTTTTGTCTGGGCTGAAATAATCATAATGTGTTGTTTTTCCAGTAATCCTAATATAGTTTAAATGGATTAGTTGTAACATAATTTAGAGTTAAACTACTGTAACTTTACAGCAAAAAGTTTTACAGTGTGGTTAAATAAAGGATATATATATATATATATATATATATATATATATTGTACATAATTATGAAGTCTTATCCTACATGTATCAACATTTTTGTGCTTTTGTATTTCAGACATGGCGCGTCGCTGGTGCACATTGGAGGGCGGCTTTCTGAGTTACTATGAAAGCGAGAAAAGCCCGTCAGCCATTGGCAGGGTGGACGCCACCGAGGTGGTTACTCTGGCTGTCAGCAACACAGAGACAATGACTGGAGCTGGGTATGAACACACACACACACACACACACACTAACACAGACCGTACATATCGCAGCTGTCTGGTGAAAACCTTTAACCTCCATCTACCCTCGTGGATGTGTTTCTTTTTTGTGTTTTAGGTCGATTTTAAATGTCCAGTCATGGAAAAAAATATTATTAGACCACCCTTTCTCGTCAATTTCTTGTTCATTTTATTGCCTGGTACAATTAAAGCCACATTTGTTTGGACAAATATAATGATAACAACAAAAATAGCTCATAAGAGTTTAATTTAAGAGCTGATATTTAGGCATGGTTTTCTTGATAATAACTAAAATCCTGATCAAGAAAACCATGAAAAATCGCTACATATCAGCTCTTACATTAAACTCTTATGAGCTTTTTTTGTTCCTTATCATCATTTGTCCAAACAAATGTACCTTAAGTTGTACCAGGCATTAAAATAAACAAGAATTTAGAGAAAACAAGGGTGGTCTAATATTTTTTTTTCCATTACTGTGTTTTCTTTAGCTAAACTTCAGATTTTCACAGTTGAAGTTAAACCTTGGAATCACCTAAATTGCACTTAATTAAGTATAGTACTGAAATCTTTTGCTTTAAGTTATAATGTATGCATAATTCATACTTTACAGCAGTGCAGGGAGGCTATAGGGCTTTCATCTTACACTCAACATTCACCACAACACACCCCACAATGTATACACCTCGCCATTAAATCATAATTTATATGTGATTGTTTTGCCTGCTTTGAGGACACTCGCGCCGTACGAAGGCCTTTTTAAATGATTTATTTGCTTTTATTTGGCTATATTACATACATTAACATAAAGACACGTAAGGACATGTAAGCTCCAGCCTCTGCATAGTTTCTCCCCCTCATCACATGTCTCATTAGCATAATCTTAACTTGAGCATTATTCAATTTAACAGAACCTATCACGGCTTTATGAGCGCTATATATTTCCTGTTTACTTTGGCGAGCGCCGCAGCCTTAACTGCCCTCCCTTCGCTCACTCCGCCTCCCCTATCGCTTCTCAGATTATGATTCAGTTAAAAAGTTTTCCCTGAAAGCAAACTTCTCTTTATTTCTTCTGGAAGTGTTACAAAGAAGAAACAGATGTCTCGATCCCATCCTGCTCACCCTCTCCCCGCTCCCGTTGGGTCGTTCATTACCGTGTGTGTGTGTGTGTGTGTGTGTGTGTGTGTGTGTATTCTAGTTCTTCCTACATAGTGAGGACCAGGACATGTTTTCAACCAACAGAGTGAGGACATTTTTGCAAAGTGAGGACATTTAGGCCGGTCCTCCCTTCTTTAAAGGCTTGTTTGAGAGTTCAGACTTTGTTTTAGGGTTAAGGTTACAATTAGGTTTATGTTAGGGTTAAGGTCGGGCATTTAGTTGGGCACAAAGATAGAAGTACAAGGATGTGTGTGTGTGTGTGTGTGTGTGTGTGTGTGTGTTGTTGTTCTTCCTACATAGTGAGGACCGGTACATGTTTTTAACCAACAGAGTGAGGACATTTTTGCAAAGTGAGGACATTTCGGCCGGTCCTCACTTCTTTAAAGGCTTGTTTGAGAGTTCAGACTTTGTTTTAAGGGTTCAGGTTACACAATAATGATAATTAAGTGAAACTGTATTGTGTGGTTATAAATCTAACTAAAATTACAGTGTAATTAAAATGTCCTTCGTTTTCATCTTTGTCAAATGTTTTCATACATAATGAAGATGGATCAGACAAAGGAAATAAAGGCGAAATTTACTGTGACCTCTTTAATCTCCCACCCAACAAATACCCCGTTACAAAAAACTAAAACAAAAAAAAACTAAGCTAAAACTAGCAAACTCGCTCTAAAAACTAATTAAAACTAACTGAATTTGAAAACAAAAATTCACAACAAAATTGAAACAAAAACTAATGAAAAAATCCCAAACTATTATAACCTTGCAAGGGAATTCACTATAACAATGAGGACCCTCACAAAGATAGAAGTACAAGAATGTGTGTGTGTGTGTGTGTGTGTGCTGCTGTTCCCGAGCGAGGAGTCTGATAATGGCATATGATTAAAGCATAAGCCAGGTCCTTAATGACAGCAGCAGATGTTATGAAGAGGAAACATTTCTTTTATTTGTAAATGTTATTTATACAGCCATTAGAAACACATCTGGCCGGCTCAAACTACGACCTTTCTAATAAGCCGGACGCACACACACACACACACGCACACACACACACACACAGCCACGACAGGTTACAATGATAATATCGTCCGCGCACAGAGGCTACAAAGCAAAAGTGACAAGCGCCATTTTTAGCTCGGCGCATACATCCCAGTTACAGGTCACAGCGCCGCCCCCAGAAAGGCTATTATTTCTCTGTCGCTAACGCTCATAATGGCTGTACGTTTCACTAGATTAAACTCTGCCTCGCTCTCTCTCACTCCTGCAACTTCCAGCGTTCCCAGCATGCCTGCGCGGGGACGCCTCACCTCTTGACTGTCTGCCGCTCATGAATATTAACGTATGCAGATGACACACTCCCACCAGCAGCCTATCGCCGCGCTACAGGAGGCCGTAGGTGTCGCTTCCATTAAGCACAGCATTTGGGTAATTTCACCGTGGCAGAGGACACCGTGAATTATAACCGCGGCCCCCGACACATACGTCTGCTAAAGTTAAAGTATGAATATTACAAACCCTCTCCTAAGGAATTAATGCAAAGGGAGAATGTTGGCTGGTGATAAGTTGAGGTTTTTCTCGGGGACTCATCCGCTCCCTGTTTCGACAAGAATATTTCTAAGTCGATTCTGACCTTCAAATTTGACTAAAAAACCTTGGAAACAAGCCTTTCTTCTCTTTTCCTGTTTCTCTGTGTCGTCTTTCTGGCTTCACTCTCTTCCTCACTGTCTTCTTCTTCTTCTTCTCTCACACACCAACCAACAAAAATAGCAGAGTTTTTAAAAGACTTTTAGAAGGGCTTAGGTGCTAACTTTGCCAGCGAGATGGGTTAGATATACGAGGGCTGGGGAATTAAGACTTTCTCAGAGCACAGGAAAGCCTTAAGGAGAAAATAAAAGGCTACGGAAATACATATAGATTCCTCTATGCTTGTTTAAACCACAGGTGGATCTTGTGCAGCACATTCCTCCACAAGGAAAAGTGCGTGTCAAACTTCACTCAACAACAGAAAGTACTTTTTTATTATAACTCACTCAATATAGCACATGAGCTTGTGTGCTTTAATTTGCCTTTGCTTTAGCCAATATCAAATCCAGTGTGGTTGTATTTTTGAAATCAATACAGCTCCTCTCCAAAATGAATTAAGTCTGACTACAAAGTAAAACTCCCGAGTCGGGACGTCGTTCGTGAACTTTGAGTCATGATGTGGAAACAACATGGATGCTGTAATAAAGGAAATGAATTAGGTGCGTACAAACATTTTCAATAACTTTCCCAGTTGTTATTCTTACTTGGGATTAATTCTTCATTAACATTCTGACACCACAAGAATGCAGCACAAATGCAATCTTGCAAAGTTAATGAAAGTGAAAATTAAAATAAAAATAATGTGATAAAATAATAATAAATGTATCCACTCCAAACTGTCGTCAAGCCTAAAGTGTGTTTCCACAACAGTAGGTTAAATATTCCTATTTTTTTAAATCTGCAAATTTCTACATTCATTCTACATTGATTACATTATTTTTCATATGTTTATGAAGTCATGTTTTTTTTCTCCAAATATTTTTATTGTCAATTTTCAAAGTAATGAACAATATACATATGCACACATATAATAATAATAATAACAACAACAATAATAATAATAAAGGTAATAATAAATAAATAAATGTCCAGAGTGCATCAAATATGTCAGAATAGGTACTCTTTGAATACAAATAATAATAATAATAATAATAACAATTTAAAAAATAAAAATAAATAAATTGAAAAATAGACCCAAGTCATGTTTTGAATGATAATTGTATTTGACTTCTTCTGTCTTCGGCACGATTGTACAATAATAAACCTCCATAAACTGATAAACAACAGAACAGAACAAAACCAGAAATAACCCCAGGAAAAAGTGTTTTCTTTTCCCCCTAGTCTTACCTATTATTCAAACTTATCAACTTCTATAAATGTGTGTTTATATATCATAAGTCGTCTGCTGTGACCGGTTCTGTTGGTTTTCCTTCCATGCAGACATACAATAGGAATAACTGTGAACTTTCACACAAGTGAGACAAAAAAAGGAAACCTATTCATCACAAATACACCTGAAATATGCCAGCAAGGTTCAGTATTACAGTATCAAGTAAGGGAGAAATCTGATCACTGCGGCACAGCAGCCGCTTGGAAATTCTAATTTTAAAAAAACATTTAAAAAAATAGAGGAAAAACAAGTATTTACAAAACCTGTCATGTTCAGGGACACAATCCATTTCGTCACACTGTTAAGATAATCGCCTAAGTCATTTTTTGTCAAAATTGTTTTTATTTTTCCTAAATCATCTCCTCATGACGCCGGCCACCTATGGTAAAATCACCTACCTCCTCAGTTGATCAAATCATGTGATTTTACCCCTTTAAGATAATGGCCTATGTCAAGTGTGTGACTTAAGTGGGTTTATTATGCCTAAGTCAAAATAAAATGTTACTTAGGAAATTTTTTGAACATGCCTTTGTGACTTTAGCAAGACATGGTAACACTTTATTTTGAAGGTGTCTACATAAGAGTGACATGAGCGTGTCATAAACATGACATGGGAGGTGTCATGAACATTAATGACACTTTGAAGTAACATTAATGCTCATGATACTTGTCATGTCATGTTTCTGACAGGCTTGTGTGACTCTTATGTAGACACCTTCAAAATAAAGTGTTAGCATATCTTGCTTAAGTCACAAAGCATGTTCAAAAAATTGCCTAAGTCATTTATTTCTCTTAAGTTACATCATTTACACACAGTGTTATTACTATGCCAATAGCCATCCTTTGTTACATCCTTTTTGAGTGAAATGATCAATAAATGTCATATGTTACACTTTTGGTGAAGTTTTTTGTGTTTCCTGCAAAACTTGAAAAAATTAGTTAAGCGATTATTTTAACAGGGTGACAATTTACAATTGCAGACACATACAGTACAAGAATGCGTCCCGTCTCTTATCTCAACTTCCTCTGTCGCTGTTTCTTCCTTTTAGTTATTGTTTCAACACCTTTTGCTCTCCTTCTGTCTTGGTTTCCCGCGCGCTCTTCCTCCCTCTGGGACGCTCATAATTCACCATTCATCTTCTACACTGCAAAAAAAGAAAAGTTGGGTGAACTCAAAATTTCAAGGCAACAAACTTCGATACAATTTTAAGTTGGACAATTAAACTAAATATTTTAAGTTTTGTTTTTGAGTTTGCTCAACTCTGAATTCAGATTTTTGTCAACTCAACTGTAAGTTGTACTACTAACTTATATTTTTACATTGTAATAACTTTTAATCCTTACTTCTGCTAACTTCTGCAATATGCTGAGTTGGCACGATTGTAACGGCGCTATGAAATGTCAGCTAATGTTGCGACCACAAATCTGAGTTAGCATTGATACGCTAATGGCTACTCTTGTAGCTGTAACAAGCAGCGCCGCTAGCATCAGTTAGCCGCTAGCATCAGTTAGCCGCTAGCTTTAGCTAATGACCGAATTTCACCGCTTTCCCGCATTTCACAACAAAGAAATAAGAGTTAGCAGAACTATTGTCCCTTGTTGTGAACCCCAACTTAAAGATATAAGTAACAACAACTCACAAACTTCTTTTTGAGCATACAACTGGCTTCCTTTGTTGTGCTAACTTACATTATTGCCCTAAATGTCAATAATTTATATTTCCAAGTTTTACCAACTTAAATCACTGTTTTAGGCCAAAAAATACAAGTTGGCTTTTTTGCAGTGTATCCCTATTCTATCTTCTCTTTCCGTCCTTGCAAAAACCGTTTGCAGGCACGTCGCCGCACCCCCTTCCACACCTGCTGCTGAAGAGAAGGAGGGAGGAGGAAGCGGGGAGGGGGTCAGGGGAGGGCAAACAAACACCCGTGTCTCTCCTGTTCCCCTGACACGCGTGAGAAGAGAGCGACTCAGCGCTGCCGTGACCCCCGTGACACGCCACCTTAAACACCCATCGCTGTAGCATTTAGAGCCTCCCTCGCTGTAGCGTACCAGTGGAAACGAGGCCACCGCTTGGCAGTGTGTTCAAACCATTAAGAAAGTGATACTCTGACCTCTGTACCTTCACACTGAGAGAGAGACAGAGAGAGAGACAGAGAGAGAGAGAGAGAGAGAGAGAGGGGGATGAAGGCAGAGAAGACAGGAGCAGCAGAAAGACCAACAAAGATTAATAGCTGCCTTTTTGCTTCCGACAGCAACGGTTTTGCCTGCAAGTGTGTGTGGATGAATGAGTGCGGGAATGCATGCATGCTTTTTTTTTTTTTTTTTCACATATATTTTCTTGTTCATAACCCAGGGGAGAGCCTGACTGACACACGCTGCACAAAAAGCACATTCAAGATATGAATATCTGATGATAGCATTCTGTAAGCTGCTGGATATCAATAAAAACATGAATCTCTCTTCACATAGACTAGAAAATATATAGAAATATGATCTAAATATGAAGTACTATCATATACAGTCATGGAAATAATGATTAGAGCACCCTTGCTTTCTTCAATATCTTACAACTAAAGATACATGAGACATCAGATGCAAAGTTGTAATGTAACTTAATGGTAACAATGGATTTATATATCATGTAAATACATATAAATGGCATTTTTAGTGATATAAGTCAGTTAAGTAAATTCTGTAACCCTGATTCCATAAAATTGAGACGCTGACTAAAACATTAATTAAACACAATGTGATAATTTCCTCATCCAACAAAATTCTATTAAAACTGTACAAGGACAGTATATTTTATGATAAAACTGATAAACATTTATTTTTGTAAATACAGTCATGGGGGAAAAAAATTTGACCACCCTTGTTTTCTTCCAATTATTGTTAATTTTAATGCCTGGTTCAACTAAAGGTATAATTGTTTGGACAGATATAATGATGACAACAAAAATAGCTCATAAGAGTTTATTTTAAGAGCTGATATCTGGACATTTTCCATGGTTTTCTTGATGATGATTTTGGTTATTATCAAGAAAACAGAAAATGGAAAATGTCTAGATATCGGCTCTTAGATTAAACTGTTATGAGCTATTCTTGTTGTTATCATTATATTTGTCCAAACAAATGTATCTTTAGTTGTACCAGGCATTAAAATGAACAAGAAAATGAAGAAAACAAAGGTGGTCTAACATTTTTTTCCATGACTCTATGTATATCATGTCACCATTTCAGTTGTTGATTGAAAATTGATCGACATGAGCTTTTATTATTTAACTTATCGACGATTCCATCTTGTGGCTCTTCCTTTTGTTTTTGTTTATTGTTTGCTAAATTGACCGTTGAAATAAGTTTTATTTATTACAAAGCAGATTTCATGAAGCTATGAAAAACGTAATAAAAACAGAATGCATTGATTTGCAACATACAGTACCAAGAGAAGATATTTAGTGTTTAACTCATAAACTTGAGTTTGTTGTTATTATACAAGGTTGTCCATAAAGTTGGAATAATTCTGTTTTCAGACACATTCCTCTGTTATTTGTAGTTTCATTTTTTCATTGTGAGATTTTTGGAAGAGAGTGATAAAGTTTTGAGAAGATATACACTTTTTCTTTCAAAAATAAATCACATTGTCACAATCCCTTCATGGAAAGAAGTAAAAAATATTTTATTCCAACTTCATGGGCGACCCTGAATACATCCATTCTGAGTTTTAATGCTATTTATTTATTTATTTATTTATTTATTTACTCAGCATCCAAATCTCTTAGAAATCAGGGTTTTCTTTTAAATATGTTTTTTGATCATGATTTTTTGACCATGTGGCCTTAGTGTGGTACATTCCAATAAAAATGTGGTGATTATATCACACTTGATACCAGAAAGATTAAAGAATATTTTGTCGATGCAAATTACAATTTTCAGGGTATAAAACCAATCATCTTTACGAATCAAGACTCCATAGCATAACCTTCAGTGCTGAAAAATAAAGTTAAATTGAAAATTAAATCAAATTGTAATATCGATAATGAAAGATTGAAATCTTATGCATTAATATACTCATATAAAAGGTGTGTTCGTTGTCGGAATAAGACGTAATAAAAGGCTGTAAGAAAACCAATAACAGTATATTATGTATACATTATGGGTTACATTATAAAGTCTTGAATTCATCTGCAGGGACAGAACAGTAAAGAAGATGAACAGGACTGTAGGGTGACCAGAGGCACCTTCTTGCCTTCTCATTTACATTTTTACCATCTGGGCTCAAGATATTACATAGAAAGTCTCCAGTTCAAGAAAGGGTTTTCCAAGCTCATTCCTGTTCACACTTGAATAAAGCGGCTTGATTTAATTTTTAAAACCCAAATCTGGGACATTAATGAGCAGCACAGGGGCTCCACAAGGCACTGTTCTGGCTCCATTCCTGTTCACACTGTACACAGCAGACTTCAAATACAACTCTGAGTCCTGCCACATCCAGAAGTACTCGGACGACACTGCTATTGTGGCGTGTATCAGGAATGGACAGGAATCTGAGTATAGGGATCTGATAAAAGCCTTCAGTGACTGGAGTCACAAGAACTATCTCCTATTGAACACCTCAAAGACTAAGGAAATGATCAGAGATTTCCGCAGGTTCAAGCCCCCTCTTCAGCCAGTGAATACCTGTGGGGTGGACATGGAGGTGGTGCCAAGTTCTAAGTATCTAGGTGTTTACCTGGATAATAAGTTGGACTGGTCCCTAAAACGCCTCTTTTTCTTAAGGATCTCAGATCTCTGCACATCTGTAGTAAGATGCTGCAGATGTTTTATCAGTCTGTGGTGGTAGTGTGTTGTTTTATGCTGCAGTCTGCTGGGGAGGCAGCATCACACACAGAGATGAAGGCGGTTGGACAGACTGGTCTAAAAAGCTGGTTCTGTGGTTGGAGCCAGGTTGGACACACTGGAGGAGGTGGTGGAGAGATGACCAGATGTTCGAGGCCATCTTGAAATACCCAGATCATCCACCACACAAAACCTTTATGGTCCAGAAAAACAGCAGTGGACGGCTCCTCTCTCTCCGTTGCAGGACGGAGAGATACAAAAGATCCTTCCATCAGGCTGTCTCATTCAGGGATGGGAGACTTAAATGCTGGAGGGGGCCACAATTTTTCATCGACACTACCACAGGGCCACATATAGGACCGTGCACTTAACCAGATATGATGAAACTGCAATTTTGATATATATGTTAATAATGTGTTTACAGTGCAGTAAGTTAACATATTTCATGCTCAAATGCATGTATAACAGTATAAATAGGAATACAAAAGGTTTGAAGCAAATACAAAATAACCACTTTTTTTCAGTGCAAGAACAGCAGACCAACATTAATGCAAGAAATAATTTTGTGCATTTCTACACTGCACTTTTAAGATTTCATGCCCAAATGCATGTAGTTGTACTGAAGACCACTTCAAGTGAGGGTGCGGGCCGTATGCGGCCCCCGGGCCTCCAGTTGCCCATCCCTGGTTTAATTCTAACAGCGCTAACAGACTACTGAATTTCCCTTCAGGGATAAATTAAGTAAATTTGAATTTGAATTTGAAAAATAAGTAATGAATCTGGTCGTTGTGGCCTTTATTAGCTGTGAGTATGTAACTTCTTGTTTTGTGCAAACTCTTGTGGTCCATGGAGAGTCAGCATGTCTGTTTATAATTGTATGTGTGCAAATGTACATAGATTTGGCTGCTTGTTTCCTAGCACGTGTTTGTGAGGACACTTTCCAATTCCAGATATCTAATAGTGAGCCGTGTGTCTCTGGCAGGGCTGTGTTTACTGTGGAGCTGTACCTGCAGACAGAGCGAGCGCTGATTGTCGGAGCCGAAACACAGGAAACGCAGCATGACTGGATCCAGGCGCTAACAAAGGTGACACACTTTGCATACAGCACACACACACACACATTTCCATTGCTTCCCTTATAAGTTTGTTGCACACTTAAAGTACAAAGAAGAAACTGAGTGAATGTGTAGAAGTACAGCACATCCATCCAGGACTTTTTTCTTTATTCACTCTGCTACTGTGCAGCACACGTATTGTTCTCAGTGAGCCCCATGCTGCCTGTGCTTCTTTCAGTAAGACAAGTGGTCCTACTATCTCTCCCCCCACATGCCGACAGGATCTTGTAATAACACCCTACATAAATATGTCCCCAACTCCTTTTTTATCTCTTTAATCCCAGGCAAGCGGGTCATATATAGTGGGAGGCATAGCTGCATTTGTCCATATGTCTCTCCATCTGCACCATCGGCCTTTCCACACCTCCGTATTTCAATTTAAATCACACAACAACGGCCAGACAGAGCCAAGCAGCAAGATAATAATTCAACCAGGGACCAGAAACTGAGCAAAGGTTTATCCGTACAAGAACAACCTGCACCTGTTTTTTGTTTTGCACTTTTGTGCCGAGGCGTAAAAAACTTTCAAGCTGTTGAAGTTGTTCGTTCCCGAGCCTCATCTCTCTTTTTGTGACTCACAGTGCTTCGTCCCGTCTAAAGTCGAGGGACTGGTGCAGAAAGACGCCGAGCTGATTGGCAGACTGCACTACAAAGAAGGCCACGACCTGTACCACTGGAGGGTTGGCTGGTTTATGCTGGAAGGCTCTGCCCTGCACTTCAGCTCGGGAGACGAGGAGGGAGAGGAGGAAGTCCTTCAGCTCAAACAGCTACACGAGCTCAGTAAGCATGCTGCTTATTTGCATTTTTATTTTTCTGTGCCTTGCAGTCCTGGTTAACCGCTTCCATTCCTTGTAGAATTGGATGGTGTGACACAGCTAATATAACAGCTTCCTACTTTTTGAACTCTCCAAGTCTCTCTATTCCTTTAATGATCAACACTGTCACTGGTGCAGATTCAGCTGTGAAAGTTCACAAAAGTTTTACTCTAAAGGAAATTAACTGGATTGCCTTTTAGCACCTGGCTTTGGAAAAAAAAAATACTTTTTACAACTTTAACAGACTTATCCAGTTGAAAGAATTTCATTGAAATACTGTCAGTCCTAAGATAATATATTTAGTAATTACTCGGATTATTCGGATCATTTCCTTTTGTGTTACACCAGCCATGAGACACTCCTGTAGCTGAGGGATTCATATAAACTTTTCTACAAGATCTCCAACCTAAACGACAGAATAGATCACTTGTCAATACCACCCATTATGACACATATGAGCGTTTGTCCGGTACTGCAGAACGTTCTAAAAACACACCTCTGATTAGACATATATTTACAGTTCACGGTTATAAAATAGGCTGCAGTTTCTGTGAATTTAGGCTATAAAACCACTGACCTAGGTTTAGGGCAGAAACTTCCTGGTAAGGTGTTATAAAAGACATTTAAATAGTAAATATATGTACATAAATGTACATAAATGCCGGAAGTAGTTCCGGGGGTGACATGACTACCATAAGTCACATAAAAAACGTAATTTATGTAAAAAAAAACGTGTTCCACAAATCAATGAGCCAGGTATGTTACATAAAAAACTCAAGTTTTAAAATTCACTCTCACTGTTTTCTAGTTTCTATAGTGTGTATCCAAAAAACCTACCAATCCATAACACCTTCCAACTGCTTGCATTTATAAACACTCAACAATATCAGGCGACACATGCAAGAAACCAGCGTCAGAAGGCATTTTAGCTTTGTGTACCATTACACATTTCTGTTGGATCTCTGCTCTAATTGGTCCGCTCGAAACAAACTCTAATGTGTTTTGTCGGATAGTCCATTTGGTTTGTGCTGGTGTGAACACTCAAACGAACTCTGGTGCGGAAAAAAAATGGGGGTCTCAGTTCATTTCCAAGTAAACCAGTAGCAGTCAGGACCAAAGGAAGGAGGCGAACCAAAACATGCGCATTCTGGGCTGAATTTGGGGCGGAAATTTGAGAATCAACACCAGGCACGGTAGTAGCAGACTTAAAAAATGTCTTGTGGACAGACGTGGTCTAATGATGAAGTAAAGGCCCTTATCGAAATATGGTCAGACGATAACGGAACACAGTTGCTTGTGGCCACACACAAAAAACAACTAAGTCTTTCAAATCATTTAGCAAATGGTGGCTTAAGCTGGGGACACACTACACAACTTTTAGTCTTTACAAATTTTGAAAAGACTTGAAGTACGCACTACATGACTGGTTTAGCAGATTTTTGTATGACGACACACTGAACAACTGCGCCGACTAAAGCCAACTGAACGCATCAAACTCTTGCAAGGGCGACAGTTTATAGGGGAAAAAAAAAAAAAAACAGTTGTTGGCGGTAATGCACCAATTTGTTCACTGTTCGTCACATTGTTTTGATATTCCCGCCTTCTGGCGCTATTTCCTGTGTCCCTACCTCTCTTTTTTATTGGCTGTTTGCAGTTGAGTCGGTAATTAGTTCTTACCTGATTCTGTCCAGATTCGTCTGAAATAATTAAACATGTCTGACAAGTGCAGACTGGTGTAGACTGTGTCCAACTTGGAATCATGGGTAAAATCTGTCAAAAATCTTGTAGTGTGTCCTCCGCTTAATGGATTCAATCGCAGAGCGGTTCAGTGCCGCATAAAAGTGAAAAACTCTGCCAACAATACATTAAAGTCCATGACTTGCTTAGAAAAACTGGCAGCTCCGTCCCACACATATTCTGTCCAATATGAAGGACATTTGTTTACAATGCTTGGTGCGCTTGATAAAGCACAGCAAAGCAAAGCAAAACCAAGCCAATGGAAAAATACAACATACTTTAAATGTGAAGGCAACCTTAGATTACCATTATAAAAATCATCCATAGAGGGGACTGGAGGCGAGTGAGGAGATGCCACTGACATGTATATGAGATATTCTGTTAATATAAGGTCAGTAAAGGTCAATATAAAGTAATGGGACATCAAGCATCAGCTCAAGTGAGATTAAGAGTTCCCTGAGCTTTTCTCACAAAACGTGGTATGAAAGCAGTATTTTAGGATGAGTCACGTAGACTGTCAGCATAATAAAAAATCTGGAATATTCATAGTCTGACGGTAGCCCACGAACATTCGTTTTGCCAATATCTCCACGTTGCTGGCACACACCGGTCCTTTAAAGGATAGTCAGCGTATGGAAGCCGCCAGTCGCGGGGGGAAGGCTCAAAAGTTCACACATACTTTGGAAGATTGATCGATTGCGCCAGTGTGATGTGCAAACAGAGGGAGGGGTGAATCAATGGATCTTTTTAATCCATTTACAGCTCGACGTGGATCAAATCGCGCAAAGTGCCGCCCCATCTTCTCACCTTGGGCGGGATAAAGAACTGCAGCGGCGCTCATTTTTATTCCCAGCTTTCTCAAACCATATTTGTCACAGCCGAGGAGCCGTTAGCGCCAGAAGGGTCTGTGTTTTGTCGGGGGGATGGTAGCTTCTGGAGCATTGAAAGGATCCCTTTAGGAATCACAGTCTGTGACATGGGATTAACTGTTATTTTCTCTGCAGTGACACCAACACATGAAAGGTGCCCCCTGTATAGCACTGAGGGATTTAATAAATACATTTTTTTCAATTAAAATCACTACATGTTTCCAACATGCAGCTCTTCAAACTGCATCAGTTAGTTGCAAGTGTGTTGCAGTCTGTTCCTGATTTATTTATTTTTTTTTTTTTACTTCAAGCTGGCAGTTATGATCATTTTCTGAATCTTTTCTCAAAACCCGCTAAAGGGCTTTCATACTGGAGGTAAAGTGGAAGCTCTAATCTTTGTTTTTTATTCATTTCATCCTTAATTGTCTTGACTGTCATTCTGTGTTTGAGCCCTATGACTAAGATTATTTTTTTTTACTATTTTTAGCTTATCATTCCAATTATCTTATTGATCTTTGCCAATCGTTCAGTGGCTATGAAGCCCTTTGAAAAGTGTTATATGAATGCATCATTTTCTTAGTAAAAAACAAACAAAAAAGGGTCCTATCACCAAAGAAAGAGAGTGCACCACCTCTCAAAATGGCTTCTTGGGGGCTCATCTGTGTACTTAAGAGAAGATTGTTCTTTTTGTGATGTCTCGTGTCAAGATATCTGCAGCACAAATAACTAACCAAAATAAAAACAAAGGAGAAATGACAGATACAGTTGGATCATCATTAACCTGTCACAGTGCACAAATCAGCCTTTCCACCCAGAACTTTCTGAAATGAACGTTTTTCAAATAAGATAAGCACATTAAGTTTGAACTCATAAACTTTAATTTTCTGAGTGGATTTCTCTTAAGGCACTGGCTAAATAGAGAAAAAATGTTAATTATCGCTCTGCTCAATCATGTAAAAATGAAGACATTAGGGCGCCAGCACAAGGCTGCAGTCCAGCATATTTAGTAGCCAAAATTAATTTAAAGCTTCTGTATAATCATCAAAATCATTTTAAAGATATATGGCAATTTAGGCTAACTTGTTAAGAGCTGTAAGTGATGATTCATGTTCCTGAACTTATTTATACATTAACACCCGGTTCTGGTCAGTTTATTTATGTATTTTTTATTACACACATTAATAATAACCGTAATTAATGCAATGTCGCTGTTACCCCTGGCTGACAACAATTTTGATTATTTAAAATTACTATTAATTAGTTAAATTGATGGATTCCTTGTGGAGCTTCTGACCTCTAGTCACATTATGGGGCTGTTTTTCTAGGACAGGAAAGCACATGGAGCTAGTAAACATGGATATAAACAATGCTGGAGTTGAAGCTCAACACGTTTCCACTCATGGTGGACTCAAAAAAAGTTTTTCAGTTGTCCCAAATTCCCTCTCTTGCAATATTCCGAAAAAGTAAAAGATAATGTACAGTAGTGTTCAAAATAATAGCAGTCCAATGTGACTAACCAGATTAATCCAGGTTTTTAGACCCAGCATTGGTGATATGCATGCTCTTAAGGCTGTGCAATTGGGCAATTAACACACCCCTTTCAACTAATTGCCCAATTGCACAGCCTTAAGAGCATGCATATCACCAATGCTGGTTCTTGTTGGTTTTCTGAGAATCTACTGCACCTACTGGTACCCTGTTTTCCATGTAGCAATAAAAAATATACTAAAAACCTGGATTAATCTGGTTAGTCACATTGGACTGCTAATATTTTGAACACTTTATCTGCCCAACTGTCATGAAAATCAGGCCTGTAGTTTTTCCGTAATCCTGCTGACAAACTGAAGCAAAAACACAACTTCCTTGGTGTAGGTAATAATAAAATGTAAAAGATCCATGTCAGAATTGTTTGCTTATGTTTGCATTGATATTAATAATTGAGCATTGGCCAATAAATTGGTATCGGTATATCAGTATAGTTAACTCAGTCTAACCCAACCAAGAACACTTGGTTCAATCCAGAGGAGCCACAAACCCAGGTCTCTGAAAAGACAAGTAGGGCTTGTATTATTATGAAGTTCTCATATAATACTTTTCAAAATAAACAACACTAATGCTACCAATGGAAATGTGCACTATCACCCTAAATCACCCAGATTTTCAGAAGGAAAAAACATAATAGAAAACTCTCACAAAGCGCCCAGTATACAAATTAAGGAAAGAACAAGGCCACAGATTTAGTTCCTTATCACACAAACATATTAAGTAATAAAAAAAATATTCCCAGAGCTGTAAGATGGATAAAAGAGGATTGCTGTGTGTTTGTTCAAACAATGATGACAAGCGTTGTGCATTTACCTGATAACACTGTTAATAAACCTCTCTCAAGTCACTATCAATCTCTGAAGTTCTCGGCTTTCTTCTCGTGTTGTTTGGATCACAATGAAATACTGTGCCCTTGAAAATCTGCCAAAGAAAATAAAAAGCAATTGTTAAGAGGGACTTTTGGGGATTAATTGTTTTTGCTGTTTCACTCAACATGCAAGGGACTTGTTTGCCAAAATAGCACTTTTAAATGTAATATTTTTACTAATCCTCTTTTATTAAATTAAATTACATTTCCTGTTCGTGCCAGTAACCAGTGTGCTTGCTCAAAATGCAGACGCAGAGATTGTGGCATTTGGTGGAGGAAATTAGGAAAAAAGTTAATGATTGGGATAGACAGTAAAAGTACTCCTCATAGATACAGTTTTATGGGACTGGTCTTTCAATAGGCCTAGTTTAAATTTGATTTGATTTGAAATTGTGTGGAAAAGTTAAACATTTTAGGAAATTTGCTTATTAGGTTCTATCCATAGACTGTATAAATAAGGTTCTGTCTGAGAGTTAGACGAGTTACCATATAGACTCTAATGTCTGTATGGTAACGTTGAGTATGAAACTCATACTAGTAGCAAATTAGCTTAGCTTAAACCAAAACGTGTCATTTTTTCCACTTTGTTTTTGTCGTCTGTATTAAACAAACAGGATATAACGTAGCTAGCTCTCAGTTAGCTTATCTTAAACCAGAACATGACGTTTTTTTCCAATTTTTGTCTGGATTAAAGAAATATGATTAAACAGCTAGCAGTTAGCTTATCTTAAACCAGAACTTGACATTTTTTCACTTTTTTGTCTAGATTACACATGTAGAACCATAGATTATACATAGCTAGCAGCAAGTTATTTTATCTTAAACCAGAACATGAGATTTTTTTTCCACTTTTTGTCTAGATTAAACAAATATGATTAAACATAGCTAGTAGCCAGTTAGCTTCTCTTAAACCACAATTTTTCGTTTTTTACACTTAGTTTTTTTGTCTGTAACAAACAGGATATAACATAGCTAACAGCCAGTTAGCTTAGCACAAAGATAGCTCATGTTAGCCTAGCTCTGTCTGAAGGTTAAAAAAGAAGCTATAGAGCAAAATGAAATAACATATTACATCGTGTTTGTTTGAGATGGCCAACAAAAAAAGAAACGCGTTGTGGTTTAAGCTAAGCTAACTGGTTGTTGTTGGTAACTATATTTATAACACAGCATAAGTGTTATGTTAAACCCTTTCTCTGAATCCTCAATAAATAACCCTCCATCTTATTTAGTAGAGCATGAGAAGCTTGTTTACACCATGACAGAATGTTTAATTATTTAGTAGTTGCTTATTATTGAGGTTTCTAGTTAGCAAGCTATCAATCTCCAAAAGTCAACACTTTACAGTATTTGGTTGTTTTCTTTTTGATAGTTTCTTTTATATGTATCCAGTGGAAACTTGAGAGAGATGAAAGTGCCAGATGTTGTTGCTTGGAGATTTGTGACTCAACTGCAGAGCCTCATATCTTTCCTTGTACTTTTTCTGTTGTGTCTGTGATTGTTGCCATGATCCAAGCAGCTGCTTGAACCCACGGAAGCGATTATTGCAGAGCGTTTGAGTCCCTCAGCCCAGTTTGTCTGCAACCTTGCAGTGTTATTTTAAAAGATTGATTGTACAGATGAAAAATGACAAGAACTCTGTAAGTTTTTTTTTCTCTCTTTTCTTGTGGTGTGGTTATAAACTTCCCTCAGTGCAATCCCATTTGGCTGCATTCCCCCTTCTTGTTTAAATCACATTTAGTGTTTTAATAATACAACAACACCACCCATGACTTCATGACAACTAGGCAATGCTGTAGTTGGATGCATTATGCCATTTGACTACTGTACTGTTCGCTCACTTTTCTGTCCGCCATACATAAAGACTAGTCACATTTCTAAATATATTGTGCAGTACATTATTTGCAGTGATTGACTTGAAAAGAAAATTAATACTTAAGAGAACAGAGACCTTTCAGTGACGGGTAATGAATGCATTTTCGTTTCATGGCGAGGCTTCTAAGCAATCATGCTTTTGACAGATTGTAAAACTGCAAATGTCAGATCTAAACACATTACTTTGAATTGCTCTTTGAATGTGAACAGTTCTGGATGCTGCATTTTCTACAACTTGTTGCCCTTTCCCCCCCCCAGCTGTCTCTACACATACGGAGGGTGAGGACAAGATCCAAGTCCTGCTGATGGTGGAGGGAGGAAGGTAAAAGTCTTTGAAATAATAAAAAAAAGTGCACTAATTATCTGCATATTTGCCATACAGTATGATGCATTATGTAAAAGCTGTAAGCTTTGATTTTACCTTTGTCTTGTTAGTCCGAATGCACTTTACCTACTGTAACCATGCGCAGTAATCAAAGTCTCGCTAGACTGCCTGCTTCAGTTTCAGAGACGGTGAGACTGCACGTAACGCGAGCCAGTCTCCCTTTTAGAGTAGTCCGATGAGAATTTGTGCTTACTCCGTTAATTGCTCTTCGTTTGTGTGTTTTTGATGAAACCTCGTGGGAAAGCAGTGGTTGTTTATAGATGTGTGTTCTGCAGAAGCGCTTTTGGATTCCTTTAATCTTGTTGGTTGTTTATTTAATGACTTTGCAAGGCTTTTCCAAATATATGAACAACTTTAACATCTTAAAATATGAAACAACATATTGTTACTGGAAATTATATCACGGTGGGCTTCATTAATGATGACTTCTTGTTTTTCTCTCTCGCTCTCTTTTTCTCTTTAATAGAACAGTTTACATTCATGGCTTTAACAAGATGGACTTTTCACTGTGGCTCTCTGCCATCACACTGGCTGCTGGCACAGATGGCAAGGCGCTCAGCGACCAACAGTTGACTAAATACGGTGTCCCTATTATAGTCGACAGTTGCATCGCTTTTGTCACCCAATATGGTGAGTTTCATTATACTTAAGGGGATAAAGAAAAGTTTTAAAAAATATTTCTGTACGATTATTATTATGATTCCCCTTGAGGAGCTGATTCCTCCAATATGCTGCATCCTGATGAGTATTTCATGCTTTTTAATTTTGTCTCGCATAATGTGGTGACATTATCCCAGCTCCCTTTTCACCATATGCTTAGAAATTTAGAAAATAAAGTCCCACTTTTCATTGCATTATTACTGCAGGATCCACTTGCAAAATATAAACCACAGACTGTTTAAAGTTAACTTTTCTTGTGCAGCAGGGTCAAGTACTGTTATAACAAATTCTAAGTTACGCTTAGAAGCTAACGCTCGGTTAGCAGGGTGCATCCCTTATATGTTAACTGTGGCATTGATCAGAATGCTAATTTTGGCTTGTGAAAAAAAGGCTGAAATAAAGATTGAATAAAGGCTTCAATTATGATCTTTTAGTACAGGGATGGGCAACTTAAATACTGGAGGGGGCCACAATTTTTCATGGACACTACCACAGGGCCACATATAGGACCATGAACTTAACCAGATATGATGAAACTGCAATTTTAAATATGTTTACAGTGCAGTAACTTAACATATTTCATGTTCAAATGCTTGTACAGCAGTATAAATAGGAATACAAAAGGTTTGAAGCAAATAAATATTAACCACTTACTGTGATTTATTTATTTTTAGTGCAAGAACAGCAGACCAACATTGATTGCAAGAACTAATTTTGTGCATTTTTACACTGCACTTTTAAGATTTCATGCTCAAATGCATGTAGTTGTACTGAGGGCCACTTCATCCATTAGGTCGATTATTCCCTTATAAATATAGTTTCCTAGGAGGAGCTGGACATTGTGGCTGGGGAATGCCCTGCTTAACCCGCTGCCCCCGCGACCCGGCCCTGGATTAGCAGACTGGAATGGATGGGTGGATAAGAAATCTGTGCCATATCCTGTTGCAGGCACTACACATTAGACACTGACTATATGGCAAAAAAACAAAAACGCTGAACATAAAGTAATGAGCCTTATGTCACTCTATTCTTCCTTTTTTCTCACTTTGTAACCAGGTTTGTGCCAGGAGGGGGTCTACCAGAGGCCGGGGGATCCTGGTCGAGTGGCCCTGCTCCTGGAGGAGTTCACCCGGGACGCCCGTAACGTGAAGCTGCGGAAGAAGGAGCACCAGCTGGAGGACGTGACGGACATCCTGAAGAGCTTCTTGTCCCAATCAGAGGACGCCCTGCTGACCAAGGAGCTTTATCCATACTGGGTGTCGGCTCTGGGTATGTGAGGCGTCTGGTAGGGGCGGGGGCACAAGTTTGTAAAACATATTCCAGCGTTATATGACATGTGAGGGAGGTTATATTCTTGTAATACACTTTCACAGATGAAAAAAGGTATAAAAAAAGAACAGTGTGGCCTTCATTTCTTTTGTGTCCATGGTCGTGTCTCATTTTATTATATTTACTAACTGTTCATTCTCATCTGTGTGTTGTTGTAGATGAGAAGGACGAGAGGCAGAGAGTGAAGAAATACTCCACTTTCATTGAGAGTTTGCCAAAGATAAACCGGTCCACCCTTGATGCAGTGCTCCAACATCTGTACAGGTATACCAACACAATAGCTTCCACACACACAAGCTGCAGATTTAGTTAAAGCTTGTTATGAACTACTTAAAAAATAGGTAATGAACACGTCATGCAACATTCAACAGTATAGTTCAAACAAAAATATTGTCATTTTTAGTCTGTATGGGTGCTATCGTTCACTGGTTACTTTTCAGATCAAGATTTTATATAAAAAATCTTATGTGAGGCTTATAAATTACAACACATTGTTCAAGAATTTGTCAAAAAAAAATTATCTGAAAAAAATATTTAAAAAATCGTGATAATAATCGAGATCGGACGATATGAAAAAATGTATATCGCGAAAAATTTTTTTGCCATATCAGTTAGCATGCTAAAATGTCACTGGACAGTTATGTGAAGCATAAATCATATTGTAACTCATCAGAATAGCAAGAAGACTGATAGATATCTCTTGTCTCTGACTGGACTTGGAGCTGATAGAACAGGTGTGGCTCTACAGACGCCACCCTGCATCACAGACATAACAAGTGCAGAGACTCAAAGGTCCTGCTCTCTGAGTCGCCCTAGGGTTGCTATTTGTCACCTGCTGATTAGCCTTATGTCCCTTCTGCTTCACTAATGATCCACTCTCCCCTCTCTGTTGTGTGTTTTTCTTCCGGCCAATCAAGTAGGATATGTTCTGGTCAGATCTCGGATTTAGTCGGGGAGACGGTATGCAGAGTGGGTTTGGCGCTAGGTCCTTAAAATTAAGATGAAAAGGAAAAGGCTGTTTGTTTTTATCACTGAAGCAACAGCCTTCCTTGATTGAAAGTGATGAATCAATCCCATATTGTTTGTACCGTTTGTTGGCATTTTGCAAGTGAGACAGATTGAGTTGCTTATTATTAAAAAGGCAGGCAATTTACAAACACAGAATTAAAGCATGTGGCATAAATATAACTATTTTTTACTTAAGGAGCCTTTTTTCCTCTTTCTTTTTTTGTGTGGAAAATTATATATTTCAGGTTTGTTCTCGTTTACCAAATGTGTTTATGATTTTCAGCCTTTTCACTTTTTTTTGATATTGAAAACAGACAGCTTTATGTGCAGAAATTATTTATGTGCAGAGCCAGAGATGCTAAAGCGAGTTGGATCCTGTCCTGCAGCTGCCCCTCGCTGCAAATTTGTTTTCCACCTCTAGTTACATTTGGATAGAAACACTCTGCTGTCTTGATGTCTCATTCACTGATGCTCACATTACACATTGCTCCCTCAGAAACCTGCCGTGGATAGTCGTGATTTAGCTGCATTATGTTAATGATGTAGGTTGTTTGGAGAAGACTTAATTGGCCCTTTGCAGAATTTGGACCGAAGCCTAACATTTCACTAAATTATGTGCGTGTTTGTGTCTGAGTGTACAGTATGTGTGGGCATGAGAGATTGAATTATTGAGCAAAAGATAGGACCTGCTTGTGCTGATCTGTTTGTGTGTGCGCAGATACATTTGGGTTATTCTAACCACGTTCCTTTCTGTGATTCAGGATTCAGCAGTGCTCCCACCTCAACCACATGCCGAGCGAAAAACTGGCCTCTGTTTTCTCCTCCTGCTTGTTCCAGACTCGGGGACAAACCCCACAGGAAACTAACGTCGTCCATGACCTCATCAGCAACTACATTACACTCTTCAGTGTGAGTCAGAAAGGGGTTTTTTTATTTATTTTTCTGCCACTTCATAGTGTTAGCAATGGTGAGAAACTGATTAGAAGACAATGAGGAGGGTGAAAAAGGGCTGGGCTGAGTGCGGTTGCATGATTCGGGTTAGATATTATCTGATTTGTATTGAATAAGCATTCATAACATCATTTATAAAAAGATATTATCACAGTTACAAAATTGGTATCACCTGCCTACATGGTTACCAGCCATGGAAAACTAATTTTAAGTCACTCTGCTCAGCTGTAACAATCTTTGCCCACTGTGCTCTGCACACATGGACTGAAAACACAGAGATTATATTGAAAAAACAGGTCACCTCGAACAAAAAATACCATTGGAATCTTGTTCAGGACATTTTTCGCTTGAGGCGAAACGAGGCCAGGCTTATGACTCTGAGTTTGTTCTATATGTGAGGAGCAGAAAAGAAACATCAGCTTTTTGTAAAAGAAAAAAAATTGTCATCATACAGTCGTTTCAAATGGAAAAGATTTGAAGGACTCTAAGTGAGTTATTTTTGAGTAAAATTATTTTTGTGCGTGTTGGACTAAAAGCTCTGTTAAGGTGCACTGCAGCAAGTTTAGTGTTGCAGTTTTTAAAAGTTTGGGGATATGCAAGAGACTGCAAAAAAGAAGCATTGACCCAATGGGTCAAGCTCCAAAAGCTTGAAATCATTTCCAATAATCTATACCCAATAATAATAATTTGACCTAGGAAATGCCCACTTATTTCCTCGATGACATCATAATGGGTCAAACTTTAGAAATCTACCTCCAGATTCACAGAAGACGTGGGACAGGAGACATATTTTCTAATTTTCAGGTTTATACCTGCATTTTGAGCTTTTACTGGAAGATAATAATTTGCATGATTTTCTCATATTGTCCATCTGAATATACCTTTAATCGTGAGTGATGGCCAAATGAAGCTTCATGAAGCATTGTATTTATTTTCTGAGTTCACTTCATGACGTTCTTTGTTCAACAAAGGATCGAAAGCACATCAAATTGCCATTCCGTCAGCCTTTTTCTGTAACCCAATAGTGCCATTTAGTGGTGTCAACAGATACAACTAATGGTTCATGAAGCTTCATTTGGATATCACTAGTATTGACCCTCTGCCTGAAACGATACATTTCTCTTTTAGTCTGCCCCTCAAAACATCCCTGATTGGAGCTTAATCTGCTTTTATATGAAAAAAAAGATGGAAATCTTTTTACGACATGAGATCTTTAAAAAAATGTACTTTTTAATTTTGAATGAATGTTACTGGTGAAGGTTTACTGACAAAACTATGGAAAATATCTAGATATCAGCTCTTAAATTAAACTCTTATAGCTATTTTACTCAATACTTGGTTGGAGCTGTTTGACTTGAACTACTGGAAATGGACTTTTCCATCATATTCTAATGTATTGAGATGCACCTATAGTGGTAAATAAACTAGAGCCTTAACTGAACTATTTTTAATTCTAACAACTGTGGGAACAGGTGCAGTACATGCCCAGCTAGATTAAGGGTGACTCTCTAGTCAATAACAGGTGAAAAAACATTTAAATCATTCCTGTATTACCATATTGCATATCTAAACTAAGCTGCGCGCATGACTTTATTTACACTCTCTCACTTCAACCATCTGGGGAGCAGAAAGTGTTGTTGCCAAATCTCCACAATTGGCTTGACTTTGCTGATGTGTGGATGGGCGGGGGTGTGGGATCAATGTTACCCTTGGAGAGCTGCCTGGCTTATGGGATACGCAGCACAGAGCGATTGCTAATTCCCAACAGAACGCCTGGATCCCTCTTGTTCTGACGTTAAAGGAGGGGCATTCACTCCAAATCGGTTTCGGGACGCCATCATTCGCATGACAAATAGCCATAAAGCTCAACCAATCATGAGCCCAATAGCAGTGAATACACGCTGTGACATAAAACGAGTGAGACATCTCGCTAATTAAAGCGCCAGTTCTGTGCTGGATGTAGTAGACGGGGCCCATTATCAGGCCTAAACACACACACGACGAGTTTGTGAGGGTTTTTTTTTTCCTCCCCCCCAATCTCCTCCGCCATTCGTAGAACTCTAACAAAGCAAATTGTTCTCTGAAAATGATAATGGTGTAAAAAAAAAAAAAAAAAAAGTTAGAATAAAAAAATATCATTTCCCACACAGAGCTTTGTGAAAGAAAAGAGTATTCACTCGGTGCTGAGCTGTGTCAAACACTCACAGCCAACTTCGCTCTTCAAAATTAGCTTTAGAAGTGTTAGCTGAACGACCCAATTTTACAGTGCGTATGATGCTTTTTTTTTTACTGGTTTAATCTAGTCTTCCATGGATTGTATTTAAGGGCTGGAATCAATCTCACCTTTGGAAAATGGTTGTCTGATTCCATCAAGCAATTTAATGTTTCTCCTCAGTTTGAATCCTCATGTGTTTTTGTGTCATTGTGTGTGTCCGACAGGTCAATGAGGACCGGGTGCAACAGATGGAGAGAGAGAATAGTTTCATCACACGCTGGAACGAGAAGAAGGACGCCACAGTAAGTCGACCCGCAGATTCGAAATGGAAATCACCAATGGGTGTTCTGTTTTCATGTGTGTGTATTGATTCGCCCGCATGCGTCAGAGTCTATCAAATCAGGGTTTCGTTTGAACAAGTTTCCTGTTTTTCGAGCATAAATGAAGGGGGGGAAGGAGGAGGAGGAGGAGGAGGCAGGAGCAGGCGGGTGCAGAAAAAGGGCTTTGTTCCTGTTAACCTTTACGGCAGGTACTTTATGCCTGGATGCCTCAGCTGAGAAAAACATTTGGTTCAGATAACTGGGGGAAAAAATTAAATCACATGCTGCTGCCGTTGTCGAAATCTGAAATAAGTTGTTTATGCTCCCGCTCCTTTCTGCACCTTGTCCGTAGGCTTTCAGAACTTGTCTGCTGCTGTGGGTCAGGAGGGTTACTCAGTGGAAAGCAAGTGCTATTATAAAGCTGTCGGAGGTGAAAATTGGGACAACATTTTGGTTATGGACACGAATTTGAGGGTTTTAAGGGCTTTAAGCTAAGAAAAAGATGGTAGAGTTGCTAGTCTTTTCATTAAGAAGAATCATTTAGTGTAATTACAAGTCAGCATGGTGACATTTTCTCTGATAGGATAAAAGATAAGCTTATTTTAGGGATGATTTAACATTTTAGCAAATTTAAATACTGCTTAAAGTAGGGATGGGCGTTAGGAAGAATGCTGCCAACTCGAGCATCTACAGTCATGGAAAAAAATGATTAGATCATTGTTTTCTTAAATTTCTTGTTCATTTTAATGCCTGGTACAACTAAAGGTACATTTGTTCGGACAAATATAATGATAACAACAAAAACAGCTCATAGGAGGTGAAATTAAGAGCTGATATCTAGACATTTTCCATGGTTTTCTTGATAATAACCAAAATCATTATAAAGCATTAAAATGAAGAAGAAAGCAAGGAGAAAACAAGGGCGGTCTAATATTTTTTTCCATGACTGTATAATGTTAACGATCAATTAAAGATTAATTGTTACATACATACATACATGCATGTTTTTATACATACTCTGGTATGTATAAAAACATGCATACATGGTCAAAATAAAAGATATATATACACAGTACTAGGCATACCACGCAAAAGACTGTTTTGATCAAGTACGCTTTTATTTTGAAGGGACGAAAAGAGACTTCCTGTCGATCGTAAAAAACTAACTCAACTGAGATTATACTGTAAAGATAACGTCAAGGAGTTCAATGTTTTATGTTTTGGCCCCTGAAGAGGCATGAGGTTAGTTTTCACAGTAATCTTGCATGTTTAAATGTGTTTTGTGTTTAAATAAGTTTTGGATAAAATTAAACTGAGTAATTCACGCTAGCGAGGTTTGATACAGTAAGCTAGTTTCGCTCAAATTAATACTCTTGTATTTCTGTGTGTTTTATAATTGTTATTGCAACTTTCAGTTTGCAAACTGAAGCTTTATCCAGCGTGACGTACAGTCGCAGAACTGAACGATCGGCGTGTTTCAGTTCAGTGAGTACTAATACGCAGTCAGAGATAAAATTAAAATGAAAAAATACACAGATCGATTAAAAAATACACATGATCAACCAAATTCTTAACAACCATTAATTGATGTTCCATTAATTATTCCCATCCATGGCTTAAAGTCATTAAAATGTTACATTTATCATCTACATTCACACAGGACTTACTTATTTTGTCTTATTTTCATCCTTCATGTCAGTTATTATTGCACTCTGGCTTCATGTAGACGCAAGCAGTTTACAGTGATGTCTTCAGGGTTGTGAAGCAGAAGCTCCAGAGCCACTGAACCCGGTAAACTTAACCATCAATTAGGAAGTGAAAGTGAAGCGAAAGTTGCAAGCTGTAACTTGGAATGCCCCCAACATTCATCCAGTACATCCAGATCTGCTTTCAACCTGAAGAAAGATGAAAAAAGTAAAAAAAAAAGAAGTAATTTCCCACGCACAGATATATGAAAGCTGCACTTTGGGTGTTTTATGTATGCATGCAGTTTATTTATAGTGGTATATGGCTCAGGTTTATATAAGATATCATATACAAAAAAAAAAAGTCCTTAAGTGGGTTTTATTCAGTCGACTATTGCAGCTTTTTTGGCCTGGGTTGATAGTAATAAAGTAAGAATACATTTTCTTTTCAACATTCATCACATTTTCAATAACCGCCAATCATGGAAATGGTGACGGATGGTCATGAAAACATGTCTCAAACCATCAACATTCACCCTGAAGACGTGTCTTGGATTATTTGACAAAATCAGGACCGTCAGAGTGATTTCTTCTGAAAATGGAGCCACTTCCATCACGGTGCAAGTTTAAGACATCTGGATTGGCAATTTAATAACAAGACGAGGAGTCTGCAGCTATTCTATCTGCTCTGTAGGGCTGTGCTTATAAGCAGAGCTCTATTTTTTTGCTAAATTGCCAAAAAAATGGGAGGAAATCTAGAAGGAAATTTCATTTTGTGTTGATTTTGGTGACCCCGGTGGACCGCCTTGTGTCGTATCCAAGGTTATTATAGAATAGATATAATAGAGAACTAATAAAAGAAAGACAACTAGAATTGAAAAAAAAAACATTTTGTTAACTGAATTAAAAATAAAAATGGAGAAGCTTTTTTTCATATATAAATAACTAAAACAAACTCAGTCTAAAAATGAATTAAAACGAACAAAACAACAATTCACAATGAAATTAATATGAAAACTAATGAAAAATCCAAAACTGTTATAACCTTGGTTGTAACGACCTTAATCTTGCTATCGCATGCTTTTATTTTGGAAAGAAGTGAAAGAAAGACAATAATAATATAATATTCCATGTGTACTTTAAGACATCTCGATCACAAGGGGGCGATCTTTATCAGTATCAGCTAAAAAATATAAATAGACAGTGCTTAACTATTGTTTTAGACCACCGGTTTATGCCACAGCTGTCCTAAATTAACAGCATTAGTAATTACATTAAAAATTAAAAAAAATGTTTTGTTTCTATTTTATATATATATATATATATATATAGTTAAATACATAAATAAAATAAAATAAAAAACTCAGATATCTTGCGTATGCACATATATATACATACATATATATAAACAAAAAAATAAAATAAAATAAACAAATAAAAAAAAAGTTTACACAACAAAATGATGGCTGCATTATACAATATACATTGATATTTTTTATATTCTTTATTATGTTTTTTATATCTGTGTGTCTGTATCTTTCGACAATAAATTTCCCCACTGCGTGGTTAAATTAAGTCATATCTTATCTTAATGACAGGTGTTCTAATAAATTTGTTAAACACTGTATATATAATATAAAAAATAAAATTCTCGAAAGAAAAATGTCCTTCTGCTAACTAGCTAACAAACTGCCAAATGTATCCTGGATTATTTAAACAAAGGTTCTTGCGGTCTGCGTGCCTTAAATCGTTTTGTCTGATTTCCCCCAGAGACAGACTTAAGAAATAACTCTATAGAAACAGCCAGACGTCTCGCTGATGGTCTTGTTTGCTTATAGAGGTCGTGTAGAGGCACCGGCATTAAATCCAGCCTGTTCACAACCAGGTAAAAACACCTTATTGTAGCTCTTGAATGCACTTGGATACCGAGACGAAGTGCACTTTGACTCTGGCAGGAAGCTCGTCTCTGCAGATGGAGGTTCTGACCTCATTCGTTTCCTTTTTAAGGTGCAGAATGACAAGAAGGCCTGTACCCTGTAAGTGGATGGTATGGCCAGACTGAGGGAGTTAGTAAATCAGTGATATAATGAGGTGCGAGGCAATGTCACGCCTTGTAAGTTAGAAGTGGCACTTTAAAATCAATACTTGCATTTACAGCCAGGGCGAGTGCAGCGAGAGTATGACGTTAGTAAAGATTTGAAATACCTTCATTTTCATATAATCTTCCCATAAGTTGTAAAAAAGGCTTAACATTTAACTTTTGGTCGCTGGCTTCTCGAACAGGCAATCAACATCTATATTTCCTGTCCAGTGTTTATTCTAGGACTTTTTTCAGCAGCGAGGGTAAAGGGTTTTTTGTCCCATTGGATGGTGTGCGTGGGTAGTTATCAATCAGCAATTTATGAAGTATAAAAAATGACACAAAACTGCAAAACAAGCTTTAGAACCAGTGTTTCCCACAGGATATCCAGACACTTTGATGAGGGGACCCGAACAAAATAGGGTGGTCTGGGGGCATCCTCCCCCATAGAATTTTTTTTGCCCTAAAAGCTTGAATATGATGGCCTCTCCTACATTATGATGCCACTATTTATGCATATTTTAATGAATTATTGTAAAAGAGAATAAGGGTTCTTCTATGTTTTATTTAAGGCAACATAGTTTGACAGTCTTCTTGTAAATGATGTGGTGCTCTTATTTTGAAAGCTACATACAGTCATGGAAAAAATTATTAGACCACCTTTGTTTTCTTCAATTTCTTGTTCATTTTAATGTCTGGTACAACTAAAGGTACTTCTAGCAAGTTCATTTTGTCTACTCTGAATATTATTCTTAGGTTTCTTTTTTTCGACAAAGGAAAGTAGGAGATGTTTTTTACCTTGTTTCGACTGACAACTTCAGTATTCGTCAAAGGCATCAGCTGATCGCTGTGATGTGTCCTTTAGCGGTGTTCCTCATGGGGCGTGGTCAACCTGACAGACCTGTCAGTTCTGTACCATCAAATATAATGGTAACAACAAAAATTTCTCATAAGAGTTTAATTTAAGAGCTGATATCTAGACATTTTCCATGGTTTTCTTGATGAGGATTTTGGTCATTATCAAGAAAACCATGGAAAATGTCTAGATATCAGCTCTTAAATTAAACTCTCATGACTCTTATTTTTGCTGGTATCATTATATTTGTCCAAACAAATGTACCTTTAGTTGTACCAGGCATTAAAATGAACTTGAAGAAATTGAAGAAAAAGGGTGGTCTAATACATTTTTCCATGACTGTATGTTTGCTTTAATTTTGAAGGCGGGTCTAAAACGTTCTTACTGAAACGCTTTGTTCTCTTCCAGTATTGTTAGCTAGCCCTTCGTGCTGAAGGGCAGTCTAACCTCACTCACAAACTGGAGTAATGCTAACAGAGTGCTTGCGCTGCTGTGATTGTTATGACATTTCCATTTGCTCGCCCCCGCGGCGATAGAGTGCTGTGGTCACTGCTACAGAATTTAAAAAAACAAACAATCCCCTATTCTGAAGTAGCGGTGGGCATAATTTAGCACTAGCAGGCCGCCACTACTACCGCCACTGCTGTCTGTCTTTTCTACTCAACATTTTTAGTTTCTAAAGTGCGGCCGGTCTGCCTCCCGTTGCGTAACAATGAAGGAGACGGAGGAAAAGTGTACTCAGCAAACCAAGATGGCTCCATATCTGTGTGTGACATTTTCACAGTGACAGGTTTCGCTCCATTGGTTTGAATTACTGTCATTTCAGGGCCACAGGAGTCCTCCCTCTTATCAAACAATAGTTCCAAAGCCAATAATGGACCCCAGTTCACCTGCACATTATAGAAAGACAAAGAAAAAGTAACTGTAGTTTCCAGATAGCCAAAATGAAAGGAAACCTTTTTCCTGCTCACTTAGTTGTTCATTTTCTGGAGCTGGCCAGAAATCCGGATTTGGTGCCTTAAGTCTGACCTTGTGTCCGTCTATCTTTTTTTTTTTCCAAAGCTAGATTTTTACTCTTACTTGACTTGTCTGGTTTTTCACACCGAAAAAGTCAGTTTTTAATTGCCTACCGAGAGGATTAGAGCTCCAACACATGGAGAAAGGTGCCATGATTTGTACTGACAAGAGCAATATTACCGAGAGTTTGACCTCCTGAATGTCAGGCAGAAAGGCCATTAAAAGTCTTCCTTTTAATTTCACATAGGTAACGTTCAGTCAAAGAAATATTAATCTCTTTCATCTTGTATCTGTTGATCTGTGAGTCAAAAACACCATTGTGATTTATCTTGGTTTGTGTTTTCACTCCCACAGTTCACCTTTGTTGTTGACTCTTATAAGTCTCTTATAAGGAAACATGGGATTGTGTTTTTAGTTTAACAAGAGGATCGATACCTCTGTTATTTCTATGCAGCTGCAGCAAGGATGTAATTAGCTTAAATTAGCCTCCAGCTAAAGCTAAAACCTCTAAAGCTCAACATGTTGTTTAACCCTTTGGAGGCTTTGGCTTCACTTTTTATTCTGCCAGTATATACCACTTAAAAAATGTCTACCATGCCATGTTGGTTTAAAAAAAATTTCAGCACAATCTCACCGTTGACCCTGTTTACACTTGGTTTTAAAATGCGTCCTGGACGGTCAGATCACAAGGGGACAGATGAGACACATCAACGTTTATATGTGTGTATCTCGAGTTGACCACTTGTGACCAGATTTCATTGTGACCTACGCCACTACCTCTAGAAGGTGAAATTGTCCCATTTAAATGCGCACATTTGTTTTTTCAGGCAACAAAAACTGAAGTTGCTAGTTGCTTTGTAAGCAGTACCCTTGTAAACGGTATGGTAACGATGTGAGTCGTTAAGTTTTCTTTGGACCGAATCTTCTGCTAAAATCGAGATTAGATTTTCGTTAGATTAGATTATCTTGTTTCACTTGCACCCCAACCACCTACATCAGTCCTCTCCATTTTTCATCAGAACGACAACACGGCCTGTGTTGATGACATATTTTCCCGTTACATCCTTGTCAGGGACACATGAGGGCGCATCTGCGTTTATACTAGGGTTGCAAAATTCTGGAATTTTCAAAGTTAGAAACTTTCCATGGGAATTCATGGAAATAAACAGGAAATTTACAAAATTCAAGGTTGGACCTTAACAGGGGACTTAAATATAGTTGGGGAAAATATATTTTAGCATATTCTTGATGAGAACAACCAGATTTAATGCAAGTCAAGTAAAGTCAAGTCAGGTCAAGTCAAGTCAAACTTTATTTATAGAGCACCTTTAAAATAACCGGGGTTGACCAAAGTGCTGTACAGATATCACAGTTGCAGAAAATAAGGTTAAAAACTGAAATACTAAAATACATAAACACAATGCAACAATAGAATAAAAAATAAAAATAGAATAAAATACATTTTTATTTTAAAATTTGAATAAAATTTTGTTTTTTGCCAGATGTCCACTTAAACTTGATTAAAAGCCAGGGAGAAAAAGTGTGGTTTTAGGGAGGATTTAAAAACCTCAAAAGATCCTGCAGATCCGATTATTATTAGGTTATTCCAGAGCCTCGGGGCCGCTGCCACAAAGGCACGGTCATCTTTGGTTTTAAGTCTGGTTTGGATTTCTGGGTGCAAGTACACCTGAATATCTGCTATTCCTCAATCACAGGCAAATAGCACAGGGCTTACTGTAGGGCTGCTGAGGCCACGCCCCCTACATGCACCGCGCATTCCTCCACCACATGTTCAAATCAACATATACATGTTAGTGGGAGAGGGGCTCCTTTAATTTTTTTCATTTAACATTTTGAATGGGAGGGGGGATAAGTAATATTTAACTCAACATTAATGCTTTTGTTGTTCAATCAAAGCATTGATTGTTCAGTCGTATAATTAAAACTTGATACTGTAATACTTACAAATAAATCTGTTGAAATTTGGATTTTGAAAATGTCCAATATATTCCCCAGGTTAACTTAAGTTTCTGGAAATTTACTAGACATTTTCCACCCCTTTGCAACCCTAGTTTACTCTACAAAATATATGTGGTCAAATGCGTTCTAGACCAGAGTTATTACATATACTATCAATGTTATGCTCTTCCTGTCATGCAAAGCTGATCTGTAAATCCAGCCTTCACTTCCCCAGTAGATCAAACCTGTCGTCAGACGGAAGCGAGGCGTTTAGGGAAGCAATCAAAATGCGGACTGCATCATTATTCTGCAGCCATTACATCATGCAATCAACCTTTACTTCATCACGATAAGTTGCAGCAAAACAAAAGTCTGTTGCCACTTTAAACCTGACATTTTCTTTAGCAAACGCTGCTTATTTACCCCTTTAGAAATTCAAGTGCAAACAGTAGATGACCAAAATTAAAGTCCTTGAGTTTGAGTTACAGAAAAGCAACAATTTGTAAGGGTGGTAAAGGTAACGTTGGATAAAAATATTTCCTTTTTTCTGCAGTGTGACTTGTGCAAATACTAGATTGAGAAAAGACTGTTAGAGTGTACTCATATTTCCCTCTTGGCATCTCTGCTATGCTTTAAGTTTTTTTTTTTCCCATTCCCATAATAACCCTTGAACATTTTTCTAGGTGCATCTTCAAAAGAGGAATGTTTAAACTGACAGCGCACTTAAAGTTAACACCTAGGGAGAGCATATCAGTTTTAGTGTAGGTGAAACATGCACCCTGCGCTTCCACCTTTACAAGTTTGTCTCACATGTTCTCTTTATTTAGCCGGGTTTTGCATTCCATTAACGCTACTGGGATTTAGTTTGCCTCCAGCTCAGAAAACGACCTTTGGTTTCCACAAATCCTCTAACCGTTTCTCTCACTTTTCTCCATTTAGATTCATGCCACACCGGTGTACGAATTTAGAAGAAAAGCCAATTAATCCGGCTGCATTGTTTTTGTAATTCAACTGATCTCTCCGTCTCACTATTTTCTTTCTCTCGCTTCCGCAGTTCTCTCCAGCTGGGGACTTGATCTTCGAGGTGTACCTGGAAAAGAAAGAGCCAGAGAGCTGCTGTTTAATCAAGGTATAAGAGTGCATGTATGTGTGTGTGTGCATGTGTACTTTCAGCTGGCAGGTGGGCATGTGAGTCTGTGTGTATGACTGCTTTTCCCACAGGTCTTTCAGTGGTAAGGGTGAAATAAGAAAGCGGGAGGGGAGATGGAGTGTGGGATGAAGGCAGGTGAATGAGGGATGAGGGCGGGTAGAATGAGAGGTGGAGAGGTTGATAGAATAGGGCTGAGACATTCGTGGTTTAACCTGATGGGATTACCACCCCTGAAATAAATCAAAAGCGAACCAATCAAAGAAACGTCTGATTTAATTGTGTGAGTAATTGCATTTTACAAGGCACGCGGGCCGCTGCAGGTTACGGACTCCCTTCACGGGTCGGCAGCAGCCGCGGAATAGGGACGGGGTTAAAGAGGAGCGCTCGGCAGCACAGTTTGACTTTAATGCTCTGCTTTCTCTCCGCGGAGTTAAGTCGCACATTTGCTCCATCCAGCCCTGTTCAGGTACACCTAATAACTTGACAAAGAAGTATTTAATCAGTGTACATGGCTGCGAGTCAGATATCTGTGCAGTTAGTGTTACATGTTAAATATTGAGTGGGTCCTCAAAGGGAGAAGCGGTTGAAGGCAGAGATATCGATCCAGAGAGCTTATGATCCCAGCCTTTATATGCAGTGCAGGATGTGCTTACTTTGTTTCGATTGTTTTTTCTGTTATTTGTTTTGCTGTTGGTCTCACGGTGCATTTATCTGATTGTGTTTGCGGCAGGTCTCTCCCAGCATGAGGTCCACGGAGCTGGCAGAAACGGCGCTGAGCATGAGGAACGTCACGTTCAGTGCAGACGACTCGTGGACCACCTTCGAAGTCATTGAGAATGGAGAGTTGGGTAAGCAGGATTGAACCCTGTTTAAGAGTCGTCTTCAGTCACCTCATGATTAGGGTTGCAAAGGGGTGGAAACTTTCCGGTAAATTTCCAGAAACTTTTAATGGGAAGTTAGGCTAGGGAATTTGGGAAATATTCAAAATAAAAAAAAAAACATGACGTTTCCATAGATTTATTTGTAAGTAGAACTTTAATTATTTTATTGAACAATCAATTCTTTCATTGAACAACTACAACATGAATGTTGAGTTAACCCATTTAAGCTGGGAAAGCATTACCGCATTTCTACCATTAAAACAGGGGGCACTATTGAGTTATTCTACCATTAAAGCCAGGAAAACGAATACGTCGTTTTGTAGTATTTGTAGTTTTTGTAGTTTAGACCTATTTTCGGTCTCTTGGCCAATGAAATGCATCAGAATACATGTGGGAGTGTCGCAATGCAACATGGGACTTTTACAGAACTTTGAAATCATGGCAGCAGACGACTATAACGGAGGGAGCTCAGATATAACCGCTATAAGCTGAATTTCATTTCTATCTGCTACAGAGGCTGAAAAATCGATTATTTAGTAGTCGTTGACAATTCTGTTGAATTTCCAGAAAAGCTTCAGGTTTTAGGAGGTTATTTTAAATCGCCATAGGTTTTACAGGCATTTTTTCCAGGCGTTTTAGGCCTAAATGGGTTAGATATTACTCCCCCAACCCCACCCATTCAAAAATTAAAAGTAAAATCACCAAAAAGTCCTGTTGAAAATGTTAAATGAAAAGAGCCCCTCTCCCTAGAAAAGAGTTAAATTTAACATGTAAGTGTTGACTGGAACATGCGATGGAGGAATGTAAGGGGCGTGGCCTTGATAAGGGGGCGTGGCCTCAGTAGCCCTGCAGTAAGCAGTGTGCTGTGTGCATGTGATTGACAAATTGGAGATATTCAAGTGTACTTGCATGAAATCTGGTTGTTTTAGTCAAGATTATGCTCAAGAAATATATTTTCACCAACTATATTTAAGTTCCCTGTTAAGGGCCAACCTTGAATTTTGTACCTTCCCTGTTTATTCCCGTTTATTCCTATAAATTTGTGTTAATTCCCATGGAAAGTTTTCCAATGATTCATGATACTGATTTACATCACAAAGCATCCTGAAAAAATGTTTTTCATGACAATGGTAAATGGACCTGCACTTATATAGCGCTTTTCTAGTCGCTTTGCAACCACTCAAAGTGCTTTACACTACAGACAGTACTCATTCATCCATTCACACACATTCATACTGGTCGCCAAGGCTACCCTTAATACCAATGCCACCATTGGGAATTCATTCACACACCAATGGACGCAGCATCAGGAGCAATTTGGGGTTCTTGCTGAAGGATACTGCGACATGGAGGCTGCCATGGAACTACCGACCTTCCGTTCAGTGGGTGACCACTCTACCAACTGAGCCACAGCTGCCCCAATGATGTGTGATTATCTCCAACAATTAGAGTTCTGGTCAAAATGAAGTGTTCAAGGGCCCGAGTCCTTGTCACAGCAGATCTGGGTTCAAATCCGGCCCGAAGGTCCTTTTGCTGTATCCCTTCACCTCTGTCTCCCATTTCCATTCTCTATGTCACTGTCAAATAAAGCATGAAAATGCCAACAACAAAAAAATCTAAAAAAAAAAAAAAAAAAGGGTGAGAGGGACTGTTAACACCTCAATAGGTCCCAATAATTTCCTTTTATTGACATTATTTTTGTAGTTTTCTATTCTACAAATACAAACGAACATTTCAACAGACAAGGTGAGGGCACAAGATTAATCTGAAAACTACCATCAACATGGGGCTTACGTGAGAAGATATTTTTTTAACTCTAAATATTTTCTTCTGATCTTTTTGCTGGATAGTAAGTTTTGCTTCTCAAAATCACTTTTTGTGCGAATGACAGAGTTTTTTCACCTTGGGATGCTTGTGTTGTTCCTGTTTCACACCAGTCACACTATAAATACATCATCACACATGCCCACTTGCTTGACAACGTCCTGATCTGTTCACACTTGGATTCAATCAGACATTTGTTCAAGGAAGCTGGCAGTCCCATTCTTGTCCGGTCCAACTGATTCGGACATTTGTATTCTCACATTCAGCCTTTAATGTCCAGGTAAGTCCAGGCTGATGCAAACGTTTACCCTTATACTGTATGATAGTGGTAGTAGAGATTCAGAGGCACAACAAAAGTCTCCAGCAATTAACCTGTTACTTTGATGACACTCTACATCATGGGTCTCAAACTCGCGGCCCGCAAGCCAATTGTGGCCCTCGTGACGATATTTTGTGGCCCTTACCTTGATATGAAAGTTTAATGTGAGTTTTATATGAATGGTACTTTACGGTGTTGTGTGTGGAAGGTCCCTTTAATTACTTTTTTGGTAATTTTGTGTCTTTTTTTTGGTAATTTTGTGTTGTTTTTTTAATAATTGTGTGTCTTTTTTGATAATGTGTCTTTTTTGGTAATTTTATGTCTTTTTTGTAATTGTGTGTCTTTTTTGGTAATTTTGTGTCCTTTTTGGTAATTTTGTGGATTTTTTAATAATTGTGTCTCCTTTTTAATAATTTTGTGTCTTTTTTGGCCATTTTGTGTCTTCTTTTCAGTCATTTTGTGTCTTTTTTTAGTAATTCTGTGTCTTTTTTTAGTAATTCTGTATCTTTTTTTGTCATTGTGTGTCTTTTTTAAGTAATTTAGTTTTTTTCTGTCATTATGTGTCTTTTTTAAATAATTTTGTGTCTTTTGTGATACTGCCTCCAGCGGCCCCCAGGTAATTTGAGTTTGAGACCCCTGCTCTACATCAACATCACACAAAACGTGTTCATGCGCGTCATTTCTTCTCTTTCTCCTCTCATTTGCTGTCATCTCTCCACTGTAGGTGTCCAATAACCACATAACATGCCCCAAGCATTTTTTTTTAATCTGTGTTATGTAATTTTAATTTTTAGCAATATTTGTTTGTTGCAACTAAACCATAATTACATGATGGTTAAGTGTTGAGTAAATAAAGTAAAAGTCATGTTTCGAACCTTAGACTTAATCAACTTAAACCGGCGGACCTTCCTCCCATCACACTGGGATGCAGTTTAATCAACACCAAAATTTAAATTAATTTTAAAAGGCAATTTGTTTCTTTTCCACAAACAAAACGCCTCCTCACTAATTACCACTTCTTAAATCTATTTGAACAAATTAAACAAGCATTGTTTTTGTTTTTTTGTTATCAACCAGAAGAGCATCTTTAGTGACAAATGCTGTTTATTTTATGTTGTTAGACAGAAGGCCCAAGAAGTAATTTTTTCTCTAATTGAAGTTCCAGATTCACAAAGGCCTAACATATGTAATGATGTTGCTACACAGTGATCTCTCTCAACATGATTGTCTCTGCCATTGGAGCCTGTGATTTTGTCTTAATATTACAGTGTGTACACACAATCTGTTAACTCTCCTGTTATGTTCGTTACTCAGGAACAGCAATAATGTTCGTGGGTCAGTTTGACTCAGGGTATGTTTAATTATCCAAAAGTGTCACAAATGAAAAAATCCCAATAAACATTGTCTATATTTCTTTAATAACTCCATTACGGACCATTTCAATCGATATTTAGTGCAATGGTGTTCTTTACCTCTCACAGATCATGGTTCAATTCACTCGTTTTTCATAAAAAATGCATAAAAACTTTTTTTACATACATTGGAAAGACCTACATATAGTGTATACAGTCATGGAAAAAAAATATTAGACCACCCTTGGTTTTTCTAATATCTTGTTCATTTTAATGCCTGGTACAACTAAAGGTACATTTGTTTGGACAAATATAATGATAACAACAAAAATAGCCCACAATAGTTTAATTTAAGCGCTGATATCTAGCCATTTTCCATGGTTTTTCTTGATGATGATTTTGGTCGTTATCAAGAAAACCATGGAACATATTAGTGTATATTATATATTAAACTCTTATGAGCTATTTTTGTTGTTATCATTATTTTTGTCCAAACAAATGTACATTTAGTCATACCAGGCATTAAAATGAACAAGAAATTGAAGAAAAAGGATGTTCTAATATTTTTTCCATGACTGTACAATGGTTACATGAAGTTGATTTTTTTTTTTTATTTATTTAACATTTTTCTTTTTTTTTCTTTTTGTGAAAAAACACTAACAATTCAAAAAAAAAAAAGTTTAACTTGGAAATGGGACAATTTGACTGGCAACATAACAGGAAGGTTAATTTGTATTTTCAAACAAATCATGTTTTTTAATTGCACTTCTGCTAATTTGAACCACTATTAATATTTCCCCTTGGCATTATAGTACAGGCGCCTGTTGCATGACCATTAAAAAAAGTTTCCCTTCTGTCAAATCTCACATCTAACAGCAGTAAAAAGTCTTCTGCTGTCATCCACAGTACATCCAATTAGTGATTGATGCGTCACATCACCATTTAAATGGCTATTGAAATCCAGGGCATATACAAAGATCACACTTACTCTCATCCAAGGACCTCATGATTAGAAGATTATGTTATCTCTCTAATGAACCAGTGTCTGCGAACACGGAAGCACAGCGAGAAATTAGCCAAGCATCGTCGATTTGATGATATGCACATTAATTAATCATCTTCACCATCATATGTCATAAATTACCTTCATCTTCCTTGCATGATTGACCCAGGGAGCTGACCCACCTCATCTCGCATTAATATGCACTGACGGCGCCCGGCGCCTCACACACACCCGCATTAGATCACAGCACGGGAATCGGCGAGCAAGGGGAAGTCAAAGTTGAGCTTTTGTCGCCAAGTTGCTTAGCTGGCGGTCCCCGTGCACTTTTCATCAGTTCACTGTGAGTTTACACTGCGCTCTTATGTTTGTTTTTCTCCTCACAAAGTTACAGAGGACACGCCGTCCTCTTCTAAAAATGAAGGTGTGTTGAATACTGAATATATTTGCTGACGGTTCAGCATATTTTCCATGGCAAGACAATATGTCTGTGGAAGAGTAAACAGTCAAGCTATTTTGAAGGCGGTAGCGTGACAGGTTTTGCTCATAAAACCATAAAGAAGGGAGGGAAAGTGCGTTAATTAGCCATTTTGGAGGATAGCTACAGATAAACACTGTTATCGAGGACAATAGGCAGAAAAGGGGAGCTAATATTTGTTGGGAAATGAGGAACTAATTCCATGGCCTGGGTCTGCAGAGATTCCAGAGAGAAGATAAGCCCACTGTTATGAATAAGTTATGCCGTTGTGGCTCTTTTTACCTCCTTCGGTTATGAAAAATGGGGGAGTGTAGAGATGGAGGCATCAGAGCAGGGGTGGTGGTACACAAATTATCTGCTTTCTGTTTTTTTTTCTGTTTTTTTTTTGGCTGATAGCATGTACCCTGTTCACCAATTAGGAAGAGATAATAGGTCTATTTTGCACATGAGTGTGTTTTTATAATCAGGTCCTGATATGCTGGAGATAAATTAAACTGCACTGTGATGAAAATGGGGAGAACAACAACATAATTTTGTTATTTAGTTAACTGGAATTTGTCATGGTTTTTATGATATGAGGCTGTGTTTTGATGCTTTGTTTCATGCATTTATAATTCATGTAACAAGACCAAATGGCTTTGTTGGCGGTTGACTTTTCTGACCATTGCTATTTCCGAGCAGATTGACCTGCTAATTATTCCCCTCCCTCTGACCCGTGCTCTTTTATTTTCAACAGAGCGGCCGTTGCACCACAGTGAGAAGATTCTTGAGCAGGTGCTGGAGTGGAGTGCCCTGGACTGCCCTAGGTCTGCTTTTCTTGTTCTAAAGAAATTTACAGGGGCCAAAAGAGTGGCTGAGGGGAAAGGTACAGTATGCGATTGATGGTACAAAACCTTTAAAAATATTACATTTAAAGGCAAAAAAATGTTTGTATGGTGTATTCAGACAGAGGGTGAATACAGGTATATTCAGACAAACAGTATGAGAAAAAATGTGTGTTTTTGAACATTAAAGCATGTAAACTTAACTTAAAATACCCAAAAGTATTCACCTGAAAATGAGCATAATATGTCCCATTTAAGACCTGATGCTGGGTTGTTTATGACAGAAACTGAAGTGCAAAATAAAGAAACCAGGAAACATAATAAAATTGGAAATTTTAAACATACTACTATCCAGCTTATGCTTATACTTAATCAGCTTGCCAAGTAACTTAACAAAATTAGGATTTTATTATTTAAAACACATTCACATGAGTCATCTGTAACACCTGAAAACCATGTTGTGATTGAGATTTCATTAAAAGCTGAGAAATGGAAATAGAGTTAGCTAAAAGACAAAACTGTTAGACCCTTCTCATTTATCCATTACTTCTAGCTCAGCTATCTGCAATCTTGACATGCCCAATTTTCCACAAGACTCACCCGCTTTACTAACATGCCCTCTGAGATAACCACTGGTATAACATAGTTATCTTAATCCAAGCAATGCTCTTTTCCCAAAACCTAACCAAGTAGTTTTTGTTGCCAAACCTATCCAATTAGTCTTTGTGCCTAAACCTAACCAAGTACTTTTGGTGTCTAAACCGAACGAGGATGTGTCCTGTAGTATTGTTCCCCTGCAGATAGACCTATTTGGGATAAGCCATTGAAATAGCTTGATTTATTGATAAACAGTTGAAATCATTTGCTAAATGGATAAAAATGGATAAACCAATGAAAAAGTTAGCAAATACCTTGGAAAAAGTAATGGATAACCAGTTGAAATCATTAAATCAATGGATAAACCATTGAAATAGATTTTGAAGACAGAAGTCATGAATAAATCGTTTGAATGGTTCGCTTAAAATAATGGATAAAGGATTAAAATGGCAAGCTAAAAGTATTGGACAAACTGTTAAAGTTGTTAGGTAGAATAGTGGCTATATCATTGAAATAGAAAGCTAAGAATAAGTAATGATTAAAATGTTTCAGCTCAATTTGTAAACACTTGGTTCTAAATTAAAAGACTATACATATATATAAATAGATATGTTAATTTTGGCCATGTATTTACATAACTTTCAACTCAGTTCCTTAGCGGTCAGACATATACTAATATAGGTTATGTATAGTTATTACAATACAATTAACATACTGTTTGATCAAATAATCGTCTAGTGATATTCTCAATAGCTTTAATGGATACCTTGACCCAGAAAATGTATATTTTGACACCGAGATTGACCATCTAAGTGGCTTGGAAGATATATGGGTTCTCATAGACTTTATATGGGTGCCATCTCCAATCTGCCATCTTGATGAAGTGTCTCCCATGAAAAATTGAAACTTATGGTGATAGAGAGCATGTGGAAAAAAATTACGCCTACTTAACTAAGCCGCCTGACTAGTATTCTTCTTTAACTGCTCTCTCTGTGTCTAACAGTGGACCAAAGTCAGGTTATTAAAGGAGACTATCTGAAGTTCACTGACGGATCCTCCAAACTGCTCTCGGGGCACAAGTTCCAGGACAAATACGTCGTCCTGCAGGCAGAGAAGCTGCTGCTCTACAGAGATATCAAAGTAAGTACACTTTCATTTTCAACTTAATCTTACTGCCACATCTATGGTAAACACTCGCCACCATGGGTTTTTTTGCATGTAAACACAAAGTATCAGGCTGAGAGTGTTCTGTTTCATGAGGGAATTGAAAAGGTTATAGAACTGCTTTAGAAAAATGAAATGTGTTAGAGTGGCGCCCACATAACTGCAACCATCGGCGTGAACTCCGCCCAGACTCTGTCGGCTTCATCTCCCCGGCCACATGCCTGTTTCGGGGCTCCAAATCTTCGAATTAAGTAGGAAAATAAAGCCTGCTGATGGAGGCGGACTTTACACTCTTTGAGAAAGGAAGAATGCAGCGTGGTTTTCAGAGAAGACCAGCAGGCCCGAGTTCCCTGGAGGCCTTTTCTTCTCAGCACATTTCTGCAGTTGAAACATGGGATTCGTAAAGGAGTGTGAAGAAGTGTTAATAATTGATGGAGTTCTGGCAGTAGGGGGGAGGGAAAATGGTGAGGGTGTGTGTGGGGGGGGGTGATTTCACTGAAAGCTTTTCTAAATATCAAGTTGCAGAAGAATGTGGCTAATTACTGTGTAAATACAAAGGAAATTAGAAGTGTTGTGAAATATAATTGATATTCTTTGGCCTCTACAATTGTTGCCAGGTCTGTATTTAGTGCAAATTATGCTGGGAAAAAAAACGGGACTAGGTGGTGGGTTGTGATGTGTAGGTGTCAGATGCAAGCCATAACTTTGATTTTGTTCGCTTTGTTCTCTTCCACTTTGTTCTTTGTTCTTTGTTGCTTGGAAGAAAAGGTTTGCTGGTAATGATTCAAATTGATTGTCATGTTGTTATGCTGCACGGATAGTTTGATGCCATTTTTATTTTATTTTGGTTTGTTAAGTTAAGTCGAATTTAAAGTGTTTGGCTCTTTTTACTCGTTAATTTATTCATCCAAAATATTCAGTTGTTTTTTTGGGTTTGTTTTTTTTGGCAGGCCACGAAAGCAGAGAAAGTGATCCAACTAAGTTCTGTGAAATGTTACCTGGGCCTAAAGAGAAAGCTCAAACCTCCAACCAGGTAAACTGCACTCACATGCGAAACAACATTCATTTTAGCGTATTTTCCTAAATATGTCCTAGATATGCATGTATGTGAATGACAGAGTGATTCAAATGAGAAATCTGAATGTTCTGCTGACCGTAAGAACTGCATCAGATCTAGGTGCTTTATAACTAACTGTGACAGTATGAATACACTCAATCCTTGGAGAAATGCACACAGCCTATATTCATGCCTTTTAATTGAGCCGTCAGGACATCAGTATGCTTGTGATGTCACAACAATACTCTATATAAGTAGAAAAAAGTGATGCTACAATGCTGTTACAGTCATTCCCCGGCTGCAATGATGGTGCAGAGACACTGCGGGTACGGATGCGAATGTTCCGGAAACGCTGACCAATCAGATACCCCTTTTTGACCAAGGAAGTTCCAGGGCTGATTCGGAGCCGGTGCCTAATATTGAACCAGTTGACTGGCCAAGAACCACCAGGAAAACTGGTTCCAAAGCGGCACCAACTCTTTGCTGGTCAGGAACCAAAAAAAACGCTTATTATTTAATTATTTATTTTGATACGGCCTACATTAGCGTGCTAGCGTTATCGCGTTTGTGTTAGCGTGCTAGCATTAGCGTGCTAGCGTTAGCTTACAGCAAAGTCTAACATTAAGATCTTACGTTCAGTGTTAATAACAACGTAATCGCCGTCCATCGCGATCAAGACAAGCAACACAAATGTGTTGTACGTGACGTGCTTGGATGCCAATGTAGGCTCGTAAAGCCAGGAGCAACATTTGTAGAGAGATGATGTAGTCCACGGAGACGGTTCCAGATGAATACAGTGATGTAATGCTTGGCTCTCAAGCCTGTGGAAAAGCAAACTGTTTTCTGAGAGGTTCGAGAGTTGAACCAACTGCAAACCAGCATCAGCCTAGCAAAAGAACTAGGTTTGTGTTGCTTGAAAAGGGGTAAGAGCAGACTGGGCGTTTTGATTCGGAGGGCTTAAAGAGACAGGTGCTAAAACGGAGTGTTTCAGACAGAGGGGGAATACATCAGATAGAGGGTGTCAGAAATGTAATATGTTTTTGAACATTAAATCATGCAAATGTGTTCTAGTAGAAACCCTAAATACCCCGGAAGTATCAACCTGAATATCACAAATATATGTCCACTTTTAGAACTTCCTGATGCAGTTTGTTTTTAAGAGTGCAAAATAAATAAAACAGTGCACATAATGTATTTAGAAAGTTTAATAACAGTCTCACACTTCTTACCACAAGAAGCAAGGCTATAAGCAAGAAAAAGGTGATAAATAATAGGCTGTCAGCTGAACATGAAGGTCAGCTACACAATTATAAGGTCCCCTTAAAGGTGTTGGACACGACATTCAGAGAATTTACATGACCGCGCACTTGCAGTCAGACTGGCTACCACAAAGAAAAACAGAGAAGTTCAGATGAAAATACGCACTACATTAAAAGACTATTTTCACAGAAGCAATTCTAACCCCATACACTGAAGAAGACTTTAATATGTGGCTGAAAGCTTTAGAAAAATGTTGTCTGCAATTCCAAGGTCAGTGTTGAGCTTTCATATTCAATATATTATACAAATGTATCATATTATACTCAGAATATGTGAAAAAGTTTACTGCTGTAAATAAATCAAAAAAATCTTAAATGTAAAAAATATGATTGGCTGCTTCATCGAGGACTTTACCTTTTATAATACTTGGAGAAAATATGAATTCAGCCTTGTGGCCTGAGCTCTTGTAAAATGCAATTTATGAGCATTTATTCATTTGCTGCAATATTCTTCGTTTCCATCAGTGGAATGGTTTTCATTGTCATATAGATATAACTGAAATGTGGATGATGGCAAGTTTCTCTCCCTCTGTGAGCAGCCAATAAAACAACAGTGCCACAAATTTTACACCTGGACATTAAATCACAGACACAACTGCCTCTGCTACAGCCAATCGACAATTATGAGCCACTTTTGATGGTCATTTGTATAAATTTTCATTCCCCTCCCGTGCATATCTTTTCGGTACAGAAAATAATGCATTAAACTGTTATTTTTCCGGGTGCAAAAACTTGGTGTGGCTGCATAATGAATGTGGTGAAACGTGACTCATTAGGGCCAAAACAACTGCTGCATTCTTAGCGAACCCACCCCGCTGTGTTATTAAGATGAACTAGTGATTATTTAGCACCGCTACTGTCTTTGTTTATGTGTAAACCATTTGTCCCTGAAGATATATTGCCCTTTCTCTTCCCCTCAAAGTTCAGCGTCACCGGGAGATACCCAAGCCACCGCTGACCCCCATCTTATTTTTCACTGTAATGAAATTGATTAAATGTAATTGCATTTTAACAAATACAAATTATTCTGCACATAGAAAAACATAGCTGCCACTGTTTTATTTTAATGATCTTCTATTATTATAATTTATGACACATGCCAAACCCTCAGCAGTTCTTGTTGGTCAAACAAAAAGGTTTTTTTTTTTTCTTCTTTTTTGCAGAAGCCAAACCCTATATTTCACATTACCCATTTCTAATTCCTCATAATTTTCCCCCCATGTCGGAATTTGGAGTGTGGGGAAGCGTGAAAAATGAGTCCAGCAAACGATTGTCTGCGTTACGCCGTCCTTCAGGGGAGAGAAAGTGGATAAGAGAGCAGAAGTGGGAGATGAAGAGAGAGAGAGGGGGAAAGAGGGACAGAAGGAGAGGATGATACAGCGTGGTATCATAGATATAGTGTTGAGTGGGCTGTGGGAGAAGTGATACGGTGAATAAAGAAATAAAGACAGAGTGCTGAGGAGAATGGAGAGAGTCATAGTGAGAGGGTTAGGAGAGGCAGCGCTCCACTACCTCATTAGGCAGAGGTCTATCTGTGAGCGGCCTACTGCGGGGTAGGATCGGCTGCCTTAACTCACAGGAGTGGTGCTCCAGGCTGCCGGCTCTCTATCTCTGCCCCCTCTTTCGCTTCTTTCGCTTTGTTCTTCCCCCACTTCTCTGCTCCGGCTCAGACACAGCTGTGAAGGGTTTCAGGGAAGGTGTATTCTCCAGGAAGGTGGTCTTTTCACCTGATAGTGCCTTTGTGCAGGTTAATTCTCACTGAAACACACATGTACGCATGCATGTTTGCATGTATGTTTGCCTTCAAGCATACAAAAACCACAGTGTGGGAAGATTGTTTCTCTATTTAGTCTGCAGCATCATAATCACCTGTATTTATATACAATCATTTAATGCACATATAGGAGCAATTGTGAGCTCTGTGTATTATACACTTTGGCCGGGAGCATATTGAGGTCTGACCTTGTGTAAACATGTGGGCTGGACGCCACTGATTCATTTAATTACCTCCACTGTTTAGCACCTTGCATTCGTAGTGAAATCTTTGCATTTTGATAATGTATTTAACCTGCTGTTATCTTTAACTATACCGCTTAACTTGTTTTTCCTACTCTCCTTTCATAGCAATCTTGTTTATAACCTTCCGCCTTCAAATGGAGTTGGTGCACACAAAGTTGCAAGTTTCAGTTTGCAGAAGCAAAATCTCACAATCTGACCCTTGTCCTTCTCGTTTAACAGCTGGGGCTTCACAGTCTGCACTGATAAACAACAATGGTGAGTGTTGCAGAAGTTGTCTTATTCAATCATTAATGAGTGTGACTTTTACCCTTTGTACTTGTCTTAAACAGAAAGAATCAAGTGGCAGGGTTTAAAAGTTGAATTTAAAGCACGTTGTTGTGAGATATAGCTCCCTTGTAAACTAGTATTTGCTGCTAGCTGCATTTCTGTATGAATATGAATGTAATTTTTAACTATAACTTTTAAAATACGAGTGTATTCTGTGCTTTATTTATTCGCCATTCTAGCCGCAAGGCTTTGGGGAAGGCTATGCTAGTTGGTCAGTCCATTATTTGGTTGATGTCATGTGTGTTTACTGGTAATTATCAGTACCACACTGTGAAATTACTCCACTACAAGTAAAAGTCCTGCATTCAAAACTGACCTGAGTAAAAGTACAAAAGTATCAGCATCAAATGTATTTAGAGTATCAAAAGTTAAAGTACAGAATGGACCCACTCAGATTTTTTATATTCCAAATATATCATTGGATTATTATTGTTGATGCATTTATATAAGCAGTGTTTTAATTTCCTCAAGGTAGGGCTCATTTTAACGACTTAATACACTGTTATCAGGTTTAATTTGGAAAAAGAAAGTCTAATCACTTTAAATTGATCATGTTTTTTTGTTAAACTTGACCTGAAAAGTAACTAAAGCTGTCAGATAAATGTAGTGGAGTAAAAAGTACAATATATGCCTCAAAATGTAGTGGAGTAGAAGTATAAAGTTACATAAAATGGAAATACTCAAGTACAATTTTGAGGTCCTTGTACTTTACTAAAGTACAGTACTTGAGTAAATGTACTTAGTTACATTCCACCACTGGTAATTAGCAATGTATGCGATACGGTCTAATTCCATATCACATTTGAAAATATATCGATATATTCTTTATATCAATATACATCACCCAGCCCTAACCACGAATCACCTGATCTCTGCACAGGGACACTTTACCCATGCAGATTCCTGTAGTCACCGAGCTAGCAGCTAGCAAGCCGATCGTCAAGTCTATTTCCAGCGATCACTGAACTGTCCACTCAGACCAAACCGTGTCCAGTGCTGTGACTCACCAAGTCAAGTCACCTGGCTCAAATTAGTGTGAAAATAACGAGTTTGACACAAGTGACTCATGCCACTGAGTTTTCCCTCCTCAGGCATTTCTGCTGCGAGACGAGGGAGGCTCAGGTCAGCTGGGTGACAGACATCGTCAGGATGAAGGTAAGATGACGTGCGACGGAGATGTTAGAATTAGACTGAGGGATGCACTCATGCAAGCACTTGATGAAGCAATTTAATGAGCAGAGCATGCAGTGACTTTGGGAGTGCAGAGGAAGTTTGTCTTCTCTCTAACCCTTTTACTGTTACTGCAGAGCAAAAATATCAGTGAATGTGACGTGCACACTGCCTCCTTTTCCCTCCCTGATTCGGATGAAGAATACACTCGATTACGACCGAAATAAATCATCTTTTACAATCCATATCTCCGAACGAGGAGATATGATAAATCATATTTTTCCCAATCATCCATTTCCATTGTGCTGTTAGGCAGATGAAATACATAAACAGGGAGAGAACTGTAAAGTTTTCGAGGTCACTCAGCAATAACATAAATCATTTTATGTGGAAAAGCTGTGAGAATAAGGTCAAGGCGACTGTAACAATCACATTGTGGTACTTAGCCCCCAGATACAGCTAAGTGTTGTCGCTGTCAGTCGCTGACACAGCACATATGACATAAATAATGCAAGGCAAAGCAAACACAGTGGGAGCAGCTACGGATGTGTCATATTTTTGTATTATTATTTCACTCTCATATCCATCCCTAACTACTCAGTGAAATCTTGGCTTCTTATTAGACTTAATCTGTGTCTATTCTGCTCATTTCCCAACTAAATGACTATAACTTGAACATCACACTCATCCTAAACTGCAAAAATCTAACTGTATCTTTAGCTTTCACCGCTCTGTATTGTACGCTCAGCACATTTAATCGGTATTAGCCCTCTGCTCTGCTTCCTTTATGGGAACCCGTCTGCAGCACGGCGTTGTTTATCACAGGTGCTTACTGTAAAAGCCTTTTAGTGCCTTAGTTTGGGTTTAGCAAGTAAAAAGGGCAACACTGTCAGGGAGAGATTGATCTAAAGGGGAAGCCAATTTTTGTCTGTTGTTTCTAAGTGTTTCAAGGTGTTTATTTCAGTGGGCTCAGTGACTTTTCTCTGCTCTTTGCAGAAGCTCTCAGCTCTGCAACAACTAAATCTATAGCAGACTGGAGCCGGCTAAAAATATTAGGATTCTCCTCCCAAATCCGCTAAATATCAGGATTGTCAGCTTCCAACACGGGGGCTTGTGGGAAGGACACAGGACTTGTGGGAAGGGCAGAGAGAAAGTGTAGATGAGAAAGTAGACAGAGAGCACTTCAGTGTTCTTGATTTCCTTTCTCTTACCTGTTAGCGAGCATTGTGCTCAGACAGTTTCCATAGCAACTGCCGGCAGAGGACCTCGTTTCGAAGCAAGGTGGAATGGCTGGTGGTGGTGGTGAGTGTCAGAGGGTTGGAGGGGGGGAGGTGTTAAGGTCCAAGGACAGGTCCTAGCAGTGATGAAATACAGATTTGTTAAAGAGAGACAGTTCTATAGGTCTGGGGGTCACAGTGATATAAAAGGAGAAGTTGTTAGAGAGAAAGTTTAGCAAGAGATCAGAGCACCGTTGGACTTGCTGTGATGACACAGAGGCTCGTCGCCCTCTGACTTTCCCTCATTTTTATAGATGCTTGTGTTAGTCGGGCCAAAAACAGCAATTTATACCTATACATCATGTACACTGACACCGACTACCATTTCCTCTTTCTTTATAGGAGGTTTTTTTTCTGTCATAATGAAGGAAATGTCTGTATAGGTGTAGAGATGTGTGCGTATGTATATTAAAAGCTGTTCACACCAAGAACATTGACTTTAATGAGAACAGATGAACAATCGCGTTCTGTAACAAGCCCACGCTGAACTCCAGGAGTCCTCCATGGTTTGAATGACACACTGTTTATATTGTTATTAACAAGAATAAGTAAAAAAAAAGATGCTAAATCAAGTTTCTGACCAACAAACTATTTCTGTTTTTCTTATCTTTTCACATTGACGCCTACAGAGTGAGGGAAATAAGTATTTGATCCCCTGCAGATTTTGTGATTTTTGCTAATTTTTCCCCATTGACAAATAAATGACAGGTCTATAATTTTAATGGTAGGTTTATTTAAACAATGAGAGACAGAATATAAAAAAATCCAGACAATCACATTATATAAAGTTATGCATTTATTTGCATTTGACTGAGGGAAAAAGTTATTGTACCCCCTGCAGATTTTGTGATTTTTGCTAATTTTTCCCATTGACAAATAAATGACAGGTCTATAATTTTAATGGTTGGTTTATTTATACAGTGAAAGACAGAATATAAAAAAAACAGAAAATCACATTATATAAAGTTATACATTTATTTGTGTTTGACTGAGGGAAATAGGTATTTGATCCCCTAACAACACAAGACTTAGTTCAGACATTAAGTCAGACATTTCTTGTAGTTGTTTACCAGGTTTGCGCACATCTCAGGAGGGATTTGGGTCCACTCCTCTTTGCTGTCTTAAACTACCATTAAAATTATAGACTGGTCATTTATTTGTCAATTTAGCAAAAATCACAAAATCTCCAGGGGATCAAATACTTATTTCCCTCACTGTAAGTATTTATTAGTATATTTGACTATTGCACGTATTGCAAGTATGGTATTTACATTGATTTACAAATATTTTCCCTTAATTTCCTGAATCAACTTAGGTAAATCATATTAACTCCCAGCAAGTCAACATTTAATTCCCCATATCCACTTTGTTTGAGCCAATCAGTCAAGCATCCAATCAAGTTGCAGGAGAAAACCATAAAGAACTAATAGATTTAAAAAAAATGTTTATCTATTATCTGGAGGTAAAATGGCATTACATCTGTCGAAGAGCACATTATGACTTGTTTAGGACCCTTTATTACTCTTTACCTCTGCAGAAGTTATGTCAAACACTATCATTCCAAAACATACAGTCATGACAAAAATGATTAGACCACCCTTGTTTTCTCCAATTTCTTGTTCATTTTAATGCCTGGTCATTTCCCATGGTTTTCTTGATGATGATTTTGGTTATTATCAAGAAAACCATGAAAAATGTCTAGATATCAGCTCTTAAATTAAACTCTTATGTGCTATTTTTGTTGTTATCATTATATTTGTCCAAACAAATGTACCTTTAGTTGTACCAGGCACTCAAATGAACAAGAAATTGAAGAAAACTATACATTTTTCCATGACTGTACATAGAGAAAATAAAGGTAATGAATCAACATAAACCATCTCTGTTGACCACATTGAATTACGTTTCCTTTTTCTTTCTTTCTGGTGTTCCCAGTACGGTTCTGACCCCTGTTCAAAGAACTCAAAAGAAGCTGCAGATCACAAATCCTCCAGAGGGGGCGCTGTGACTGAAGGCCGGAAGTTTCTAACACCCAACCACAACGTCGGCAAACAGGTGAGAAACCAGTGGCACCACATGCAGATTGGAAACGACAGTTAATTTAATTGAAAGCAAATTCTCTGTACACTTTTTCACAGTGCTCAAACTCTTTCCTTTTTCTTTTATTTGCTGACAGTTTTTCTGCACAATTAAAGTTACATTGGCAGAAGCAGAGAAATGGGTTTTCAACGCCTCAGCTCTAAGATTTTTGTTAAAATGTTTCACACATTCAAAACAATTTTGATGACTTGTCGCAACCAGTGTGATAATGATGTGAATATTTAATTCCCATGTAAATTTGAGTGTTATGACAAACTTGTGTTCTTTAGTCTAGTGGTTGACTTGAATTCAGTTGCAAATTCATTTCAAATTCATTTATCTGCCCAGGGATCGTACGGGTGCTTAAAATCCTTGAAAATGCTAAAATTTAAATGTTGTATTTTCAAGGTTTAAAAAGTGCTTGGATTTTGGATAAAGTGCTTGTAAATGCTTGAAATTCTTACTGTATTTCTCTTGCAATCTGACTATATCCATCTATAGACTATAGATAATCACATGTTCAATGTAAACAATAATGAGTAGCCTATCTGAAATGAAGACCGTTCCTCCTAAAAGTGTAATACCATCGCTGTTGGTATGGTTAACCCTCTGAAATCTTGGGCTATTATCTCCATTAAAAAATCGATTAAAAAAAATCTTTACCATGCCATGCTAGTATCAGTTTTCTCAGCGTAACCTCACCTATATGTCCTGATAATTAATTTTTCACTTTGACTTACTTGACCAAAATTTTGAACCCAAAAAAACAGAACAAAGGAAAACACAAAATCTGATCTTGAAAATTATGTTTCACACACAGTAATGTACAGGTTGCAAATATAACATGTAACAGGTAAAATGAGGATAATCTCTAGTTCTGTATTTTTATACTAAATATATTTGACATCTCCGGTTTTACTTGACTGAATATCATCAAAAAAAAATCTAGTATGGAGTTTCAAGCTAAGAACTTTAGAGGGAAGCTGATTAATTTAAGTAATGTGCCGGTGCTTTCATGGACTCCTTTTAGTGTGTAAGTACTCATCTAAAACATGCAATTTACAACAGGTGTAAGATACTGGAAAAGCTTAAAAAAGTCCCTGAAAAATGCTTGAATTTGACCACTGCTAAAGTGAACCAACCCTGTCTGCCATATTTGCCCACAGCTGACACAGAGGAGGATTTCTCTTGTTGATGGCAACCCGAGGCCGACCAAAGACGCCACTCCCCCCGACAAAACAAACACCGCAGCCAACTGCCCGAAGAAAAACGACACGCTCAAGGCGCCAGAAGTCCCCTACAGAAGCACTTCTGCCGATTCGGGCCAACCCCGACGCCTCGCCTCCCCGTCCCCGGCCAGACGCCCGCAGCCCGCGCCTCTGCCCGTTCCTCCTCAGAGCGGCTGCAAGACCCTCGGCAGGAAACCTGTCGTGGGCGCGTTGGGTATGATGCCGCCCAGTCTGATGAATGAACTGAACTCCGTGCTGAGCAAGACTAGTCGCAGCGCCAAGAGCAACGACTGACAGGAAGCGAGGAGAAAGAGAGGTCAGATTGAACGGCAAGACAAACATTACAGTGCTGAGTACGGGAAGAAAGACGTGGAAACTGACAGGAAAGAAACACACAATGCAGATGGGGTTGCTTTCATGAGGGGGAATAACAGCCCGAAGACTGCTTTTGAACTTGGGTGTATAAAGGGATGCCGGTGCACAAGGGGATGTGGAAAACAGGTGCAGAAGACATTGGAGGTCATGCAGACCTCAGCTGGACATGGCGCTGACCCAAGCACTACAAAGCGTGATTTATATGCCGCTCTTCTAAACCCAGAGAATGTTACAGAAATACGTTCAGCTGTCAAAGAAGTGCTTGCTTCATGCTTTTAAGTTTCCAGTTACTTTAAAGACAAAAGCTGTTTTTACTACATCTGAAAAGTATTTTGATTATTTTAATACTGAGTTTATCTTTAGGTTAACATTATTATTATTTTATTACATTTTACCAGCACTTTTGCTGCAAAAGCTATGTAATGTAGTTGCACATATTGAATAGCATTCACTATATTTTTTAATAAATAGTGGCGGAGTCCACCATCGCCACTAAAGTGGTGCATTTATATAGAATTCTCTCAGTTTGTACAGGGATGCACAGGAAATGATGCATGCATATCAAATTTACAAAATAAAAGCATGTTTAGGGCTTGTTAGCCACTAACGCTGGCTTATAGACATGAGATGCAATAATAGCTGGTAGTGGTGGGCATTCTCACAAGTAATTATTTATTTTAAAAAAAATGTTTTCATATTATTCCATGGTACACAACTTTTTTAACTTTGCACTGGCTGCCTCCAAATGTAATTTTAATGCACAGTATGCATAAAGTAATAAACATTGCTACATGTTCAAACATGCGATATTACTGAATATAAACATCCAATAATAAGATGAATTCATGCTATTGGTTGACTAAATTATGCCAACAGCATTCCGTATTTTATGAAAAAAAAAAAAAAGTAATTGCTAAAGTCTCAAAAAAATTCAGATTTCTGGATTAGTTTTGATTGAAAATTTGAAGTATAAACTATTAAAATTGCAAATTCTGTTGACAGATCCACAGAAATAGGAGATGTTGCTGAAAGAAAATATGTATTCGACTTTTTTCGCCTCTGTACCCAGTTTGTAGCTCAGTACATATTTAATTTAACTAGATATATTTTATTAAAGACTCAACTAAGAACATGAAATTTAAGAAAGTCATGCTCATTCTGAAACAGGCCTTTAGAGCAAAATGAACCTGAACAGAAACATGATTTGAGCTTTTCTGATGAAGTTCAGGTGTAAAATTAACAGTCCTAAAAAGATTACAAACTCATTTTTTTTATACATTTCCCACTTGATGTTTTTGTTAGTACTTAGTGGACACACTTGGGTTTTATATAAAGTATTTATTATTAACATTCGCTTGAAAATGTTGGTAAAAAGAGGAGAAATGCTGTGAGAAATGCAGGTCTCTCACTGGAGCAGTGCAAATAAAACATTTCTCTCTTTGCCAAAAGCTCTGTCTAAAAATTACCTTTCCTGCGTTTCCACAGACATGCAGATGGTGGGAACAATGGAGATGGTGGAGGTGTCAGTGTGTGAATGTGAAGTACACACAGGAAATTGTTTTCTAGAGAAATTGCCAGATTTACACTTTTTTTTTTTTTTACAGCAAACGAAATTACAATACACCCAGATCCATCAGATAATTACAGTTAGGTAAAAATAAAATACTGCATGAAGTAAAGCCATTAAAATAATATGAGAATGAAAGCATCAGTGTTAAATGATAATTACCGTCATTGCTTTCAGGTTTATTATGCATCATGATTGGAATTTTTTTCTGTTCAATTGCTTAGAGCTCTTTATCTGTGTTTTATTTCTATTTTAATATTGCATCTGCTGTCTGCAGGTTTAAATAAATCAGTCATTTTGGCTCCTTTTCACCAGGTAAATCTGCAGTATGTATAAGGACTTTATATTCTACTGGATAGATTTCCTTCTGTACACTCTGTTTTGTTCTATGAACATTTATCTGCAGGAATGAAGAGAGTCCAGGAAGCACGTCGGTGTGGATTTCAACACTAAAAAAGACTCCATCTTCCATCTTTGACTTATTTATATATAATTATATCGTTATTTTATTCATAGATTTCATCAAATTCTGCATTTTCTCGGGTGAAATGTAAGAATAAACTCCCTGTTTCATGTCACACTCGGTCATTGAATAATGTATAGCTGTCGGAAAATGCACACGTCTGCAATTGTCACACAGGTTCCTCCATGAAAAATTCATATTAACATTTTATTTTCATTATGCCTCATACGCCAGATGCTTGTCCTTTGTTTCATCTCCTTATATTCTAATCATAGAGCTGCCACATTTCTGCATTCGTGGTCTGGCCATTTCTTATTAGCGCTTTGTTTGCACTGTGCAAATATGTGTTTTCTTCTCTCGCCCATATTAGTTATATTACTATGTTCATTGCACTAGTGGAAATGAATAAGTTTCTACTTAATTGGCCTGTTGAGAGTCATTTTCATTCCATGCAGCGTTGCTTCTACTGGCAGCAGACACACTGTACAATATAATCTCATAGTTCTGATGTGAGATAATATACTATATGCTCCTCCGACTCAATTTATTCAGCACTAAATGCCTTTTTCCTTTCAAAATCACATTATAATTCACTTGAGAGCTGTAAAAATAATTCCTTCAAGATTCTGCATAAAACTATTATTTCATGTCTACTGTATTTACTTGCACGGACACCATACCATCTCAAGGTCCTCTGCATCTTTCCTCTGACTGTCATCTGTGTGTATATTTACCTCTGTCGTCCTCTGTGTCTGTGTAAACCAGCATTTTTGCCAGTCCTCTGAGGCCTATAGTGTACGAAGGTCACCATATGGTATAAGAGAGATCAGTGAAAATCTCTGCAAAGTCATTATATGCGACGACATTGACCATATCACTCAGTTGAGGTTACTGCTTGCGTGGCTGCAGTGCTGGGAAATACACAAGCATTGTACATAAGTACAATTTCAGGTACTTGTGCTTGAATGTTTTTTATTCTTGATACTTTTTCCTTTCAGGCTGTTATCGTTCAGTGTTCATTCTTATACCTATAAAAAGCAATTATACAACAGTTTTGCAAGCACAATGTATTGCAATTAACTAAACTGTTAAATAAACATAATAAATAAACACATAAATAAACTTTCTGCAAACTAACGGAGGCTTACTACTTTGTGCTAAGCTAAGTCTATACATTTCTACAGTTCTGCTACTTTGTATCAGTGTACATTTATCTGTTTCCATTTATTGTGCAACCAGTGAAATAAGAGTCTGTTGACAGTCGCATTGGGTTTTGTATTCCATCTTATGTAACTTATGTATTACAACAAAAGAATTCTCACCCAGACTGCTGTTTGTGTCCCATATTACATAAAAGATATTCTTAACTAACATAAGTTTCATTAAAAATCTCAAAAAAACTATCTTTTCCTCAAACTCACCAGTAGGTTTGTTGCCTAACCCTAACCAAGTATTTTAAATGTACTTAATTTGACCGAAACCACGATCCTTTCCTAAACCTAACCAGGTATTTTAAATAGTTATTTTAACCGAAACCATGATCTTTACTTAAACCTAACCAAGTATTCTAAATGTACTTATTTTAACCAAAACCACAGTCTTTCCTAAACCTAACCAAGTATTTTGAATGTACTTAATTTGACCGAAACCACGATTCTTTCCGAAACCTAACCAAACATTTCAAATGTACTTATTTAAACTGAAACCACAATATTTTCCTAAACCTAACCAAGTATTCTAAATAGTTATTTAAACCAAAACCATGATCTTTACTCAAACCTAACCAAACATTTCAAATGTACTTATTTAAACCAAAACCACAATATTTTCCTAAACCTAACCAAGTATTCTAAATGTACTTATTTTAACCAAAACCACAGTCTTTCCTAAACCTAACCAAACATTTTAAATGTAGTTATTTTAACCGATACCACAGTCTTTCCCTAAACCTAACCAAACATTTTAAATGTACTTATTTAAACTGAAACCACAGTCTTTTACTAAACCTAACCAAACATTTTAAGTGTACATTTTTTTAACCGAAGCCATAATCATTTCCTAAACCTAACCAAACATTTCAAATGTACTTATTTTAACCCAAAACCATAATCTTTTCCTAAACCTAATTAAGTATTTTAAATGTACTTATTTTAACCAAACCATTTTTACCCCTCAAACTAACCAAGTAGTTTTGCTGCCTAGACAGGTTCTGCACAGCAGGAGCTTGCACCGGTGAAGGGCTGCTGCACATTCATGGTGTTGATGTTGTTGTCTGTAGTGTTTTTTGTGTTTGTTTGCAGTGGGGTTTTTTTCAGCAAAGAATAGAGAAAAGTCAAATAAATACATAATAACAACAATAAATGCAATTACTGATACTTTTACTTGTCGGGGCTCTTCTCCATTAGATACACTTGTACAATCCAGTTTAACAGCTCTGCAATACAGTACATCTGACCTCTATGACACTGTAGGATTAATGTATCTTCTTAATGTAACCACTGAGGTTATGTTCACCATATAAAATACGATGCATGTTAAACAATCAACGAGGCAATAATACATAAAGTGGCAGCTGCAGCATTTAAACAGCATTTTATTGCATCCATATTATAAATAATCAAATGATCTAATATTTATAATAATATACATTTCCATTTTGCATAATAAGCAGTTATACTTTTCACACCATACCAGTGGTTTTGGATGTTTTCATCCATTTACTACAAATCACATAAACTTTATATCAAAATTGGCAGATTTTGCAAACCATGGTAATGTGTTTTAGACATTTCACTGTATTTTTATACAATCCAGCTTTCGGCTTCCATTCATCTCTGTACAATATGGAAATGAAGTAGCACACTCTGAAAACTTGCTTGAGTTGTGGAATCCACTGCAATAAACGTCAAGTCTGCATTCATTTTTGTCAAAAGTTACATTATAATTATGAGGTAATTCCCTGCAGAGTTTTCAAATCAATCTGAATTTGAACTGCAGTGCCAATTTATAAGGCAGCAATAATTTAACTATAGAGCAAATTCGGTGCAGACTCTGTGTTCTCTGTGATGGAATAAACAACTCAAACTCAAAAAAGTTTTAAGAGGCAGCTAATTGATGAAGTCGTGCCTGGAGCGGTATAAACGTTGCTTCCAAAAATCTAAAACTGCATCATGTAGTTGTTTGTGGTTACATTGCTAAAACTTGAAAACACACAGGGATTGACTTCAGTATAATTTTTGTATTTTTTAACATTGTGGTAATGCTATTTTAACTTTGGATAAGTGAAAAATCTGAAGGTTTCTTCCAGCGCTGGTTAACTGTGTGCTCTGAGTCATACAGTACAGGCATGCAGAGGTGTACAGTAGCAGAGTGCCTGAGCTGTATGCAGTGTTCACACAGACATCGATGACAGCGGGAGAGAGAGAGCAGGGGAGGGGGATTAGAGAGAAAAAGGAGTGAGCTGATATGCTCGAGAAAGAGAGAGAGAAAATGACAAGTTATTTCAAAAGAACAGACATGAGCCCTCTGATTCGACGTGAGATGCTTCTCAATTAAACCCCAAGCCTGTGATTTTTTTAAAAACAAGGCGTGTTGGACTTAATCCAATGCAGTTTTGAAATGTGGAGGTTATTGATCAGCCCTCGGCCTTGTGGAAGTGTCCACCGAGGCTGCGATCTGATCTCGCCCTGTCACCCACCATCTTTGGTGTTCTCTCTCTTTGCCTCTGTCTGTGAATAATATAAACATCAAGGGCAGAAATGAAAGGGAGCTGATGAATGACAGGTCTCAACATGGCTCTAATGCCACTTTAGACATCTGTATTCCAGTCTGCTGACAAGCTCATCGTCCTGTCGCCTCTCTGAAACAGTCGTGCAATTAAAATATATATCCTTTGCAGCCATATGCTTAGTCATTTTCAGAAGTGGAGAGAAAAAATTGCAGAGATGCCATATTGACTTAAAAAACACCAGATGTCCGTAAGCATAGCACACAAAAATGAAGCAATCTTCTTTGCTTTATCCCCAACCAATGTAAATCAGAGAGACGGTACTGTTAACTCTGACATACTGCTGCTGTATAACATGCACGTCGAACCATGGCCCCGGTGATTTACATTTCCAGAAAGGGTAAGCCTTATATTAATGGAGCCGTCCATTTTAGCAGCTATAAATAGATCACTGCATGAAGTTGTCCCACTGCTGGCTGCCTTTTTACGCTGATCCACACATTCTGCCCTCTAATCTCAATTCTATTAATGTCTCGGGTGATATTTACGACACATGGACCCTTTTAGCCTGACACGGCTGTAAAGTATATGTTCAAACCAGCCAAGCTTTATCTAATTAAAAGCCTCTGCAATTGCAATTCAACTGGGATTGAGTCTTTAAAACCTCAATCAGTTCTTTTTCCCTGCTGGTTGAGGGAGGGAGTGAGTCACCACAGGGCTAATAAAGAAGGAAATGTTAAACATTCCAATTAAACATTGTGGGAGAATAAGACTGTATATCATATTTACATTTTTGGAATTATAGGAATGCTGCCAGATGGAGGAGGTCATCTCAGTGATAACACTGTATTTGTTTGGGTGGTAACCTGACTGTCTGACTGCAACTGAACTCAATCTACCAATAGACTTGCAGGGATGAAAAAGCCAAAGGGATTTTGACAGTAGCATAGCAGAAAATATGCTCACCTGCTAACAAAAGTTAATGATACTTATCATTTTTCTCAGTAAGATAATCACAAATGAAAACCACTTTTATGGTTTCTGAAGCGTAAAGGCAATCACCAAAAGTAAAAGCAATTTTGTGCAGCTTCCTTTTGAGCCACAAGAGTTTATGCAACCTTTTTTAAGGTAGTTGATTAGCAGTAGAGCTCCCCAAACCCTGATAATAGACTTTGATGTGTGTAATTGGCATACTCCCCCTTAAAGAGTTGTAATTACTCTCAGTCAACTTGCTCTTTTTCTTGTTTTCGAAACATTTTTATGCCAATTTTTGGTGCTTGCGTAGGATCATGACATCCTCACTCTTGGTCAGACGCATTTTATCTCCTCACAGTCCAAGAGCTGTAAATCTAGCACACGCTAATTTTGGGAAGGAGCTTTGAAGGGAGGGGCTGTAATTGTAGATATTATAGATAGATAGATAGATAGATAGATAGATAGATAGATAGATAGATAGATAGATAGATAGATAGATAGATAGATAGATAGATAGATAGATAGATAGATAGATAGATAGATAGATAGATAGGACAAGGACACTTAAGAAGTTACAAAAAGGAAGATCAGTTGGTAGGTTGGCAAGATGAAGGTAATTATACTGATGATATGATGGCAGCAATGCTATAGTGACTAGACAGTATATAATAATAATAATAGTACAATATATAATATATAATATAATATGTAATAATAAATAGTAACAATATGATAAAATAAATAAAATAATAATAATAAGATGTGGTCATTTGTTATCAAGTTGCATCATGGGGAATATAGGATCCAGTCTTTTAGGAGCTTGACTCAAAGTAGTTAGTAAAAGTCAGAAAAATGTGGCCTGTGCTGCATTGCTTTTGACCATCCCCAACTTCATAAATCTCTGGAGTAGTCCTTTAGGATAGAAAAATAAATCCTGAGGTTTAATCTCTGCACGTAGAAATGTTGTCTCTACCTGTGAACATTGTACACAGCAGTGGAGGAGAATGATTCTAATATTGATAGAACCACAGCTGTTGGATTCAAAGAACCAGAGGCTGGCAAGCTGTGTATGAGGGTCTCTGGGACTTGGTGAGGGTTCAGCTACCTTGGAAATAGAGAGGGTTTGAGACAGCCGAGGAGAGGAGGGAAGGAGCTGTGAGCTGATCAGGGTGGACCTGCGAACCCTGCGGTCATTTCCATTTAGTAATCCACTCCAGAGGTGGAATGAGAAGCGAGGCCGAGCCGACCTCTGCGTACCACCGTCCAATGGGCTGCCTTATTTCACTAGCGGGGGAGCGAGTACAGGAATGGGCAGGCATAAGCTGAAGAAGAACAAGGTGGAAGGAAATGGGAGAGAAAAATGTGACTAATGGAAATGGCAAGATTGCATACCTGAGCGTTTAACATAGCAAGAAAGAAAGTGCATTAGGTAGAGAGGGATAATGCTTGACGATCTCCTGACCCCTGTATCCAGAGTCCCTGTATTGGCTTTCTGTTCATGTGTTGGACCTTGACCACCCTATTAAAGCAGGCTGCCAGCTCCCTGGAGTGACCAGCAACCCACCACATAAGACAGTCAGCAATTTGTTGTGCACCATCATGCCCCCCAGCGCTCCAAACCACACCGTCCCAAGGACACAGATATAGATTGGACGCCATTGATTTGAATTGGGGAGACGAGCATAATTTGTTGCCTCATTCTGAGTCCATTATTTATTTATCCCCTTCTAATCTAGAATGCCAGTCCATCCACAGTAACCTTCATCTTGAGATTGTTTGGTCTAAATTAAGTCATCAACACAGGGTGGGTACTGCGTGGCAAACTGGATTTAGGATTTGCTTGTTAAAGATGCATGGACTTTCTATAGAGTGGCAGAGAAGTCGTCCTTTGAAGTTCAGGCGTCCTTGGCTGCTGTTTGGTACACTTAATATCTGACATACTGTCTGTATACACACTCCAAGCTACCAATCAAAGAGTTCAGATATCTCATCATTATTGCATAAATCTAAATTGGCGGTATTAGCCGCTCGATATGAACACCTCCCCTGATTATTTGGCTTATTTAGATAGCTGTCGAAAAGCTGCTTTTGCTTTCAGATGAAAATCATTGCCGAGGCAGACAGCTGCTATAAAAACTGCATACATTTAGTTTTCTTTTCGAGTTCAGTCTCTGATGTGCCACATTAAGGTCAGGACACATGTACAGTACATAGTTGTCATATTTACCGTGTTGAGAGACCAAAATAATGTTTTCACAAGCAGCTTATTACAACAACAATTGTAAGGCAGCCATCGGCCATAATAATTATGACAGGAGCAAAGAAATAAGTCAGGTTTGTTTATTTGTTTATTTAGAAGGATCCCTATTAGCTCGACCCTAAAGTAGAGCTACTTTTAGTGGGGTCCACATTTAAAACATACATAAATAAAATTAAAATATATATTCACATAAAATGACAAGTATACTCATTCCAATCATGGCATACTGCATCATAGTTTGACTGATTACCACCATAAATGAGCAAAAGTAAAAAATGTATGGAGTATTTGTCTGTATATGTCAGGAGTATTTACATCATACAATGTCGTACAGTGTCAAACATACATCATACAGTAATTATTTAATTGCAAACATCCCTATAAAAGTGTCACATCCAATAACACATGCTTCCCTCTAATGTTTCAAGTAAGCTTCACCCAAGTACTTAATTTCATTTTTGAACACATCTTTCCTTGTAATGTTTTTGATTTCTGTATTTAGATGGTTCCATGACTTCATGGCTCTGTATTTCACAATGTGTTTAACCCTTTATCAGGCAAAGAACCATATTTGGGAACTTGAGCTTCTGTAAATCACACAAGATTCAAGCTTTCCTTTATTGTAATTGTATTAAAAAAGTATACAACTAAATTTGCGTGTGCTTCTCATATATGAGGTGCTTTAAAAAAGACATTCAGACATTACGCATATGTAATAAGTAGTTTAAAAAAAATAGTTTAAAGGTAAAAGATAAAGTGGTGATGGATGCAAATGATGTGTTATTGTCTATTTAGGGTTGCTGTGGGAAAGAGACTATAATAAATATAATAATAATAGTGACTCAATTGGCCTTGATTTGCAATATAAAAATGAAACATTTTGCAAAAAGTCTTGTAATATCCTCCAACAACACTTCAGGGTTGACATTTTCAATTTCCAGGAGTGCACTATAAAGGGTTAAGGAAATTTTTGTGAGTTTGAGGTAGTGAGAACAGGCCCTTATTTGGTGGTGACATAGTATAAAGAGCAACAAAGTCCGCATATGGAAGATATTGATGGATGGGTCTCCTGCTGATTTAGGAAATGCTCCTGTGGGTCATGTTTGAGGGTAGGAACAAATGACCAATGGGTCTAAATTGAGCAAAAGTTTTCATGATTGTGCTTAGAACTGGTGCAGTGTATGTGTTGCTTTCAGCCTGTTCACAGCAGCTTGAAACCAAGCCAACAACAGATTTTTTGATTTGCTGAATTTCTCCTGGCTTCTATCAATTTGATGTTGTCCCAGCTTTATATTTTAAAATTCCCAAATGGTGGCCAGTATGATTGAATTTGCATGTTTTTTCCAAAAGAAGAGAAAGCCTGCCCTTGCATCTTCTTCATGCACCTTTTTTTTTATTCATTTCTAACTCTATTCAGTTTTGTTTAACCCTTTGAACTTCACTGCTGCTTTGTTCACACTGCAGCTATAGCCTCAAAGCGTTTTCAAACTAATGTGTCCATGAGTCTGAAGGCGCAATTAGCCAGAGGCAGAAACAATCACAGAATTTCATCTCATAATTGATATTAAGCCCTTCTATATGCAAATGATTGAAAAAGATCCAATCTCACCATTTCATTTGATAAGGCTGTGAACTCTATCATAACACATATCACATAACACACACATGAATACACACACACACACACAGCTCAGCATCTTCCCTGAGCTAGGCTGGTCTTTTTTTCCTGATGGCAAGATAATGACCCTCATCGGTGTGTGAGATTTCTGATTAGCAGAAGAACAACAATGCCTGCTAATTACCACCTGAAAGGCTAAGCTGGGCTGATAGAAGCTTCCTTCAGCCCCATGGTGCTGCAAAATGATGTGTGTGAGCGTGTGTGTGGCTTTGTTTACGTGCATGTGGTTGATTTCCCACTAGAGGATATAAAAGAGATCGAGATAGACCAAGGGTGAGGGGCAAGTGCTCTAGCGAGACATAGTTAGAGAGGGAAAGAGACAGAAGGGACGGATGAAAAGAAAGGCAGTGATGATAAACTTGTTCCACCTCATAGACATCAACTGTTTTTTTTTCCCCAACCCACCACAGACTCATTTGGCAGAAAGACACCTTCCTTGACTAGTCTGACCATTGGACATCTGTATTACACATCTTGGCTCTGACAAAAGAAAAACATACCTGACTTCACAGCAGCAGCATTGTCAAAGAAAAACAGCCTAGCCTAACAGAAAACCACACATGGATATGATATTTTCACTGTTGCTAGGAGATTCAAAGAGTTGCTAAAAGAGGAATGAGTCACTCAGATGAAAAGGTAGTTACAGTAAATGTTTTTTTTTTCCCTTACACCTTTGAGTAGACTTAAAAATCTTAAAATCACTGTCATTTGCACTGCAGTGTAGCATGAATGGGAACACCTACTGAGCCATTTGCCCTGTGTATTCAGGTTTTTCCGGCTAAACAAAACCTTCCATCTGTGCACCGATTCCCAGCTTTGGCTTTGATGTGTCCCCGTTACCCTGACTGGGCTCGATCTGTGGCCTCCAGCGAAATTTGTCCCAATGAATATTTGATTCGCCTTGATTACCTATTGGTTTGGTTCAATATGGCATGCATAATGAAGCACAATGCAGTCAGCCCAACGGCTCGCCAAAGGAGTTGATGCGCACCTGTAGATTGATCTTTAATTCAGAATGGATTCACTACCAATTCAAATCTTTTCATCTTGGCTCCCACCGCTGTACCCTCAGCCCGGTTTCACCTCTTTCATTGATCTTCTGTTTTCCTAACCAGGTTACAAGCAACTATCTGATGGAGATGCCTTGGAGGCGATTGGATTAGACAATGGAAAGTGGTTAGAGACAGCACCGCCACCCAACGTGTGTCCAAGTGTTATCAGACTGTACTGTGCTGGTCCCAATATCCTTGAAGCTAGACTTTCTATTTTCTAAAAAAGATCAAATTAAATTCATAAGCAATGAAACACACTATTTCTCAACTCAATGTAGTTCAGCCCAAGCAACAAGCTTCCAACATGGGAGTCTAAAAAACTGCAGTTCCTTGAATGTCCACTTGAGGCTGGCTCCAAAAGCTGATCAACTCCCATAGATGCCAATGTTCAAATACCTAACAGTTCAGCAGAGATAAATATGTTTACAGCCTGGTACAAAAAACAAACAGTTTTAGTCTCTAAAGCTAATTCAATACCTTAACTGTACAAGGGGTGAACCATAGAAAGATGCTGAATAGCTGGCATTATTGAGTAATTTGAGTAATACTTTTTGTGTTTCTAACTTTTAGACCAAGTTCAACAAATTGGTTTGGCCACTACAACCATAATTTGCAACCTGGTCTCACAGGAATCCGTGGAATAGCCACGGAATCACTCAAATTTCCGTGAAACTGACACAGATTTCGCTACAATGCAAGTTAATGACAGTCAAATCCCGTGGCTATTCCAACATACAAAGTGATTATGTACATTCACTGAGTGAATATTTAGAAAATGAAACATATATTTCTCGCTAGAAATGTGATCAAAATCCATTTTTATGCAGAAACTAAGTCAAAATATTGATTTTTTTCACTAAAAATGAGAGAACTGTCCGCCATGTTTTTTGTTCTGACCGCCGGGACCTTGAAAGTCACGTGACTTTGAACAAACCAATAGGAAAAAATATCCTTTGACTGTCATTAACTTGCATTGTAGCGAAATCCGTGTCAGTTTCACGGACATTTCAGTGATTTCGTTGCTATTCCATGGATTTTGAGGTAAGCAAATCCGTGGCTATTTCACGGATTCCTGTGAGACCAGGTTCATATTTTGTGTGTTCGACTGTTAGATTATGGTGTCTACAGTTAGATAGATGGTTAATCATATATAGATGCTGTATAAGTGGCACTACTAAGTCAGTTTGCTAATTTTATAGCTCTGCAGTTAAAGATTTACATAATGGTGTCTTTAAAGCAAAGTTTAACAAAACTGTGAAAATTGTGCCTGGAATGGTAAACTATCCAATATTTATCAAAAAAGCAATTATATTAAAATAAAAAAAATCATAGTACTGTTTTTTTCTCACTATTTTGGGAACCACTGCTTTAGGGTACACTAAACCTACAGTGGCAAACCGTCTAGCATTACTCATCTGGCTCTCCTCACCGTGGTTTACAGAAACTAAATCCTCCTGTCATCTGATTTTTACCCTTTTGTTCATCCATAACGCGCCTTTTCTTTTGAAGCATGAAAGTTTGCCAATGTTTTCCTTACAACTCCCAACTCCAATCGAACGTTTCCTACCAGCCGTCCTTGGATTAATCCATTTTCTCTCTCCCTCTCTAACGAGCCTCTTTTCTGCTTAATTAACATTAGTCGGGGCTTGTTTGTGCAGGCATGCTATTCAGGTCATGAATAAACTAGGGACTGGAACTGGTTTCTTTTGCATTCTGAGAACTGTTTAGTTCCTCCATATTCATCCTGGCTTATCGGGTGCATTGTCTGCATGTGTGTGCAGATTAGTGTGTCTGTGTGAGTGTGTGTGTGAGTGTGTGTGTGTGTGTGTGTGTGCAGTTTCCTAATGAATAGAGGAATGCTAATGGTGGTAAAACAGTGATTTCTCCAGCTGATTGGGTGTAATGGATGGTACTCAGAGCTCTTTCATAATTGATGAGGATGTCTTGTGGATGTCCCACTGCTGTTGTGCATTGATGGTGGTGTGCGTGCATGTGTATGTGTCTGTGGAGACGCAGTGTTTTGGGTGGGGCCCGAGACTCCGGAGAAGTCTGTTCTTGTTATTTCTGCAGTAGCTCCTGTCAATTCTTATTAACAGAAGCACGCTCCACCGTCTCCATAATGTATGACTGCGGATTGCGGGAAAGAATGGTGTCAGATTCTCTTATCAAATTGAAAGAAAACAAAGCCATAATCTAATTGTTTGCAAAAGGAGAACGGGATGATTAAATCTCATTGTTTTTCATCTCTCTCGGAGCAAGAGAAAGAGACAAGCGAAGGAGAGAACGGGGACCCATCACAGTGCAGGAATCTATATAAAAATGCTAGCCTTTTCCGTCAAAGTTTGTCAGAGATTGCATGAGAAGTGTGTGTGACTAAGGCGGTAAACAAAAACACAGTCAGACACTCAGTTCACATAGCAGAATCTGATGAAATAGAGTATAAAGACAGACAGCCAAGGACATTTTGCTTCTGCCAGTACAGGACATATTCTTTATCTTAATGAGAAATGGTGTTTACAGGTCGCTGCTTACAATATTGGTACAAAGACATTTAATTAGTATTGCTAGCCAGCACAGCAAGAGACAAAAAATGAGGAGCAAAGGGGAGAATGAAAAGAAAAATTTTGCTGCTTGTTTTTATTGAAATAGGTACATTTTGTGCTGACAAGTTGAGGAGCTGACTACAGGTGATAGTCTGCAGTGGAGCCTGTTTATTCTTTGTATGCCTTTGTGTGCTCTGAATGTGTGTGTAAAACAACAATTGTGACATCTCTGCTGCAGCGCACCTGCGAGGTCCTGGAGAGCTAACGCACAAACCTGCAGATTACCTCGGGGCCCCGCGGGGTCTCCCATCACTCCTACACAAACTCCTGCTGTTAAACACATCTTACTCACTCGCTCTTTCTTTCTTTCCTCGCTTTCTGTCCTGTTGTTATGCTTTCATTTTGCATCATCGGACTCCCCCGGCACCTTCGCCGCTATCACATTTTTCACTTGTCCTCCTCTCTTCTCACTCCATCTCTTCTGCACTTCTCTGCGTTTCCCAGCTCACTGTTTCCCAGGCATCGAGCCAACCTGATGCTTCGCTCTTGCCATCCATGGCTTTTGCAAGCATTGACAGAAGGAATGCAGGAGGACCGGTAGAAATGCAGATTTAAAATGACAGATATTGGTTGAAAATAGAGAAAAATAGCAACACAGGTCCACTAAAACAGACCAAAGGAGCAAGTGTTTAAAGGTGCAATAAATTACATTCAGAACATATGTGAGTAAACAAATATTTGCAATGTATAGAAAACGCAGTTACTTATGAAAATGACCTGGCTTTCACAATGACAGTAAGTGCAAGCATACCTCCAGTACCACTATTAACTCTTAGCACTGTTTGCACTGCTGATAACACAACACAACTTGCCCCGTTGAGTGTGAGATAACCCTCAGCGACACTGTTAGCTCTGTCAAAACTGTTTACATGGTTAGCATTGGTAATGCACCACCCAGCTTGCCCCAGTGAGTGTAAGCTAACCTCCAGAACCACTTTTAGCTCTGTCAGCACTGTTAGCGCAGTTAGCATTGGTAATGCACCACTCAGTTTGCCCCAGTGAGTGTAAGCTAACCTCCAGAACCACTTTTAGCTCTGTCAGCACTGTTAGCATGGTTAGCATTGGTAATACATCACCCAGTTTGGCCCAGTTAGTGTCAGCTAACCCCCAAAGCCACTTTTAGCTTTGTCAGCACTTTTAGCCCTGTCAGCACTGTTAGCGCAGTTAGCATTGGTAATGCACCACTCAGTTTGCCCCAGTGAGTGTAAGCTAACCCCCAGAACCACTATTAGCTGTGTCAGCACTGTTAGCCATGCTGATAAGCCATTCAGCTGGCCCCGGTGAGTGTGTCACTAATCCCCAGAACCACTATTAGCTCTGTCAGCACTGTTAGTGGCGTCCAGCTCACTTCTCTGAGTGTGAGCTAACCCTCAGACCCACGGTTGGCACTATCACCACCGTTAGCATTGTTAGCATCAATGAAAAGGCACCCAGCTGGCCATGGTGACATGAGCTCATCCCTAGAACCTCTATTAGCTCTTTCAGCACTATTAGTGCCATTAGCACTGCTTTGAGCTTATCTTTACTATCATTGTTAGCTCTGTCAGTACTGAAAGCACCGCAGAGAATACTGTCCCGGCTATGGTCCCGACCCACTCCTGGAAGTATGGTGTAATCAGCCGTGTCGCATTGCTCCATTTAAGCTGTTGGCTCCATTATCGCTACCATGTTTGGTTTTGATGTTAGGTGGGAGCTGTTTGTAGCCAATCCTGGCCTGGACTGGACTGAAGGTCATGTGCAGCACCTTTAACTGAAAATAAAATAAAATGTGTAAAAGCTCATACTCATGGTGCACTATCAGCATGGGAAAGCCATTAAAAAGTTAAATTCCAATGCACACACTAGCATTTTTATATTGCTTTATATCGTTGTTTTTATTGGTAGGGTGTAGTGAGAAAAAGCTGCATAAGAGAACATAGAGTTTACTCCCAGGTGTACAGAAAGAGGTAACTTGTTCATTATGTGGGAAAGAATAAAAGTCTTGGAGCAAATATCAATGGAATAAAAGAACAAAGGCAAGTCTTGAAGAGCATAAGGGGGCCCTTGTTTCTTTTCATTCCAAGTTGTGGTCTGTAATTATACCATTACAATTGCCGAATAAAATTATGCCTAGCAAGCAGCTCACATTGTTAAGACACTCTGTGGGTCAAAGGTAGCTTTCTATTTATTAATCGTTGGCTTTTTAGCAAAAGAACTTTGGCAAAAGCTGCACAGCCGAGAGAGACTTGCAATTATAAAGCCACTGTGTAAGAGCTGATTCTTCATAAAAGGAGGGGAAAAGTGAAAAGGTAAAAGCCTGATAAGAACAGGAGCGTGGGGTAAACAGATTAAACAAATAAATAAGTGAGTTTACATTAAAAGAGTGTGAGATTTTGTTTCATTCTCACATGAGGAAAAAATCAATTTGGCGAAACTTCTGGGGAAATCCAATACTGTCTTTATTGCACCGAGAGCATGCATTGGCAGCAATTATTATCAGCATGCAAGTCGGACATCAAATAACACAATTCCGTTATTGATGAGCGAGATGAAACGCACCCCTGTCAATATTATTCAGTTTCAACCATGCACTGTTTGCAGCAAGCTGCAAAGAGAAAAGTAATGGAATTAAATATTAACAGGATAGTGTTGCAGAGGCTATTGGTGTGACAAAAACCTGATCTTATAAAAGGAGAAAATGAAATAAGATCAGAGTTTGACCTTTTCCTTAGTCTTCTTCACAGGAAATCTGTACTGTAAAAGATTCTGTAAGTGTAATTGGTCTCAGTTTCACAAGATGAAATGTAAGTACATCCATGAGGATTTACTGGTAAGTGGCAAAAGCGAGGTGGGAGAAAAAGTCAGAAAAAGTGATAAGATCAAAAAAAGTTTGAGCGATGATGTGAAATTGGAGCTGGAATGGCAAATAAAGCAACATTTTACTTTTTCTGACAACACTACCGTTCTGGGTTCTGACTTCCAGACGGATATCAAATTTGTTCCCGAATGGTGAAATGCTTTCATGATCCACTACCTCTCCTCAAATTGAATCTGGTCTGCTCCTTCCTCTGCTGATAATAACGAGGAAAAAATGTCTCAGGTTTTAAATTATAGAGATAGAAAATGTACACATTTACATCTGGGACGCACGTTGGAAATCGCAGACAAAACACATGTTTCATGAAACACTTGATCATATCTGTGGAGACTAACTTCTCCCACGGCTTCGATATAATCAGCCGGAATGGAGAGTAAATTCACACCTCCTTTAGCATTCAGCATCACAGATCTTCTCTTACATTGTAATGAGTATCAAGGGGACTCATTTGTAAAAGCATTCTGACACAAATTTATGCTTACCATCAAATCCAAGTCAAAGTTATGATCTATAAAAAATGTATCTGAATGCCAGAAAAAAATGGTAGAGTGATTTTCTCAGATAAATAAGAAAACCTGACATCAATTATGTTTTATCCAGATACTGCATCTATATCTTTTATTTACAGCATTCTTGAGAATAAGGATTTTTGATAAATTAATTTTGTTCTTTAAACTTAATTCCCTTGATCATTGTTATCTTTTCAACCAAAGTATTTGGAAACAAATTTCTCTCACAACTTTTTTATACATTTATTCCAGTTGCTGTATTTTCAATGTATTTCTATTGGGAAGAGTGACACATTTTGGTTCAAAGGCACCTGTTACCCCTTTTTGACCAAGGCAGTTCCAGGGCCGGTTCGGAGCCGGGCCTAGGGGTGGCTGTGGCTAAGTTGGTAGAGCGGGTACCCACTGATCGGAGGGTCGTGGTTCGATCCCTGACCGTGGTAATCTACATGTCGTAGTATCCTTGGCCGAGATACTGAACCCCAAATTGCTGGGGTTGTGAAAAATGTCCTGCTGGTGACGGGTGGCACCATATAGGGTAGTTTCGGCCACCAGTATGAATCTGTGTGTGAATGGGTGAATGAGCACTATCTGTAGTGTTGTAGTGTGACTTGAAAAGTGCGATACAAGTGCAGTCCATTTACCATTTAGAGTAGCCGGCTAACGTATCGGGCAATCGTTAGCTTACAATAAAGGCTAACATCAACTTTTTGCGTACAGTGTTAACCCTTTATGGGGCACTCAATAAAATACTTAGAATTTCAAAATTCCAACCCTAAAGTGTTATAGAGGACATTTCAAGACTTTTATATTTGTGACTTTTTTTTGAAAATGTTTCATTTTTATGTTGCAAATTAGGGTCAATTGAGTTATTATTATCATTATTATTATTAATTAACCTGTGGAAAAGCAGGTTTTGAGAAGGTTCGCAAGTTGAACCAAGTGCGAACCAGCACCAGCCCAGCAAAAGAATTATGTTTGCGTTGGTCGAAAAGGGGTATCTGAGAGTTCAGCTACAAAAACCAAATGTCATCTGCAAAGAAGGAAACTAATAAGTCAACACTGACAAGCATGTACATGCAATATAGCTGCTTTGGCTTTGTTTTCTTTCACCAAGCTGAAGCTGTTCTCCTGAAAAATTCCATTGAAAATGTATAAAAACTGATTTTGTGGCTTCTTATGAATGTTTACACACCCTAACGGAACATAATCTGACCCACATTTGATGCAAATGCTTGCTGTTTGGCTAGCCCCATTCCATGAACTACATGCATTGTTAGCAAGTCCATATTAGCTGCATTTCCACCTTCATTGTATCGCAGCTTCTTGGTGACCTAAAGCCATATTTTCTAGCTTTTCTGTCTGGATAGGATTTTGAAATAAACATGACAAAACGGATAATTCACACCAAACCCATGGGCCTTTTCCATATTCCTGCACCGCATTTTCACATTGCACTGGTGAGAAACAGTTTTTAGGCTGACTCCATAGCAGGCCGTGACAAAGTGCACACTGTATTTGTACATACTGTGTGGCCAAGTCTGACTGTGTCACTGTTGGATTCAGTGAGAGTCCTGGCCTGTTTCCTTGTCTGTACACAGTGTGGCTGTATCTTGTTTGCTGTACAGTACTGCTGTGGGTGATCATGTGGAACCCAGACTGGAGTGCTGGCCATGTTGTGTGTGCTGTCATCTCAGATGTGCACAGAACATTGAGGAGTCACAGATCACTACCCCTCAGGGAGATGGAGTTTGTGTGTGTGAGAGAGCAGGGAGAGAGAGAAAGGGCTTGTTGTTATTTTACTACTCACGTATTTTTCACCTACCTCCTTCAGTCTTGCTGTCAGCAGCCTCGCTTGGCACCATTACCTCACCGAATCAAGTCACCATGCTTCACCTGACCAACTAAAGTCACATGAGCACATTCCCTGACCAAACCAGTTATATGGAGGCTGCCAATATTAATGTTGATTTCACCCCTTCACCCTATGCACCCCTTATGCCTTGGGGCCTATGGCTTGCAACTCACCCACCTAATATCTTGTTGACTTTGTACATTGATAAACATGATTAAAGTGAAATTAAGGTTTGCAACAGACAGGTACAATGATTTAGCTAGGGCCTGTCATCATTTTTAGTTTTGGTGGCAATTGCAGTGTGTTTTAGCATCGTTTAGCTCTTAGTTTTGGTTTTCTCTCCCGCAACTGCACCTTAATCAACCCAGTTTGTAGCAACAAGGTCAACAAGTCATCTAACATAAACAGCAGAAGAGGTCGTGTGTCATTACCACAACTTACAGCACATATGGACGCGGTACAATGGCGCATTTTAAAAATCGCACACACATAGGGTCTGTGGTTGTAAAAACGGCTGCAGTTTTTGTGGAAGTGAAGTAGTTAAAAGGGTCACGTGACTATGACAAGTTTTGTAAAAAACGTAGGTTACGTTCAAGAACATGATTCACGTAACTTATGTAAACAACGTAATTTAAGTTAAAAATGGTTAACTTTTGTTTTTAATATGTGACGCAAACCCCACTCTCCTGGGTGAAGGTCTGCCATTTGTTCGACCCAAGCACCACCCCAATCTCCAACCAATTTTAAAAATTGCGCTGCCTGTACACACAACCTATGTTGACGTTTTTGACAGGATAACAGGCAAACAGACAAAGTTAGCAACCAGCACATGAACAAAGTTGAGCATTTAGCAGCTAAATATTTTCATTATTTTCTCAAGAGGTGGTTGAGACAAAAACAGAGCTAAAAGAAGAGTTAAAGGCTTGGATCAGAGCAGACTCCATTGACAAAACCAATCATATTTGCTAGACGCTGGTCTCTACCACTACCCAAATCTAGGAGTTAATTTGTGCTAAGTGTGACTTTGGTGTTTCCAAGCGTTAGTTTGGATTGGCCGAAGTCACACAAACGCACAAACAAACCACTCGAGGCAGCAGTATACCAGCAACTCTCATATTCTGTGAGGAAAAATGACTGTTTTTGTCAATGGAGTTAGGTGGTTTTAAAAAGAGCATCGATAATGCCTCAACATCTTAACCCTCTGGAGTCTCCAAAAGCACCAAAGCATGACATCTTCATCACATCCAGACGTAAAAACAAAGCAGACACAAAAAGACACAAAATGACTAAAAAATACACAAAATTACCAAAATCATTACGCTAAACACACAAGACACAAACAAAATGGAGTCCCACTAGAATAAAAACCAGAGCTGGATGACAGGATTACACACAATCACAAGATCACATTTATGTTGGTTTTTCTTTGTTTCTTTTTGGTTCAAAATGTTGATCCAGTAAGTCAGAATGAAAAAATCAATTATTATTAGGTCATATAGATGAGGTTGTGCTGAAAATAATATACCAACATGGCATTTAAACATTTTTTAAGTGGTGTATACAGACAGGATGAAAAGGATTCAATAATGGATAAAATAGCCCCAGACTCCATAGAGTTAAACAGGGCCGTCTGATAGAAAGGTAAAGTGGTTAAAATGTTCAAAATATAACATACTTAAACTAATAGGTAGTACATTGTCTATGGATAAGAACCTCATACAACCCCACTGCAAAACATCCAAACAAAGTCCTTACTTCAATTAAATACTTTAATACATTCATCATGTGGCCCTGAATTTGATGCTAATGAATGCTACAAGCCTTTTCCATCAATGTTATGTTCTCAACTCTTTCCACTGTCCCAAGTAGTCGTAATCTCATGATAACAAAAACAAAAGTATGTATTGTTGAGAGCAAAATAAACAAATCTATGATTATATGACCCACAAGAGTTTGTGCTCTAAAGCAAAAAAAAGAAACAGGATTTACAGTTCTACGTTAGTGATGTCATTCCTTGTCAGTTGGCCTTAATGATGTCGAAGCTGCAGCATCCTGAGTGTTTTTTCTTTCTTTTTTTGGGGCATCGGTCTTTAATTTTCATTTGGGTCTCTGTCAGTCTCCATGACATGACATGTCACTGCACTTCACAAACTGTCAGGCAAGTTAAAGTCTGCTGGGCAACGTGTTAAGACTAATGGTTGAGTTTTCTTTGCCATGACAATCTATATTTACAGCTCCGACTGTGTGGGTTTGTGTCTCTCTCTGGGTCAGTGTGTTTCACTTAACTGTATGGCATTCACAGAGGCAGGGAAGCAAAAAGCAGGGAAAGTGTCTGCACAGTTGAATGCTGCATTCAGGCTGATGACTGGCTAATTAATTAGTGCTTTACCTTAACTTGATCCCAGCTCTCTGCTTGAGGAGTCGATCAGAATGAACAAACGTCCCTCTGCTTGTTGAGCGTTTTTGCATCAACAAGTCTTCATTAGCAAACATGATGCATAGCATATTACATACTATATCTGAGGCAGCGGCATGAAAAGGATTTTCCATCTGTCTCCAACTGTCCATCAGTATGTCTCGCACACAAACAGAAACATGCGCGCCGACAATAAAGACCAGGCAGTGATGGGTTTTACATCACTGCGAACATGAGATATGACTAATCACGATTATACGCGAGCAGTCTATTCCAGGCCGAGCGAGCCTATCACCGCATAATCAGGGGAAAAGGAGAGAGCGAGAGAAACTCCTGTCACCAGATATTCGGGTGGAACCTAATATTTGCATAACTGTGTGTCAGATAAGGGGGGAACCATTATAGCGTGGCACAGCCATAACCAGGGGGCATACAGACAGCAAGGCATTATGGGGGCTGATTGGGGATGGTGTGTGTGGTGATTCCATTACAGATGGAGAGGAGATGCGGAGGATTGAGAAGTTGCAGCGGAAAGTGTGTCAGACTTTTCATGCAGAAACATTGAAAGTATTTCTACTGTATCTGGCTCTATATACAGTGAATAATGAGCAGTTTATGACATCAGTTCTGCCTCGCGTTTTGGAAAACGCCCAGAGAAGACACAGTGGGGGTATGCATACAGTCGATAGTATTGTAGTGAATACTTTGCAAGCCTTATAATCATAATCCCCTTAACTCATTGCTGTTATGTTTGTCGAGTGTTTTATGCTGAAAAGCTGATCTTCACTTTAAATCCCTGAACCGCTTTCAATTTTTTTAAAGTTCTGCCGCAACTAACTTTTGGGGGCCTCTGTCACAGCAAATGAGTGTCGCGGAGAATTATCAACACAGGCAGCTTTCGGCATGTCACCTCCTCTCTCAGTATGCAGGCACATGACTCTGTCTAGACAATGGTAGACAGGCAGCTGCCTCCGAGCGCACAAACACACACACACACACACATGCAGACTCACTCGCAAAGAAGCATTCTGTCCCTTTCATCTTGAGTAGTTGCTTTGGAGGACCAAAACTAATAGATGAATGCGCCAGGCTTATCAATCAAGCCGGAGCAACAGGAAATCAATGAGCGGGGGGAAACATTTAGAGGAATCTGACACATGTATAATCTAAGCTGTGTGGATTTCCGTTTCATGGCTGCAGCGATGTCCGGGGAGATGGCAACGTGTTGACCCAAATTTCCTTTGACAAGCGTTCACAGCTGCCACTTACACACTCGCCCTGTCACCCTCAACCTGATAACCAGCAGGTTGCATACTTAATATCCTTCTTTTTTTCCTCCTCTGTCTCTCCTTATATCCTTCTTTTCACCACACTCTGACACTTCCTCTTCCTCCTCCTTCCTCCCTTTTCTTTTTCTTTAACTTTCCCTCCACGTTAGCGGCATCCCCGCAGCCCAGACAAACTCCTATTACGGGCACCAAACATGGCATTTAGAGACGCATCAACACAAAAGCGGAGAGCAAACAATAATTAATGAGACAAAACTTTTCGCTGTTTTCCTGACAACAATGTGAGGATAAAAGGGCACACGGAAACATCTGGAAATTCTGATGAGGGCCTTTCAAGTGGGACAGGGGATGAAAAATTCTTCTGCCTTCCGGGCATTTTAACAAACGCTTTAAAAAAGAAAAAAACATCTCAGAGAAAAAGTCATTTTTTATTAAGGAGGGGTCTCTTCCCTTCACTGTGCATAAGATTTTAACCAGTAAACAATCAAAGAGAATTTGTGAGCACAGCTTTGGAACAATCTGGGCCTATATTTAGAGAAGGGAGTGAATCCACGGGTGCAGGCAGTAATCAGTTAATTAGGAAAGCAAATTAAAATAGACAGATACAGTCTGCTTGCTGGAGGCCATGTTTAAATTCTGCCTTTCCCCTCCTTCTCCCTCCATTTCTTATTCTTTTTACTCTCTGTTCTTGTGTCCCTCTGCACCTCGAGGTACATCACTGCAATCAATACCAAGGTGCGTTCTCGCAGCACATCTTCACTTCGGCAGATTAATGGATCCGTGTCTGTGTGGATTTTTTTTTTTTTTGTAGGCGAGCCAAAATGATGTGGTGTTTCCATTATGCTATACACATCTCTGTCCAGCTACTGTGGCCCGTGGCGATATTCGCTCCGTAGTCCGTCAAAGTCACGGGGTCAAAACTCGCAGCACGTTGCCTCAGGCTGGACGCAAAGATTTGCAGTTTTCCGTACTCGCCCTTCCTGCTCCAAACTCAGAGGATCAGACCCGGGGCACTATATCAGTCTTCATCATGGGGTGTCCATCATCATGATTTCTTCCCACTGTGTCTCTTTTCATGACAAGCTTTGCTCTTGTTGTCCAGCATATTTCACAAAATCTCTGTGACTGAGCTGTTGAACGCCTTCTATGACTGAATCCCACAGGATGTTTTTTTTTTCCTTTTTCCTTCCTGTGCAGTTTTTTTTAGCCTTTGAATTAAGAAAAAAGACTGATATTTTCAGTATGTCTGCTCATATTCACCAATTGCTAATGATGCTTCCTTTTGGTGTGGTGCAATCCGCAGACCAATTACTCCCATCTTTGTTCTTTAGTTCAGCACCCCTGCACTTTGTGTTCACATAACCGGCTTATTTTTGGACTGTGTCTGGAAACAACATTTATAGTCTACGGGGTCATAAACTGGCAGATAAATCAGACTTCTCAAAACTTCTCTTAGAGAAAGATGGAAAGTATGTATCTAAAAAAATAATCTACAAATCACATTTATTGCAGACGGAAAAAAGGTAAAACTAGCAATCCTGGGTTTTCATTAAAAACTTTAAATCCCCTGAAAACCTGGCTTCAAATTTCTACAAAACATTAAATATTAAAGGGATAGTTTGAATTTTTGGGGGGTTGTATGAGGTACTTACTTATAGTCCATAGTTCCCGACAGAAGAGGGCAGTCGGCATTGTTTTACCTGACAGGCCTACCTGAGGGTGAACTAAATCCGTTCTCTATGCTCTCTTCAAAGCCACCAAAGTCCTTGGACAAAAACAGCAATTTTACCTTGCAGAACATAGGAGTTTCTGGTGCACATTTGTCTTGATTGGTTAGTTTGTTATTGTGGGACTTAGCTTTTTTTAAAGGGTTAGCTTGGATTCACCACGGAACAATTGTATGTCTCTGCAGACCTGGAAACTGCAGATTCAGACCCGCAGTTCTAGACCCCTTGTATTTTGCCACAGTGCCCCCTATTGGATGGCTGTAAAACTGCAACTAAATCAGCATCTCAAATTCCCTAAAAAGAGAGCGCTTAATTAATCAAAGTTAATATTTTCCAACCATTTTACACACATAAACAAGGCCAAAACCTAATGATAGACAAAAATACATTTCGGATCACCTGCGCTGGATGAACTTAATTTTTGTCCAATAAATCTCTAAATATATGCTATATAGTAGCCTGATATCAATGAAGTGATATAAACACATGTGATATTTAACATGAATAATGCATGAAAAACGTGTGTAGGTGTATTACATGATATAAATAAATCCATACAAAATACAATTTTCGCATAAACTACACTAATTGCCAATACATAGCCTAAACAGTAGGCCCATACATGTTTTTCTCATATCATCCACTTCATTGCTTTAATCATTTATTCATGTTTAATTTAAAGCACATGCGAAAATTATTTGTCATCGCGCTTCAGTTTCATGAAGCAAAAGTTAGTTTGTAATTTTTTTTTTATTACTATTTTTTTTATAAATTGAGCCTGGTGGTTTTAAAGGGGGCATGGTTGGCTTCAGTTCCCTGTCAGAAAGGGCTTTCTAACAGCAAAGTAAAGTGGTGAAAATATATTCTAAATATAGCATTCACTTGAAATGATATTTACTTTTTTTTCCAGATTTATAGCATGGAGCCTTGGGCAGCCATAAAACAGCTCATAGCTTATTTTTCTATTTCACTCAGTGAAAGGCTCTTTTGATATGAGTATCAACTGTCTATACTTTGCCGAATGTTTCTGTGCAATTATGCTTCAGTAATAACTACCACAACCATTTAATTACCTTTGAGTGACATGAAATCACAGTTTGAAATCTTGTATAGCCCTCATTTGAATTTCCACAGACAAATATATGTGTTTATGAATAAAAAATATGAGATAATAACGTGAAAAAACATGTTTTGCACCACTTAAGTTTTAGCTACTTGTTAATCCCAGCAAAGCTCAATGTACTGTAGCCTAACGTTATTCCTGAGCTGGTTTAAGAACAGACAACCCTAAATACAAAATACCTTTTGTGGTTTTTACAAGCAGTTAAGGAGATCAGACATCCTCTTTTAATGACTCATTTAATGACACACAGGATGAGGCAGCAGGAGCTATAAAATGACAGAAGTGGATTGGGACTCGTAGGATTTAGCTGTGGAGCTGGATGCAACAGCTGTCAGAGAGTCAAACGTAGTAAAGAGCAGCGGAAAAGTGTTAAATCTTAAAAAAAAGGAAAATAATTGCAGATGTATATGATGCACCATATGCACAAACTAGTTCTTATGCTGGGAACTGTGCCTCGCAATAGTTATTATTTGTATTTATTCACATTATTTGCAGCAGATGTCACTTTACATGCAACAACTTTCTGACATTTTTGACATCAACCATGGGCAAAATAATCACTTTGTACCTGTGGAAGTCACAGATATTTAGAAAAACCAAGTGTGAGTTCATAACAATTATCCGGGGATTCACACATCTCTGTAAATTTCACCGCCTTCTCCAAGCGCTGTGTCTTGTTGTCTGCCACAACTACAGCAGCAACAGCCTAAAAATAAACAGATTTAGACATGATATCATGGCAATAAATGGATCAAAGTATGCTGAAATTACCACATCATGATGCCAGTTTGTAAAAAGTCTGAATTTGTGCTTTGACACGTCTGACTGCGAGACGACAAGTAAACAACTTTTAAAATGCTTGTTTTCTGAATGGAGTTTGGTCAATTAGTGCTATGCTATGCTATGCTATGTTATGCTATGCTATGCTATGCAGGAAACAAATAGAGTTTCTTTTTTTGGCATTTAGTGTGAACACACCATTACATGGAGAAAGTTGTTATAATTTTCACACTGACAGTTCAAGTTGTTACATAGCAAACTGAGCTAACCGACAGAACTGACGTTAGCTTGCTAGCTAGCTAGCTAGCTAGCTAGCTAAGTTATGCTATTTTTCAGGTCATAATTAGCTAGCTATGGCCTGAAAATAATCAATGTGGCTGACATATCTTTCCAAAAATGCTGACTAAAACCTGATGAAAACTGAGATGATTTTAAATAATATTTAACAACAATAAGAAATCAGTCAAATTACATGATCTTATGCTAATTTCATAAGAGTAAATTGGGAAGTATAGAGACTGTATCCCAAATCAGACACATCTGCAATGCTGCACTTTCCGGTATTTTCACAGTCATTTTGAATAAGATTGCCTCCACCAGTGTAGGTATAATTGATTCATACATATTTAACAATCTACGTGTGAAATTTAATTTATGTACATGTCTAATTACAATATGAAAGTAACTCTGATGAGTGAAAGTAGTAACAACGCTCAGGTGACAATCTTAAAAGTACATCTGTATTTTCACTGCACTGTATTTTATTGTGAAGGACAGAAGTAAGGTCAGGGTGTGTTGATAACGGTGATATTAATTTGGCTTAACCAGAAACTTCCAATTTCCCCAAAAAAATCAGCAGCATGTAGGCTGTGGCTCAGCCTACATGTTGAATTATCTTTGAGCAAGATACTGAAACCCAAACTGCTCCCGATGCTGCGTTCATCAATGTGTGAATGAATTCCCAATGGTGGCACCGTTTAGGGTAGCCTCTGCCACCAGTATGAATGTGTGTGTGAACGGGTGAATGAGCGCAGTCTGTAGTGTAAAGCGCTTTGAGTGGTTGCAAAGCGACTAGAAAAGCGCTCTATAAGTGCAGGTCCATTAACCATTTACGATTGTTTTACAGCGAGGAGATCCAAGTGTCCGATTTGGGATGAAGTTAGCGCACAGCTAATTCAATGGCGTTAGCGTCCTTTTGCCGACTCTGGTAAACCCGAGCCTAACGTACACAGTTAAAACAATATACGGTTCAAAAGATAAGAAGTTAGACTTTAGTTTCACACCATTTAATTAATTGGAAGCATAACATGATCATTTATATTAGTAGTTAAATGTGAAAATTTGATAGAATTTGGGATACAGTTACCTTAGTGTTTGTTAGCGTAATCAGATATTTCTTCCTGACTTTTTTTTAATTAGCTAGTTATTAAGAACGTGTAAAATTACTTACCCACGAACAAGCTGGTTATATGCTACATGTTTTTGCAGTTCTACAATAGTTTTTTTTCTTAACAAGAACTGATAAAAGACTTTTGTCACATCAGGGCTCACTGTGAGTAAAAAATAACACTCCAAAAATCACCAAACATAATCTTAAGAGATAGACCAAGAGTTTTATGGTGTCTTTGTACTTGTTTTGTATTCTGAGATGTTACTGGAGCGGTTACACAAGAATTCACTTTTCCACTTTTCAATTACTTTTTTCCCCCAGCTCCTACATTTCGTCTGTCAATTTCATTTTGGAGGGAGGATGTTTCTTTTTTATAAGCCTATATAAACTATTTTGAGTGTACTTTTTTTAGTCGATTCTTCACTTCAACACTTATCAACAAGCTCATTCAAGCTCCTCAAATTGGCTGCAAATATGTGGCAAGTTGATATGAAAAAGTAGCGTTATCAGAAAGGTGCTTCTTTTTCTTGCAGTACAGTAGCTCAGTACTCAGTATAATACATAAGTCTGTGTGTGTGTAGAGTATCTCTGTTTAAATCCTGCAAATGTGAAGTAGATAAGTGCTGAGGACATGCATGATACTGTGTAAATAGCAAGATAAATAAGGGTGAAAACGTGTCAATAGGGTCCCTCTTCACTTTGCCCCTCCTTTACTTCACATACTTTCGACACACAGCGCGTGCATCATAAAAATGTTCCCTATTTACCGTTCCTATGTTGACATTTGAGAGTTGACCTTTGAAATCAAACGGTCGCGTAGGCAGGGACCAGGGATGGCATTAATAAGGGAATTTGGCGCATAGTGTCGATTTAAAAGTCCATTAACTTTGCAGAGCTCTCTGCATACCAACTCTGCTCTGTGTTTTTCCCCAGTCTACCGCAGCTAATTGCCATTCTGGGTAGGGACGGCTATAAAAGTTCCCGTTTAGCCATGCACAGAGGTTCCTAGGTGCACCTTGTGGCGTATGAGACAATATAACCCTTTCTCCAAATAAATAAGCTAAAGGGGGAAAACGGGTCTACAGGGGCAACTGATTCTGCATGCTGAGCGGAATAGTTAGTAACAGATGTTATCAAGAAGTAAATTCCTGATCCCCTCTGTGCAATTTCCATGTTTTGTCTCTTGAAATCGCAACAAATCATCAGCAGAGGGGGATGAAGGGGTGACAGAGGGAAATAAAACCACAAACAAAAAACAATGATGGAGGCGATAAAGTACATTTTCTGCTGTTTGCTGGAAGTTTGGATAATTTACTTCCAACTTTTTGCTTTGAGGATAATAGATAACAGTGGGAGGGATTTCTGTTTCTGAAATTTGGTCTTCTTCCTATAGAATAAAGATGCAACTCCAGCTCGACATCTGCAGACTAATTGACTTTAGATGTTGCAGTCAATCTGTCTCCACTTTAATCTATTTTTTCACTTTGCTACTCACTAGTTTGGCCTTCCTCCTAACAGTTTTATTTTGTTGCATTAAGCTATTGATTAAAACACATCTCATGGTACGCGGTAAATCCGAAATCCATTGCAATGTACCCAGTTAGGTAGAGAGAGTCACAGGAAATTGTGAAGATGTTTTTAAAATATGCACATCTTAAAGGTAGGATCTGTTTCTATTTCACTTCATTTATTTTGTGGGAAGTTCAGTACTTCTAATTCATTAGCCTTGGCAACTCTACATTGCAGAGGTGGGCAGAGGAGCCAAAAAGTGTCCTTAGTTAAAAATATTGTTGCTTTAAAAAAACAACTCCAGTAGGAGTAGATGAAGTCAAAATAATTACCTGGAAAAGAGTTGTGAAGTATCGCCTGGAAAACAGGAGGAGTAGTGAGAAATTTAATAAGTGAAACAAGAAGGTAAAGTGTGAAAAACACCTGCATTTACAGTGGATTTGTGACTAAATATTCATGTCGCAATTGTCTGATTAGTTTATTAGTTATCTACAAGTACCATATTCCCAGTCCCCATTAAGTAGTTATGATCCCATATTTCCCATAACATATAAGGCTGTCATAAAAACAACACTAAATAGATGCATTGTATTAAATTTATGCAAAGTTATAGACAACAACTTTGTACTGTATTGTCATCCTGTTAAAGTAGACTTTATAAGATTTGCATCAAAAAGATTGTGTAGGAACCAGTATTGAAGTGAAGGAACCAGTACTGGTACCAGTATAAAGACACTAAATGACTGAAACCCGGCCCTGTTTTCTCCCAAAGAGTCCCTAAATAGCAATATGTAATTGCTGGATTAGTTTTAATGCTACTTAGGTTTTACTGTCATACAGATACAGAGTAAATGTAACTCATTACTACTTACTTTTATGCTTTAGTCTGCATTATCACATAAATATATTGCTATTTTACTGTTGTATATTACCTTATGGCAATCACAAAGTCATGATGTATTTGGCCCTCCATGGTACAGTGTTGCCCTAAGGCAACAGACCGATTTTTGGCCTGTCAAATTTCTACAATGCATGTTTTTGAGTGATTCAATACTTTAAAAAAGAGGGAAGAGTATAGGGAACCACTAGCGATGCTTTAATTCGTCACATGACCTCAAGGAGGCCATATTGAAACCCTATTTTGCAGACTTTTCCAAAGGAAGCAACTTTGCCATTTTGTGCCACAAAAAATCACTCAATACATAATTTCCTGACCCTTTTCCATCTAGAAAAAATATATTCCTACTGATTGGTGAGTAAACCTTCATTTTTGATAGTTTTTGATTTTTTGCTATATTCATTTGCACCAAAGAAGAGAAGACACATGTTTTAAAATCAGAAATGTGAAAAGACTGAGAAACTCGAATTTTTTAAACATGAGTGAGACCCGCCTTATTCTCGGTATTGCCCAGTAGTGGAAACAGCCGTATGTAGGCTGTGTACAGGGTTGCTGTCCATGGTGCTGAAAAGACCTCTGATAGTATGCATTTCTGTTGTGGTTTGATGAATGAGGAGAAGTGGAGAGGTGCTTGTTCAATGCACATTTAATCCACACAACGTCTGTTTCAGTTCTGGAATGGTTCAGAATGAATGAAAAGGTTACAGAGACTGAAACTTCTTATAAACTTGTTGTGGCACGGTGCCAGTTATTCTGGTACATTAAAGGTTGCTTAACTTTAAGCTTAAATGGTAAAGTTGTCAACACACGTTAATATATATGGTCAGCCTGTCAATATCTTGTCAGTGGCGACACAAGTTTTGTTCCTCAAATACACGCATACCTTAGTATAAGTTTACGCTGAGCTTACGAATACAGGTACATCTCCAAAAATTTGAATATTGTGAAAAAGTTCAATATTTTTTGTCATATTTCAGAAAGTGAAACTCTTATATTAGATTCATTACACAGAGTGAAATATTTCAAGCCTGTATTTCTTGTAATTTTGATGATTATAGACAGATACAGATAATGAAAACACAAAACTCAGTGTCTCAGGAAATGAGAATATTACATAAGATCAATAAAAGAAGGATATTTAAAACACAAATGTCAGGTTTCTGTATCCTCATTTCTATACACTCAATTCTTGGTTGGGCTCCTTTTGCATGAATTACTGCTTTAATACTTGGTGGCATGGAGGAGATCAGCCTACAGCACCATGTTGCCTTCATAGCAGTGGTCATTTCATAGTCATCTGGTGTCTCTCACCTTCCTTTTGACAACAGCCCATAGACTCCTATGGGGTTCAGGTCAGCAGAGTCTGCTGGCCAGTCCAGCCCAGTAACACCATGGTCATTGAACCAGCTTTTGGTACCTTTGCCAGTGTGGGCAGGTGCCAAGTCCTGCTGGAAAATGAAACCAGCATCTCCAAAATGCTTGTGGAAGCATGAGGACTCTAAATTGTCCTGCTAGATGGCTGCTATGTTGACTGTGGACTTCAGAAAACACAGTGGACCAACACCAGCAGAGGACATGGCCCCAAACCACCACTGACTGACTGAGGACTCACATATTGAACTTTTTCACAATATTCTAATTTTCTGAGACACTGAGTTTTGTGTTTTCATTATCTCTAAGCCAGAATCATCAAAATTACAAGAAAAACAGGCTTGAAATATTTCACTCTACGTGTAATGAATCCATATAATGTTTGAGTTTTACTTTCTGAAATGATTGAAAAAAAATATTGAACTTCTTCACGATATTCTAATTTTTTCTAGATTTACCTGTACATGCTGCGCAGAATTACAAAGAATGCGTGCTAACAACCTCTTATTAAAACACGTCACTCTAACGGCAGACATGATTTAGCACACGTCACTTGCAAAAGGAATCAGAATTTGGCTTAAATACACAAGAAAACTTTATTAACAGAAAAAGTTGTCATCGGTTTTGACCATGTCATGTTGTGCTGTGTGCTGCTCAAACCGAAAAAGGTACTAATAAAGTCTTAATTTTTATACATATACATTATTATTTTATACATTTACATCTACATTTATGTTATAACACCAAGACAGCATTTCAACAGTAAAATAAAGAAAAAGTCTGAGAGAAAATAAAAATTTGTTTTGCCAGATAGTCTTTTTCGCAATCACAGTGTTCTTATTGGCGGTCCCTTTTTTCTGCACCCGGCATGCATGTGCATTGTCAATGTTTGTATACAAATAACATGTCTCTATGTACAGGGGAGATAGCTGTCCTTGGTACTGAAAAGATATACAGACATGGAAAAAAATATTAGACCACCCATGTTTTCTTCAGTTTATTGTTAATTTTAATGCCTAGTACAACTAAAGGTACATTTGTTTGGACAAATATAATGATAACAACAACAAAAAAAGCATAATAATTTAATTTCAGAGCTGATATCTAGACATTTTCCATGGTTTTCTTGATAATGATTTTGGTTATTATCAAGAAAACCATGGAAAATGTCTAGATACAGCTATTAAATTAAACTCTTATGAGCCATTTTTGTTTTTATCATTATATTTGTCCAAACAAATGTACCTTTATTTGTACCAGGCATTTAATTGAGCAAAGAAATAGAAGAAAAACGCTGGTCTAATCATTTTTTTCCATGACTGCAGCATCGTTGTACATATTTGTACAGGGGATGTTGCTGTCCATGGTGCTGAAAAATCCCCAAGCTCCCCATGTGCTCGGTCTGAAGATGCTCCCTATTGTGAGTCTGGGTGTGCATGCAAAATTTGCTATTTCCTCAAGTGCTTGTTGTTTACTTTTGTTGTCTTTTGTGTGTGTCTGTGTGTTTACGCTCATCTAAGACTCTTTCCAGATCCTCTTGCCTTTGTGTTTGCCCCGAGGGCTCCCCTTCATTTCGCCTTCACTGAGGGGAAGCCATGTGTAAAGATGCCGCTCACCCCCATTCCCACAACAAGACACGCAGCACAAAGAGCAAACACTGGCTTCCACTTCCATAGTTCTATTACATGTCAAACCATGCTGCAGTCATGAAAGCTGGCAAACACTCCTCAATGAAGATATGACATATATTGTTTCTAGGAATTTACTGTTGTCAGGTATGAGCCTTGTAACTCTGATTTTGTTTTCTGAGTGTCCTGAGGGAAGCTAAAACATCATTCTACTGTGAAAGACTTACATAAACACCTGTATAATAAAAAAAATGTGTTTTTTATTTCTTAGAATGAAGCCGTTTTCCTGGAAGTTGACAGTGTAATAAAACAGTTAAATATTTAGCCCAATAATGGGGAAATCGTTGAAATAGCAACAGTAAAAATAAAAGTAAAGAATAAACAGAAATAGTTGGCTCATAAAAGGAATGGATAAAAGGGTAAAATAATGAGCTACAATTAAGGTAATTAATAAAAAAAAAAGAAATAGTTAGAGTTAAAGTAATATTCAAACATTTAAAATTTTAAACTGGATAAAGAATTGGTGATGCATTTCAACTTCCTCCCACAGTACGAAATTGAAGCCTAAATATCCCGGATACGGTCGCCGCCATCTTGCGCTGGTGATGTCATATGGAGCCAGTGGTGAAGGTCCCGCCCCATCCAATGAGAGCTCAATGCCAGCCGTCAAGCGGGCCCATTTTATAGCCTAAAACAAATTATCAAAGGCAGTCATGAAAGCTGGCAAACACTCCTCAATGAAGATATGACATATATTGTTTCTAGGAATTTACTGTTGTCAGGTATGAGCCTTGTAACTCTGATTTTGTTTTCTGAGTGTCCTGAGGGAAGCTAAAACATCATTCTACTGTGAAAGACTTACATAAACACCTGTATAATAAAAAAAAATGTGGTTTTTACTTCTTAGAATTAAGCCGTTTTCCTGGAAGTCGACAGTGTAACTGACAGCAGTAAATTGCTCACATCAGGTAACTTTATCTCCATATTCCATCAAGCTTTTGGGTATCTCTTCCATCAGCAGCAGATGTTTGTGAATCCACATAGACGTCTGAATGGCATACCCTGCTTACATTATCGGCAACAAAAAAAACAAGGAAATGGAGTCAACCACTTCCAAACATGATCGCAAAACCCCGTGTGTGTTTTGGAACTGATAGGATTTGCAAGGGATAATGCAGACCTACAGGGGACTTTTGTGACAGAGGGGATGTGGGACATAAAGAAAGGAGCACACAAAAGGAGGACTGAGCTGATCAACACAGGCCCACCATGACGACTGAGGATGTCTCTTAGTTTGCAGCGTCTGTGACTGTGAGCCAAGTCTGTGGCAGCAAAATGGCTGTATTTGGGTCTTTCTTTTCCCCCCAAAAAGGAATTTGGTTTCACCACGTTAAAGCCTCTTCCTCCATTCCTCTCAATGTAAAAACACAGAGAGTGACAAGAGTGAGAAGTAATTAAGCAGTTGCAGGGAGTTTTTTGATAGTGGTGTTTCTTCCTTCCGAGCCCATCTGGTGCTACGAGCATAAGTTTCTTTCAAATGAATGAGCCTTTCGAACCGATGTGAGGAGTGAAAAAACGTCTCTGATAAAGTCCTGCTCACTAAAAGATTCAGCAAGCATTCTTAGAAGTCTTGGACGGGCTTTCGTGGAAAAGTTTTAAATGGAATAATACGCCGCTGCACCTGATAGGATGTGTCTATTGAGTTGTTGTGGAAGCCATGTATGCCCTATTAGAGTGATTCCCCACCAGAGAAATGTGGACCCCTGGGGGTGTAGCTGCAGTTGCCTGAGGGTAGATAGAGAAATTGTGGAGTAAGTTCACTAAAAAATAAAATCTAAATTATGACAAATTCACATATTTGTGGTGAGTAGAATGGTCTTAGTCCAGCCTATTTATCTGATTTACTTTTATCCTTTGAACCCTCGAGGACCCTCAGGTCTTCTGGGAGCGGCCTTTTAATAATACCAAAAGTAAGAACTAAAACCTGTGGTGAGGCGTCATTTTCTCACTGTGGTCCATGTTGGTGCAACAGCCTCCCTGAAGACCTGAGGCCATCAGAGACTGTTCAAAATTTTAAGAGCAAATTTAAGACTTATCTTTTTAATTTGGCTTTTACCTGAAGCATTTTTAGAGATTTTTCTGCTCATGCATCTTAGTGTTATACCATCTTCTCTTTTATTTATTTGCTACTATTTATTAGTCTATTTCCATATATATATATATATATATATATTCATCATGCTGTATTTCTTAATTATTTTACTATTTTTTTTTCTTTTTTATCTAGATTTTTTTTTTTTTTTACTTTCTATTGTTAGAAAGCCTAAAACAACTTATCAAAGCAAACTTAAACTAAAAATAAACACTTGAGCAGACTTTAGGAGGAAAGGATCCACCTTAAATGACAGAAACCATCTTTGGGAAAAAAATATTTGATGTGTACTTTTGAGTGTTTAGTTTGGCCTGTTTCCCATCCACCAACATAGAGGAGGCGGGGTTTATAGCCTTTACTGCAGCCGGCCACCAGGGCAGCGCTCAAGCTGTTTTGGCTTCAGTTATGGGGAGCTGTCTTTATATACGGTCTATGGTTGAAACCGTTAGCTCCAGTAAAAGCAATGAATAAACAGCTGAAACAGTTTCCTACAGTGATGCGGCAGTACGTCAGACAAAATAGTTTGGGAAGTGCTGCGTTGGTATATTTTCCCTGACTCTGCAACACCATATTCAGTTATCAAATATTGAAAATGCTCATTTAGTCCATTTATGCAGTTGACTTACTGCGGCAGGCTATGTACTTTTATTGGCTTCCATCACATTCTTTAATTTGGACATCATGCTGTCTGGAGTATTGGATTCAAAGAGTGAAGAAGTGGGGGGAGAAGATTGATGTGTGGGGGGTTCAGACAGAAATGGTAAGAGGTTGAGGAATAAATTGCAGCTACAGGGAGAGAGAAAGAAGTTAGGGAGGGGAGAGAGACGGAGAGAAAGAGACTGAGTAATGGGGGGAAACCTGCCGATAACTGATAGAAACACGGTGAGCCCTCCGCTGTCATCGAGAGCCAATTTAAACCCCACACATCCATTAATCCCATTGCTGTGATAACCCAACCATAGCCCCCTCCCTCCTTCTTTCTCCCCCTCGTGTCTCCCCACTTTTTCCCCTCTTTCCCTATTGACGGATGGGATGCAACACGCAGTGAGCCAAGAGGGCCCTGATAACAAGGCTTTCATATCAAGTTGCTCCATTATTGAGATGCAGAGAGGTATCAGGATCGCTGGCTTTCTTGTCGGAGTTTGTCACTGTCTCAGATTCACGGCACGATGCTGAGAGGAGGGCAACGCGGGGATGAGAGGGTTGGATAAGACGGAGAAGAGGGAGGGGAATAGAGGATACTTAAGAGAAAACAAAGAAACTCAAGTGGTGCTGAGACAACATTTTGGGGCTCAAGAGATGATCCTGGAGCGGTGAGAGGGGGGAAAGAAATGTTGAGGGCTTTTGGAAAGTCTTGTTTGAGGCATACAGTGTTTTATGTGCTCCTTCAGAGAGGTGGGTGGGTGGGTGGCAAGATCGGGTAAGGGATAAATATCATATTCAGTCATAAAAATGAAAAATCTGTGGCTTGAATTATTTATTCATGGATTTCGGGGAGGAACAGTAAGAGACACACACAGAGTACAGAAAGAGAGTGAGAGGACTGAAGGGAAGGGGAGAATCTCTTGACAATAACGTAGAGAAACCGACTCCATTTGTCATCTGTGGCGATGGAAATGATTGTACTCGCTGTGAACGCGGCTGACCTTTGTTTTACATGTCCCCTAAGCCGGTGTCAGAACATTTATCAATGTGAACCGAGAGTTCTGGGGCTAAAAATGGAGACGTTGGAGCTCTCCTCTCTGGGGACGCTAACATTTGCGAGCATTTAGAGTAAAAAAGGAGCTACTATTTATCCTTCAGAGTTACCGGTGTGGTCGCAGTGGAAGCCCAATCTTCCTCCATAACTTGCTTTGATGATCGTGAAGCAACACAAGAAAAGTGTAGATCATCCAGAAATGCATTGTGGATGTAATGGTGGCTTTGTTCCTTGAGAAGGCACATTTAAAGGGGATTAGTCGTGTGCAGACAGGATCCCCCTCCCACAGGCCTTTGATGCCTAATGATGGGCGGGCGTTGGGATTGATCTGGCACTGTGTGGGCCAGATGAAAGGGGAGTTTTAGACAGGGATCTGCTGCTTTCCTCTAGAGGTCTCTCCTCTCTCCTCCACCCATCCATCCACGTCTCTGCTGTGAATCTACCTTTCACTCTTGATGTATAAACGGTGTGCTGGTATTTATCCGCTCCCAGGCCCCTCTCTTCATCGCTCCACCGCATCCATCATCCATCAACATGGCCGGCCGTTCCCCCGAAGCGACCTCTGATTCGCTTTATACTCATTAAAAGTGCTATTAACTTTAATATCATCCCTATTTGTTGACATCGCCTTTGTTTATCGCTCATTTCGCCTTACATTGCTCTTCTCTTCATCTCGTTTTGCCTTCTTCTCTCCCCCCCTGCCTCATTTAAATAAAATATCCTGGGAATTTCCCTATTCAATTAACCGTTCAGGTCATGTTCAAGCTCTCGCTCCCTCTGCTTACTCTCTCCTCCGTTCTCTTGATCATCCCCTCTCTGTGGGGAATTATATGCTTCTAATCCATCAATTAAGGATATCAGTGCATCGCTTCTCTGCCCCATTAGGGGCTGTGTCATCGTATGACTAAGTATATAACCCCTCCACTCGCCTGAGCCTGAACTAATATCACATCCAATCTGCTCCTCTCGCTCCTCGTCTTCGGCTTCAACACCCTGGCACGCCACGTGAGGGATGTCTTCGGGGATGCACGTCAAAGTTTAACACCTTGTCTATTTGAGAACTTTCTTGAAACCCCAATTTGTCGGCCTGGATGTGTTGAGGCATCTTGAGGGAGAAGTGATGACTAGTTTTGCCCAAACATTTCCAATCCGAAGTAGTTTGAAGATCTTTTCCAAGTAATTAATGCACATCCAACCTCTCCTTTAAGCTTTCAAAGTCAGAAAATAGCAGCAAAATAAATCACTCAGAATTTAATTACAAAGCCCCCGAAACACACGCCCAAACTAATAAGGCATTTCTTGCTTAAAAAATCAAACTAAAAGTTGAAAGTTTTGCAAAAGTGTTATCTTTTTTTTATCATTTGTTAAACACACGAGCAAGTGCTGTTATAATGTAGATGTCTGTTCTTCCCCCGATGATCACACGGTTGAAAATAATGAGGTCTTGTTTACGAGCGGTTGCAGGCAAAATGCTGTGATTCCTGCACAAGTTGCCCTCTCTGAGTTTCCATGCCAAAGGTGAAATACTGTAGATGGATTTGTAAGATCATAAGTGAGCATCACTCTCTGAGGCTGAGGAAGAAAGACAGAGAGACGTGGGATTCATCTGATCGGGCAAAGAACTATTTGTTGTGTTGCGGCTGTAAAAGATTAATGTGCTGCCGAGTTAGAATAGAGAAGTATTTGCCGAGACACTTTTGATTGAATTTAGCAATCCACTACTGGTGCGTCACAGCACGCCCACTCGGATCACACAAACAAATCACCCACTCGGCTGTCCGCCGTCAAAAAAAAAAAAATCTTAAACACATAAGCTTACCCAGGGGAGCGAAGCACAAAGCGTTCCACTCACTCCGGAGAAGCGGCCATCAATATTTCACGGCCTTAGCCCAGCCTTTAGGTGAGCATGCCAGCCCGGCAGACTGTGTGCTAATTGAAAAGGAAAGGGCTACACTGATTGTGTGAGGCCATTCCTTTGAAGTTGGCCTCCTCCTTTTTAAATGTTTAAGCAGCGCCTGTCTGAGTTCTTCCGCCTCCGAAGTGGCCAATGAGAGCAGAAACACCTTGCTTGCTGCTCCGAGAGGCCTCAGCACAATGAAACAACTTAATCCTTAGAAGTTTAAGCATTCACATTACTTAACCCTTTGGAGTTTGGGGCTATTTTGTCCGTTTTGGACTCCTTTTCATTCTGCCTGTAGAAACCACTTAAAAATCTTTACCATGCCATGTTGGTATCATTGTTTTCAGCACAACCTCACCTATATGACCTGATTATTTTTTTCATTTTGACTTACTGGATCAACGTTTTGAACACAAAAAATTACAAAAAACACACATAAAACATGAAAAACAAACCAAACACACACAGAAAAACACACAAAATAAAAAAAACACATACAAACACACTCAAAACACACGGAAAACATAATAAAAATACAAAAAACACAAAAATGACAAAAAACACACGTAAAAAACACAGATAAAAACACAAAGAAATTATAAAAAACAAAAAATCTCTGCAAAAAAAATTCAAATCATGTTAATACACTTCGAGGTGTTTTTTTTATTTTTACCTTTGCTAAAAAAGGGTTGATGCATTATATTGGACATGGAAACTTCTGGAACTCTGGACTCCAGAGGGTTAATTCACAGCTTTTTATATTCAGAAAGCCATACCGTTGTAATGAAATAAATATTTCATAATTCACATTGTTGGAGCATACCATCTACGGGGAGAGATTAAGCCAATGACACGTGGGCAATGGGTGATTGCGAGATTGCGGGGAGGGAGTGGGGTTGCAGCCAGGCGTAGCAGAACAGCACCTCTGGGTGAAATCCACAGAATTAGCACAAAGGATGGCAATCAAAGGGGAAAAAACACAAAGAGGTATAGGTATATATAGAACAAATCTTATATCACATGTCAGAGATAAAAGGGTTATTGCTTCCCACAAATGAAGTGTAAATTTGCACAGCACGTGGTAAACTCAAAGGGGATAATTTGATTTAAATTATATCATTCTGTAATGATTCCATTTTTCACTTTATTGTACCGCTTTCAATAATGACACAAACTGGATATGGCGTGTATAGAAATGGTTCCCATTGGAGATGATTGATGCTATTTTTGTGTAATACTGGAAAGTTTTACCCTCATCAGGTCCCTAAATTTCAATTTAAAATCCAATGCTACTTCATTGCCATGACTACAACGAAGGACAATTTTGTCTCAGATATTCTCACCTCTCCCAGGTTTCTGTATTCTTGAGGAAACTTTCATTTCTTTGCCATTCTCCACCAGTTATCCTTTGACACCTTACCAGTCACCTGATCTGCTTCTCATTCCCCCCTAATCACCTGCACACCTTCACCACTCTGCTTGTGTCTGCCTTCACTGCTTGAGACTGTTCTAGTTATCTTATTTGAAATCCACATTTTCACCAGCTGTCTTAGCACTGGTTATCTTGGTAAGTCTGATTTTTTTATTCCAATTCGAAAGTGTCTGAACTTCATGTGCTTTGTCTCCATTTTGGTGATCAATCTGGTTGCTATTTTCATAAACTGCTAACAGTGGTGCAGTGTTTTACAATGCACGTCTAGTGCTACTCTGAAAGAACATTAGCCCCTCATCTTATTCATAAGAGTTTTAGCTCGTTCCACACAGCCAATGTTCAAAACTGAAGTTTATCCTCATGAAATGTGTGGTTGCATTGATCAGCTGTGGCTGGATGAGCTAATTCCTACCACTCTACCAAGCTGGGAACATAACTGTTGCAAGTTAGTTAGGACAGCAAAGTCACACAGTTAATTCAAAAGATGATTTGTATATTCTACTCCTGTTTCCTAACCAAGGTAGCTGGACAATTGGTTGTTTTTTGGTCAACAGCAGCAATTTTAACATGTTATCTTCACGGTTTAATCTCATTTGAGTAGTTTTACGATCGACAGGAAGTCTCTTCGTCCTTTCAAAATAAAAGCGTCTGTTTATCCATGTCTGTGGATCATCTTTTATAACCTGGTGTTTTTCAGCACTCAACAGCTCACACCAGAACAAGATTGATAAATAGCATTACAGCTTATAGAAAAAATATGTACATTTGATTTTGGGGTGAGCTGTAACCTTAACTGGCGTTCCAATAAAAACAATCCAACAAAGTTACAAGGGAGAATCAGAGACATTCAGGCTGTAATGAGGTCTCGAGTGCTTCGTTTTAGCTTGTCACAAGCCAAAAAGGTTCTGAACCACTGCTGCCGAGGTTCAGGCCAATGTATGGACGTGTGTTGAATGCTATAGTGGATTTTTCCACTACTTATGCTACCTAAAGCCCGATTCTTTTACGCTCTTACAACACACACACACACATACACACACACACACACACACACACACACACACACACACACACACACAGCACCTCCAGGTAGTAGCAAATCTTTAATCAGGAAGGATTGAATAGTTAGCGCCACCCCAGCTGTAAGCAACTCCATCAGAGCTGTATAAAGATCTGCTGACAATGTGCCAGCTACCCCTCCGAGACCAGAACGTAGAAGTGGGGACTCTATCTTCTTCCTCTTTCCCCTCCCTCCGTCTCTCTCTCTCTCTCTCTCTCTATCTCAATCCCTTCCTCTCCAACACTCACCAGATGCTTTATCCTTATGCTCCACATTGTCCTCCCACTTTTCCTCCTCTCTCCGCCCTCCGTGCTATCATTTCATTCCTGCTTTTTGGTTTTTCACTTCTCTCCCCTTCTTCCCTCCCTGCCTTTGCAGAGATGTGTGTTGATAAGGGCAGGGGAAGAGAGCATTTGTTGCGAGGGGAGTTGAGGAGTTGAGCTAAGGAACATTTAGTGCTGATAAAGAAGAAGCGAGTTGAGTGAAGTGAAGTATCTGGCAAGAGGAGACACAGGCAGGTGAGAGGGGAGGTGTGTGCTTTTTTTCCCCCTTCCCCCAGCATAGGTAGCAGGCTGAGTTGCCAGAACCATAGAGAGTGTAGTCTTTAGAGGCTCTTTTTGAAGTTGAGCCCGAGGATTACCACGGTTGCTTCCTCAGCAGTGGCAAACCTGTGTCTGATTCCTGAGACAGGGGGAGAGGCAGGGACGGGAGGAGGCTGGGTGCTGAGAGAAGAGGAGAGGAGTAAAGTTAAAGCCCTTGGGAAATGGCAAACACATGCAGCTGAAAGCAACCGGTGTGCAATGACAAAAGCAGGAGAAAGATAAAGAGGAAAAGCTGGTAAAGGTGCGCATGTGCGTGTAGGATTCGTGCTGACGAATGCTCATGAGGTTTCTCCAAAGTGAAGATTCATGAGTCACTCATTAGTCACAAGCTGGTTCATTATTTAACACCTCCCCCCCAGAGACTCCAGATGAGCAGGTTACTATCCACAACTCCTTTATATATGTCACGCTTCAGCGTCATGACCTTTCAACCATCAGGTACATGACAAAGATTAGGAAATGGTACCAACTAGGTTCTGAATCTTTTAGACCCCATTTACACCTGGCATTGACATGAGATGCTCTCGTGTGCAGGTCTTCAGGTTTCTTGTTCAGGCAAATCTGATCAGATATGAATTTGAAAATAGGCAGACAGAGCAGGTAGACCTGGCAACAATCTTGGTGTGTCCCAGGTCAAGGAATGTGATGCACTCGGCTGCAGGAAAAGGTGCTGGGAGTCAACTTTCTGAGCACCAAAACAGCATATTATGCATTTTAACACAAGGAGCAGAATTTAATGATTTTAACAGGATCTAGTTATTACAAATGCTTTGTTTTTGGCTACATTTGAGAGAAATATCACATTTTTGAGCTTTGATTTGGTTACTTTTTCTACCAGAAACTTTTGCAACCTATGATCCATTTGGTGACTATCAGACAGTTTACATTTTTACAGTAATGACTGTTTTTTATTGTTCCTTTCTATGATAAACATGGTATTTTTGCTGATCTTTAAAAGAAAGCATATGTTTCCACCCTGCCGCCGGGCTGTTGGGTTTCTTTACTTTAACTTAAGTCAGTTCAGTCTCAACTTTAGTTTCTCTTCTCATCTTTATCATCTCCCTCTTTCTAGGTTAAAGTTCTCCTGTACTGTATTTATACCTTACACTGACATGTGATCTGCATCTAGATAATGTATTTGCATGGGGAATGCAAGGTGTAAATGCATGTGATCAGACTGAGAACAGGCACCACATCTTGAGATGGTCTGGGTTGCATTGAAACAGTCATTGAAAAATTTTTTTTTTTGCAGAATTCAGTGACTAAATTGTCTTTTAAATGCTGCTGAAATCAGTATGACCCCAGTGTCTGCTCTGCCGGAACGGCTCCGGTTATCTAGTTAGAAATGCACCTTGACAACCCCGTATATGGTGTCATATTTAATCCTCTGGAGTCTCCAAAAGCGCCAAAGCATGACTTCTTCATCACATCCAGACGTAAAAACAAAGCAGTGTCGAGCCCTACTGTTTTGTGTAAAATAATAGAACTGGATGTAACCCTCTTATATGTTATATTTGCAACCTTTGTTCACATTTGCAACATTTACATTTTTTTTTATTGAGCATGATAGTGTTTTGAAAGTAAAAAAAGATTCAAAATCACATTTTATGTTGGACTATAGGACTAAACAAAGACACAATAAGACACAAAATGACCAAAAAAAGACACAAAATGACTAAAAAAGGACACAAAATGACTAAAAAAAGACACAAAATGACTAAAAAAAGACACAAAATGACCAAAAAAGTCACAAAATTACATAATATAGACACAAAATTACTTAAAAAAGACACAAAACTACCAAAAAAGACACAAAATGAGAAGAGAAAATAACCAAAAAAGACACAAAATGACCAAAAAAAGACACAATAAGAGTTACAAAGACACGAAAAGACATGCAAAGGATTCAAAAATGGACAAAGTAGCCCAAGACTCCATAGAGTTAAAAAATGGTGGTCTAAGCAGAGTTGTGGTTTGGCAACACTTATACCAACAGATGATTGATACCAACTGATTCATTGAGCTAGCTGGCGTTAACCCGCTTCGTTGTTTCATAGCATGCAAGGCTGCTAGATTTGATCCGTAGCATACCTAGTGTGTTAGCTTACTAAAGTGCTGCTGGTCGATCCAGTCAAACCAGAGAGAACCAGGCTGACTGCTGAATCCAGCTGCTATTTCAGAAAGAAGAGGAGAACATGATGGTGTGGAAGTACGTCACGAGCAACTGAACAAAAGCTGAGACAGCATGTTTCTATGTGATTTAAACTATGCATTAACAAAATTTCAATAATACGTTTAATCAACTGGTATTTGTGGTGCAGACTAGCGAGAATAGCAACATTTATAAGACTAGCAGAGCATATCACACACTCCACCACATGAATGCAGCACATAGAGCTTCATCTTGCAGTGTTGAAAAGTGAAAATAATCCTTGATTTGGATCCACTAAAAAAAAAATATTGGTTCTTCTTGGTCCCATGCTTTTCAGAGTTTCATGCAAATTGAGCCAGTCATTTTTCTGCTATCCTATTTACAGACAGACAGACAGACGGAGAGACAATCTGAGCGGAAAACATGACCTCCTTAATGGCGTTTGGCATTGCTTCCCTTGACCTGGAACGAGCTGTGTTTGTTGACACGCTGTGACTAATTGCATTATGAGATCTGATCCCAAATCGGGCAGAATCGACATTACCAGAATATTTATCAGTAGCACGTGTAAATTCAAAGATCCAGATAATGTATTCAGACATGGTGATACTGGATCAGTGTGTCTGCGTACATTTACACCTTACATTAACATGTTTTTCTTTCCCCCGTTTGTCCCCACACCTATTGCATTTTAATAACAGGTGAAAATTGGGTACGAGTGACACTCTGCATGAGGCAGGAGTGACGAGAAGTTAGTTAGCAACTTCACTTTTACATCCATCAGCACTGGTGCACTGGCGCAGGTGAAGAAGCGAGGGCTGAGGGTAGATGGAGATAAACAGAGAATGTGTCTGTCTGACAGAAAGACCGAGGGAAGGGTGGAGGTGGAGAGGGGTTCCTGAGATGGATTGAAATCATCCAGCTCGCCCCGGCGTCCACAGGCATGACACAAAACAAAGCGTAATGGGCTGGAGGAGGCCATGTGTGACAGGGTATAGAGAGCCACGGGGAAGGGGCAGCGGAGGGAAGATGGTGGATGGAGAGAATAGCGATAACTCAGGAGGAGACAAGGAGGGCATCTGGAGAGAAAAAAAAGAGTTTTTGAATATTGCACTCCGCCTGATAACATCAGTTGACGTTATTAGTAGACGTCTGTTAATATCTGTTCTGTCACCTTAATTTACATTCCTCACCGCGTCGGCAACATGGCAGCAGAGCTAATGAATTCAACTGTGAATGAAAGAGTGAGAGGCAGTGAGAAAAGAGAGAGAGAGCCTGTGAGAAGAGCACATTGCATACTGAAGCAACTCCTCCAGCCGCTGACTTGGAAATGAGTCACAGTACTCTGCTCGACTAATAAAATCTACAGCAAGTGTTATACTGTTTCTCCTTGTTTAACACTAAGGCAGAATGTGTTGGGTCATAACAATGAGGTGGTAAAGATGTTTTAAATATACTTCCCTTGTGCATCCCACAGGGTTCCTTCCCTTTATCCGCCAGCAGAGGGGGGTAATGATACATTAAAGAGGCAGTGGCTGCTATACAGCTGCAGCTTTACAGCTCCAGAAAGACCTCATAGAAAAGCATCTTTGGAATTAAGTGAAAAATAAACATGTGCCCTTTGTGCTCTTCAAGCTTCTGCACTTGTGACTTTTAAGGTTGCATTTAGCGGTGTTTATTAGGCTTGTTTGTTTTGCTTGTGTTAGCAGCTCCTTTGACTTTGAGCACCAACAAGAGGGGTTTATTAGTCATTAAGCCAGCAAGATATCAAGGGAAGGAGGAGCATTTCCCCCCCAACTTAAAGCTTTTCAGAGGCGAGGTGGAGTCGGGATAATCCAGTAAAAACACGCCTCATACAGGGGCTACGCTGAGCCCTCATGCTGACTTTCTCCGCAGTGTGTGCAGCATGTGTGTGTGTGTGAAAAGGTGTGTGCGTGCAGAGAGGGGCTTCTTAGTGTATTTGCCGAGTGACTGGAGTGCAGACAACATACGAGACAGCTTCAAGCAAAGCAGCACTGACATGCAGGATTATGTGCAGCTCAAGCTCCATAAACAAACCAACAATGAAGTCACTGCAGCCATTTAAAATGCAGTTTGATGGGAAATGTGTCACTTCTTCATCTTTCTATATACAGAATTAGGATTATGTTATATATTTTTTCTAAAAAGTACCCATCATTGTATTCTATGCAGGATTCTGCAGAGAGAAAGTGGCTGGTGCCCAAACATGGGGTTGCCAAACTTTTTTTTGTCAAGGACTAATTCAGGTTATTCAGCTTTTTTTCCCATATTTATCTTTTTTTTTAAAAGGTTCAGACTGCATTTAATCATGATGAAAAAAAGGGTTGTTTCCATAACAACCAGGGGCCACTCTGCACAAGTTACTTTGTCCAACAAAAGACATTTCTGCCAGAGACTCCCACAACATAGTCAAAGTGTCTCCAGACAACAAGCACCTTCATCACTATGTCCTCTTCTTTTATTTTTGGCTGTAGGCTGCAGATTTAGACCTTAAAGTATAAGTCAAGCATTATTACATGTTTTTCCCATTGACAACAAGCCAAATATTTCCTTTCCAATTTCTCTACCCCCTCTGTGTAAATCTTTTTTTCTTAATTAGGGGTTAATGTCTTCAAGCAGCTCGGCACTGTAGTTTTTAAGAAACATTACCCAAACAGGAGTAGATAGTGAATTTGTTGGGGACTACTTTCAGCTGTGGATGAATACAGTTGTAGTGCCCTTGCAAGTACAGTCATAGAAAAAATTATTAGACCAGCCTTGTTTTCTTCAATTTTTGTTCATGGTTTTCTTGATAATGATTTTAGTTATTATCAAGAAAACCATGGAAAATGGCTAGATATCAGCTCTTAAATGAAAGTCTTATGAGATATTTTTGTTGTTATCATTATATTTGTCCAAACAACTGTACCTTTAGTTGTATCAGGCATAAAAATGAACAAGAAACTGAAGAAAACAATGGTCTGATATTTTTTTCCATGACTGTATTTATGGTACTAATACAGCATTTGTGGGATTGACTCCACAGTGTCCATATGCATTGTAATAAAGCATAATGTTAATGCTATATTGTCAAATCAGGGCTTTGTTGTTTTTGGTGATTTCATGGAATTTGTTGACAATCACCCTTGTGCATCCTTTGGGATATTTTTGGCTTTTTTTGTTGTTGTTGATGCATATGCCATACATTTTGGTGAGGATATTCATTTGTTTTTATTTTCAGAATTTTGGAAGTTCAGCCTCAGCTCCCACAATAGATCAATAATAAACTGTATACTGAAAAAGTCCCATTGACACCCATTAAAATCTCAGTTTTTGATCCCATAGCCATTACAGCATAAAATCATGCATTGGCTTCAATCAAATTTCCGCTTTTACAATTTTCCACCAGATTGAGCCACTTTCTCCTGTTTGCCCATAGAGAAAATACAAGCTATTGTCTTCATTTACACTATTATTGCTGCTGTTTTACAGAACCCTGCAGTTTTTGGTGCCTTGTATCAAAATCAAATTTGGTGCTAATCACTGACATATCCCAGACTGAAAAAAATGAAAATATAAATTACACACAGGATTGAGAATGCAGAATTTGTATGCACTTTTGGTATTAATTGAAAAAATTCAACAACAACAAAAAAAGTGGCATTATGTAACTAAACATATGGCATTTAAAGGGTTAAAATTCTGTAAAAGATTAAATATTTGATAGTTATGATAAGCACTCAGTTAAGAAAAAGTACACAAAAGTGGAAAACAAAAATAATATATTGTATTTTTATAGCAGTTTTGGGATGGAGACATTTTTGTCCTCTATTGTAACAAGTGGGAGTTTTTTCTAGGAAGGATTTTTTAAAAATCAAGATTATCACCAAGCATGTCAAAATGTTAGTATCTTTCACAGTTCATTTGTATCAGTATCGGCCTCTTAAACTAAGAAAGAAATAACGACCCTGGCAAGAAAGTCCTTCCATTTGAAGAAACCAGTTTAATTTTTTTAATTCAAAATTGAAGGGGTTAAAACCTCAGAACAGTCTTGATATAATATTCTGCATCAATAAAATACTAATGAGTCTCCGATTCCTGCAGCTGGGAATCCACTCAGACTGCCCAGAGTACTTCTTGTGATATAAATTGTAGCTATAGAGCTGGAAAAAAACATACAATTCAAACAATGACAGACATACACAGAACATAAAAGGAACAATCACTCAGAACACACTCCTGAGGAAATATGTGCTCCATGTGGACAAACCACATCTTTCTGAAGAGACTGCATTCACTTGTCATGTAAATATTAGCTGGCATAAGTGGCACTATTCATACAAGAATAAGTCATAATATGTTCAGTGTAGCGATGCTATGCATTGGATGTAGCACAATGAATCAGCAATCCAAGGAAATAAATGCATGTACATTTACCTTTTAATTGTAGTATGCAAGCAACATAAAAACATGCCAAATTTCATTTGTTATCCCTGCATGCTTTTGCATGCAGTTGTTGCCATGCAAATGATTTTATTAAGCATGTGTAGTAAACAAACAGTGGTTGCAATGGCAGCCGATTCATTAAATGGTGTGAAGGATAGACATGTTGTTATTTTGAAAATGACTGAGTTATTCGTGCAATCACCGTTAATTGTTCCACGTTCCTATTGTACTTCTGCCAAGCTGATCTCGTAAGTCACAAAAGAAAAATCCTTAGCCCGCATGTGAAAAACACTGAAATTCATTGCTATTTTTGAACTAGTGGGACACACACATGCTGTCAACACTCCCGTTGCACACACACACACACACACACACACGCACGCACACCTTCGTGCTGAAAAAGATAGAGAGCCCAGCACCTCACAAAACTCCATCTCTGCATTCGTAAATCCACTCTCCTGTGAAATAGAATTAGGCCCGTGATGTATGTTGCAAAGGTGAAAACCTACATAGTTGATGGTTCTGTGATTAGCCAAACAGGTGCATGTTACATGATGAAGATAATAGCGGTGAGTTAATTAGCATTAGCATATAGTGCAGCTTGATCATGTAGGAGTGTTGTTTTCGTTCCTCCTGTACGGGGCGGGGGGGAGTGGAGGAAGCTGGTGTGTAGCCGTAGGATATGAGGTAATTAACTTATCTAACAGAGACATGTTCTTGAGGCTCCTCTTCCACGGAAAATTGGCTTAGACATTCTTTTTTACGCCCCATATAGGCAACTGGAGCAGTTTGAAATAATACCTCTGTAATGGGGACAATATAAGTGTGTATGACTAAAATAGATATTCATTAACTAGTAGTATTTCTGCTTGGATATATGCAACTTGAGGGGGAAAAAAGGGTGGGCAGCTAATAAAACATTATTAAATATGTGGAATATTTGTTCATTAATTAAACCCTTTTTTGCATGAAAAAAAAATGTGTGTACAGATGCAAACAAGTCTAAAATAGGGACACCAGCAACAGCAAAATACATTTAAGTTAATATGCTTTGCTACAGTGGCTGCAGTTCTGCATCAAATTCACATCAGTGCACTCCACAACTACTGTGGGAGGTTGTAAACAGTGAACCCGGTCCGAAGGGGGGTGGGGGTTGGGGAGTACCGGAGTATGATGAATGTATTGGCACAGCCGACTCTGTGTTGCTCTTGTTCTCTCCAGTCATTCGGAACATCAAGCGCTCGCCGGTGTTCCCAATGACTTTGCTCCAGCGGATGTAGGTGTACGCCGGCGGCAGGTTTCAGCCACCTAAGGAATTCCCAACAGAAGGGCCAGGCCGAGGCAACTCGGATTCCCTTTAGGTTCGCTTCCTCTCCGGCTTTGATGCCTCTTAATAAAAAGTAGCACATCAAGATTTATTAAGCGTCCAAGCCAAAAATATTCTGGTTATTTTTGACCCGCTGTCCCCAGACAACCCCGCTAATCTCACAGGTTTAAGACCTGCAATGGGATTTTGTTTTCTCTGGGCGTCCTTGAGCAAAACAGGGAAACTGCACCGGTTCTCTAAAATGCAGTGTCAGGTAAATACCCAGTGGTATAAAATAACTACATTTAGTATTGTACTCAAGGGCAACTTTCAGGTACTTGTACTTTGCTTAAGTATTTCTATCTATAGCTTCTTATTCAACTCCTCAGCTGTGTTGTTCATCCAAAGAAAAACCAGTGTAAACATGATAATATGCTTCTTTAAAGGCCTTTAATGCAGGACTGTTTCTTTCTTTTTGAATGAATGAATGACTTAATTAAGTATCTTTACTTCTACTTTCAACATGTTTAAATACAAAACAAACAAAAGCAAACAGGCCTTACGACTGAGTGCAAGGATGCAATAAACATAAGAAACAAAAAAGGAAAGCCTGTATGGAACCTTGTTGTCAGTCTCAGTAAACAAATTCTCCAGGTACTTTAAATCTAAAGATTTCATGTTTTAAAAGGTATAGAAACAAGTACTTATTTATTCCTACCACTTCTGTTCTTGGATGGGTAGTAGCAACTTCCTGTGCGCCAGTGCTTAGAACAAGAAATAGTTCTGTACCCAACCCCTGTAAAATGATTACTTATCATTTTTCCATGCATATTAAACAAAGGAAATATAATGGGGAGCAAGTCTATGTTCCCTCAGATCAGTACCTCCGCTGTCATGGTCCAAGTCCTCAACCCTAACCTCCATATCTTTGGCACAGCTTTGTTGCTGTGGGGCTGGAGAACAGTGGGCCTAATTTGGGATGGAAAAACGTTCATAAGGGAACAAAGGGTGGAGGGAACATCAGGTTTAATTTGGCATGGAAAAAAAAATCATGAGGGAACATAGAGCTGAGGGAGTGCCCAAGTTGGGGATGGAAAAAGTTAATAAGGGAACAAAGTGTCCTATTTGTGATGGTAAATAAGCCCCTATGTTCCCTAAGTTTGTAAGGGAACATCAGGTTTCATTTAGAATGGGAAAAAACTTCATGAGGGAACACATACATGAGTGCCCAATTAGGGATGTAAAAAGGTTAACATGTGAATATAGGGCCTTATTTGTGATGAATAGAGTTTATGAGGGAACATAAGGCCTCATTTGACATTGAAAAACTTTATTAGGGAACATAGGGTCTTATTTGGCATAGACACAGTTTATGAGGGAACATAGTCCCTTATTTGGAATGGAAAAGGTTTATGAGGGAACTTAGGGCCTGATAGGGTCTTATTTGGGAACATAGGGTACTAATTGTGATGAAATAAGTTTGACGGAATTTGGAGCCTTAGGGAACATAGGGTCTTATTTTCGATGGGAAAACATTTATGAGGGAACATAGGGCTTTATTTGGCATGTAGAGACTTTATGAGGGAACATAGGGTCTTATTTGGGAACATAGGGTCTTATTTTGGATGAGAAAACGTTTATGAGGGAACAAAGGGTCTTATTTGGGAACATAGGGTCTTATTTTGGATGGGAAAAAGTTTATGAGGGAACATAGGGCTTTATTTGACATGTAGAAACTTTATGAGGGAACATGGGGTCTTATTTGGCATGGACACAGTTTATGAGTGAACCTAGGGTACTAATTGTGATGAAAAAAGTTTGAGGTAATTCAGGATCTTTGGGAACATAGGGTTTTATTTGGGATGGAAAAAGTTTATGAGGGAACTTAGAGCCTAAGGGAACACAAGGTCTTATTTGGCATGTAAAAAGTTTATAAGAGAACATAGGGCCTTATTTGGGATGGAAAATAAGGCCCTATGTTCCCTAAGTTAATAAGGGAGCATAGGCCCTTAGGGAACATAGGGCCTTAGAGAACATAGGGTGTTATTTGGGATGAAAAATAAGGCCCTATGTTCCCTAAGTTAATAAGGGAGCATAGGCCCTTAGGGAACATAGGGCCTTAGAGAACATAGGGCGTTATTTGGGATGGAAAATAAGGCCCTATGTTCCCTAAGTTTATAAGGGAGCATAGGCCCTTAGGGAACATAGGGCCTTATTTGGGATGATAAAAAGTTCATAAGGGAGCATCGGGTTTAATTTGAAATGGAAAAAACTGAGGGAACTCAGCGCCCAAGTTGAGATGGAAAAGGTTAAAAAGGGAACATAGGGCCTTATTTGGGATGGAAAATAAGGCCCTATGTTCCCAAAGTTCATAAGGGAACATAGGAACTTATTTTGGATTATAAAAAAAGTGAATAAGAGAACATAGCATAGGTGCTGAGGGAACATGAAGCTGAGGAAAGATATGGCCTTTTTTGGGATGAAATAAAAGTTAATGAAGTAACATAGGGACTTATTGGGAAGGGGAAAAAAGTTCATAAGTGAACATATGGCCTCATTTGGAACATAGGGGTGGGGACATAAGGCTGACCCCATGTGGGTAAATGGTGAGCTTTTTGTTTTCTTTGAACAGAGCCAGGCTTTCTGTTTTTCCTGTTTCCAGTCTGAGCTAAACTAACCATCAGCTGGCTGTGGCTTTATGTTTCATGGACACGTATGAGAATGGTATCGATCTCCTCATCTAACCTGTACATCCAACATGTAACACAGTAAATGTGCACTGAGGTATTGATACTTGTGCTTAGGGGAATATACTTCTTCCCCCACTGTAAACACCTCAGATACAAATGGATTTTCAGAGGGTTCAGAGCGCCCAGTGTGTGATTCGTCACGCTTAACAGTTAACACAGTTACACAACTGGTGATTTCAAAGAGTGAATGATCACAAAGAGCTCAGGTAAAACTGCAGCGCTGAGGGCATCCAGCTGCCTTTTGTGAGATGTTTTGTTGTCCCAATTCTCTCATTTGTGTCTCTTTCCAGTGATGGAGTCACAGGCTGGAAGCACCCGGAGGCAAAGAAAGGTCTGGTGTAAGATTGAGGAGACTCATTCCCTTAATTGTAATTAACTGTCACTGTTTTTATCTCCCACACTCTTTAGCAAATATTAAGAGCTTCAAACGGGTTCTAATCCCTCACACCTCCTGCCAGGTGTAGCTGATGTGGACCTGAGGTAACCCGGGACCTTTTCGTGATATTTCCAAACCAATAAAAAGGTAAGATGAGGTCAAAGCCACAGCTGTGCAGCAGAGTACATGCTTACCTGTACCCAGCTGTCATCTATAATCAGACTCTGCTGTGTTGTTATAATGGACCTGGTATACCGGTGCTCTTACAGTGTTTGGCAGCTTGTCTCATGTTACAGACAGGCCGTGTAGGAGGCGGATGGACACCCATGCTGCTTTGCAATCTGAGCAGGATTTCCATCTGACCGCGCACGTTAACCCCGGATTACTCGACATCTTCTTGGTCATGTTCAGATTTTCAAGACACACCACACCGCCGAGCCACTGTTGCCTTGCTTTTGAAGAGAAGTGAGGCAGAATAATCCATATCGCTGCAGTAAAGTGAGGACAAACTGGGGGACAGAATTGGTTTGCGAGAGCTTCAATCAGGATAAGAATTATTGTAAATGTGTCCTTTTCAAATATATAAATGTCTCATGCTGTGTATATTTGTTACGTACTATGCAAAACATTTGGAAAATACATCAAATGGTTGTTGTATGAATAGTTTATTTACTGAAACGTGGGTATTATTTAAAATGCTCAGGCAGCATGAATGCAATGGGCACAGGAATGACTGGCACAATTAGGCCTGTACAGTGTTTATGCACACACAGACAGGGAGCGTGTCACTTTGAAATGTGGAAACGCCATCAGGCTGTTTGATGTTATTTGTCGGCCTAAAGCTGCAGCAAATGCAGTTAGGTGTAATTTTGTCCTTTAGTTTATTTAACACAATCATCTAATTCACAATTTATCTGGAAAAACCTGATACTGAGGTTAACAAAATGCCAAGGACAGAGCTGCATCCCACACTAAAATCATCTTAAATTCATGCCTTGCAAATAAATATCCTGTTTACTTTCATATAAGGCATTTTAATTTGTACAAGTTGTTATTCACAAAAGTGGGTCTGTTCTACCATTAAGTGAAAAAAGATATTCCATCTCGTGATATTCCATCTGGAACTTCATCTGTCTAGGGTTGCAAAATTCCAGGAATTTTCAAAGTTGGAAACTTTCCATGGGAATTAACAGGATTGTATGGGAATTAACGGAAATAAATGGTAATTTATGGGAATAAATAGGGAATTTACAAAAGGTTTACAAGGTTGGCTCTTAACAGGAAACTGAAATATAGTTGGGTAAATATATTTTAGCTTAATCTTGACTAAAACAACCAGATTTCATGCTAATACACTTGAATATCTGGTATTCTGGTATCCGCAATCACATGCACATAGCCCACTGCTGACTGCAGGGCTGCTGAGGCCACGCCCCTATTGTGTCCACGCCCCCACATTGAGACCACGCCCCCTACATGCGGTGTACATTCCTCCATTTTATTGAACAAAGTTCTGCTTCTGTAGAAATGTCATGTTTTTTAAATTTTGAATATTTCCGAAATTCCCCAGCTGAAGTTCCTGGAAATATACCGGAAATAAACTGGAAATTTTCCACCTCTTTGCAAGCCAAATTTTGTGTTAGTCTTTTAGGTCTAGACGTAATTTTGGTTAATCTCGCAGATATTTGCATATGAATATATAGATAAATACAAAAAAACAAACAATTAATAACCAAATAAAAAGCTAAATTGTGATCAGAAAGTAGCCAGTGGGTTCTGAGAATGCACTTCAGCCAATGCCATCCAAAACCATTTTAGGGTTCATAGAGCTGTAAATCGACTTAAAACAACCTATTAAGCTCACAATTTTTCTGTTGTTATTTTTCATGAATGTAGCCATGATGGAAGATCCCCATTCAGAAACTGCTGAACAAATCAGATGTTGGTGGTGACTCAGAGGTCTTGACCCTGGCTACGGCATGGATGCTTATAACAGCCACTTTGCTCAAGGCCTCTCCATTTAGAGCAAGTATGTTTAGAGTTGGAGCAACTTTGGTTGACCCAGTGGTCCCGTCAAAGAAAATGTCTGTGAGAGAGAAAAAGGTTGAGGACTGTAAGATGAAGCGAAGTGTAAACCAATTTTAAACCAGGATTGTCATTTTCCCTGCAAATAAAAACGTAAGCCATTAGAGCATCTTTTAAGATGTTACAATGACATTAAAATTATATACATACCGTAGTTTAGAGCGCTCCCCCGCCAATAGTCAGCAAGAGTGGAAGCAATTTGGTGGATGTCTGGGCTTTCATAGCATTCAGGCCTGAGCTGTTAAAGGATTAGTTATCCATCCAGGACTTTGCCTGCTGCCCCTATATTTTCCCTGGTGTCTGCTTACCTTTCTGGAATCCAAAACCATTAATATGGAGTCTTCTTGCCATTTTGCCCATCCCTGTGGCCTCTCTTGGGGGCTTACATCGTCAGCTGTGGCTGCCAAATTAGATACCACCTGAAGTGGAACATGGCATCCATTTTCTGGCTGTTTTTCTTGGGCGATATGTAGAAAACATAGTTAAAACAAGGTAGCTTCCCAACACTGTGTTGCTCTGTATACTGAAGATTTGCAGGAGCAAAGACATATAATCTGTCTAAACAGTTTACTTTGCATCCCCAGAGGTAGTCTTTAAGTTCCAACATGAAGGAGCTATAGTTCTTATCATTCTGCTCATTTGGGTGTGGGGTTCATCTTTCATAAGCTGTTATTTGCTCCTGGCCATCCTTCACACACAGACCCTCCAAACTAAGTAGTATACTGAAGTTTTACAAAAGTTCTTGTAACAGTGATAAAGATATTGCCAGGTAAAAAGGGATACCTGGAAATCTAACATAAAAAAAAAGCCAAATACTGTATAACAAAGCCCATTGAAGTGACTGAACTGTGCTGCTTATTTTAATAACTTTATTAATACTTAGTATATTAATACTTTATGTTGTCCTGTAGATGTGGACTGATCTGTGCTTCATCTTCAGCCTCCACATTTGGTCCTTCTGTGCACGACAGTGGCATGGCTTTTGGGTTAAAGAGGGCAGGCTTTGTTGACGCTGGAGGTAATCCTGTTGTAACCGCCCAGCTATCCACACTGAAGGCAGTCCCTGATCATCCCAGCAGGTTACGGAGCCGGGGAGTCAGCAGCAGGTCCACTCAGACTGCCCTGTTATGTTTACACCTTTTAATCCCTCCTGCAAGGCTCGCTCCAGCACTGTGGCCAACTTTATTAACTTGGCGAAACAGTCATCACTCTATCCTTTTTCTTTTCAGCTCCTTGGCCTCTTTTACCAACCGGGGTCAGATAGAGGATAGATGCGGGATTCTACACACCTGCTTCTGCAAATCTTTCTTCAAAGTGCTGGCTGGTAAGCTGGTCTCTTGACGCATCTTAATCAGTGGCGGTTCTGTTAATTTCAATTGAGGACTATCGGGACTAACGCACATCACACATGAATACAACTGGGCTCATTGAATCCACAAGAGCAATTTATGCAATTCCAAGACCTGTTTAGGGACCTGAGTATTTAAAATTATTCAATGACACAATTTATAGAAAAAAACATTTTTATACTATATGCACAAAACTTTTTTTTGCAAAAAACTGCATGGGATTAGCATAAAGTGGGCATGTCTCATTGGTGCATGTAGAATCCTTTTCAATCACATATCTTGAGGTGAGAGCTCAAGGAACCCCTTTGAAATTTGCCAAGCCAGTTTGCAATATAACAATATAAAGACCAAGGAAGTCTGTTCAGGGCAGGGTGGTAGAGTGGTGGTGGAAAGGTGGTGGAAAGGAACACAGGACTTTGGCCCAATGGCCCGATGTTTGTGTCCCCTGTAAAACCAAAAGTCAATGTTGTAAACAACTTCTGCATGTAATTACGTAGTGATGTCCAAATAAGGCTTCATGAACCATTAATTTCATTTGTTGAACCCACTAGAGGCACTCTTAGTGCAAAGAAAGAGACCACTATCTCCCCTACCTGTAAAGATATTGTGATCATTTTATCACAGTGCAAACACACCCTTGAAGGTTTGAAGCTGAGTGCAATTTGTCTAATTTTTACACATGATTGCAATTATCCAAGTGTTAGAGTATAAATGTGCTAGAAGTTCAAGTGTGGGTCGTGACGGGGGGAAAGCCTGAATAACTCCCAATCCGACTCATAATTGGGCTGGGCTTGTGCTGTTCTTGTTTTTTTTTTTTTTATAGATCAGACTCGGCTCATTTAACTGCAAAGATACAGTAGGTGTGTCTTCAGAGATAAGAGAGACGTAGTGTGTATTTAGGCACACATCAGCAGGTCTCCATTGATTATTCAAATCTCCAGAGTGAGCACAGACAATTGGTCAGGAACTAATATTAATTAGTGTCCTGTGTTCGTCTACAATTCCCAAAAATAACACACACAGTCCACTTTCACACAGTGAGCATATGTGAGCGCATCAGCTGTGGGAATCACGAGAGTTAGTCTGAGCCAGAAATCTATATGTTTAATTACCTTATGAATTTCTAATGTATTTTTCAATATGCAGGGGAGCACCCTGTCACTGAATCCCAAAATAATAAAGTATATAATATATATATATAACATAATAAATAATATAATATAATAAATAAATGAGACATTCTCTAGTTATACATGTAGAAAATCCAGTTATATCACTTGATTACGCGTGAAATCGAGATCTCCAGCGTCCTCGGGACTCGCACTGTCGCAACAGTGCTAATCACAAACGGATCCGGTGTGTGTTGATGGACTGCGGAGATACGCAGCCGTTGCGGACGGACCCCGTTTTGGAGTCGTATCGCATTCAGTGGAATACCGGGGTTAGCCTAACAAAGTAGTTTGATTTCATAACCACGTGGACTTGAGGTCCTATTCGCTCACACCGAATGAACCACCTGGTAGGCAATCTCCCAAAAACATTTTTATTTGAAGCTTCAACAAAATAGAAGATATAAAACTGGCTTAAAATAAAAGTGGAGCCTGAAACTTCTTTTGAGTATTAAATGAAGAAGGTCCTGGTTGTAGCTCTCGGGTACATGTGGTGTCTCGGACCTCCAAGTAAGATGGGGTCAAGTTCAAACAGTGTCAGCTTATCTCAGCAGGAAATTAAGAAAGAGGACATCTCGAGCGTGAAAGAGAAAGACAGGATTTTGAATTCAAAGGGAGAGAAAAAGAAACAATTGTGAAAGTATAAGTAACTTTTCAACACTTGTGATAGTTTCAAATGGATTGTGCTCTTCCTCGTTGCCCCAAGGAACTGGCAATTATTGTTTGACGCTGTTGTTAATTGGGGTTTGTCTGAAAAGAGAATATGAAATGCCAGGGAAAAAGAGTATTAGAGAGCTTAATTTAATGTCAGGAAATTCTAACTACCATATTTGCAGCGTGTCTTCACACATGAATAGAATTTCTTCATTTTCGGGTCACAAAAGAAGTCATCACGCTGTCCCTGTTACAAATAAACATGTCACATAATTTTCAGCCTAAATGAAACCGAGACACTTCATTAAGTCTATTATAAATTCTGATTAAATTTCTTTGTAACATTAAATTAATGAAGCACACATCCTAGGATAATTGAAAGCCATGCAGATCTGACTAATATACATGTAAGTAATTAAACTGATGAAGGGAATTAATTAACTATCATTACTAATATTACATTCATGCTTTGGTTTGTCCTAAAATACAAATATGGCAGAATGCATCTCTATTTCAGCGTGTGCAAAATACCCCAAAAAATGTTAACAGGATAAGCTATTAAGACTTAAAATGGGGATATTTGTCTAAATATCTCTTTTTTAATTCTGACTAATCTGAAGTACAATCATACAAACACCCCTCCACATGCTGTTTATTTCTTCTGGTAAATCACATACAGGGTTTTTTTTTTGCATAAAATAACATTACTGCAGTGCATTTCTTCCACCGAATAACCTTTTCCACCAGCCGAGCAGCCTTTAAAGTTTGGTGCAGATCTTTTTAATTTGAATTATCTTCTTAAGGAAGAAGTGGTGCAACCATCAAGTATCTCCAATCACACACACACACACACACACACACACACACACACAGCAGCTATAGTAGAATTGGAAATGTGTTTTAATGATCTGTGGACTAAATAACAGCAGGTGGCTGAGCAGTAGAACTGAAGTTAAAGAACTAAATATGTTGGGTTAATCATTAAGTTGTGCTGGTTTGAGGTGGATATTTTTGTCCTACTTTGGAGATACTGAACACTAGATTACAGTGTGTACTTTGAATTAATAAGTCATGGTGAAACTGGTAATTACAGACATTAGCTGAATGACTAATGATGCCAGAGGGTCTATTGATGGCGAGGCCCAGCTCTAACTCCAAGTCGAATTTCGACACATTTCTGTGAAGCAGCTGAGGACAGGAGCAGCAACATCACAGTAGCTGTCTTTACACCTCATTTCATGGAAATATGTATCAGAGGTTGCAATTAAAGTCTAATTTTAGAAAAAAAGCATGCAAAGGCTCACAGCTTTGATTAGAGCACCATGAAAGCAGCTTTAATACAGTTGATGTCCTCAGGTAACATTTACAATTTGATTGTGATTTAAACCTGCGCCTGTCCGTATTTTGTACAAACGATTGAGTATTAAGTAATTATTATCAGACTCCTCACTCTTCACCGCTTACCTACGGAGGATTTTTTGTGCACTTTTGAGCTCATTGATTTGGTTTACAACCCACAACCATGTTTGCATTATTCAGTGAAAAAGCTTTAAAAAATCCCCCACTGTGTGCTCCCTGCCCAGCACCGAACGGCATACAGATTAAAATTAGCAACGAGCACAGTGCAGCATCGTCTTTTCATTCATTTATTATCAAAACACAGCTAAAGGGGGAATGAAAATTGGACATAAATTCATCAGGCAGCCAGAGACACAATCCCAAATAAATGCCAATGTTGCCACCAAATCGTTCTTACTCCAAATAATGTCCCTACAAGCTGTCTGTGCAAACAAATGCCCCATATTTACATTATTCTTTAGCAGCGACCTCTAGTGGCTGTAGTAATTATGACAGGAGCGAAGGAGGAAGTCAAGATTTAGCATGGTTACTTACTCCATGGTTTTCTTGATTATGATTTTGGTTATTATCAAGAAAACCAGGGAAAATTACTAGATATCAGCTCTTAAGTTAAACTCTTATGAGCTACTTTTGCTGTTATCGTCATATTTGTCGAAACAAATGTACCTTTAGCTGTACCAGGCGTTAAAATGACCAAGAAATTTAAGAAAAAGGGTGGTCTACAATTTTTTTCCATGACTGTATATGGATGGAATAAATGGGCACATTTAACAACAGATCCATTGTCTGATGCCAGACGCAAAGCTCAGGCCTGCACTTTTCTTTTTCTTGTTGCTGTTGCTTGGCCACTGTACCCAAGCTGTGCGGTAATCCGCCGTATTGTCAAATCCAATCTATCTATGTTTAAAGACTCTGCCGTGTTATTGTTTGTTTTGTTTTTTTGTTGGTTTGTTCTTTGTTGTTTTTTTATTTATTTATTTTTTACTTTTATTCTTTTCTTTCTTGTATACCAAAAAAGCATATAAAACTATGATCGCTTTGTGAGAGACATGTATTCTGTCCAATGTGAACTTGGCAATAAAAAGAATATTAAAAAAATCCATTGGAGATATACATTTTGATGTAGTGCCATAATTGAACTTAATGTTAACCTGAATGTTGATATGGCAAATTGATATGCAAGAAAAAAAAATGGCACTCAATATCAAAAAGGTTGCTGACCCCTGGTGTATATGATGTTTGAGAAGTTATGAAGTTCTGCCCCGAAAGCTGTTCTGTCCAGCTTATAATAAAAATTTGATTCTTTTCACAACCAACATCACCTAGACTGGTTTTATTCATATCCTACGAAGAACTGTTAAAACAGAAATATAAATCCACACTACACAAGACATCTTGATTTCTTGTGTGTCCCTTAGCAGCTAGAAGAATCTGTGTTCTATCTCTCAGTTGATCCTCATGGTGCTACTGGTATCAGCACCGCCTCACCGCTCTGTGCTGTATCATCTCCTCATGTTTCTGAATGTTTTCTCCAGACACACTTGAGGTTCATCTTATATTCCAAGGACATGCATGCTTTCCATGTCCAAGTATGTTTTCTAACCACTGCAGTGACATTCAACCCTGGAGGTCTAGAAATATATGGATGAGGGCATACATGTATGAATGAACATGGAATGATAATGCGGTCTTGGGCTTGTCACTGGCAGCCTTCAGGTTGAACTTGAACCCCTATACACCTGTGGTTCTTGATTTGTGCTATGTTGGACCCTGATATGGTGATATTTACTGATGCCAACTATATTAATTTGACATTGCCTCATGTCATTAACAATTTCGCCTACTTTGATTCAGTAAATTGATCAGACATGCCATGTTCCAAACTTAAAATCTAATTTTGGGTGCAACTATCAGTCTCCAACATCAGCACTGGGATTTCTCCTCCAGACTCATAATATTCTTAACCCTTAATAGGGCACTCATTGAAATACTTGTAAATTCCAAATTTCAACTCTAGAGAATATTGGAGGATATTACATACTGCCAGAATGTGTTATCATTATATTTAACCAAACAAATGTACCTTTAGTTGTACCAGGCATTAAAATCAACAATAAACTGAAGAAAAACAATGGTCTAATATTTTTTTCCATGACTGTAAGTGACCATACACATCTCTTAAGGCCTCTTTTTTCTGACAAGTTTGGTATTATTTAACCTGTCAGGAGGTCTGGATTGATGGGTGATGGAAACCCCTTTATAATAAGTGGTCTGCTTTGCGGTATGACATTATGATACATGGTGACCATTGCTTTTTACTTCACTGTCTGAGTTATGAAGCTAATTAATCTAATTGTTTTCAAGGAAAATTGAGTCTGAAATGGAATTTCAACAGCAGCGTCTCAAATGACACTTGTTTACTCCTTCACTTGTAAAGACAGAGTCCCTGCCACTATGGCCGACTGCAACTGTGCCTCTTTCATGATAAGCACAGTAATTGTGGATAAAAGGTGCATGCCACCTTTCATCGTACCCGATGCAACTTCTGCCTTCGTTTCTCCGCATGTCAATGCCTAATGGCTTTGCAATTGTCTTTTAAAAGCTGCCGTGTTTTGCCCTTTACCCCTGAAACTCTCTTTTTGGCTTTTCACAACATTGTATTTCACTTTACTCTTTCTGTCACAGCAATTTGCTCAGAGAACACAATTAAATTTGTGTGACGTGACCGGTAAATAGTGGAATGGTCCACTCAATTCTAAAAAGCACTATATGCTCGTACTGTGGTGGTCCAAAGATAGAATGTGAACTATATGGGTTGTTTGTGGTTGCAGTGCTCTCTGGGAAGGCCATTAGCCGCTCTGACCTGTGTAGTTAGAGGTGTCAACCATGATTTGCTATTGTACATCTTTGCGCTCCATGGTTCGGTGCTGATGGTCTTTAAAAGCCCTCGCTGGGGAGCTCTCGATTATCATCTACTTACACACCATCACTGCCCATGGCTCTCTGTCATTCACTTCACCTGCTTTAATTCTCCAGATGTCAGGTCAAGCATGCCATTAGGTTTTTATGCAGTGTTTACGATTTTCTGACTGGTATTTTGTGCTCACCATCAGATATGGGGCACTTTCCCAGTTCATGCAGAGAACCCAAGTAGATGGCTTGTTGAGCAGAGACCGCTTTCAGGCAGAAGTGCTGGGCGGCACAGTTTGCGTCCCATTTTCCCAAAGGGGAGTTTCTGGAACCAGTCGTTGAATGTGCAAGTAGGTTTGATGTGTGATCTTTCCTGCTCACTTCCTGGTTCTGAAGTCATGCAGCTTCTTGGATGAAGGGAGCTGCTGCTGGCCTTAAAGTCAGCGGTGTCCTTTTTCAGTGGTCAAATACTAAAACTGGTCCAGAATTTATTTTTTGGAGATGTCTCTTTGTCTTTGTTCCCTGTTTTACAACATGCCTTTCCCCCCCCAAATTTCCTTAATTGTCTACCTGTTGCTTGACTCCACAGCCAGATGTTTGCGGTGATGTGATCAGTTTGCAAGTCCACAAAACCACTCGTCATTTGTTGAGTTTCACAAAAATTCCCAAAGTTTAAAAAAAGCCAGCTGATGATTTGTCACTACATGACTAATTAACCAGCAGCTGGAACTTATTTTGAATCTGTCATGTTTGTTATGCTCATAGTCTGAATGCAAAAAGCTCTATAATGCTGCAACCTGTTGAGCTCCACGCAGGTATGACCTGACCTTAGACATCCTTGTTGTCATCCAGCGTTGTTCATACAACCTTTTTTTTTTTTTACTTTCCCTTAAGCAAATCATAGAGAATGATCTCACATATTTTTGCCCAGGAGAAGTGCTCCGTCAAAGACTGTCTGCGTCTAAGAGCATTAGACAGTTCAATTACCCCGGTCAACATGGTGATCATTATGCTGTCTTCTTGCCTTTGTGCCATGCCAATTATACTTCCTGAGGTTTAACAATAGTCATCTCTCAGACTGAGAAACTTACTTGCTGCCTTAGATAGTGAACTCCTGAGAGGATACTTTAGAAAAGATGCCCTGTCTTTGAAATTGCACACTTTTCCTAAGCCTGTGAATAGCATTTAGGGTTATCAGGGCATCAAAGTGCACAATTCAGATGTGAACGCTTACTAGCCCTAGTTTATCTTCAGCAGTTCTGCCACTTTTATAGTAGGAGTGTCACAAGTGAAATGCAGTCAAAGGAGAGAAGCAATCAAATTGCCACTGAGGAAAATTTGCACTTTTTCTTGAGTGCAATTGTGATTTAAATTAGATTTTTCAAGAAAACTTGTGTCAAGAAGTTTTAGTTTTAGAAACTATATAAGAGTGAGAAAGTGATGCTTGTTGTGTTCAGGTCCTCCCTGTATTTTTTCTAAATCAATCAGTTTGAGAAAAGTCTGCTCACCTACTGTAGTATTAATTTTTTAAAAAGTGGCATTATATTTATCTGTTGCATAGTTGGCCAGTTACAGTATGAAAGACAAACTACGGTTACATTTGACATGCTACGACTTACAGCTGCTTAAGCTAACTGCTTAAGCTAGCTGCTTAAGCTAACGTTATTGTTACTTTAACTGCTTCATAGCTTTTAAACGTCAAAGTTTTAAGGAGATTTGGAGATTTCAACAACTGTGTTTACCAGTTGTCTGTCAAATAGACCAGTTTGGAGTGTATGTGATGGCTACGTCACTGGCAGTTGCGTGTGCATAGTCTTGGCGAAACTTTGAGGAAAACAACAACGATCTATGAATGCAGTAAGGAAAGAGAAAATATTTTCTACTGGTTAATGATGTCTTGCTGTGCCGTTGGATGTCAGAACAGAAATAGTAAAAAAAAATGTTTTAAATGGCCTTCATTCTTATCAATTGCTTTCGTCAAAGACTCCTTTTGAAGCTAGATGGAGATGTTTATGGTTGCAGAGTTTGAACGGCGGACTTTGAGCCAAGAGAACAACAAAAATAAACAACTTTTTTACGTAACTTACGCTGTTTACGTTTATTCCATAACTTCCAGGGCTCACTTTAACCTCATAACTACAGCACTTGCCGCAATTAAACTTTAAACTGTTTTTTATAACGCCCTACCAGGAAGTTTTTTTGCCCTAAATCTAGGTCAGTAGCTCATTCATTCATTATCCTTAAACACTTATCCAGCTGACATTGGTCGAGAGGCGGGGTACACCCTGGACAGGTTGCCAGACTATCGCAGACATATAGATACAGACAATCACACCTACGGGCAATTTAGAGTCACCAATTAAACCACATGTTTTTGGACTGTGGGTCAATAGTTTTGTAGCCTAAATTCACAGTTCTGCAGCCTTTTTTTTTTTTTTACATGCATGTGCTATTTTTTTGAATGCTCTGCTGAATTTCCTGCTGGTGACACAACAATGCTGCATAAATGGTTTACCACCACATCTTGTTCACAAATAACTTGTCCAGGCAATGTATATTCATAAGTTAGCCCTGAATCACCCTGAAGGCAAATTTGTGCTGTATAATCAAGTTGTTGTGCTGTGAAAATCAATATTTTTGTGTTGTTAAAAGAAAAATCCATTTCAAAGTAATCTCACTCAAAGCCACAGGATCCTCTCAACTCTTTGAATTGATGTTTACATGGATTCAAACAGAATACTTTTACTTTTTTCCTCAGTCCCATGCCTACTTCAGCTGCCCTCACTGCTGTTACACTGATAGAAACTATAGAGCATCTGCGCTGTAGGGAGAGCTCTGTCTGAGGGGGGTTAAGGGCATCACTGAAATAAATGCAGGTGGGTGAGAGAAAGGTGAGAAGCTATTGGAATTGCTTGCAGCTTTCCCTCGCCTGCTCTGAACTTTTTACTCCAATGAGCTAGTACTGTTCCCCCCAATAAATAACACATCATTGAAACTGTGCCAAACTGACATGCTTCAACCTTTCAATAACCACCCTCTGGTGTCTGAGTGAAGAATAAAAGACAAGGGGAACAGAAAACACTCTGATGATTGCCTAACTACATTTTGTTTTCTTTTAGTTTGAGAAAAATGGATTTTAAGGCATCGAGAACATAACACTGAACTTTGAAAGGGCCTTTGAGCAGACAGTGGAAATCCCTTTCCCCTCTACCTCCCCTCTCCTCCCCGGTATCTTCACTTTCTGCCCAGCTTCCTTTTCCTGTCTCTCTTACTTTGTCATTTTCCCCCCACGGGCTGAAAATGCTAATTCTTTCAAAGGAGTCATGGGATTCTGCTTGGCTCAGTAACTTTTCTCCCCAGATCCCGCATTGGATATATTCCATGATTTGTTTCTGTCTGTGATGGAGTGTAAATTACATTCTGTTTAAAACAAATCCAGCGCATAGATAGATCACAGCAAGAGTTTATTTGTTAAGCGGACACACAGGTGTCTCTTCTGCCTCTGTGTTCCTTTTGCTCTTCTTTCTCTACCACTAATGGGGGTGCATGCCCAGCCATCTGTGAAGGACAAGGGAACCTTTTGGCCGAGACAAATCGCTTTGGAGCAGGGCTGTAGCCTCCCACCACCCCCCCATCCCTGTGCTCTCCACACACATACACACACTGTCCCTCTCCCTCCAGGGTAACAAGGGAAGCGTCTGCGTTGGGTCCATAGTGTTCCATCAGGAGTCAGCCAACTGAGCCACCGGTCTAATCCCTACCAGCAGCCCACATGGCCGCACTGCCAAGTTCCAATTAGACCCATAAAAAAGTCCTTCATTTTTTTTCTGAATGAGGACGTTTATGAGGGGTGTGCCCAGCCCTGCGTGACCCATGGACCACCCGATATAACAACTCGGCTATAAAAGCAAGACAAGATGGGGAAACAGGACCGAATTATAAGACCTCCCCCCGAGGGGTGACACTTGTGAGAAACAAACAAAGCCTTCTGCTCTGGTGGGAAACAAAGCAGTAACTGTCTGCTCGGCGAGCTGCGGCGGCTCAAAACGACAAAGTTCAACCTCGGAGGCTCGGAGGCTCTGAAACCCATAAACCCGTTGCTTGAAGTCGGTGGCAACTGGCAGGTTTTTAGCAAAACATGGGCTACTGACGTACACAGAGCTCCCATTTGTTGATAATCCTTGACTGCATGGAATGTATCATTTTGTAGCAAACTGGTGGTTTTATAGCGAGTCAGAGCCAAAGCCAATAAATATTTCTCTGTGAAACATTATAGTTTACATTTCTTGAGCTGCTATGACAATCTAAAAGTTTTAAATTTCACAGCTCGATGTTCAACAATTGGCGGTTTTACTCTAATCTGCAGAAGCTGTCATGTGGTAAGGACCACTGATCAGAAATTGTGAGTATGGAGCTTTCCCCTCAGTGCGAGGCTGACCAAAAGCTATAACAATGGATTTATAACTCCTATCTCCTATAAACAGGGCCAATATACTGTAAATGGAGACAGGCTCTTAATAGTGCGAGCCCTTCAGAGGTAAAGAGTTCTGCTGACAACAATGTCATCGATAGTGACTGTGTGTATGTGTGGGGCGTTGCATTGCCTGTGTCCAAGCCCACTAATGTCCTGAGCGACCTTGCTAAATAAAGACCAGTGGATTGAGCCATCCGCTCTCACTGTCCATTGCTGGAGCACTGAGGCTTGAAGTATACATTTGCGCGCCGCATTACACCCTCTAATAGGCAGTCAGTCAAAATAACACGCTGCCTGAAATGTCAGCGTTTACCTTTGTAATGACCAAGCTTCCGCTGAAATTAATAGATCCTCAAGCTCGTCTCTGTAGCTGAGTGTCTTCAAACTGTCAGAGGCAGAGACCCTGAAACCACTAACACACACACACACACACACACACACACACACACACACACACACACATACACATAAACACACATATTTGTTCTCCTGCACAAATACACACTCTGACACATCACAACTTCCCAGCACTGGGAGTCAATGAAATGTATGACTGCAGTTCTAACTTACAGTTTAGATTTGATGGACACTTATAAATCACAGTTGGAGCTGAAAAAAAAATCCACTGTAGATGGCTGACTGTGTCCAACACAATTATTTCAGCGGTGCCTGTGCAACACTCAGGCCCCACTGAAATAAAATTTGAATATAAACTTGGTGAAAAAAATACCTAAATAAAACCTTAGTATGCTTGGTGTTGATTGATCGATTGATTCATTATCCGTTACCACTTCCCACCTGACACCATGCTGGGTTTAGATAACACAATAAAGCCTGGTTTTCTGTTTTGCTTATTTTTAAATGTGTAGTGTGTCATAGTGAAAAACAGCCAAAAAAAAAAAGGGTGGAAAGCTATGATTTGATGCGGTCTAACAAGTGCATTTAGAACTATAAAAGAAGGGGATGCAACCATATTAACGTCACCCATTGGTTTGTGGACTGTTTTGGCATTTTGGCCATTGTCATCTTGTTTTTTGTTTAAGCCAGAAGTAACCATATTTGGGCTGGAGTGTGGGATTCAGTTATCAGCTAGTGCTAGCACTAGCTAGCTTGGTTAGCAAGGTGTAAAAATAAACAGCCAACTCCTGTCTTTTTTCGTGTAAAGGAAAAAAAAGGGTCAAAGTGCATAAAAATAACAACCTGTCAATCACAAGGTAGCCATGCCCTAAAGCATTTCCCACTTTATACTCTAATTAATTCTAAATTAGACCATGATTACCAAAAATAACATGCTGTTAAGTAGACTTAAAACTAACAATTGAGACCATAAATTAATGAAGAAAGTCTACTGAGGTAAAAAAAAAAAAAAATCAAGTGAGAAGTAGGGTCATTATCTCATAGACTTCTGTACAATCTGACTTCTTATTGGAACCAAGTGGAGTCGCCCCCTGTTGGCCATTAGAAATAAGGCATTTTTAAGGCACTTCCACTCACTTTAATTTTCAGGCCCTAATGTTGAGGTCACTTGGATCGGCTTATCTCTCAAACTTAACCTCTTGACCTCTTCATTAAGCTAACGCTCAAGTTTTCCCAAAATATCCAGATTCCTAAACTGTGTGTTAATTTGCCACACATAAAGGGAGTAAGATGTAAAAGAGAACCGCTTAGTTCACCTTTCTCAGTTCTTACCAAGCTGTATGTTGAAAGGTGAAGTGCACCCCTCATCCCGGTGCATGTTTATCCGTCCAATGTTCTCAACTTAAAAACTTTCAATAGTCAATGGCCCCCAACTGGCTATGTTCAATGATCATATGCATAAACAGGAGCTGCTATTAGTGTGCCACCAGAGTGCATTCATGTGTATTCACGGGTCAATGGGAAAATGCAACATCTGCCCTCACCTCCTCTACTGTTGCTCCCATATACACAATAAAATGAAATGTTAATGGATGCTAATGAAATGGCTAATTGTGGATTCGGTGCAACCATGCGGAGCTCACTCTCTAGGCCTTGCTGTTCATCGTTTATCACATAACCACCTCTTGAGAGTAGAGGGGGGAAAAAAGAAAAATAATAATAATAATAAACATTAAAAAACAATGAAACAACAATTATTATGCATGCGGACCTGGTGCAGCATTAACCTGCTGTGCAGCGTGCGTCACGCCAGCTCAGAGGTGACATTTCTTTGTGCTTGTCCCACAGATTGTGGTGGAACTTTTCGGAGAGTGAGATGGAAAGAGAGCTCACAGTAGGCTGGCCGGCGGCGATTTTTCACCTCAGAAACAGTCCTGCTTGTCAGTCCCGGCAGAGACAGCCGCTGAGGCCTGCTAAAGCTGAGTAAAGCTCGCGGCTGTCTTTATCTCTCGGCCTGTGAGCCCAGAGTGGTTTCAGGCAGTGATTAGTGAGGCGGATCCCACGTGGGTCACCCTTTTGCTGGAGGAGATCAATGCTGGAGATTTGAGGCATCTGGGCACCTTTGTAGTAGGAGCATGTGAGTGACAAGAGAGGAGAGGAGAGGTGGACTGAATGGAAACCGGAGAGAAAGAGAGACAGGCAGATGGAGAAGAGGTCTGGGTAGTAACAGGAGGAGATGGGGGCTGTATGATTAGTTTGCTCAGGGAGTGTTTGGTATTTCAGGTGGGAGAAAAAACAGCCACCTAGAGTTCCACAAGACCCATGTCATGCAACTGTAGGTTATTTCAACACCTGAATATAAATGTGGCAAAAAATTACAAATTTGTCTGTTGGAAATAGTGCATAGAGATGGCTTTGATTTTTAGGCACACTATTGTATAACTATTGTATTACTTTTGTTTACTGGCAGATTACAGCCATGTGTAAGACATAGCCTGTGGCACCAACTTCTGACAAAACTACGTTGTAGCCTATTTATTCTCTCCAAACTGGTTGATGTAAACGCACCTTATTCACATTTCAAAAGAATGCTTATAATTTGCTTCACAATTGAACGGAAACACAACTAGAACTACTTTTCTGGAACCCGAACTTCCAGGAAAGTTAGCAGTCGCACCAACGAAAAAAAAAACATCCAAAACCTCCTTTAAAACATGGAAATCATTTTATTGGATTTGTTTGTTTTTTACACGTTTTACATTTTGAAGCAAATTTGACGTATTGTGTTAATTTTTATGCTTTGGAGGTGCTGGAAGGGAGATTTTCTCACCATTTGACAGAGGTGAGCTAGCTTTTTCTAGTCTTTTTGCCTCAAAAAGCTACACTAAGCTAACCTGCTGCTGGCTATAATCTCTTATTGAATGGAGAGTGGCACCAATATTCTTATTCCACCCGAAAGCAAGTGTGTAACCCAAAATGTACCTTCATCATTTTTAATTTATTACCTTTTCCATCAGACTCAGCTGCACTTAGCTGTACTAATAAACAAATGTTAGCGTGCTAACACACTAAACTAAGATTTTGAAAGATAAAGATTACACTTGCTAAACTTAAGGTATTTTTTATCAGTTAGCTTTGACTCTGTAAGCATGTGGTGGTTAGTAAACAAATACAGTCTCACAGAGCTGATAGCATGACTGTGGACTTTTGATCTTGTTTGCATGGTACTGTAGAAAGAATACGTAGCCTAATCTTTTCCACATTCTGTGCTTTTTCACCATGAATTGATATTATTACAAGCTAACTGGGTTATCCTGAGTTCTGTATAATGCTGTCATGCCTTCCAATGTCAAACACATGTTACACCAACCACACAATGGTTGAATAAGGGCAGAGGTGAGAAAGTGTAATTACTTTTGAGCAGCAGGGATCTTTGTTTACTTTGATAGCCGATTGCAGATACATATTCGACGAGACTCTTATCACCCGGGACAACTGACTCCACAATCTTGCTTAAATGGCAGCAAAAACTAATGGCCTGCAGGAGATAGCCCATGTCCTTTTTGTGAGAAGCAAAGAAACAAGATGGTATCTGAGAAAGTGTAAAGGTGGTTCGAAGAACTTTGCGGGCCACGGAGGTACATAGAGATGAGCCCTCTTCTCATCACACTTCCTTTCATTTGGCTATCTGAGCGAGCTGCGGTAGACATTTCTCTTTTGGCTTATGTTAATTACCGTCCTGAACGTGCTGAATAACCTTTTTATGAGGATGTAGATCGTTTTTGAGGGTGGAAATTGAATTTAAGCAGGTCATCCACCTTTAAAAGTCATTGCATGTGTGGAGAAAAAAAACTTTCATTTGATTTGGCTGTCAGTCAGACACACTTTCACCGTTTTTCACTTGCTCCTGTGGTCTTAAAGGTCCTTTTGTATGTGCAAAGTGACTTGACCTCCAATTGTTTTGTGAAATAGGGCATTTTCAAGCCTTGGAATCAGAATCCATTCACTACAGAAAATGACTAATCCTACTAAGTCTCCAAAATAAAGGACACTTAACCTACTTAACAGGTTTGTTGGAACATGTAGTAGGAATATGCTTCAAGGAGCAATTTACGACATTGAAATCAGCCTTCATTTCCATATTCTCATGGCTCCCGCTTCGACTTTATAGTGCTAATTATGCCCATTACAGTGTCATTGATCCCCCACCCCCCACCCCCCCACCCGTCTTTGCCGGAGAAATAGAAAAACCCTGCCATTTGCTTAGTAATGAAGAAAGTTGTTCCATTCCAGTGGACTAACCTCCCATCTGCCTTTATGCTGCTAAATGAAACAGATTTGCCTTTAAGACAATGCGTCTTAAGTCTGAGAGAAAGAGAGGGAGAAGAGAATCATAAGGGGGCACTTATGCATATGTTTGATAAAGATAAGTGACGTCCCATCTACTGGTCGTTAATGAGATCTTTTGCAACAGGAAGATGTATGTGGCTCTGGCGTGGTGCGCACTAGTGGGAAATGACTGCTGAAGGGGGCTGCGGAGGGAGGCACTTCATCAAGTATAATTGCTGCCTTGTACACACTGGGTCCCTGGAGGCGCTGGCTTCTCTGCAGACACCCAGGACCTTCCCTCTTGCTCTTCTTCCTCACACGCTCTTTGTCTCTCACGGCTTCCTATCTTTCCCCCTACTGACCCTTCTGCCCCCTTCCTCCCCGAGTACATTATTTCCTCTTAAACAATGCTAATAGAACAATGTGCTGCTAGTTACAGAGTCTGAATGCAGCCTTGATTAATCAGGCAAAAACACAATGACTTCCTTTTCGCCATAGGTCCCCTGTGTTCCTTTTAGTTATATGTGTAGTACGTTTTTTGTCTATGCTGTGCATTTATTTCTGGGAAACAAAGTAACTAAATCAAACAGGAATAGCAGCTCTTTTATCTTGCTTAAGCTGTAACATTTTGCTTTACAGTTCATTTTTAACAAGAAATCTCTGAAGTGGGACACCGTGCCCAGAACAAATGCTCTATTTTTAAAAACGAAAGCAAACAAATTAATCAGATCTGTTTCATGGCTAATGTAATGTATATTTACAGCTGCTTTAACCTTTCAATGCAGCATGATTGCAAATTGTCAAAAAGTAAAATCGTAGCAGCCTTGCTAATCAGCGATATTGTGTTGAAATCCCCTTTTTGGTAGCACTTGCTGTGTGTTCACCAATTAGTAAATAAAGGGGGTTTTGTGTATTCAGACAATTATGGCATAATGATGAGTGTGTGAATACAAAAACATTAAGAACAATCCCACAAAAGGCACAAGATACTGAATATTTGTATGAGCCTGTCACAGGATTTTGATTGATGAGCCTCTCACTATTGTCTGTCCATCTTCTATCAGCGTGAGAAGACAGTGGAGTTGGCTGCAAAAAGAAAAAATATTAGAAATATTCATCTGATAATTCATAGTTTGAAAAGTGTTTTTTTCCCCACTTTGTCAGCTTCAACAATAGAATAACTAATTGGCATATTCCAAAGCAGAGCCAGCAATTTTGGCACAATACCCTCGCGGCCATTCAAGGGATAGTGGGAACACTGGCACGTAATCTAAAGCATTTCCAGTAGGGGCCTGTTCATGTTGGCAAATAGGAGTGGAACTAAGTGCAACCATCAGCCAGTCCACGCAGATTGCATGGCACATCAGTGCAGCGCAGCCTCTTCCAGGAATGGAAAGGGTTTGCTTCTTGCCAACGCTGTGGAGCAGCCATGTTCATAGCAGGTTAGCTCCTCCGCTGGGTCCGTCAGGTGGGCTTGGGAGAATGAGAGGGATGGAAATAAAGGAGTGCATGACTGGATCAGCAGATGGGGGATATTCAGTACTTGGTGCCATGCAGCTGCGACTGCAGATAACATATGCCAGGGAAAGGGGGCAGACACAGGCTCTGTAAACCATGATAATCCAAACAATGTTTTCTAAAGGGGGGCCAGTACTAAGCCTAATGGTACTTCAGTTGAATATTATCAAAGGTATTGGACACATTACAATGCAAATGTGTTTATTTTGTTAAGTTTACATGCGTCAGTAATGATGCCGCTGCCAAAAGCATTTCTATGATTGCATCAAATGACAATCCCTCATAATAATCCTGCTGTCATGACTATCCAGAGAGAATTTTGGATGTGTTTTTTTTCTCCAAAATGATCATTTGTTTATTGACTCACCAAATCAAATTCAAGCCAAACGAAAAAATAAATAAATAAAAATGACAGCCATAACTCGTCTGCATCACATCATCTCGCAATTAAAACCGCATTTAAAGATTAAAAATGAAACAGCAATTTTGCCAGGCAAGATGGAGAGGATGATGCTGCACGCTGCTGTCTCAAAGCAGCTGTAGATGACAAGAAATTTTTTTTTTTTTGCTCAGAAATCAGCATATATCCTCATTATTTGTTCTGACTTGGGTACTGATTTTGGATTTTAAAAAAATTGTACTTCTCAAAAGGCAGAAATGTCATTTTATTTATTTTTCTGTCTTGATACTGCTCGATAACTGAGTGCTCTCCTGGGGGGATGGATTTTTTGGTTCCTCCCACTGCACAAAAGTGAAGTCAAATTGTCCCTGATACTGCCGCTGCTTTCTTGTGCTTGTGGTGTAATTTAGATCCAGAGTCTGTGCAGTAGTGACAAAAATTGGACCCACAGTATTGAGTTCCCACCTAAACACCCACTCGTCCCAATCAGAGCACAAAGCAAGTTCTCAGTCATAATATCACACCCCCGTCTCATCGCATCAAATAACTAATTAAAGCCAAACTTGAGGGAGTGAGCGGGACTCGTGACCGATCATCATCTTGCCATCAGGGAGCACTCGAGATGTTTTGGCTTCACTTTTCGGTAGCTGTCAGGCCGTCCAGTCCAATTGTATAGAAGTCTATGTGAAAATGACCCTCCTTCCCACTTGATTAATTATTTCAGTAAACATTTTCATAATGAGTTTCTGGTCTCAATCCCCAGTTTCAAATTGGCTTCAATACAGCATGATGTTCCTTTTCTAAATTTTTGTCCATTTTAGAGCAAAATAGATGAAAAAGAATTTATTTTTCATTTATTGTGGGAATACCTTGAATACCGGTCACTACCATAGACTATAATGGACGTAGTGACCATGATGTCGCCCATTGGTTTGTGGACTGCCCGTTTGAGGCATCGAGTTTAACGTTGCACTCATCACCACTTTATGTCGCCATCTCGTTTTCGAAAACAGGTAGCAGACCATATTTGGACTGTGGACTGTGTGAGAGGGATCTGACGACACTGACTACACGCCTCTCTACACCTCAACCTGACTGAGCGAGGTGGCTGGCGCTGCTAATTCATGTTAGCATTAACTGGAGCAGTAACTAGGATGTTAGTTTTGGCTAGCAAAAAACAAAAACAAAATGTTCATTACTTACCTAAGAAAAATAAACAGCTACTAGATTGTCTATTAGTCCAACCAAACACTGAAAAATACATTTTAATGAACAAAACATTCAAATAAACTGTCATTAAATTAAAATACAGTGAAAGGGTCAAAGTTATGAGACCAAACTGGTAAACGTCCTTTTTTTAATGTATATATGACTTTTTGACACGTTGCTGTGGATACGCATTGTTCTGCTTCTCTTCTGATGACACGCCCCAAATCATACAATTCTTTATCTTCTATTTTCTTCTAAATGGGGCCATTATTTACACTATTAACATCAAATTGTCTTGAGGAAGATTTTTTACTAGCGATTGAGACCATAGTGTTGTCCTAAAAAAATTTCTGAGGTAATAAATCAAGTGAGAAGTTTTCTCATTTTTTATTGAAATGAATGGACCCAAATGCTTCTGCAGCCACCGTCAGCACCCCCTGCTGGAATTTCAAGTAGAATGCAGCTTAAGGCACTTCCTGGTTTGCCTCTCTCCTCAGACCCAGAGGTTGTGTAAGTCTTAGAACTAACTCTAACATGTTGAGTAACAGATGGCCCTTGCTAACCAACCGAGCTAGTTTTAGCGTTAGCTAACATAGCAGATCCTGATCTGTGCTGCGCACTCACTGGTTGCAAAATAAATCAAGATGGCGACAGCCAAAATGACAATCTCCAGGCTTTAAAACCTTATTTCCATTATTTTCATACAGTCTGGGGTTAGAAAGTACTCCAGTCAGTAGTGCCCCACGGATGATGACAATGCGTCCCTTAGCAACGTTGGCTCTCAGATGTCAAGCCGATCATTGCCTTGGAAAACACCCTCCCAGAGGCTTTAAGCCTAAACACTGTTTACACAAATATGTCCAAACACAGTTTTATCCTCCCATTTCCTCACACAGAAAAGAACTGAGAGTAATTTAAATTTCAGTCCATTGTAAATTCACTACAGACCACTTAAATTGAATTCTTGCTTTGATCAGTTTTTTTTAATGTCTACTTTTGATGTTGATCTAAATGTGTGTACTTGAGCACTGAGTGAAACATGCCACCAGAATTATAATAAAATAGAGCCTTTATGCTGTCTATGAAATGACACAGCAGCACTTAGATGCCCATGAATGCAATTTCACATTTGGCCTTACTTTTTGTAACATTTGGTGTTGCTATACAGGATTCATTTTGAACTATCCCCTTTGTGCAATTACACTTCCTTTTTGGGCCTGCACATCACTTACTTTGCATATATAGCTTCGTCTGATGTAACCACATAGTCACATCAAGTAGTGCCCCCACCCCAAAAAAACTTTATTCATGCACACTTCACACATCTTTTTGTCATGTCCACTTTAATGGCTTGTCATTTTGCCATACACACAAATGCCGTTAGGCGACTGAAATGAGAAGCGGAACGAAGGGCCAAATCATGTCCGCAGAATGTCCAAACAACCGGAGCAAGAACTGTTGGCCAGCTCTTCAACAATGGGTCCGCCTATCTCTTGCAATGGGTACCTAGCTCCCGCAGCAGCTGCCAAAGCCACTTCAAATGGCCCCCACTTCAGTCAGGATCCTTTAGAATAGGTTCGAGCACCATCATGAGACTGAGGCTTAGCCATGAGAGGGACTAGCTTGCATAATTCTCACGAATATGCAAAGCCTTTGAACTCCACTGTATGCTGAAAATCATGCAGTATTGCAGTTTACTGTGTGACTACGGATGATGGAAAATTATTGATTTATGAATGAGAGAGAAGCCTTTTGAAAGAGATTGATGGGCTGATGCCTTAGCGTGTCATCTCAGTGCTTATGCTTTCTTCTCACTATCAGCGAAGGCCATCTGCTGTGTTGTATCGAAGAACAACTCGCTGCAGCATAATGGATGTTTTCTGAGCATTCAATGTACAGTAATGTCGCCAATGACAATATGGAGAATATACTTTAAAGCATAGCACAATGTAGATGGAGCAATGCCACTCCTCTCTGAAGCTGCTGATCTCCTTCTTGAACTTTCCTTAGAACAGCACCCTTAAAAAAAGGAATAAATATGGCATTCAACAATAGGCTGTTGTATGTGTGGGTGTGTAGGAGTAGGAGGATAATACACAGGCACCAGAGCATGAGTGGGCCTTTGTGCAATAGCCAAAGTGAAGTGGGCATCTTTTTAACATACAGCATACCATAGATTTTCCAATATATGTTTGATAACAATGCAGTATGCCTTTGTTAAAATGGCAGAGGAAGAGATCATCCGAGCATTAAATCCTCACTGTAAATTCAAGTTTCTTGAATAGGCGAGGGAGAAAATTCCCAGAGGCTAACTTTTAAATTGAACCAAGTCCAAATTAAATTAAATTGCATGTTTTTTTCTGCTACAGCAGGCATATATGCTCTGTAAATATAATGCCCTGTGTTCAAAACAAAAGGGAGACTATTATGTTTCCAATTTTTGGGCGTTATGATGGCATCATTGCATTTATCCGTGGTAAAGGACTTAAGGCAGCATCTGTGCCAATGTTCAGCATTGAAAGGAATGGAAAGTTGGCTCACTAACTGTCAGCAAACTCATTAGCTTCAATAACATTGATTCAATACATTTATGTGTAGGTGGTGGTAACTATAGTATATGTTTATATGCATAAATATACATTTATGGCCAGGGGGTAGAACATGGAACAGTAGAGAAAAAGTCTCCTGGATCAAAGTCCAGTCTTCTTTGACCCATCTGCACAGTCTGACCTGCTCCCTTCATGGCCTTGCTCGCTCTTTACCATAGACTGTATATAAATAATGGACATAGTGATCGTGACGTCACCCGTTGGTTTGTGGCCCGTTGGAATGATCGAGTTCAACGTTACACTCGTTGCCATCTTGTTTCCGATACAGGAAGCAGACCATATTTGGACTGTGGAGGAGCGAGAGGGATCTGATCACTGACTACAGCCTCTCTACACCTCAACCTGACTGATTCATCTTAGCATTAACTGGAGCATTACCTGGCAAAAAACAAAAACTAAATGTATGTTACTTACCTCAGAAAACTGAACAGTGACTCCTTGGAGTGTCTGTTAGTCCAACCAAACGCTGAACAAGACATTTTTAATGAACAAAACGTTCAAATAAACTGTCATTAAGTGAAAATACAGTGAAAGGGTCAAAGTTATGAGACCAAACCGGTAAACGTCCTCTTTTTTTATCTGTATAACATTATATATAACTTTATTGACACGTTGCCGTGGATACGCATTGCTCTGCTTCTTTCCTGATGACCTCTCGCCTTGTTAGTGACCTGTCAATCAAAGGTAGCCACGCCCCAAATAATAAGATTCTTTATCTACCGTATTTTCCGGACTATAAGTCGCAGTTTTTTTCATAGTTTGGGGTGCGACTTATACTCTGGAGCGACTTATGTGTGAAATTATTAACACATTATTACCAGTATATCATTTCACATGTTATTTTCACACTAAACCGCAAGAGGGCGCTCTAGGCCGAGTATGAGGATGAGTCTGACGTAAGCGACGTAGAAGAAGAAGCGCCGCATCTTCTACCTCCAGAGTTAGCGGAGTTGTTTAAAAGTGACACCGAGGATGAAGATTTCATTGGATTTTAGTTATTTGGAGTGACACGGATGGTTTGGTAAACTTCTTAGCATGTTATTTATGCTATAGTTATCTGAATAACTCTTAATATGTTATGTTAACATGCCAGGCACGTTCTCAGTTGTGTCATGTAACGTAAGCATACCGTACAATTATTCAGCCTGTTGTTGCCTCTATTCTATTTGAAATTGCCTTTCAAGATGACATGTCTGTTCTTGGTGTTGGATTTTATCAAATAAATTTCCCCCAAAAATGCGACTTATACTCCAGTGCGACTTATATATGTTTTTTCCTTCTTTATTATGCATTTTATGGCTGGTGCGACTTGTACTCCGGAGTGACTTATAGTCCGGAAAATACGGTACTATTTTCTTCTAAATGGGGCCAATATTTGAACTATTAACATCAAATTGTCTTGATTTTTTACTAGCGATTGAGACCATAGTGTTGTCCTAAAAAAAATTCTGAGGTAATAAATCAAGTGAGAAGTTTTCTCATTTTGCATTGAAATTAATGGACAGAAATGTTTTTGCAGCCAAACTAAGCGCCCCCTGATTGAATTTTCGGTAGAATGCAGCTTAAAGCACTTCCTGGTTTGCCTCCCTGCTCAGACCCGGAGGTTGCCGCCTGCTCTTTACACTACGTCTCCAGCCTTCCTCCTTTGCTCCTGTCATAATTACTATGGCCACTAGAGGTTGCTGCCTTTCAATAATGCTTGACAAACACTCTGGGGGAGGACAGCTTCCAATTTATGGTTAGGGTTAACCTGTTAACAACAGAGGTTGAATGAGAACAGCCTGCTAAATGTTATTTCAGTCAGACATTAAATAGTGTATCTGTGGTGCAGATGCAAATACTTAAATCACACACATTCAATGCAGAATAATAATAACTATACCAAGTGAATAATCTTTACATAGAGAATGGCACTAACAAGAGTTTCTGAAATCTTAATTTCCATACATTTATGTTGAGAGTTAATCAACTGTGCTAAGTGTGTTCCATCCATTTGCCTCATACAGGAAAAGGCTAGTCTGATTAACATCCTCTGAACCCGCACATTGTGGGAACTCGTTTATAGGAATTAATTTACTCTGCATATTGGAAGGCTCCTAATTATCAATTGTACGTCATGTATTACACTAACCTGCTTGACCTCCAATTACAATAGCACCAATCAGAGTGGGGTTAATTCCAAGCGACGATCAAATTTTGCTGCACTCCCATGGGTGACTGAGTCACTTCGAAGCAAGCAAATGTATTTGCAGCCAGCCCACATCAACGTATTACCTTGTTTTACTGTCTCTGTTAATAGAACACATTCATCAAAACCACTTTGCATATTGCTATGCTTCTACAGTAAATGCAGTGTTAATGGTGCTGTGCTAAATGCATTCTCGAGCACTGCATTGTTCCCATTGAGATTAATACAAATGGACTGTGACAGACACTTTATTTTGTGTTGCTTTTATCTGTTTTTGTTCACGAATGTGACTGGTGGCTCTCCATCAGAACGTCGTCCTCTGCTGCAAATGTGTCCTTGACTCCCTGTCCGATAAAATAGAATCATTTCACACTAAAATATGCATTGAGACCATTAAGAAAATGACTGTTGAAAAGAAATACTCCGCACTTCTCAGTAGTAAAGGTCATCAGTGAATTTGTGAACATCAAATCTTTATTCTTTCATGAATAAAAAGGGTTCAGGAAAAGCGAGTATTAAGAGCAGCCTGAGGAATAGAGCGTTGGCATTATAGATGTATGTGTGCACCCTACAAGAGCACACTTAAAATGAGGGCCACAAGTTGTCTCCTGAGTGCATTTTCTGCTGAACAGCCAATAGCAAGTGTCTTTGAAGGCAAAGTATAATGGAGAGGGAAACAAAAGCTTTGCTCCACTGTAACCCACGAGTAAGAAGGTAGGCCTAAACAATGACAGCATGTCCTTGAGTTATAAATATATAATATCCCTCAGGTGGCACTGGGAGACAGCAGCTTCTGATTGGCTTTGGTTATAAATCATTCATTACAGTTCACATCAATAATTAATATTCCAACCAAGCCTGAATCCTTTATGTAAATACTGTCACACGTTGGAAGGTTACCATTGTAAACTTGCATAGACAGCAGTTTTTGAACTTTTGATTGCCGGCTTAGGGTGCTGTGTTTGTCTCTGTATTCTTTTTTAACTAAGCCGCCAAATAAGTGGAAAGCAATGACACACAAGGGTGCTACAGACTTTGTAAACATAATCATGGATAGGTGTACTGATTGATTATTGATTGAGTACTTATCAGTTGGCACTCACTAAATTTGACAAGTTTTTAATTGGCGTAATGAAGTTCAACACCTCGCATAGACGTTTGAAGGATGTATTTCAAATAGAAATGAGGACACTGAAAACATCTGAAAAGGTGGAAAAGAGTTTATTGAGCTGTAGGCTGGTCAAAAGTTTGTTTTTAATTAAAAGGAACATTAAGTGTAGAGTTTAAAATAATTGCTTTTTTGTAATTACTTTGAGAGACGGTCAATGTTTGTCTTTGCAATGATGAAATGAATTGGTATATACGAAGCAGGGTCGAGCTTTTTCTATTTTTATTTAATTTCTCTTTTTGTTTTAGTACATCTTCAATGTTTTACTCATTATTAAGGTAGTTAGGCCTGCTCTTGTACTTTCTTCTTTATTTACTTTTATTTAATATCAGCAAAAGTCTTTTATTTTGTAGACGTCATTGTTAATAAGCTTACATTTACATATTTTAAAACAATATTTTGGGCATTATGCTTATTCTTTAGAGAGAGTTAATTAATAGCA